>NC_085047.1:49539284-50139284 GCF_963662255.1 Cinclus cinclus
TCAGGTCTCACGGGACAGATATCTTCCACAATGTCATTCACAAGAGCTCACATCAAACTGCTTTATCATCTGTCTGCAGTGTTTCACTGCTGTTATCAAGCAGTAACACAGCTCAGAGAAGCAACTGCTGTGATCCCAGAAGATTTTGAATTTATGGCTTAAAATAATCCAGCCATTTGAAGAGTATTTGAAGTCATCCTAAACAATTGGTTGTACTCTACTCAAAAATGAGCAGGTTATTGCTGTTAGCGTGCCTAATGTAATGTTTTCGCAGGATTTTCAGCCACTAGTGACTAGAGTGTAGAAGATAGTCCCCATAATTTAAATGAAGGAGAAATCAACTTCACAGATTAACTTGATGTTTTCCTGGGCAAGACTGTTTGCTTTACATGATAGATTTGCCCTGACTGCAGCCATTTATTTCTTATTAAATTAGCCAGCCAGCATTCACAGATGAGAGAATAAGTTGGTTTAGCTGTAATTTACATAGAGCTCCCCTACGTCTTTACAGTACAGGTTTCTTTGGGAGGCTGTGTCAAGCCAGTCTCTCCCCAGATGAGGAGAGCAGCAGTCATGCACAGAGCCAGCTTCTCAGTGTTTATTGAGACACAAGATTTGTCCCACTTTAACTGCACTGATAACAGTTTAAGTGACCCAGTCACCGCTTGTGTTAATGGAAAAGTGCCTGTGTTGTTACAGCTATTCAAGACAAGAAGATAGTATTAGATAGCATCATACTGGGACAAGTATGTCAGCACTCGAGTTTTGCCCTGTGTAACTGAAGTTTGAGATGGCATTTAAATAAAAATAGCTGCTACAGTAATTACCTTAATAATAATAATAATAATAATAATAATAATAATAATAATAATAATAATAGCAAAACCAAAACCACATACACCGCCCCCCCCAAAAAAAAACCACCAAAAAAGCAAACCAACAACAAATACAACCCAAAAGAATATATTTTAAAAAATCATACTTTCAACTGCAATAGTTTTGCTCATAAAGCTGTGTGCAGGCCAGACCTGGAAGGTTAAGGAAAAGTTGCCTTAGGAGGCAGCAACTTATTCGTCTTACCCAGTCAGAGCTGGGCACCAGGCAACTGCATATCTGTGCCCCCAGGCAGCAGCTCCAGTCCCTTCTCCTGTGCCCTCAGCAGTGCTTGTAGCCCAGGAGCTTCTCTGTGGGCCCTTCCTCACGCAGACCCAAGCTGCATCATCCCTGGTACAAAAACCTTTAAAAAATCTTCTGGAGCTAACAGCCTTAATATGATGGTAAAGCTTTTGCATCTTTATCTAGGCATAGGAGGGGAGGCTATTCTTCCCCCTGACTTTCATAATTCCCAGATAATCTGCAAAGCTGAACACTGATTGTGTGTCCTGCTTATTTCTGCAGAGAAATGAGCCTTATGCAGCTTTCTGGCATCCCCAGCTTTGTATTTATCACAAAGTAAACAGAGCCAGGAGCTGCCATGGGCACAGACTGGCTGTATCCATGCTGCACAGTGCTTGATCTTAGTCTCCCATCTGGTGCCCCTGTGGCCCTAAGATATTGGTATTAATGTAGAGATGTTTCCTTTTTTGTTGTTTTTTCTTTCCAAACTATGCTGCCTGAGAAAATGTAAAACTGTGCAGCAGCCCACAGGAATGGTGTTTTATTGCATGAAACATGGTGTGGATTGCATGACTTGGAGTGAAGTTTGTGGCTGAAAAGTCTCCTGTGACAGAGCTGGCAGTGTCCCTAGGGTGAAGTGTAGGAGCTTCGTGGGGTTGGACGGTCGGGGCAGATGGATGCAAGAGATCTCTGAAGCCAGGTCTTGGAACTTGTGGTTTATTGCAAAGGGCGTGGATGAAAGGGCCCTGCTTGGAGCTGCCAGCTACTGCTCAGAGCCGGTCTGTAAGAGCAAGAGAGCAAAAGTAAGAAGAAGACTGAGAGAGTAAGAGTAAAGAGCTAAGAAAGTAAGAGCAGTAATAAAAGGAAGGGCAAGAGAGTGACGTTCCCGTTACAACACAATAAATCTTCTTCTGTGTTGAATATTCTAATTTTCACTAACCAATCTAATACAAGATACAAATCCTATAGCATTTACATACAGCCATTTAAGAATCATTGCATCACCATACTGTGTTACATTTTAAACCCTAAAAAATACTCTTTGGACCCCATCTGCCAAGCTAGTAGGGTCTGCTCTGACCCTTGGACCTGTCTGCAAGCAGAGGGAATTGTTCAGTCAAGGGGGGATTACTTTCAGCTAGCCATACTATTGTTTTCCAGTTGTTCAGTAACTAAGATTTGGTATCTCAAATATGGCTTTCATTTCAATCTTGCTTATAATCTCCATAGTCTCAAAATCTCTTGCCAGGCAATCATATTTATAAGGTTTTCTTGGTTCATCTTCCCCAACAGTGAAGGAAATGGGAAGCACTGCAGTCCCATCTCTGTTGCTTGCTGGGGACAGTCCCTCCTGTATGTCACCCCACAGGCTGTGCCCAGGCTGTCTTGCTGTGCCAGGCTACAAGGCATTGGCCTTGCAGCACACTTACAGCTAATCAGCATGGGTGATCACCAATCCAGCCAGTTCCCTGGTCCCACCATGTTCACCAGTACAATCAGAGCCACTGACGTTTCCCGGTGCTTGTTTAAACACCAGGGGTGAAGCCTGGATGTGCAACAAAAGGTGCCTCCAGTGTGCCAACCAACCATGCTCCTAACCACAGGGAGGGAAGACCTGGGGGACTTGACAAGTGAGCCACAGCCCAGGCATGTGGTTATGCCATTCCCCAGTTCCATCAGGGCCTATCCATTCCAGTGTGCTCCAAGGCAGACTATCCCTTCCCTGGGCCAGGGCCTCCTCACTGCCTTCTGTTTCCAGGTCTGTGTGTGAGGCTGTTCTGCCACCTCTCTGCAGCTGCAGCAGCTTGTTCCTAAGCACATCAGCAAAGTGGGTTTGGCTTGAAACTGCTCTGCCTACATTTATAAAAGCCACCCACTCTTCAGTTTCTCTTACTTTTCTTTTACTCTTTATGGCATAAACAACTATTCTATTACTATGCTTTCTGCTTGTTGGAGTTGCATAAGAAATCTTTCATTGAACATTTGAATAGGCTAGAGATCACTCTTCCAAATGTTGAAGAAAAACAAGTTTATGTGAATTATCTACAGCAGATAATTTCTGTTCTCTCACAGAATCTAAAAATAAAATGAGGCCCACATTCTACAGCTAAGTAGCTTTTAATTAGGTGTGATAACAGCATGAATTATCTTTTAGAGTGTAATAGTTCCATGATCAGAAGTCAAAGGAAAGAAGCAATGATTGTTTGCAAAAATGATTGAGGGAAGAAACTTGGTGCTGGCATGTATCTGGAGTTTTTTTCCATATAATAGATCTTTCCAGACTGATTAATATTTTGGGTAAATTTGGACTTTCTCTGTTATTGTCACTGGTTTTAATAGAGCCAGGTGGTCCTTTCAAATAATGATGGAAAAGAGGGCAGTGAAAGCCTGCTAAGTTCCTGTCATCAACGGGTTCATGGTAATGCCTTTGGACAAGACAAATGGCACTGCTGCTTTCTGAAAATCAATGGCTGAGGTATGGGGTAGCTTCACTCGCTTCTTCAGAATCCCCTCTCCTTATTTTAACCATAGACAAGCTCAGGGCTTGAACATAAGTAATATTCTGAATTGTGAACTGAGGTGCAGCCACATCTCCTTTCCTGCCTGCTTTGCTGGGAGGCAGGAGGGTTTGTGTCCTAAACCACCACAGATAAACCAGCCAATGCCTGGTTTGTCAGGGTCTTCCTTTGTGCCGGCCAGAGAGATGCTCTCAATGACTTTACCAGCTAAGATCCTTTATCTTCATTGTCTTTGTAACTGAAGCATAGCATTTAGTCCAGCGTGGTGGGGCTGGGGGAGGGGGGAGGGAGGAACACAGCTTTATTCAGCAGTAAAACAAACCTTAAAGGAAGGTCCTTTAAGGATAAGAGACACCCTTATGGTGCCACAGGGATGGTACTTGGCGCTTCAGATTGAAGACAGCTGCAAGCACAGTGTGTTTGAGCACAGGCAGAAATAAAGAAGTTATTGTGTGCCTGGGAAATAAGGATATATCCTTGACATGGACTGTGCTGCTCTGTGAGGCTGTAACACCAGCTTGAGCAGGCAGGCACTGGGAAAGCGAAGCCTTTCCTCAATACTGTGCTGAATCCCAGCTGCCAAAGGGCCAGGCTGGCACTGGGATGCTGATAATGGACATTTCTTCCCATGTCTCCCTAGACTCCTAGGCACTCTGTCTCATACCTCTGTGTGAGCCCCTGGCTGTTCTCCCGGTGTCTCCAGGCATCACTGCGGGGGCTCCCAGACAGGAGGGTTCTGTGCATCATCTGGCTGGCCTCGCAAACTAGGAATCCCTTCATCACCCCCTCCTGAACAGATCTTCATGCGTTTACCCAGAGGACTTCATAAAAATTAATTGAGTTGCCCAGCATTAGACACAGATCATAAAACTCCCATCTGATCTCGTGCCTGCTGCCGATTTTAACAGCTGATTGAAACAATGAGCGCTAGCTCACCGGGAATGTAACAATGCCCACCGAGAGAGCTGTAGCACGGGCTGTAGGTGTAGATAAGGCTGTAAACGCGCAATAATGATCCTCTGCCTGTACCACAGAGATCGCTTTGCTACGAGAGTAAAACCCTTGGGCTGCAGTTAAAGCATGGCAAAAGTGATGGAGATTACTCTTCGAGTTACAAAGATTTGCTGAAAAGCAAGTTTGTGTCTCTGCGCGCATATTTATTTATTTATTTATTTATTTATTTATTTATTTTTCTATTATCTCGCTCATTTTAAAGTGAGAGAGAAATGAACTTGGAGCGAGGGAGAACTGGAGGGCAGCCAGACAGGGAGCAGAAAAGCCACGAGCAAGTCCCGCTTCTGCTTGATGCCGTCTGAGGCACTATGACGCCGAGCCTGAATATTCTCCGCCTCCAAAAAAAAAAAAAACCAAATAAAAAAACAAAAACAAAAACAAAAAAACCTTTCGATAACCTGCTAACAACCAGGACGTGCTTCCAGGGCGCTAGCCTGGGAAACAAAAGCCATGCGTGGAGCGATGGCAGCGCCCCACAGCCGCGTCCGCGGGCGCTGTGTCCGCGCCGCGGTGCCGGTGCGCTGCCCGCGCGGGCCCGCAGGGGGCGCTGCTGGGCGGTGGCGCCTGCTATAAAAGGGCGGCCCGCACCCGGCCCGCGCCGTCCGCCCGGCCCGGCACCGGGAGCGGCACCGGGAGCGGCACCGGGAGCGGCACCACCCACCCGGGCAGGTGAGCGCCGCGCATCCCGCGGGCAGCGCCGGCTCCGCTCCCTCCTCGTGGGTGCGCCGCCTTCCCTGCCCCGCATCGCCCCGGGACTGAGGTTGCTCAGCGCTCACCGCCCGCGGCGCGCCGGGATCGGGACGTGGGCAAAAGCTCCAGGAGGTGGGGATGGCTCCTCCGCGGGAGGGGTGCTGGCTGCTGCTCCTGTAGCCCTGGCGCGGGCCGGGGATGGGGGAGCAAGCGCAGCTTATCAGGGTGGATGAAATTAGCGATGAAATGTTTGCGGACAGAAGTTCCGGGGATGCCAATAGCCGGACTGGTTCGAGCGGGCTTCGCTCACCGTGCAGCGTCTGTGCGCGGATCGGAATTGCCAGCGGGGCGACAGTGCCTAAGGAAACAGGGTCCCGGGAGGGCTGGGGACCCCGGGACACGGGCGAGCGGAGGGCTCAGGGCAAGCGCCGAGCTCGCCACCAGCCCACGGGCGCGCAGTGCTGAAATGTTGCTATTACTCTCAGCCCCGTCCATGGCGTGTGACAGCATCCCATCGTTTTCCCGAAAAATGATGGAAGGTAAAGAAGCTACTATGAATAAAAAGCAGCGTTTTTCGTGGAAGGGAAAGCTAAACGCGTGGAAGATAGGGTAGCGAATCCAGGTCTTCCTACTCAAGTAAAATGTCTCTGCTTGAAGAGGTGTTCATCTAGGTCGATCCTTTCCACGTCTGTTTAAATGAGTACGATTACCTTTTCCCTCTTGGCTTTATCTCCCTCTCTGCCTTTGCCCCTGTTTCTTTCTCCCCGGTCCCCATCGCTGCCTCCCGAAGGTAACAGTGTGCTTGTGTGCCTTCGCACCAGCCTGTACGGGCTCCCTGCAGGTACCTCTCCTAGGGAGCCAATGACCCCTGGTTGCGCTAAACACGAAAAGAGTAAGCCGACGGGAGCGTTGACATTTATTATTGCATTGAAAGCTGGAAAAGCAAAAAAATAAAAAAAAAAAACAAACAAACAAAAAACAACCAAACAAAAACATACCTCTGCGGGTCAAGCGTTAGACATATTTGCTTATACTAAGGCATCGGTAGCAAAATCATTTGCATGTCAAGTGTTTGCACGCAGGTTAACTTTGCAACGGATGACTGCATTAAGGAGGCACTTGGCAGCCGATGAGCTGGCTGTAATGTGATATATGAAGGCTTTGTTTTGGTTTGTGTGTGATTTCATACAGGGATTATTTTATACTCTCTACATCCTGGGCAATGTTTTTAGGTTTTATCGCTTCTCGTCCCCAGTTTCAAGCAGGGTTGTGGGCTTTTCTGTATCCCATGCTACATAAACCCTTTACCAGTCTGCCTGTTTCCAAAGCAATTAAATACACCCAGCTACTTGTCTCCTATTTATGCAATCTGTTGTGGAGAGCAGCGCAGCCTGTGCTGCCGGAGAGCGATAGGAGCGAGCTACTTGTGTGCAAATGAGTGCTAGCTTCTCATTCTATGGTGTTTAGCCTCACCATAATTTCTGGAGAATCGGCTCTATTTTAACGTACAGAAGGGGGATTCTGTAAGTAATTCTTTCAGTGTCTGCACTGGGAGTTTGGAAATTGCTACCTGAGAACGGGTGGTGTGAGAGGGGTGATGGGATGGGACACAGACACTGAGGAGAATCTTTGCAAGGCTATGTCCATGTGGTTTATTTGCAGTAGCTTTAGATATGGTACCATATTTCTCTGTATATTTGTCTCTTCAAGGACAGAGGTCTTGGCTACTGGTCTAACAAATGGCAAGTGTAGCGCTGGGTCAGATAAGTATTTATTTCTTCACAGCAAAGCTTTTTCTGTGGTAAAATTTTCTAGGGTGTTATCTTTTGTTTTGGTGATAGCAACTGTAACAAGCAGGAAAGCAGCTTTTAAACTCCCGGTGTTAATTTCTGGAGTGTGCATTTTTATGCAAAATAAAATCCTTACAGTAAGCAATGCTAGCTGTTTAGGAAGGTAGGAGAGGAGAGCTAAGAGCAGAACTGCAGCCTCCACAGCTGTAAAGCACGCCAGAGCCTGTGCAGGGAACTTGGTAACCAGTGAGAATTAGTCCTCTCAAGTTAGACAAACCAAGATTTTCAGCTTTCAGTGTGTGCTCTCTGTATCTTGAGTTCATTCAGGAAGCACCAGGAATCAGTGTAGGACAGAGTTACAGCCAATTCCAGTTAAATGTGTGCTCTCTGAAAGTCATACAATGGTAGATAAAGTGAAGCACCATACAGTAGAGTCTCATATACAGTGGTTGGTTTTTAATATTTGATTGCAGGCTCTGTAGGAGAAATGATCTAGGCATAATAATGGACATCTGGGTGAAGATATTTGCTGAAATGCCAGCAGCAAGCAGTGCAAGAGAATCTTTCCATCCTTCCTTGCCTGGATGCTGAGGTTTGCTAAAAAGACTGTTGAGACACAGCTGATTTAGCAAAGGCTTTCCCTGGACAAGTACTACATTTTATCATAAGTTATTTATAATTATCCTGACATTGTTTAAATACAACTATTACCAAACCTGCTGTGGTCAGTTTTGTTACAGAAGTAATAAGCAGAAATTGGAAAGAAAGTAGCAAAGGAGAGCAAAACTTAAGTGCAGGGTGGTTTGTTCTATAACTGAACATTTTACTGAAAACTCAAACCCATTGAAACAGTTTTTCTTTAGGAAAATAATTCAGATGGATTTTTGTATAACTTACTCTGGCACTGTCCTAATATAACAAGCATCCTTGTGAGCCTGGGAATGCTGTCACTTTTTGTTTCTGGGTATACATTTGATGCTGTGCTCTGGAAAGCTGATTTGTTGTTCTGCCTATTGCTATTATACTGCTATTCTGGGTTTTCCAGTGGGGAACTGGAAAATGGATAAGATCCAGTGCTTCATCTGATGTGACCAGAAAGATCTCCAGAGTACAACAAAATGCTGAAACCACCTGACAGGCCTCTTTCAACGATTTCATAAGAAATGCCTTCTTAGTAAGGGTTTGTAGGGTGCAAAGCAAGTGGAGGAACGGTTAGCCTCTATAAACTGTAACTGAAGGACCAAGTGATTTATACCAATTAAAGCTCTGCCCCATATTAGTCTGTTATGACAGAGAACTGGGTCAGTATTTTGAAACCAAAAGACATATATGTGAAATACTGAAAGCATTTGAAAAATAGTCTGTTAACCCAGCACTGCCAAGTCTACCATGTCTCCAAATGTCACATCTACGTACTTTTTAAATGCCTCCACATAAGGTGACTCTACTTTCCTGGGCAGCCTGTTCCAGTGCTTGACAACTGTTTCAGTGAAGACATTTTTTTTCTAATATCCAAATTAAACCTCCTTTGGCACAAACTGACACCATTTCCTCTTATTCTGTTGCTTGCTACCTGTGAGGAGGGGCCCACCCTCATCTCGTTACAACCTTTTTTCAGGCAGTTGTAGAAAGCAATAAGGTCCCCCAAGACTTTTTTCCCCCCCAGGCTAAACAACCCCAGGTTCTTCAGCAGCTCCTCATAAGACTTGCGTGCTAGACCTTGCTTTTTAAAAGACTTTATTTAAGCAGTTGCCTTAGTAATTTCTTTAAGGATTTGAATTTTCTTTTTAAATTAAGAGGCTACAAAGCTGGCAGTCAGGAAAATTGTGTCTAAACTCCTGGGATAGTGAATACTCACATTTTAGGGCAGGAACTGTTTGCTGCTCAAGGAAAAGTTATTGTCACTTTTGTGATATAGTGTGGCATAGCATATAGTGCACCAGTGGTGCAGCAGCTAGAAGGTGAGGAAATCCAAGTTGTGTTCCTGTAGAAATGCGGTAACTTTGGTTTAAGACCATGCCTTAGCTTCTTCAAAAACTGGGAGGAGTGTGCTGGCTCACTCTTGCAGAGCATTTGGGGACTGTGGATGGTGAAGTCTGTTTTGTTCCAGCAGAGGTCTCAGCATCAAATGTCTCTGAAAATGGCTTAATCCTCAGAAGCATCTGATGCAGCAGCAGTTACCAGGCTTTTGCTGTTAGCGACGTAACTTGCAGATCAGTGATTTTATGCAATCCATGAAACTAGCAAAAGCACCTAAATTTTCTCGGGTTCCCTTTCCAGCCTGCAGCTGTGACTCCCAATTCAGATGTTGGTGTAATACAGGTTGCTGCTCCTTATATGAGGCTGAGGGCTATAAACTGCTTTGAAACAGCTGCTGCATGGGATGCAAAGCTGGAAGAAAGGTATAACTTGTTCTTTGCACAGCTGTGAGTCTCACTTCATGGGCATAATTACCAAGCACTTCCAGGAGACTCACTTCCCTTTGAAATCATAGCTAAAAGTAAACAAGCCTCTAAAACAGATACTGGGCAAATTAGTTTCTCCATTAAATTTTACATTTAGAATTTTAACTATTTGATAGCTTATCCTAAATGAGTTGGCTTCCATGTTTATTATCCCCATGGGGTGCTGTATGTTGTGGCAAGATACTAGGGTTGTCAAAGAGCCAGTCTGGCAGGCAAGGGTAGCTCAAATAGAGATGCTCTGATAGTGCTTTTGCCCTCTAGCCTGTGTCCTCTGCCAAGTTTTGTGTGGGGCACATGGAACAGCAACCTTTTAAGCCACCTGTGATTTCAGTCTGAGGCAGGTCTCACAATAATTCTCAAATTCGTCTTGCCAGAAAAATTCAGAGGGACTATTACCCAAGTAATGTGTTTTTGTGCCCTGGGGTATGCTAGTGTTACTAAGGACAGGAATTAGATTGTGATGGGAGAAACATAATAAAGCTTTGTGTTAAGTATTTCTGAGCTTGATGCAGTTTGCTCATGCCAGAATGCCGTGAGGAATCATGATGTGCTATACACAGGGAAAGCTGGCAGAATGATGGGCACAGATAAGAAGTTTAAAAGTAAATTACACTTGACCGTGCTCAGCAGGCTCATGCTCTAAGGAAGAATTTTTTCCTTTTGGCCTATAAGGCCATGGGGATTTTAGGTCCTTCTCTTGCAGCTTCTGAAGAGTTGGTTTTGCTCTTGGTGTGATATTATAGTGAGGCTTTAAAAAGGAAGGAACAGTAACACAACCTCTGTAAACAATTCACATGAGCTTTGGTGGAATCAAACAGCTGCACGAAGAGGACTAGAAATATTAGAGAGATTGGGTACAAGTGCTTAGGACAGGTTTGCTGTATCACCATCACAATTTGGATAGGTTGTTTGGGGTTTAATGCTAAAAGCGTTCAGCATGAGCATGAAACTGGACTGAATCTTCAATGTGCTAGAAGCTTGAGAGGCTAGGAGAATAGATAGGAAATCAGATCTGCATCAAAAGAGTGCTTTTCTCCTTTTCAGATCTCAAACTAAGAAAACATTAGGAGAACAAAGGAGAAATTATTTGGGCATGGTTTGTAAACTGGAAATTAGCAAGTTTCTAAAGCACAACTAGATTGGCTGACATGACAGCAGGCTGATTAAATTATCAGCTGGGACTCCCTGAAACATCTGCATCTAACCATCCTTGGTACTGGTGGAGCATGCCCCAAGTGTGAGTTAAGTGGCTTACAGAAACAATGGAATTTGTTGCATTGATATGTATTTTTTTAAGCAACGTGTATGTGTAGATATATCATGCAAAATTGTGTTCATTACCATCAGAATTGTTCCAATAATAATCTAAGAAGGCAAACTCTTGAGACTTTGCCAAATGAGCTTGTCTTTTTCATTAATGAAAGCCCAGTAACAGAGTGGCTCAGAGCCACCATCTAATCCAAGCAGCAAAGTTCAGAGCCAGGTCCACAGCCTCTATTCGTATGAGTAATCCTTAAATGTTAGTAGAGCCAGCATGATACTGATGCTGAAACAGTGAAAGTCCTCGGGCTTGGTTTAGAAGATAAAAGCTGTGCTCTTCACCTGGTGGGGAGGTGGACAAAGTTTGCTTTATTTTAGTTTTCTGTATCTTGTGTGAAGTGAGAGCTGAGTCATTGTCCCTATAAGCTACAACATCTTTAAGGTTAAACTTGGATTTAGAGTGAAAGACATAACGCTGAGTCTGACAGAATCCCACTGTTCATTTTTAGCTTCCCATCACTTAAAAAAAAATCAAATCACAGAAAAGCTGCCCTGTTTGATTGTTCCTATTACATAATAGCAACATCTTTGGGATTTGAGAGAAGCCATGAGCAGCATGTCCCTTACATAACAAATGTAAGTTGCTTTAATCCCTGCTGTGCCACTGCTGACCCTGGGCAGCCAGGAATAGCCTGGGAGTGGTGCTGAGCTCCCCAGGCTCTCCTCTGGGGCTGCAGGATGATAGCCACAGAGCAGAGGTCCTTTGCTCTGAGGGGTTTTCTGCCAACCATGATTGCTGGATTTATGGTCTTTCTTCTAATAGATTGCAAATAGTGGTGGAAGCCCTGCCCTTAAAAAGTGCTGTCTTGTTCCTCATGAGTAGACCTGATCCTTTGCCGCTTCCTTATTTTTCCCCTGAAACATCAGCATTTACCTCCATTTCCAGCTGAAAACTGGTCATCCTATGGTTTTGGTACCTTTGTTCCCGTGCTAGTAAAAAGAAAAAAGACCAAAGGCCAGGTCAGAACTTTGGAGCAGGTCCCTGTGAGCCTTTCTTCTGTCTGTGGGATGGTGCCATGTCTTGATGCCTTGAGGGATGTGCTGGGCTTGCCAGGGTGGTTGCAGTGGGGGGAAGAGCTGCAGCCAGGTATCATTCTGAGTTCAGGGCACACCTGTGACCCCCAGCTTTGGTGGGGTGTAGCGCCTTTGTTCCTGCTCTGTGCTTTTATAGGATGGGTGTGGAGGTGGTGGATGGCTCATGGATCAGGAAGGAGGCTACTGGGAAAAGTTTGGGGCTTGGTGACTATGCAGAGGGTGTGACCCTTCACTTGAGTCTGTCATAAATTGTCATTAATTGAGTTTTCTTATTTATAATGGGTGAAACTCTGTGGAAGGGCAACTGGGCCCTGCCCAAGGAGTGTGTGGGTATTTCTGGGAGCAGATCCTGCCTCACCATCTCCATGGGAAAGCTCTGCACTGCCCTGATCACCTGGGCTGCCTCTGCTGTGATGGGGAGCATTTGAAGAATAATGACATGAAAGAAACAACATTGTGGAATCGTTTGGGGGGAAGGATTGAAGTAGCTGTGCACAAAGAGACCCATCTAATTAAAACCGCAGGGGAATGGAGATGTGACTAATGAGGCTGAACACACAACTTAATTTAACTGAGTTATTTGAAAAGAAGCAACCTGCATTCCTGGGGAACAGAAGATTGGGGGGTGGGAGTAAAACATACCTGGAATTTCATATTAAAATACAGATCTCATACCCATTAGTGCATGCTTTGCTGAGAGTTCTTTGGATTTGGTGTTTTACCACATCTATATGAAATGTATCATAAGTGGTTACCATCAGTTGCATGTGAACAAAATGTTTTTTGAAAGACTATTTGATTAAATTTTTCCTAAAATGCCATTTGCATCTTCCATCTTCTAATATTTTCTGAGATTTTCATGTAACTTTTCTCCACTTGGTCTTAATTAAAAGAAATACTGTCATGATCTCACCTTCCTCCCTCACCTGTCCTTCTCCATCCCTTTTCTCTCTCTCTTCCCTTTTCTCTACTATACTCTCAGGTCTCATCTAAACTCCACCTGCTCTGCTTGTCCCACAGTCACATTCCTCATCTTGGTCTTCCATGCATTCATATGTCTTAATTCTCCACTCTAATATCTCCTGTTTCCCATCATAATAGGAATAAATGCACATCACTGACATAACGAAAAAAAAAAAATCCCATAAGATTTTTTTTCCTCTAAAAATCCCAACCCCAAACCTTTTTCATCTCTTTTTGTCATCTCTTTAATCTGGCCAGTGCTACTTGAGAGATCCTGTTCTTGTTTCATCTCTGAATCTCAGCAGTTTGACTTTGGCTTTTTTTTTTTTTTTTTACCGTTGGTAAAAGCACGTAATGAATTCTTATCAAATCTCAGGACTGGCTTTCTTTCCTTCTCTGCCTTGACCTCTTGTCTTTCGACATAACTCACATTCTCTGGTTCACAATGTTTAGTTTTTGTGATTGCAATCTTTTCCTGACTTCTGTGAGAAGCTCCTTCTGTATGCTTTCTGGATGATCTTCCTCACCCTTTCTTGTCTTTCTTCTTTCCCTCCATACTTTTTCTGGATGATCTCATCACAAGCAAATGCAGCTAAATCTCCCTGAGCAACACCACATCACCCATGTCACATCAAAATGTGACAAGGGAACAAGGTGTCAAGTAGCACAGAATGTCTTTATGACAATGATTTCTGTAAATGAATTTAAACCTGACTGGATGCAAACTGTGCTTCCTCTTCAGTTTCTGTACCTAAACTTGACTTGAGTGTTGACTTACTCTAAAGATACTCCAGAGGAAGAAAATCAGAAAATGTGGAGTTTGTTGCACAAAGGTTTTGTATCCTCTTCCCCTTTTCAGAGTAGGTGCATTTCTTCACTTCACTCAGTGCTAAGGCAGATCAGCTTATCTGTGAGCTAATGCCAGGAAACTTGGACAGGATCCTAATCAGAAGAGCAGGATGTTTAATCTTGAGCACTGTGTTTACAGAAGATTTGATGGTGTATGCCCTTGTTACCTACTCTAATTTTAATGAGTCTTTTGTTTTGGTTTTGTTTTTTTTTCTTTTTTTTTTTTTAAGGTTTCCACCCTGGAGCTGCCTTCTAAGGCAAACTATCACCAATGGAAGACAAACTTGTTTTTTCAGCATTTCGGGTAAGCTTATCTTCTCTATTATTCATGTCTGATTTAATCTTTTAAATGTATTTGCCACCAAAGAACTCTTTCAGGGAGCCTTTGATTATTTTTGAATACTGCTATTTTATCCAATGAAAATTCCAATTAATGATTGTGTAAGCAGTAGAGATAAAGGTGACTTCAAAGCAGACTATGAGGCTTTTTTCCTTTGGGGAATTATCAAACAAAAATAGACCTTTGCTTTCCTAATGTTTTTGCTTTTTGTTAGGCATAGTATACACTGAAAATGTGACTACCTGAATCAATGTACTATATATATCAAAACTGAATCCTGTTACTTTTTGAGGCATTATAACAATATTTGAAGATAGTCTTTCATGCTTGGGAAGGCATAGCTTTGTCAGTGGGGAGATGGCTGTGGCATAGTTCCTGGTAAAGTTGTGCTGTAGTGGTGTGAGGCTGTGTTCATGGTGAGCAATAACAATGCCTGCTGAAGCCTCTGTGTACGCATCTCCTATGGCCAGGCATGATCCTGTCCCTCAAGTGATAAAAAACAGTTTGGCTGGACAAGTTCAGACAATCAACATGGCACAAGCATTGCTATTTCCACTGGGGAGACCCAAAGCCAAAAGCTGTTTCTCTGGTGACAGTCCCACTCAGTCACAAACACTGTGATTATGGCAGTGAAATAAGTGATTGAACTGGAATGTCACTGTCTTCTGGGTAGCACGTGCAGCCTGGTCATAATCCTGCAGCAGTCAGGTGGGAAACACCAAAGAAGAGAAATCTTGTGTTTATGGGTTCTTGGGTGGCTTGTGATGTTCCAGCCCTGTGTGCTGTCCCACGTGGAAGAAGAGAATGCACAGTGCAATACACACCTCCTCATTGCAGGACACAGAGTGATGCAAAGATTGTACAGAAATATTTTTAATGCATTTCCATTGTTACAAATGACTCTGGTTTAAAAGCAGTTGTAACTGTGCCTTCTCATCACGGGGGTTGTAAGTCTTGTAGCAATTTCAGTATCTGCTGCAAAACTGGAAGTATAAAGTCTCCTGGCTCTCCAGAGCTGTTTCCAGGAATGGCATTTTCAAACAGACAAGAATTAAATAATGTTTGGCAGGGGTAAAATGACTTTCACCTCTTGTACTGATCTTGGAGCATGGCTTAGGAAGATGATGGGTATATAAGAGCACAACCCTAATTGCATGAAATTAGTGTTAGTCACAGCTGTGCCTGCTGGGAGGCTTTCTGATAGGCCATGGAAATACTGTATTGGCAGTGTTACTGTTAATAACACTTCCCAGGAACAGGTCAAAGTGATCTACGTGGGGAGGTGTGGATCAAGAGTTTGATAGCATCCTTCCCTATTTGTGCATAGGGGTAGATTTTTGCTGCTCTTAGCCAAAAAATCAGAAATTCAGGGAAGTGACTTGATAGTATTTTAATAGTCATCCAGTAATTTAACACTGGATTACAGGTGAAATTCCACAGAAAATTCAAGACACTTTACACTGTATCAGATGGGTTTAGCATTATTCATTTACTGCATTAAATTCCTGAGGGATTAATAAGGTTTGGGTCATTGTTTCCTAGGCTTGTGAATTTCAAGACCATGAATACCTATTCTTCTTGTCTGTCCTATGGAAGTTAGAGGAATTCGTTGTATTTCAGTAGTAGTCCTTTAATTTTTCTTTATTTAGCATATCTTTCTGAAAGAGACCAGGCCTTGATTTAAAGGGAGCCAGCAGTAATCAATCTACCATGTCACCATTAATTTTTTTCAGTAAATAATGAGCCTTGCCTTCCAAGACAGTATCTTTTTTGGGCTTCCAAGTGTTGTACTTAATTTTTTTCCCTGCTGGACTGACAAGGATTCTATTATCAGGATGTTGATTCTCCATTTAGTTATCCATTTACTGAGCCACTTTTGAAATTCACTTGCTATAAGCAGTGTTGATTTAGTATGGTGAATCTTTTAATTCAGGATTTCATGTATAGCATGACTTTAAATGACTGTGTAGTGTAAAATTAGGGCTAGAAATAAGTCCTGTCAGCACATACTATTATCAAACGATGTCACTGCATACAAATGATTGGATTTACATGACCAGGCCTGTTTTCCATACAGCTGTGTTGATTGGTGTTAATTATGTGACTGTCTTTCAATGCCTTATTGATTGTGTCCCATGCTAATTTTTCCCTGCTCTTGCTTACTACTGATGTCAGTCTAACTGCTCCGTAGGTGCTTTGCTTATCCCACTTAACCTTTGTAAATGCTGCTTTGATGGTAAGACTTGCCAGTCACCAGGAACCTTTTGTGCAACTTTTTTAAAAGAGTTATTGTACTAAAAGTTATTGATTCATTTGCCCTCTGCTCTTGAATGCAGGGTTTAAACTGAGGGGCTATTTAAAGCTCTCTCAATTTATAGTGATGTCATCACTGTAACAAGTGAATAGGGCATCTTGCATCCTTCTGAATGCAGAGAAGTAGTTGTCAAATAAATCTATCTTTTTCTGAATTTTTTGATAATTTTTGTCTGGAATGACCAGCTATTGAAGTCATTGCTTGGCATACTCTTATTCTTGTTCCTTTTAGGGAGGAGCTCCTATTGCCATAAACCTCACCATAGTTTCTTACTGGTTTTTTTGCTTCCATTATTTGCTTGCACTTCTGCAGTGTTAATTTGTATTCATTGCTAACAGTGTCTTTCCCCCATCTGTTATGTACTATGCATTTGTTTTACAGGTTTCTCTGCTGCTGCTTTCACTTTCTGTAGCCAGGACTCTTCAACCATAAAAGCTTCCTTTCATGTCTTTAGCACAGTGACTTTCCTTTTAAATGTTGTTGGGTAATAAAACATCCCTTAGTAGGTCCTTTTATATTTTTGTATGTGACTGTTTTCCCCTGCTCAGTTTTACATATGATTTGTTTTTAATTTTGAGAATAGTTGTTCTAAAATATCGACACAAATAAATTAGATACTGATTAAGATTACATGTTGATTTCCATTTGCAAAAGAAATTAGGGTTCTGCCCTTTGCCTGTAGTGAATCATAATTTTCTCCTTAAATGGTTTACCTGTATCCAGTAGGAGTCCAGTATAACATTAGCTGGAGTTGATGTCTCTATGCTCTTGTATTAAGTCCTGACTAAAATTTGCAGATTTTCCCAGAGCCACACTTTAAAAAAGTGGTCCTTTCAGAACAGATTCTCTGCTATAATAAAGTTCAATGTGACAATATTTACATACCTTTGAGAATACATGCTTGAGGAATGCCCCACTTGATGGATTTCTAGCAGACCTCAGTCTCTCTCAGCTTGTCATTTGCCAGTATTCCAGATTCTGCTTTTCTTCCACATGTGGTATCCATGGCTTTATCTTCCCACCCTTTTTCTCATAAATAAGTACAGTATCTTTTAGTGGTTTTTTTTTTATTTTAATCATGTGTTTGTCTGTTGCCTTCTTAACCTTTAAAAGAATTGAGCTTCCTTTTTGAAAAAGGCAATTCTAATATTTACTGAAATGGAATGCAGCCATTGCCTTTGCAAGCAAGCTTTCAGGGGGATGAACTGTTTGCCCTTTTAAAAGAGAAGCTATTCAAATACCAGCAATATGGTGAAAACATTGCTTTCTATTTCTAGCTCTGCAATGCAACATTCACAAGTATTTTGGCCATCCGTTTTGACATGGGGAGGCTCTTGTTTGCTGGTCAGACCTCTTCAGTTGGCAGCTCCCAGCCCATGTGGACTTTTGCAAGCAGGTGGTCAATGCTCAGCTGCTGTGCAGACAAGGCAAACTTCCTGAGCTGGAGTTGATGCTGCAGTTGGCTGTGGGGCTGCCTCTAGAAAGCAGCTGAGGTCAAAAGCTGATAAATCTTCTGTTCTCATTCTTTGTGAAGGTCTTGAAAGCAAAGTCACGAGAAATGGCTGTTTCTGTGATAACCAGGTCAATTTTGTAGTGAAAACAGCATGCACCTTGAAAATAAATTCTCACTAAAGAAGCAAATGGCTGGTCAAGGTGTGATCTTGCTCTGTTGCCAGAAATGACTCTCACATCTAGATTTGGGGAGGGTCTGTAAGGAGCTGTATGGATGGAGGATAGTTCACATGAGGTAATCAAATGCAAATGCCTGAGAAAAACACAGCATAGCACTGAAATATGTCATCACAAAGGTATTTTGACAACTAAGTGCCATCAGTGGAGAACCTGTAGAATGAGTCACTGTATGTATTCAGGTAGGCTATGAGAAACCTTACTCAGCACTGGTAAGGCAGCATCTCAAATCCTGTGTTCAGCTCTGGGCTATAAGAAGGACGCTGAGGTGCTGGAGCATGGGAAGGGAAACAGAGCTGGGGAAGGGTCTAGAGTGTAAGTCCTATAAGGAGCAGCTAAGAGGTCTGGGGTTTCTTAGCCTGGAGAAAAGGAGGCTCAGGAGAAACCTTGTCATTGTCTACAAATGCCTGAAAGGAGGGCTTAGCCAGGTGCAAATTCTCCCAGGTAGCAAGCAGAAGGACAAGAGGAAATAGCCTCAAGTTGCACCAAGGGAGGTTTAGATTGCCTATTAGGAAAAGTTGTTTCCCAGAAGGAGTTGTCAAACATTGGAACAGACTGCTCAGAAAGTGGTGGAGTCACCATCCCTGAAGGTATTTAAAAGATGTGCAGATGTGGCACTTGGGGACATGGCTTAGAGGTGGATTTGGCAGCGCTGGGTTATTTGACTTGATGATCTTAAGGGTCTTTTCCAACCTAAGTGAATCTATAATTCTATATCTCAAGTTCCTGGCTTCCTATCTGTAACCATACTGTTAGTGACTTGTTTCTAAGCAGCAGCATCCCAGCTGGGAACAAGTCTGCAGAGCAGGAATTAGCTTGTAGGTGTTTTGGGATAAGAACACTGTTTTCATTCAGAATTGTGTCTTAGTATGAGGATGCCTACTCCAAACATCCTTTCAGTATGAAGGATTAGTCAAATAAAGTGAAGTATATAAATAAGGGTTAAGAAATGATTTGCCTGCGATGACAGAATAGCAACAATTTCATAAGCTCTTGGTTTAGCCTGCTTAAATAAAGTTACTTGCAAAGAATCTTCTGATATGTTAATTATGTTATTCATGTTGTTTTTCTGAATTTCAAAACAAAGTATGACCTGTATTTCAAAGTAAAAGTGCGTGAAAGCATGCTCTGCTTATTTTTCATAATTAATCATGTATAAGCCAATTTTATGGCAAAACAGATAAATGAGGTGTCAGAATATTTGTTTGTAAATACTTTGCTTCAAGATGTTAGTGCAATTTGGTTCTTAGTTTCAACAAAATCCAGTCTATCAGTGTAGGATGAAAGCACAAGATGTTTACAAATACTGCAGCTAAACTCTAAATGGATATACTATACTGGAATATACATTTGCTTTAGTTACTGTAGTGTGTGTGCTAAGCCACAGTGAAGCATTTGACTAATAAAAAATGCCCATATGGGTAATTTTACATGGTGAAGTTCAATAGTTATGTGCTTTTGTTTTAAGTAGGATTTACTGAATTCTACTGTGAAGTGACATGGAAAGCTATTATTTTATAGCTCACTTCACTTGTCTCTCTACCCCTGTCTAACAAACCCCTTGGCATTTAGTATGTTACATACACAGTATATTAAGTGTCAGCGTTACTCTTCATTCTAGCTAGTGCTAGTTTGAATCTTATGGCTCTTCCTCCTAAAGCTGCCAACTGATAGAGGATATAGCTCCAATGAGAGAAAACAATTTAAACTTTCTCAGTGAACCAGTTTTGAGAGAAGTTTTGCTCAAATGCAGAGTTTCACACTGAGGCAGCGTGATTAAAAGCCTATAGGGAATCAAGCATGGGAATGGTTTTAAAGAAGATCAAGGGACTGAATGCAATTTTTTCCTCAAATGATATAATTAAAGAAACAGCATCCTCATTAGCATAATGCACTAAATGATAAAAAGAATTGGACAGATGCCTAATCTTGAAATGCTTCTTAATTTACAAGTATATGTTTTAAAAAGAAAGCAATTGAGGTCTGTTCTTTCTAGCTGCCTGCCTGAATCATTGAAACTGCTGCTTATATAACTTAGTGTCTCAGAGGGACAAAATACCCAAAAATGAATCATGTATTCCAGGATACCATGCATATAATGTCAGCTGCACATGTATAGAGATGCTAGAGCATCCACAGTACTTGAGGTCGTCTGGGGCTGGATGCCTACCAGACAAAAGTACACATTTGAGAAGATGTTCTCAACTGGGGCCAGAAGCAGTCCCAAAGCAGTCCAGAGGCAGCTAGCATAAAAATGGAACACTCATTCCTTGGTTGATTTTAACATTAGTTATCTGGAAGGTGATTGATCTGAGTTTGGTTGCATGTTGAGCCATAGAGAAATGTATTTGAGATTCCCATCACATTTGGTTTTTGAGGAGAATTTTTCTGAATTCTTGCAGAATTCTTGTGTGTTTAATGAAATTGTGAATCAAATGGGGCAAGAAGGTGGCATTTATGTTGATGCTCCCATGACTTGCCTATATTCTCTTCTTGTCCAATATAAGCTGCAATGCTGTGGTTTCTATTTCTCTCTAAGTTTCATCCTACTTCTGTTCCTTTACCATCACGTCTATAGGCTCTCAAAGGCTTCTGAGATGAAACAAATCTTGTGAGGTGTCAGAATTATGTTGCCAGCTGTGAATGTGGAGAGGATCCTTAGACTGCGTCCAGAGTGCTGAACAAGAGGTGGGTATGTGGCAGGGAGGGGTTTACTTGCCCTCCTCTATGCAGAGAGCTGTTCTGCACTCCCCAGCACTCAGCTCAGGGTCTCCTCAGGAGCCCACAGTGCCCTGTGCAACACAGTTGTTGCTCCATATGCATCTTTTTCCCAGTAAAAATTTGTGAAATTTGGTGATTACCGGAGTGTTTGAGCACAGAGGGTCAGTGGTACTGACTTTTGAATTATTCCACTTACACGCAAGGTAGAGGCTGGCTGCAAATGAATGCCAGTTTTTCTAGCTGGAAGCAAACCTCCTTTTCTCTAGTCCTAAAGTTTCTCAGGTGGAGAGTTAGGAACCACCACCGTGAAGCAGCTGTGGCAGCCAGGGAGCAGAGAGGTGGGCTGCAGTAGGCAGTCTCTACCATAACATTCTGCTCTTTTGAAGCTTATGTATTTTGCTAAGTATAAATCCCAATTTAATTTTAGAGAAGGAAAAATCATCTGCTGATGAGTAAATTGATGGGTCACCCTAGAAATTCAGAAGACCTACTGGAAATAGTGTTAATGTTGCAGGCTGAGTTTGTGTTTGGCATCAAGACTGCTAAGGAAATATTAATACTGCTCAGAAGATGGTATGGCAGGTGAAGTGCTCTGTTTTCATCTTGACCTTTGAAGTAACTTGGAGCCCAAGACCTGCATGTTTGATTTTTCTAGTGTCTTAACACATTGAGGTGAATGTGATCCTTTTATATCCTGCTAGTCTTTCATTTATGCTGAAGTTGTAACTGTGAGGCAGGAGAGTTCCAATCTATAAAAGGCAGCACTATTGATCTTGCTGATACAAGTTCAAAGCACTATCAAGAAATACATATGATAGTTCTAGAGAATGAATCAATGGTGTGCTGCATGCTAGGGTGTGCATTTTTGAGGCAGTGCTGTATCTCATTCAGAACTGTGGTTGCCACCAGTGAGTTGCTAACACTGAGATGTGAGCATCCCTACATTTAGCTGGTCTGATCTCTGGTAGCACTTCAGCCATTCAAAATTCATTATTGCAGTCTGTAGGACACTGCAGACTTTCTCAGGGCTTTTTCTCCATGCATCCCTCTTCTCTGCATGCCATGCCTGGCATGAGGTGTAGGATAGAGGGTGACCCTTCCTCATCCACTTGTAGGATTTTGGGATCTAAAGGTGCCCTTTGCTGGCACAGCATCTGGGTTTATTTAACAGTGAGAAATATAGAGACAGGGTGACGTGGAGGTGTATTGCTCTGGGATCTAGTTAGATTGTACTTTTAGGGCCTGAGAATTCAGTTCTTTTCCAAACTGGACATTGTTATACAGTCTGTGCTCACAGAAGGTTGTTATAACTTGTGTATGCTGTAAGGACTAAGACTGAAATGGTCTTCCTTGCTTTCTGTTTGAGTTTTGTTTTTTTCCTAGTAGATTATAATGATATTCATTGCAGTCTTACTATTTTTTCTTGTGGGTCTCCTGATATTTAATGGTTTTTTTAATGCCTCATTTGCATACATGTTATTTATACATATGTGTATAACCTTTTTCTAATACCTACAGTTTGAGGAGAAAAAGCTAGGAAAAGCAATGCAACTGTTCTCAAAGTCTGAATTAACAATTAACAAATAAATGTGTTGTAATTTATTTTTAATGAAGAAGGTTTGGAAGAGTGACTCGTAATTTTTTAATTGCAGGGTTTTTTCATTGCAAAATTTGTTCTACTCGTATTTATTTTATGTACTCTTACAGGCAAATAAATGTAGACTGTTATTTTTTCCTCCTGGACGTACGTAGGATTGTAGCCTGGCATGTATATTTTTCTGGAATTCACATAATTCCTGTCAGATGTCATCTGTTTACATTTGAGCTGCAGTTACAGATTTGTCTGTGTTCCACTGTTGGGATCCATCACTACAGTAGCTAGAATGCTTCTCAGTAACATCAGCAATGATCTTACTTCTCCTCTCATAAGGCAAGGGTTTAATATTTTTTCCCTACAATGCTTTATTCTTGTTATATTACCTAATACTGAGATAAAATACTTCATACCAGTTTTGACTTTTTTGTAAAAGAAAAAGTGTGTTTAACTATTAAGGAAGAGGAGGTCTCTGCTGACATAATAAACCATTCAAAGAATAAATGTAGGAATCTTGGACACTGTCCTCAGTTTTCTGATTTGCACAAACATTCTTCTTCTGTCTGCCCCGATGCTGTTTAAAATTGGTTCCTGTAAGTTTTGGAGCTTTATTAATTTGACTGACATTAAAAAACTGTTTCTATGGAGTCAAAAGCATGCTTTGTGTGTTGGTTCCATAAAAAAAGAAAACAGGGGAAAAAAGTAAATAATTGTTCCACTTTTGAATATGAGAAAAGATCAAGAATACACCAAAAGCCTTTGTTTAAAAGTAAAGGGAAAAAATACAGTCTTTCTCCCAAATTCTCCTGAAGAATGTATTTGTTAGATATTTGTCTCTTATGGATTTTCTGAACAGAGGAGGCCTGAATTTAGGCATATAGCTGTTTTAAAGTATGTATTTTTCTCAATTTTCACTCACAAAATGTAATAGAATCTTTCATATTTAGGGCTTTACATTGCTTCTAGTTTAGACTAGAACATACAAAAATGTGAACCTGCCACAGTTTTTAGAGAAACCCACATCATTCTATTTTTGCAATGGATATGTATTCCACTCTTAGTAAATTTCAAAGACTACATTGCTAAAATTCCCTGGGCAATTGGCTTGGCATCTGCTAATTTAATTCCTATGCAGTACTGTAATAGGATATAAAGTGGAACTCTGGGGATGACTGATGGAGTATCATCTTCACTGAACACTAAAGGATATGAAAAAGATTGCTTTGCTTATGCTGCAAGTGGTGATGAAGAGGTAGAAGAAAGTTTAGAGGAGTAGATGAAGGAGCTTGAGCTCTTCCAATACCAAACCTGATCCCAAATGGGAAGAAATTGTTTGCACCCTGTATCATATAAATGCTTTTGATTAAACTTGCTGTAACAGTGAGAGAAAATGGGTGTTGACTGTTACCACCTTCCACACCCTCAAGGTCAGCAACCAGATTTTTCTTTCCTAAGTCTCTCTTCTGGTCTCCCTCAATTAATCCATGCTGTAAATTCTGGCACTGACTCCCCTACTCATATTGGTTGCTTTTACCATCAGTAAAAACTTTCTGGATCTGTTGGTTTTTTGTTTTCCCACCTTTCTTGACCTGTGCAAAAGCCAAGATGAGTATGCTGAGGGTTAGGAAATCCCATGTCGCCAAAAGACTCATATCCTAACTAGAAGAGCTCAAGTTATAATGGTCTGTGTGTAGATTCATACTCACATGCCTTGGAAATAATGTTTTGGTTCAGTTAGGAGAAAATTTTGGTGTTTGTTTTGTCAGTTTGCTCCACTGACCTGCAATTATGTGAGGTGGTATCATGGCCATTCAGGTCTGGATAGAGGCAAGAGGCAATTTCTTACCTATTGATAAAGAAATGAAGAAGGAAACGGCTCTCTGAGAAATTACTTTGCTGCACTTTTTGCCACTATTGATAGGTCTCTTCAAACTTTGCCACGCCTAACACGTTTTCTTCCTCAACTTTTTCAGCTTTTTTTCTGGAAAAAAATTAGATATTTTTGGATTTATATTCCTGCTGTTGACAGTGCACATCATATAAAAAGCATTTTATTAGGAAACATGCTGATGTTTTTGCCCAGCCATTACTTTATAAATTCATCCTCTCATCCCCATCCCTGAGTGGGGGATTTTTCTTAGCTCCTGGATGGGACTGACCTGGTTTTACCACCTTACACAGTTGCAGTTACCACAGCTAGGTCAGCTCTTTCCAAGACCATCTGGCTGATGTCCTGCCATGCCATTCTGCACGCTGTAGCATCTCTGTTTTCTCTCTGTGAATGGCTCATTGGTATTTCAGGCATGTAGCGAAAATAGATATTCTCCTTTTTTTTTTCTCGGCACATTTTTCTATGAAGAGAGCACAGTTGACTACTTCCCCCTCTCACAGCAGGGAGTTACCTACACATTTTATTTGAAATCCTGTCACTTTTCCTGTAACACCCCTTAGATATTCAGTGCCCTACTTCTGATGCAAGTGCTTTTCCCATCACAGCTGTGTGCGAAATCATCAGCCACTCTTCTGGCTGACCTTCCCTGCTGCACCATCTTCTGTGCCGACCCCCTTTGCTGCCTCTCATCCATGGCTGAGACAGTAGAAAGTTCTTATCCTCAGCCCTGAATGCCCTTCACATCTTTACCTGATCCTTGTCCAGCTTGATGCCTCACTCACCAAACACTTGCCAGTGACTCAAACAGCGGCACTATTATGTTTGTTACGTTTCATGCATTTTACCTCCATGCACTGGGAACTGGTGAAGCTGAATGGGGATGTTGTTAAAAATAGTTTTATTGTAATGTAGTTTATCATAATGAGTTTTGTGCTTAGTCAATAATGGTGAGTCAGTTCTAATTTTGTGGGGGGCTTTTGGAGTTTTTTTCTTCTAATTATGAAGAAAATCACTAGCAAGAATGTTAAAGATTTCAGTTTTCTGCCCTTTTATGCAAGCCCTTCTGGGAAATGAAGAATCTCTTCTCAAGGATGGACAATTTATAAAGCGAACTCCATGGATTCACTTTAGCATTTTGGACTTTCATGGTCAAGAATAAGCAAGGAAAATGTTTGGGCCTTGAATATCTTCTCTGGCTTTGCACTGGAGCCAGCTCCAGCAACTCTACCACAGACTAACAACTGAGTTACACAGTGTTCACACTCATAGAATCTTCTGAACTTGGAAGGGACACACAGGAACCATCAAGTTGAGCTCTTAAATGAACAGCTGTTTATGGACACCTCATTTACTAGGGTGGGGTCTTTGATTTGGCGCTTTGAAACTGTCTGTTTTAATACGGGCTGGCTGAAGAGGGGAATGTAATAATAATAACAACAAAATAGTAATGCAGAATGACACTAGTCTGAGAAATGGGTCTTGCCAAGAGTCTTACTGGTTTCACTGGCCATTTGGATGACTCAGACCATGGATCTGGTTCTGCCAGGGTCTGATGCCTTTTGCTCAGCTTTCATGTTTAGAGTAGGATGGTGGGAATCCAACAACTATCCTTCTTTTCTAAATCCTCTGAAAGGTGTTATGTGTCTCTATCAGACCATCCTGCCCTTTTCAGTGAGGATAGGAATTCTTCTTCAGTCCTGCAAGCACAGCTTCAGAGGCATGTTGTGTCCTGCCTGTAGGATATGTCCCTGCCCATGGTGGCAGATGTTGGGCCTAGGAAGTCTCTAAGGTCCATTCTAACCCCCATTCTATTATTTCTTTTTACTTACTTTTTTTTTTCCATCTTATTGCCTTCAAAAGGCTATGTGACTTGGCTGGGAATACCTGTAGTGTATTTTCACATGCTTACCAGTTCCATTAAAATTTCAGTGGATTGAGCCCATTGGGTCTTCATTGGTTTATTGTATTAAGAACACAGTCTGTGTCCTCAAGACCAAGTTTTTTTATAAAAACCTCCAGGTTGTAGCTCATACCAAATTTTATTTCACCTTTTTAAGTGTTATTGAAGGAGTTTGGGTTTTACCTTAAATTTCTAGCTTATAGTACTGCAATCTGCATTGAACAAAAGGATGCTGCTACTCTAAGAATCCAGCCGGCTTATGCCATATTCTTGGAGTAGTGGTGTTTATCAGCTGCAATTACAAAAACTGTCATTGCCCTTTGACCCAAAGGAAGAATTAATTAGACCCAAGGGCACTAATTCTGAAAAAATGCACCTGCAAACCATTGGTAGGACAATATCCTGAGGAAAGTTCCACAGCACAGAGTGGAGTTGATAGTCCTGGAGTCTGAGTTCATTTTGAGTGTTCTCTTCTGAGAGGCCAGAGAAAATTGCCCGGGATATGGAAAGAAGGGAGTATGAAAAAATCTCTGGTTAGTTCAATATGTAATCCTCTTATTCGATATTAGTGATGAGTGGATCCTTGATCTGTGTGTACTGTGGTCCTTTTTGTAATCAGGATATTCTGTTAGCACAATGACTAATGCCTCCCTTCTCAACTACATGAATGCTTCTTATTTACACAGCTTAAACTCTTCGTTCTTGATGCTAACTGATCATTTAGCAAACTGGCTACTGGCATGGCTGGGCACTGCAGAGTGAAGGGGCGTGCTCTCAGTGACACACATCATTAAACAGGCTCTGGCCCTGACTGCTGGGAATTGTGTAGGAATAAAAATATCTGGTACACTAAGGCTGAAATGCATAGAGCTGAGCCATTTGCACTGCTTTTAGTGTTCAGAGTGTCTTTCGGTATGATCTTAAGGCACAGTAGATGTAGTGAGTAAAACAAAATCTCTTAGCAAAGCTGAAGCTCTTTCACAGCTAAATGTTCAAGAGAATTCTTGACAGCTTCAGTTGTGTCTTAGGATGGTACTTATCATTTGTTTTCATACATAATTTAGGGTAATAATCAGTGTGACTGCAAGCATGGTTTAAATTTAAGTGGAAATACAGAGGAGAAGGCAGGAAATGGGAGGTTCGAGAAAACAGATGGGGAGGATAATTAGGTGAGAGCATTGAAAGAAGTTTGAGGGGTGGCAGAAATTAAACTTGGAGAGATGATGAGGAAGTAAATTTCAGGGACCCAACATAAGATTCAAAAGAAGATGGTGAAATGGTCTGCAGTATGTTAGAAACAGGTACCACTCAACACAGGCTTTATCTCAGTGGTCTGTGTTGTAGACTTAGAAGAGGAGTGCTGGAAGGCATCCTGAGCAATCATCTTTTACATGTGTGCACTCCAAAATGTTGCTGACCCATTTTCACATGCACTGATGAAAGAATCCATGGCACTCACTAATTGCACGGTTACTCTTTTAGACTGTTCAGGCATCTGGAAATATTTGATATCAAGCATGACTGGAGGTTGAATCCAGGTACTATGATGGTCCCCTCAGTAAAAGTAGCTTGAAAAGTAACCATGTATGTACATCAAATACCAGTATTACAATGGTCAAACCAATCTTTCAGGAGAAAATCTATCTGTGGCCCTGGGAATAATTTAAACTTCAAGAGCAACAGAACTGAAGTTTGGTTTTGTTGAAGGACACTTTGGTTTTTAGCATCCACAGAACTGGCACAAGAAGGTGGCTAGAAAAAAGAACATTAGTAATTAGAAGCGCTTACTCAGTGTTTTTTGGTTTTGTTTCTTACTAGATATCTGTGACTGGTGTGATTTATGATCTTTTACCAGGTTGACAGAGATCTCCATGCTTCTGTTTCCCTACTTGCCCCATGTTTGAATTATTGCTCCTTAAAACTGGAGCTACAGCAATTCTCATGCATGTAAATAAGAGTTCTTTTGCAGTGTTATGAGTACTTAGAGTTTTTCTTGCATGCAGAACGTGTTATGTCCAAATAAGAGTATTAGCAAAAATAAGGGTAGGAAGAAGCTGTTTCTGAACTATCTAGTACGCTTCCACTGTGTTAAATTAATTTTAGAGAATTTTCTTATGAATGCTGGGAGCTCCAAACACCCTACGTTCTACCGTGAAAACAATGGGACAGTCTTTAAAATCAAACATAGATTCAGAAAAAGGAGTAAATCCCTTTCACATAAAGAAATGTTGCATTTATAAGTTAAATGTCCATGAAACACTGTACACCAAAAATTAGTATAATTTTCTTAAATGACAATTTTATGGGTTTCAAGACCACAGAATTATACTAATGGTCACAAAACTAGCAGAACTACCGAAGCTTGGTTTCTATTGGATTTGGCTCTCATGATTAGTTCACTTTTTACTGAGTTGTACCAAGCCCTTTTGTACAGAGAAGCCACACAGGGGAGAGTCCTTAGTGATGCTGAAATTGCTGTGGAAACATCAGTCACAGTAGCACCTCATTAGGAATTAGACAGCCACTGTGGGAGAGAAACCATGATGAAGAGATTAATTCCTTAATAAAATGCTTACTCCAGTTGCACCTTTCTCATCATTAAGGAAAAATTTTCCCATGAAGGCTTTCCATTGTCTTATGAAGTGAAAGCTACATTCCAGGCTTTCCTTCGCTCTACTCCCTGATCACCAACTTTCACAAAACTTGTGGGAATTCAGCACTTCATCACAATTGCTTGAAACTGGCCAGGAAGTTAAAAAGAAGACAGGTGATGCGTATAAACTGTAACAATTTAGGATGTACTTGGACATAAATGAAACCTTTACATGTAAGAGCTCATTTGGTCTGCAATGGCTGGATCTGGAGGGTATGGGGTCATAGATGGGGGGAGTGTTTGTTCCTTCTATACTCCCTGCATTACTCTTACATCATCCTTTGAAGTATGATGCTGCGTGCTGTTGTTGGACATAGGATGAGAAGCCAGATGGGCTTCAGCTCTGATCTGAGAGGGCAACTGCTGTAAAACACCTTCAAATCCCTTTATAGAAAGATGATTAAAGCATGGAACACTCCAGTGATGAGCGTTTTAATGCAGTAAAGGGCAGGCAATGAGCTAACCCTAGCTGGCAGGTTCCTCAGAAAAGCCAGACGTGAATGTGTGTATAACAATCAAGGAGCACTTCTGGACCTCACTATGGCTGAAGACAGCTTTGACAATCTTCCAGCTCAAGGAGGGTTTTCATCTCTATGATTTCAGCGTGGTAGACCATACAAACACCAAAAGCAAATGAAAAAAATTCCACCCTCCCAAAAGCTCTTCTACAGTTGCATGCTAAAGTGCAGTATGGACAATTAGAACTTTTCTTCTAGACAGTTTCTGTTCTGTAATGGGAATTCTGTATTGATGTCAGAGGAGAACTGTTTCTGATGGTGATCTTAACTGGCTGCTTGTACAGGCTGAGCTACACAGTAACTGAATGTGAGTGCTTTCAGTTTAGACAAAGGATAAATACACAAGTCTGTTGAGCTAAAATATGCTTATTTCTGAAGCAAATCAGTGATGATGTTTTTTCAGAAGCTATGGTTTAGAAGAACCCAAATAACAAAACCTAAACCCCTCCTTTAAGATGTAGAATTTACTATCTTTTTTTGGTCATGATTTAGCCCCAAGTCTGCCCTTCCTGCATTCCCCACCAGCAGGATTAG
The DNA here is from genome assembly GCF_963662255.1 of Cinclus cinclus. Lineage (NCBI taxonomy): Eukaryota > Metazoa > Chordata > Aves > Passeriformes > Cinclidae > Cinclus > Cinclus cinclus. The sequence continues at coordinate 49,569,200 of NC_085047.1, forward strand.
GAAGAGAATTTAAAGAGTGAAAATGAGAAAGCTTGGGGGTTGAAATAAAGACAGTTTGATAGGGAAAGCAAGAGCTGTTCATGAAAGCAAAGGAAAACAAGACATTAAAATTACCACTTCCCACGGGCAGGCTGATGTTCAGCTATTTCCAGGAGAGCAGGGACCCATCACACATAACTCTGACTTGGGAAGAAAAACCCCATCACTCCAAATATCCTGCTCTTCTTCCTCCTTCTTCCCCCAGCTTTATAAGCTGAGCATGTCACCACATGGTCTGGGATCTCCCTTTGGTCAGCTGGGGTCAGCTGTCCCTGCTGTGTCCCCTCCCAACTCCATCTGCACCCCCAGCCCACTTGCTGGTAGGATGGGATGAGAGGCAGAAAAGGCCTTGACCCTGTGTAAGCCCTGCTCAGCAGTAACCAAAACATCCCTGAATGACCAGCACTTTAGTTTTACCAGCACAAATTCGAAACATGGTCTATTAAGCAACTACTGTGAAGAAAATTAACTCTGTACCAGCCACAACTAGCACATCATGACACGTAAGTTCTTTGTAGAGAAAGAAAACATTTTAGTTTTTTTTATTTCTAGTGCTGTTGCATCTGCTCTTGGGAGTTGCTTGGTTTCATGGTGTTCTTGTATCTGATTTTTGGGGATATCCCTTTTTGGTTGCAAAAGGGTTTGTATAGAGTTTTTTTGGCTGTTGCTGGCTTAAGTGATGAGGAGTGCTGCTATCTGTCACTGGTTTATTCCTAGGGGGAAACTGACTCAGTGGGCTTTCTGCAAGACCTTATATAATGATAATTCAGGTGGAAGAGTGTCCTCCTGAAACTATACTGGGAAATAAGGTGTACGTGTATTGTTGCCTGTAAGGAGATTGCTAGTTAGTTTTCAAAAGTGTTTATTCCTGGTAGAATAAAGACTTAAGACAGTTTTCTTCACTTGGGGTGCTGGTGAGGAAGAGCAAATATACAAGGCAGGTTTTTAGCTGTGAAAATAATCAGCAACCAAATCCTAGTGAAAGGATAAAGGAATATTTAAGGACTCTTGGCAAATAAAACAGCTCCTTGAAAGCCTGTGCAAGTTAAAAAGGGGCACTAAATTTTACCAGTCATATACTTAAAAAACTGTATTCCAGTTCACTTTTATTTCAACAAATGTGGATGTTTAATCTCAGATGAATAATATGTAGCAGGAAGCCAGATTGTGTTTATTTTTTGGTGTGCATTTGTTTTTATTTGGTTGGGTTTTTTTTTAACCCAGAAATAGCTCTAAATAACTTAAATTCAGTTAAAAGAAGCCCATCTGTTGCTGTTCTTGTTTTCTTACCCATCATTTAAGTGGTAAATATCAAGCTGTAAATACTTCAGCTGTGTTCTCCTCTTTGAGAAAGAACACGTGGTAACAGTTCACCTCATTGTGAAAGCAGCCCAAAAAACACAAGGCAGGTCTGAAATCATCAGCTGCTTGATACGAAGTACTTATTCCAATCAACTGCCAAAACAATTCCTGCTTAGTTTCTTTAGGTCACAGTTGTCTGCTTTTCCTGCTTGCTTCTCCGTTCATTTGAAAGGAGGTAACCATAGCTGATAGGAATGTTTTAGAAAGAACAGTTTGCACCCTGTGAATTTTTGAAATGCCCTTTTTTTTTATTTTAATGGTCCACATATACTTTGTTTAATGAGTTTGGAAAGTTTAAATTAAAACTACAGTGGGTGCTCTAGTGCTACTGCTGAAGCACTGTCAGGCAAGATTTTTTTCTTATCTAAAGAAACAACATAATCAAAAAACATGTGGTAGTTTTTATAACAATAATGGTTTTCTTCATGGAAAAGAGCAAATAAATATGTCTGAACACTCTGCCTGGGCACAAATTGTTTAAAGCTATCCTTCACTGTTTTGTTTTTTTAGCTGTCAAATTTAAGTTTCCCTTTGTATCTCTGCTGTCACTTGGTTTTATCTTTCTGAACCTAAGGTTTTTCTTTATCAGCCTTATCTCAAAAGCCATTTATTTTAGGGTCTTGGGTTTTCCTACCATGACAAACATACTAGTTTTTTCCTGATTTTCCAGGGTAGTTAAGACAAATGAAGTGGGATGAAAAAATAATAGTTTTTCTCTGATCAGCTGCAGTATTATGTTAATCTACAGGTTTGTCTCCATTAACAAAGAGCACTGCCAGGCCCCAAGGAGAGCCTGTCTGCTAACACTGGGGAGCTGCTGGAGCAGTTCCTGGCCTGAAATAGACCCCTGCCAGGCAGCTTTCTCCCAGTGGGTTCCCAAGCCTATTTTCAGGAGCTGGAGGGTCAGGACATGTCCCCAGCAGGCAGCTTGCATGCAGTCACCCATTTCAGTCCTATCTTGGAAGGTGACCTTATTCCCAGGAAGCTACTTGGGAATGACTAATGGAATGGGATAGGTAGAGCCTACAAGGCTCCCTCAAGCAGCATGAGCTGGCAGTGCTGGCAGCGGGTGAGCAAGGCAGCAGCTTTCCCATAATAGCAGTGCTTGATCCCACACCTGTACCTGCCCCTCCACTAGGTTGATGTAGTGGTGGCATGGGAGGTGAAAAGCTCTGGGGTGGCATGGCTCCTGTCTGCCCCACTACCAACACTGTGCTAGAGGTCCTCTGTCCCCTTGCTCTGAAGGAGTTGAGGAGTGTCCCTCAGGACATTCCCTCCTGGACACAGGAGTATGGTTCAGTGGTTGAAGTAATTCAACCCCCAGTGGTAACAAGGGAATCGGAGCATGTGTCAGAATGGGATGTTTTCAGGCTCAACAGATGAACAAGATTATTTAAAATGAGGTTGGTGTTAGGTGTTACTTAGTGATTTATTTTTCCTAATTTTCTTTCTAAGCACTGAGTTTTTGTTTCTCAGATCATTCTTCTCCTTCCGCTTCTCATGGCATCACTTTCAACCCATGCCTGTTCCCTCCTTCTGTTGTGTTCTCACATTGCTAGCTGCTTTCTCCACTCATGAATTCTGCTGTATTGCCTAGTTTCACTTGTCTGTGTCCCAGTCCTATTCTTCTGTAGTTTCTCTCTTCTCTGGTGCACACCATGCCCTCAAGCACCCTTGCTCCCCTCCAATGAAACCACAGCAGTAATGCTCGTGAGTCTCGCTGTTCTTTACTTCCCTCCTCTGTTTTCTCAGATTGAGGAGGATTTTCTCCCTTCCCAGACTGCCACCTCTAACTGAGCTCAGTGTCCTTGCCCATCTCAACCCTTTTCAAGCTGTGAAGTTTCTCAGTTGTCCCATCATATTGACAGCCAAAGATTTGGGTTCCTGGATATTGATACTGCATAGAGTAAACGGGGCGCTGACTAATCTCTTCCTGCTCAAGCAGCTTTAAAAAGCAGGATTGTTAATCCTTCTTCCCCAGTGCAGGCACATCCAAGCAAAACTGTTTTCCAGTTTTAGAAGAAAATTAGAATTTGTTGCCATACAGAAAAGGACTGGGGAAGAAACGGTTATTAAATGGTGGCAGCTGGGTAAAACTCACATTTACTGTTTTGTATTTTTGCAGCAGAGTTGCATAAGTGCCAGGTGACATCTCTGTGCTTTGTGGGCTGGTACAAGCAGTAGGGAGAGCTATGTGAGGCTGCTCATGAGGGAGAGATGAGGTGGCATTGGCAGTATTTTCTGAGCCACAGCTACTGGATTTTCCTGCTGGCACAGGGGGATCTGTGAGCTGCAGCTTCCTGGCAGGATTCTGGGAACAGCACCAAAACCCCCGACAGGCAGCAAGCAGGTTTTGTGCTCTGAGTCAGAAGCAGGCTGAGAAGATGCAGCCTTCAAAGCATGTATCCAAGATGGGGAAGGGGATCTGTGCGAGGAGGGTATTTCCAGTGTGAGGCTCAGAGCCTGGGGGGACCCTCTCCTGCCAACACTCTCGGTGAGTCTGTGGGTCAGCTGCTGGTTTTGATGCAATCACAGGAGAAGGGAGATTGCTGCTTTTCACCACTGCCACCCTGAGCCAGCTCATCCTTCTAGCTATTTCTGTCTATGCTTATCTATAGCATCACCCCCCTTGTGCTTGTGTACCTGCCAAGCATTCAAAGCAGGCACTGCTGTGGCAGCTTCTTTCCTTCTCTCCATCCTGGAGGATAACCTACTGGATTGCTTTGGGTGGCTTTTTTTGTGTTTTTTTTTTTTATTATTTTTTTAATTATTATTATTATTGTTTATCTACATCAAGAATTTACGGTGGGAAAGCTAAGCTGGAGAAATGCTTTCAGGAGTGGGTGGCAAGGTTGGCAGATCTCTACTTGTTCTTAGCCCCTAGAGAAGTCCTGCAGCCTGACCCTTGCCGGGCTCACTCTGGGCATCAGTGCTCTTTTTGAAAGTGATGGTTTCTCGGAGTGAGATGTGGTCTCAGGTAAAAACAGACAAAGTTTGGATGCGAGAGAGAAGATCTGGATCTGACTTGCCCGCAAGGGGACCCAGAACAGAAAGCTGAATGCTTGGGTGAGTTCACAGCAGCTGGCTTGTCCAGTGCAAAACACTGTATTCTTTATTATAGACGGAGTTATCCAAGGTAAAAATAGCAGTATCAGAAATCCTAATATCTCTATATATATTCTCATTGCTGTATATGTGTTGTTTTGTTTAGTTTGGGCTGTGAAGTAGACTGCTCTCTGTGTTTAGTCTATCTCACTGTGGCTTGTGACTTTACTCGCCACTGGGATTTTCAGTGCTTGCATCTGGAGTTGCATGCATGGAAAAGTTATATCCTGCTTCAGTGTCTTTGTTACAGCACTGGTTTAAATAATTAAATTTCACTCAGATTGGAAAATTGACATTCAAGCATAGCTTCTGCTACCTCAGTGTATGACTTCGCAGGCAAAAATCATCAGTATGTGTACTTGTAACATACTGCTTCTGATCCTTAAAATACAAGGTGCAGACATACTGAAAGTTTCAATGCACCTTCCCAATGTTGCTTTGTTGAAGAGGTGTGAAAATAGATTGAATAATCAGAATTTTTTTCTTTTAAATAATCACATTTAAACACAGAATTTCAGTGTGAGGCTGCCAGGGCTGCTCAGATACTTCCATACTTACACTGACTGAAACTGTCATTGTAACGCTTGAAATGAGAGCTGGGTTCAGACCTCCTGCATCTCTATTTCTTTGTTAAATCTGTAACTAAATATGAATTCCTATGGCGATAGGTACAGTGGAAGTTGTTTTGATGAGAAAGAAGCATTGTAGTATGTGGAGTATGTTGATTGATATGTTTTTGTAATTGTGTTTGTAAAATACCTCTGTGCTGTAGGCAACTGCTGAATTAATTTACAAAATGCAGCTTTAAAAACAAAAATAGTTTTTTGCACTTCTGCAACAGCATAAATATATTTGTAGGTGTTTACAAGTGATGGAGTATTTGGGCTGAGATGTCCTGTGGAGGGCTAGGAGCTGGACTCGATGATCCTTGTAGGTCCCTTCCAACTTCTGTGATTCTGTGTGGTTCTGCTGGCTATGCTTTGGATGATACTTCTGGACAGAAGCATTTGGCCAGCATTTTGGCTTAGTTTCTTCTTGGCAATGTGAAGTTAAATCTGGCAAGTCCAGGGAAGAATGTGTTTTACCCTGATTGTTAAGAATTATCCACCTTCACTTGTATGAGTCAGGCAGGTCTCAATATATATTAGAATGTTTTCAAATCCATAAGTACCAAAGTTCTACTTTTTTCTCAATCCATAAGTACAAGTAACCAGTCCGTGCACAGCCCTTGTCATAAGTTGGTGTGAAAATCATTTAGAAATGGGATTGCTGCACCACTGGGTGCATTAAGGAATGACAGCACAGGAAGTGGGAGGAATTTAGTCTCATTTTCATCATCTAAAGTTAAACTGGTCATTTAGGCTCACCACCACATGGTGAGATGCACAGTTCATTACACTCTGGAGCATCTTTGTTTTCTTTGAGAAATGCAGTTAAATAGCTTAATTCTCCTGCTCCAGGTTCTTGTTGCCTGGGTTTGATAGGCTGGGTTTCTTTGCTTCTAATGCTGCCTTTTGGGGACTACTAATTATTTCCCTCTGAGAAAGAACCTGTTTTAATTTTGAGGACATCTTACGGAGGGGGCTGACACAAGAGGAGTTAAAGGTGACACTACACCAGGTCTGGCTCCTCACATCATAAATATCCTCCAGTGCTGTCCCAAAAGCACCCTCGTGCCCATGCCTTGCTCCAAGACATTCAACACCCACTTCAAGCAGTTCAATGTGCTCTGGTGAGCTGTAACACAGACCTCACTTTGGAGTGGGCAATTTTGAATGGAGAAAATAATCAATTGCCACATGGCACGTTGACATTTGGGCAAAGGGCTTAGTGTAGGAATGTGACCAGGTGGGTGCTTTGGGAACAAGAGATCTGTCCATGGTGTGGGTGTCTCAGGCAGGATAGGTGCTGTCCTGTTCGCCAGAGAAGTGCTCACCTGCAGAGCTGGGCGAGATGTGTTTCAGGCAGCTGACATGGATGGATGGATGTCAGATGGAGCAGATCTGACCTGAGGTGACTTGCACAAGGTCACTCAGCAGGTGGGTGCTAAAGCTGGATACAAAAACCAGGCCCACGTGCTCCTCCTTAGGACACACCACCTCCACAGCAACCTAACAACCTGCCTTAAACACTGCTGTCTTCGTGCCCACACAAAGTGGATCCGTGGGGAACGCTTAGGAACAAGGCTACGCATGGATGTGAAAGCAGCCATGCCTGCAGGATGACAGGAAAAACAAATTGGGGAAGAAAGGTTCTTTTCCTAGTTTTTGCAAAACATCATAGCTAGGATCCTGTTTGCAGCAAAGGCAGCAAGGTGGCTGTCACTGAGTGGTCATGGTGCCCTTAACCCACGCTCTACAAGCCACTAAACCACACATTTGTGAATGCTGCTGCAGTGTGCTCCTTTGTGTTCCAGTTCCTATGGAAACATGCTGTAATGTCTAAAATAAGTACAGTGCTTTGAAACTATTATTATTTTCATCTTTCCTCCCCCCCCCCCCCAAAAAAAAAAAAGCTCCTTATCTTTCTGGCTGAATTTTTAATACATTAAAAATGTTATTGCCATACACCTGAAAGTGTGCTACCCTGCTTAACCATGTGTCTGCATCCTGGGATCTGGTGGGTCCCAGGCTGATACTGAGATCAGCTCCCTTCCCTCATCCTCCCTGCTCAGTGGGGTGGTGGGTTGTTGGTGCACGTGTCGAACATACATATATATATATGTATATATATACACAAACACACCCACAAGCTTTCCAGCTCCTTTTAGGATCCAGGATATAGTGTTGGCTGGGAGGGAGTGCAGAAGATCACCCAGTCCAGCTGCCCATCAATGTAGAGCCCTCCACGTTGCTCAGTGCAGGAGATGGTTGTGAGCCAGATGGGGACATCCTGCAGTTCCCCTCTTCCCCATGGGAGGGTCAGTGCTGGAGCAGGCTATGGGCTGCTTGGGACAGCTCTTGCAAAGGAAGTTTCTTGTTCTCTCCCAAAAGGGTGCTCATGCTGGTAACTGAAAACAGGGTTGTGTATTCAAAGTGCTTTTCCCCTGTGCTACTGTGGTTTACTTCTAAAGCTTTCCAGCTCCCTTAGAGCAGTAGTCTCCCTGACCCTAGTAATGCCTAAGATTTTAAAACAACCACGTCTCATTTTCAAAAACTACTTTTGATGAGTGAGCTTTAGGAAAATGAGGGCTAAATCTTATAAAGGGCTAAAAAGCCTCATTTAAAGCTAGATACTAATTTTTTGCTAATTTTCAAGATTCTGGCCTCTTGCAGTACTATGCCTCAGAACCCAGTGCTAGCTACCAGGAGAAGAGCTGGAGGTGCATGTTTGGCATTCAAGGGGCAAGCAGGCACTAAAATTCAGAAAAGTGATTCAGGAATTTTTGGGCAGTGCCAAAACCCCTTAACACCCCTGTATGCTGGATACATCTATATCCAAGAAGTATCTGCATTCCTGGAGCATCAGCTGGGGATCTATATACCTTTTGTTTCCGATCCTATGTGTGGAGACAACAACAAAACCAGGTTTGAAATAAAAGGGAGTTGACACTTGAGCATTAGTTTTTATGACTCCACATCCTAGACAAAATAAATTGTTAAGAGTTACAATGATTTGGATCTAACTAACATTTTGCTTTAGCATTAAACTAAGCCTCAGCCATTTGAGAAGTGTAGGCATCTGTTTGAATCCTATTCCAAATTACCAGGCCAAATTTTGCTCACAGGGTTTCTTCCTGCCACTGAGCAGCTGCTGTGTAATTATGCATCCTGATTTATGTTGTTCAGTGCTTATGCTTTGCATGATTTTTTATGTGTTTGTAGTAATTGTAGTGGCAACACCAGGTCTGTTTTGTTTTGGTGCAACACAGAAGGCCAGTAGAAAAAAATTAGTTTAATCTTAATACAATAAAACTTTATAGACTATTTTCAGGGTTGCTATAATTTTGGGGTTAAACCACTCATTAACTGAGCAGTCAAATTAAATTGAAAATGCTGGTAAAACAAAAGAAAAAAAAAAAAAAGGTTGTGAAGCTTGGTATTTGCAGTGCATTTCATATCTGCAAAGAGCCTTCCTTCCTTGAATGACAAGCACTGGGTCCTGCACTGAAGTGAATACCAAGTGAGATGAGAATCATGAACTGTGGAACAGTGAATAGTAAAGAATAATTGCTCTGTTTTAACGTGGATAGGCAGGGCTGAGATTCTTTTTGGGAGGCTCTATTTGAACTGCTTTTGAACTGGAGCTGGGCCACTGTAGATGTAACCTTTCTAACCCAGCTAATAAGTTCATGTTTATGCACAGTATATATGTAATTCACATTTATTCTCAGTAGCCCAGAAAAAATGCAGTAAGACTTCAAAATATTTTGCATTTCAGCCCTTTGATTGTAGCTGATTTCTCTCTCCCACACTTCCTTGTTCATCTACACATTTCATCTATGCTGGGAAAAGCCCCCAACAATGTGCATGGATAGCTGATAAATGAAACACTAAATAAACAGCTACACTCATGAGAGAGCAAGAGGCATTTACAGATGCCCTGCAGTTATGAGGAACAGGATCTATGAAATAGAGAATTACCTACACCTGACTACATGATTTAAAATTTCTTTAGCAGTCAAGAGAATTTTGGAATTATCTTCTGTTTGAGAAGGGCAATATTGCAATGATTTAAAATAATTGTTCTGGCATATGTCATTAGATAATATTAAATCCTGACTGTAGTAAAGTAATAGTTAAATTCCCTTAAGAGCAAAATCATAAGTTATCATGAAGGTAATGGACTCATTAGGAATATGGTTCAATAAAGGAAAAATCATAGAATATAGAAGTGACTTTAAAAGGTGGCATAATTAATTTTGACCTTATATTGATATAGTTTATAGAAACATAAACTGATTTGTGTTGGAAAGAACCCTAATGACCAGGTAGCTCCAACTCATAGGCAGGAACATCTTCTACCATTGCCTCCTACTTTTGCCTACCGCACCAAATAAATTTTCTTGGGCCCAAGTAATATCAGGCATATCTAAAGTGGCATTGGGATGCAATGTCCACTGTGTTCCCACAGGAATTCCTGTTAAGTCTGGCTTGTGAATACAAAAATAAATTGCATTTGAAGGTAGTACTAGACTGGGAGGCATTGCAGGCTCTGCTGATCACGAAGAGAAGTTTTCAGCTGGGGAACTAGAAATACTATGTTTTCTATCTGTAAGGCTCAAATATGACAAACATAAACACGCAGATCTGTGGAAACGATCTGAAAATACATGGGCAGTAGTGCTAGGAAGGAGAAGAGCTTCAAGTCTTCATCTTGCAGTGTGGTGTTTCGTGATACTGGATAAGGATTTAGTAAATCCTTTACCGTGCCAGACTGAGCATGACAGTAGCTTATGGCACTGTTCATTCAAGGCCCCCAGGAAGGGAGCAGCCAAAAACCTTGTTTTTCTTCTGGCACAAGTGCCCCTGCAACCCTGCTGGCACTGAAGGCTCGGTGAAGGGTAGTGGATGGCCTGTCAGTACAGTGAGCTGCCACATGTACCTGTTGCCACTCTCCCTGTTCTGCATCTAACACCCATCCCATGATGGTGGAAAATGGAGATAGAAGTGGAATTTAGCACAAGCAAAGTGGGTAGGGAGCTACAGTATGTGGAGGCAGAAGGGTACCACCATGGGGTCCTGTTAAATGGGGAGGAAAGAGCAGAAAAGGAAACTGTCCCTTCTCAGAGCCACGCTCACTAAATGAGTCTCTTAGGCCATGTTAGTCAAACTGGGTAAGCAGAGGGACAGCAATCAATACAGGTTTTGATGTTGGAATTATTTTTTTCTAATCAATACACTTTGCCTAATCAAACATCTATATGCCTTCAAGGATTAACACTTCTGTATTTAATTTGTCTGCCAGGGGAAAGACTAAAATAATTTTGTCTTTAACTTTGATTCTCTGTTTTCTCAGTTAAAACAGGATATGCATTTTGTTGTCTCAGGAAATGCTTTTGCATATACCTAATGCACATCTTTCTGTGAACCCTTTCCCAGCCACAGAGAGCACAGGTTTTCACAGATGCCCTGGGGAACTACATTGTAGAGCATCATTGTGTTTGTAATTCCAGATTTCTTAAAGTAAGCATGCAGCCTACTCTCTCCTCGACAACATAAGGTGCTTGTTTTTTTTATAGCAGAAGGATGAAGTGCTTAAAGTGAAGAGTTTCTATTAACAGAGCACTAAACTGAGCATCAGGAGGTCATCAGTGTTTCTCTCTTTTACTTATCTGTCCAGTGACCAGGGGCAAAGATTTTTCCTGCTCTGTGTCTTCCACGTGACTCTGGATTTTCCCCATGCTTTCTTTTTAATTCACTCTGCTTTAACTTTTTGAGGCAGTGTCCATTTCTTACTGCGTGCTTGTATAAAGCCTACAGCACTTGACTACCTGCCTGTGAGCAACTAAAAATGAGTGCTTGTTTGGAGATGGCAAGACAGTAGAAGATACATGTCCCAAGGGGTTAAAAATAATTAAGTAGTTGAGACAAGAAAATTTGATTTTCAGTTGGGTCTAAAATGCTTGGCCTGTTTCAAGAAGGAAATTTGGATTTCTGCTAGCAGAGGTGCACTGGATGTAGCTGGCAGGAATTCAGCAGGAGAGAATTACAGTTAAGAAATTCCTGTTCTGCTGAACTGTGGTACTTCAAGTTAGTATCATACTTAACTTGTCATCGATCCCTCAGAAAAAGTGGTTTTCTCACATGCACAGTTAATGTGTGTTGCTTCAGATGTCCCTGGGAAGAAAGTGTAGTTTTGGACCCACACTGTCTGGGTTTTGCTCCCCTGCAGCAGGTCCATGTCCCCAAGCTGAGATTGGGACGCTTCTTTTGAAAATCTCCCCCACCTTGCTTCTCTGATGAATGGTTGAAAGCAGTTGCAGTGAAAAGAGATTTGAGGAGGGCAAGAAGGAAACAGGGACATCTCTGTATCCAGACTGGAGCGGTTGTGAGGGGCCATGGGGACAATTTTCACCTTCTTTTGTTTCTTTCTGCCTCTAAAAATGGTGTATCAGGATTTTTTTGGATTGTGCTAGATGTTTTCAGAGCCCTGTGAATGCTTTGGTAAGCATTATTCTTGCATTCTTGCATGCAGGCAGAACTATGGTAGAAGCCAGTGGATAAGTGTATCTTTCTTCAGTAAGATCTCAGTGATTTCCTCAAATCCAGTTGATAAAGCTAAGCCCAAATTACCCTTCAATCTCCAAAGCACCTATCAACCTCTCTGCTTATGCCCAGATCAAGTACTTCAAAGAATCAAAAAACCCTAAAAGTTATATCCTGCAGCCTGTTTTCTTTCCCAAAGTATTTCTTTATAGGGAAAGTTGAGTGAAGGGGAGAGATTAGCAAGTTTTTGTAGTTTTCATTGCACACATATTTGGATCAAACTGTTATAACATTTTTCATGAGATTTGCAAATTGCTTTTTTAAAGTAAATTTAATCCCTTTGAGCATATTGTGCACTTGATAGCTCTTAAATGATGCTTAGAGTACAAGTTCCTGTTCATGAAAAGTAGGTTGTCTTAATTTGTAAGATCATGAGAATCTTTTAAGCCCACTGGCTCTCATTGGAGTCAATGGGATATTTTTGCTTTGTATTCCAGCTGGAAGAGGATCAGCTCTATTGCCACTGGGGAATGTACCTTTAACTGTGCTGCATCCTACTTTAGCAATTCATGCATTCTGTGCTAAGATGTGACATTTTTATTTTCTAAGCTGTTTATTAATTCTGACACTGAATAATTGAAAAGGAGAAAGAAGCACAAGGAAGATGTCTCACAGAAGGACCACCACAGAAGCTGTGTATGTAAAATAGGATGCAGACCATAGGGTGGACTGCAAATATAAACAAAGAGCTAAATGGAATCCAGTGAAGCCCAGAAACTTTATTTCCAATTATGCACATACAGTGTCTTCGAGTGAGTGCTGGAATATCCTCATCAAATCCATTCTTGGTACTTCTAAATACAGAACTTGGAGTTACAGGCTGACATAGTAAAGCAGCATCAGTAACCTGCTTTCCACCGTAAAGATTGAATGAATATGGCACAGTGTGTTTTCCTAAAATGGTTTTTTTAAAACACTGCCTACACAGATAACATGCAGTGGTGCCCTACCATATTTCCATAGAGAAATTAAAGAATAACAAAGGAAAAAGAATAAAAAGGCAATGCATTTTGAAGAACTGTGAGGAAGCAAACTGAAATTTGGATGTTAGCTGCCAAAAAACAGTTTGGTGTTTTTGGGAGAACAGCAGGCACTTTGCACTCTCTTCTTCCCTGATGTTTCACTTTTTATACCAATATAAAACCACAGCAATGTGTTTTTAATCTTTCACTTCTCTGTATTGCACATTATCTTCTCCTCAGAGGTTTCCAGAAAAAACAGGATTCAAAAACTTTGATGGGGAACAGATCAGATAAATCTGTGTGGGTTTTCATCTGATTTGAATTGAAATGACACTGTGCAGTGCTGTGGCAAAGACACGAGATACAATTAAGACTACATAGCCTTCAGGAAGTATTAAGATTTAATAACAAGGCCGAAACCTGATGTGCCATTCCCAGCCCTGTTTACGGCATGGCATTTGGATGCTGCTCTAAGTGTGCTTCAAAATGAGTCTCTGCTTGGTTATGCAAACAGTTCTTGTACCAAGGAAGTGCTATGTGCTGCAAAATTAAAACTGGGAGGAAAAATACCCTCTGTGGGACAATGTGCAATAAATCCGCTAAAGCTGCTGGCTCTGGTGAGGTAATGTCTTGTCCCTCTATGGGTGGAACATTTCTCTAACGAATCATTAGAGTTTTGCTCACAAACATCCTATTGCTTGAACTGCGGTGGGAGGAACAGTCATGTCAAGCAGATATCAGGTTTTCCCAATAGGAGCATCCTGCTGGGAAATGGGCTGCACTGGTGTGATGGTGTAAAAAGCTCAGCTGCGGCAGCTCTCTGTAATTGCTATTCCCTTCTGATTCCTTTGCTGAATGTACAAAACTGCTTCTCACAGACATATCTGAGAACAAAATCCTTGGCTTGTCACCAGTGTAGTACTCTGCATGCTAAGCTGGGGTTTCTGACTAGTTTGCCTTCATTGTCTCTTGCAATCACTATTTGATAGCGGGTCTGTCGTCTCCTGTTATGGTGCCAAAGCCTGACACAGAACAAATGCTTCTGTTTCAATCAGTGATGTTTAATTTTTCATGATGAGTGCAGTTTAGTTCCTCCCCAGGTAGGAGGCTCTGCTGCTAATCACCACGGAAATGTTTTCTGCCTGCACAGGACACATGTGCACTCTGCATCTTGATTCTGTCAAGCAGCTGAGCTGGGTGGGATCAGTGGTGGTGGCTGCACCGACAGCCTCTTACTACTATTGCTGCTTGGAAAAAGACCTGCTCATTTTCCTCTTGTAGCCCACACAGCTGCAAAAGAAAGTCTGTTTTATGAAGACACTGTTGAAGGAGGTCTGTAGTCCTGCTTGGGCTGGTAAGCATCGCTTCCCAGAGAGCAGTACTGTGTTTGTGTGGTGTGAACAAAGGGCAGGTTGGGTTTGGTTCTTCCATGTATTCTTCAGTGGTGAGGAGTTCAGTCCTAATAATTTTTGGCAATTAGCTTGAAGACCTACAGCAGGAACCATCTCAGATCTTCCATAATGGGTTAAAATGTTGTGGATTTTTGGTGGTTTGTTTGTTTTTGTTTAGTTTTGGCTCTTTTTGGTATAGGGTTTAAAATGATTGCCATGCAAGGTTTGTTTTCTGGGACCATGTTGGGTTGAAAAAATTGCTGAGGTTTATCTTCTTTTTTGATGAGCTTATATCAAGACAATTGAATAGCATAGGAGTTATTATATTCCATTTAAAATCTGTTTTATGAAGTGCTCTGGGGTTTGCATAAAAGGGGTTGTTTTGAATGTATACTTACTCCTTACATAATTTCCTAAGCTGTTGTTTAGTCCCACCATTCATTTTTTAGCAATTAATCACACAGAATTCTGCTCTTTTCTTTGATCCTGCATTGTTTGCCTGGAATATTTTCAGTAGCAGTCTACTGTCGTCAGAGTAGAGAATATAAGTGGAGGAATTAGAAATGCCCCATCGTGGTTTTTTTGTATTTGCTTGTGCTGAAGAGAGGCGGCTTATATAAGAAATATAAGACAGTAAAACCTCTCCTATGATAAAGCAAAACAAAATGTTGTGTGTTAAGTGGACTGTGCCCTTTACCACCATAGAAAGAAGAAGCTGCTGCAGTGCTCAGACCTGGCTGGGCTGCTCCAGTAGTTTCCTCTTAGGGAATTCCTGTTTCAGAGTAAGGGACTCTGCAAATAGAAGCAGCACTGGCAAAAACTGGATGAAGTGTTTCCTTTCCAGGGTGTGCAGCTGGTTGTTCCCACGTCCTTATTTACCCAACCAGAGCAGGGCTGGGTTTTGGGTTCTGTGCCTTGGAGAGACTCCTTAGTGACTATGAGGTATGTATGGGGTGTAGGTTTGACTTTCTGGGGGCACTCTTGGCAAGTCTCACCCCACGGGGAATCAAGGAAGAGCAAGGAAACCTTTGGCTGGGATGATGAGCCCCACAGTGAGGCTCTGGGGAGGGGCTGCATGCAGGGCTCTTCTCCTCCATGTGTTTTATGCTATACTCACTGCAGAGCAGATCCCAGATGATTAAGGTACACGTGCCTTTCCATAGAGGGCCTAATGTTTCTAGAGCTGCTTCAACTAAATTTAAGAGAGTCTTAGTTTGGAAAACAGAAGTTTACCCAGAGGGCTTGTCTCAAGGGCTGACATAGCTCACATAAACCATAGCAGTTCCAAAAGCTTGCCCTGAGCATGGCTAGGATGTTATGATCTGAACAAATACAGCAAATCAAGACCTTAGGACTTAAATGAGGCCCTAAAGGACTTGGAGAGCTGCCAAACCAAGCGAAGTGCTCTAAAACCTCTTTCTCCACAGAATTCCAGGGACTTGGTTAAAGTCTTGCAATATTTCAGATTCTTTTGCCAGAGTGGAAAACTTGAACTTTTGTTCCAAGTAAAAGCACGAGCATTTTCTTAAAGGTAATTGGAGTGGATCAATATATTTGACTTTCTGAAGAGTTCCTGGTGAGGTATTTCAGTGTGAAGTTGGGGTTTGTGACTGGGTAGTATCAAATCAATCTGCCATGTGTATGTTTGAAAAGGATAATACAAATTCTAAATAAATGGAAACCTGTTTCTAGGGGTAGTAAGAATTTAGCATTTTTTTCAGGTTTTGGTGTTGGATGAGCTAAAGAAGCAGTCTAAAACTTCTCGACCTTCACAAATTTTGACCTAATCCGCTTTCTTAAAATAAATAAATGAGAAAAGCCATCTGAGAGCTTACTTGTGTGAGTGAATGGCTATAACACTTTACCTTTTTCCGCCAGGGCATGGTAACATGAGTAGATCCTGCAGTTTTCTGCAAGTCCTGCTGATTTTGGTGAAGTCCCTCCGACAGACACAGAGAGCAATGTCATAACTTCACTGAAGACAGACACCAAAGGTCTAGTGCTCATGGTGAAGAAATCAAAAATATGATGGAGAGAGTGAATCAAACCCTGACACAAAGTGTGATAGTAAAAAATCGTAAAATCTAATTTCTAAGTTAGGCTGTGATTATCGCAATTTGTTTTTAGGATGGTGGCATGCCGGAACAAGAGGTCTTCTGAGCTCTTGGGAATTTTCCTCTGCAGACAGAGAGGGTAGAAACTTATGTCTTTTAAGTGAAAACTTTCACTCTTATTTAATCTCATGCCTACTGGAGAAAAGTCCTTTAAGAAAAACACTAACATAACATTCAGCAATTTGTTGTTGCTCCTTGGGGATTTCCCCCCCCTCCCACCATCCCCATTGGTCTTGCCTATCTCCTTTGTGTTCAGGGAAAATTATCGAGCTGCACTTATTACAGCAAATCAGCTGAATCCTCATCTCCTACTTCAGGTCAGCAGAGTGCTAGGTCCTTATTTTGGGGCTATGCCCACTTTTGCCCTGGGATAAGAGTAACAAAAGTAGTTTGATGTCTGTGCTAGACCTCTTCTTATTAGTTCGATGTGTTTTATACACAAGGGTGGAAAGATTGTTTTCAAATCACCATGTCTTGAGGTTTTTGCTGCAAATATTTTGTTCAGAAAGCTATCAGGCACACTGGTCTGTGTGAGGCGCAGCTGGAGCCAGGAACTGGAACCCTTTGGTTTTAGGAGTACATTTAATTATTGAGATATAATGTGCACACCACATACTCCAGTAGAGCTAAGCAGCCTGTGTTCTAGGGAAACATTTCCAGCAATAAACCTGAGCTGAATAAATTCCTGTTTCCTCTAGCTGGGGAATATCCATATGTCACTGATGAATTCTGTCAGCTGACATGTCGAACTTCTATGTTTAATGCTGAAATTTAGTTTTAGAAGAGATTTACTAAATCAGTGCTGTTATAGATGGGAAAACACATAAGTAAACAGAGATTAATTGATTCAGGGGAACTGAGCTCCTTGCTTGGAAGAAGAGTGTCTGGATGGGATCCTGTAATGGATGTCTGAATGTCAGGGTAAAATATTGATGATTATTTCTGTGGTTCAGGTCACTGGAATAAATGAGATTATATATTACAGAAGAAAATTGATTTGCATTAATTTCTGTTTAGGATGCATGATTAATAAGAGAGCTATTTATCAGAAGATGCAATACTGTGTCTCTTTGTATTTTACTGTCATATTTTGTGTTCAATTTCTACAGTGTTTTACCTGGGATCTTTTAGAGAACTAGAAAGTTACTTTCATAAATGCACAAGAATGACCAAACAATGAAAAAAAGCCACCCCTCATCTGATCTTATTTGGTACCTAATTTAAAGTGGCAAACCACCAGTAATTCAGAATTAGTAACACTTCACAGCTAATACTGACTTGTTAAAGATTTCTGATATGAGAGCATGCTATTGTATTACATAGCTATGAACTGAAATTTCAGTGTCAACTTGTAAGTAATCCAAATTTGTCTATCTATATATCTCTGTTTTTGAAGTAAGAAAGGCAAAAAATCAAGGATCTTTTGATATGAATGCATAGAAAGATTGTTAGGTTTATTTTATTTTAAAAGCATTTAATATTTCATGCCTCCTGCCAGCCCAGCTGGGACTCCTTAAAAGCACATTATTTTCAGGAGCTGACCAACATGTTTCTGGTTCAGGGTTTGGTTTATTTTTTTTTCTTCTTTTTTTTCCTTTCTTTTTTCCCTTCAGAAAATGCTGATGGGCCAAAGTCACAGCTCTTAAGTTTGGATGAATTTTTAATTTTATAGAACATTCAAAATTATTTTGAAACTGCACCAGGATACCCCTGCAGGTTCAAAATAAAAGAATATAGTTTTGTTTATGATTCTGGGGAGGTTAGAATAAGGTAATTATTATACCAAAAAATACAAGTAAAAGGTGAAATCAAGCAATATTTTGGCGCTATTAAAAATATTTTATTCTCCCAAATACTACAGTAAATTATTACTTCTTGAACATTTTAGTATCAAAGTCATTTGATACTTCCTAATATGTGTGTGTCAGAAAATAGAGTTCTGTCCCCATAATTAGAAATAACAAAGACACAGTCCATTGGGACTCCTATTTTGACACTGATTTTGACATGGAAGACAGACTGGGATCACTGTGAGGGATGTTCTCATGAAGCTTGCGACAATTATAATAAGTATGAGGTAATGATAGATGAATATGGAAACATACAGATGGCAGTTGGTGGTCCATGAAAGATGCAGGAAGCCACATCCAATTTGCTGTATTGGTTCAGAGAGGTTTATCGTCCATCAGTTTGGAATGTATTGCGAGTGTCTCCTTGCTCTGTGTTCTTTCCCTGAATTCTGTTTGGACGTGTTCTGCTTGCAAGAGCTTAGTTTTAAAACATGTATCTTACTGGTTATGTATTTCTGTCATTTAGTTTTGGGCCATGTCACATTTCTTCTGCTAAATAATGAACCTTTCTTCTCAACCTGTCTTTTCCCCTTCTTGAAATGAAACAGCCATTAGTGTTTTCAGTGGGTTAAACCCACCTAGGTACCACATGGTCTGTTTTCCATGGGTTTGGAATGGCTTGCCATGGGAGATGCTGCCCTGGGGCCAGTGATGAAGGTCCCAGCAGTACAGGGACAGCACAGGAGCACAGGTTGAAAAACTTGACATGAGATCCTGTTTAATGAAAAAAATTGTGTGGATAGCATTGGAAATCAAAATCCATTCTCTTTTCCAGCTGGTTCAGGTTTGCCAGAACCTGCTATGCCAGAGCTCCTCAGTGTAGTTCCCGCCAGCCTCCTTTTAAATGTGAGGGATGTTTTGGGCCAGTGGTTTCCCCTTCGTACTCTAAGTGTTTGCTGGAGAACCTCAGCTCTGCTGCTGCCATTTTGCTGCCAGCAGCTCATTTTGGACACAGGATCTGGTATTGATTAGAATTGATTAACATTTCTATAGCACCTCTTCATGTGGAGCCGAGTGCCATTGTAGCCACTTGACAGCAGGTAATTTACATCTTGGAAGGGTAAAAGGTCTTGTCCTGAGTAACTGAAGGGATGAATTGAAGTGTCTGTTCTGCTCAGTGCTGAGGTGGTACCCAAGGGTCCTGGAGGAGGGGCTCTGTGCAAAGCAGAGAATCCAGTGTCCCTGTGCTGAGGGTCTTGGGAGACTTTGCAAGGTGGAGAGGAGGAATGAAGGTGCATCTCTGCCCTTGTAACTCTGGGTCTGTATCTGCTGTATCAGTGAAGTTTCTGGGGAAAAAAGTGTGAGGAAAACAAAATGTGCATTGGACATCTATCCTCTTCTAGCAACTTAGCTCTTTGAATATTGGAAAGGTGTGAGCATTTGTAATGAAAGCAGTTATCCAGTGATGTAGTTGGTGATCTGGTTTTGAAAAAAAAAAGGTGACAACAGTTGTCAGATTTCTTCCTTATTTCTTTCTTTATTTGTATTTCTGATCTCTGCAATAAAACCCAAAAAACCTCTTTGAGGCAACTCCAGAAGCAAAATAGAAAATGCAAGGTGCATACACAGAAATCCTTCAAGCTTTACTTGTACTTGCTTTTGTTTCATCAGGAGTATTCAAAGTCACTTGAAAGATTCTTAGTTTTCTTGTGCTCAATTTCTCTATCCTAAAAATACTGGAAATGTTCTATCATTTGTCTCCTCTTTGGAATCTTGCAGATGACATAGGTGTGACTAGCTAGCATTTTCTTTCATTCCTTAATTGAAAGCCTGGAATGTTTTGATCATTAATAAGCATATCTTTTCTTCCAGCTATTTGTATGGCATCCCTACAAGATTGAGGTTAACACTGCTGAAAAACAGTTTTAACCCATTTGATCAAAATGATTTCTTTCCCTCAAGCAGAGGTCACTCTTATGGTTGCCATCATTCTCCTTGTTCCTCACTCATCAAGAGGATCTTTCAAATAAATACTGCAGACAAGGATTGAATTTAAAGAAAATGCAGCAGCCTGTTCTTTGAGGCACTCTCTATGCATCAAAAAGAAGGAAAGAGTTCTAGGGGCTAGACTTAATCAAGTATTCCATGTGTCTTGTTTTAACTAGGCATGTTCTGTTCTACTTTGTTTTTCAGGGCACCCTGAGTGCTCACGGCTGGTCTTACATGGCCTCAGTCCCCAGAAGGCTGCTGCCACCACAGCACTCTGGAGTGGCTGCACATGTGCTTTGGGCACAGGTGCCTGTACATCCATCCTGGATTTCTGAGTGGTTGTGGAGAGCCCTTAATTTCATCCTAAATTCAGGTTCTTAATTTCACAAAGTCAGGTTCTATACCACCATTAGTCAGAATTGGTCGAGTGCCCATTCTCCCTGCTCCAACTCCCCTGCTTCCAGGTGCTGTGGGCCCAGGCCAGGTAGGGGATGCTTCCATCTCCATCTCAGCTCTGTCTCTTCCCTTTCCAAGGCAGCTACTCCATTTCTGAGCAGCAGTGCTCTGTGCTGCTCATGCAGGCTCCTCAGCCAAGTCTGTAGCTCCCAACTCACTGACCAGAGTCTGAGCTGGTAAGTATCCTACTACTGATTGCTACTTCTGAGCCACTGTACTGTGCGCCTAAATAAGACATTTTTGAAAGTACTTTACACTTAGATGGCATGTCAGTTTTGCTATAGTTAGCTAGTATTATTTGTCAGGCTGGGGTGAGCTCTGGCATATTGCATTTGACTTCTTCATATAGGGTATTGCAATACCATTAGCAACATTTGCAAATGCTATCTGCTGTTTGACTGGGCAGTAATGAAAGTGCTGCAATTAGTCTGAACTGTGTGGCAACCAGGGAATCACGAAATGATGCTCACTTTAAAAGACTTGCAAATTCATCTGGGAAGCATCTTGCAAATTCATCTGGGAAGCATCTTGCAAATTCATCTGGGAAGCATCTTTGCAGGTGAATGGAATAGCAGCCCATTCGGTTAAATTTGCCTTGGGTTTGGGGATATGCAGAGGTCATGGTAAGATTCAAATGTAATTACACCAGTCATTCAGAATGTAATAGTTTCCAATACCACATATTCTGCTCAGTACTGCCTTTGCAAGTTGCTAGAGAGAAAAAAATTAGCATAAGGGAATGCCCACATTTTCTTAGAGAATCAAGCCACTCATTCTGCACAGGTGTTTCGTGTGTGTGTGCATGTGTAATCCACTACTGGCAGAGCCAAACAGCCAGCTATTATTCTCTGGAACAAGCAGAAGCTAAAATCTGCTATGGACTTCTGCTGTGCTGGTCCTTTTTTGACTGACTGACTACTATCTAGGTAAATATATTTTACATCCCCCTTGTATTATAAATACGTCAACTAAATAAAGTATATAGGAGGCAGCAAACATAGATAATATTGTAAAATAGTTTTCATTACACAGTTTCCTGGATTTAGGTGGCCAGAACTTAGTGAAACATTTGCTTTTCTAGATGAGAAATTCCAAACATGGCCTATGTCCAAAGATGACAACCTGATTTTGGATGTTTTACAGATTCACTAAACAGTATTTTTGAGAGAGGAAAGAGGAAAAATAAATGTTAGCATTTAAAGTGATTTTGAAGATGCTTCCCTGGGAAGGTGGGAACCATATGGAACTTTGAACCTGATGGTCTGATCATGTTTGCACAGCAGGGGATTCAGTGCACTACAAATTTTGGGGAAATGATCACTTGAAAACCAGCTGATGTTTGTACACAGCACAAATCCTAGGAGCCCTGCTGTCAGTCTCCATGGGAGTCAGGTATGCTTGCAAAGTCAGTCAAGTTTTATAATTAGCCTCCTGATCCAGTGCATTGCTCCAAGCTGTCTCACAAAGCTTTCCAACAATTTCAGGGGATGCAAGGTCATGGCAAGCAGACTTTTTTCTTGTAGCAGCTTGAGACTTTGTGCTCCCTGTTGGCCGTAGGGGATGAATGTCCTTAAAACAAATAAACTCAGCTCCATGTAGGGAGTTCAGAAGAGCCTTTGAAGATTGGTGCCCTGTCATCTCAGTGGGGATGTCAGAGCCCTGGAAAGTTTTCTGTGGAAAAGTCTCCAAGCAGGCTTGCTCCATCCTCTTCTCCAAGCCTGCTTGACACTGCAGGTGCTTGCATAGATCCATGTAACCCCACCACAGGAAAACTCTATTAAAGTTGCATAGTGGAGCACTCAAAGCCAAATACAAGTCAAGAATAAGGTTAAAGACGCAGCTTTACTCCCCCACCCATCCCTTTCCCACCCTGTATTTATTCTGTTACTTTGGAGTTGCCTCACTGCAGCGCTACTTTTTTTTTTTTTCCCCTGGGAAAGCACAAGTAGACTGGGAGAGAGTGCCCAGGGAAAGCAGAGACACGGCTCGTGGGAGAGGCGCTGTACAAGAAGCTGTGCTGTCCGCAGGGACTGCTCTCGGGACGCACGGGGAGTGGTGCCATGGCTCAGCGAGCAGGGTGGTGGGGAGCTGAGAGTTACAGGTCTGTTTTAAGGAGGAGGGAGCAGGTGGAGCTGCTGCACCTCCAGAGAAGAGAAGGACTCCCAGCCTGAGTGCAGAGCATGGGTAGCTGCTGCTCTTACGGGAACGGGGGCTGAGAGGAGTTCTCTGCAAGCATTTGAGGGCTGGCTGGCAGTGTTAGCAGAAACAGGCACGCAGGGCTCAAACCTGACTGATTTCTTGCTGGGAAGGCACATCACATGCTTCTTGCTGGAGGGGGTTACTCAAAACTAATTGGTGTGTGGGTTGGGGGTGCCCTTACCTGTGTGGGCAGAGTTTATTCTGCAGAAGTCTGAGGACTGAGGCGTGGGGCGCTTTGGCTGCTGGTGGGGACGGAGCATGGCCAGCATGTCTCTTCCTGACCAGCTGCAGCCTTGTCACCTGTGCCCTGTCCCTAGAGCTGGTGTGTATGTCATGCACCTGGGGCAAGACTTACCTGTGCACCTGCAGACTCTGGAGATTGCTTTACATATGTCTCAGAAGCTGGCAGGGAGGACTCACTGTTGGGCTCAGTGTATTAGTGACTGCTGAGAAAAGTGTCTGGCTCCTCTTTTCCTTAAAGCCATATGAATGGAAACATTTGGAGAGCTCATTACACACTTTTTCTCATCTGACCCTGGTGGGGGTGGAATCATGTGCTGTATGTCCCCACCACAGCAAGTACCTCGGGATGTAGAGCTGCATTAGCGAGCTAATAGGAAATAAGCTAACAAGTAATAAGCTGGTAAGTGTCTGAGGAGAGTCCAGAAGTAGCTTATGAACAGCTAACAGCTTCTGCATCACACCCAGTGTGGTTTAAACCTGTCTTCTGCCTCTTCTGGCACTTGATGTTCTGGTGCACCATCCGTCTTCCTCCTGGTCAAATCTCCTTAGGCAGCAATGTGCCGGGTGCCATGTGTGACCTGAGGACTTGCTCCAAGAGGAGCAGCTGAAGTAATGAAGAGCACATTACCTGTGTTTCTTCCTTTCACATGGAGTGCATGCTGCCTCTCTGGACCAAATGAGGGTATTTGCTGCTGAGAAGCACCCCAGTGCAGGTGGCTGCTGACACTGCTGGACTCTTTTAGCAGCACTTGCTTTTTGCACTGATGTCAACAACTGTGCTGCTAAAAACAGTATGAAGTTAAACTCTGCAGATGTATTTTCAGAGTCTGTTTTGTATCATACAGATTTCATGTCTGTATGGGATATTCAACACTGGTTCCAGCAGAACTTATCTTCTGCATCAGAGACACCCCAAGTATCCTTTAGGAAGCCTAAGCTAGAGGAAGAGGCATTGCTTATGTTTAATGAGGCCAGTTAGCCTGAAGCAATCCACCTGGCTACAGAAACAAGTTCTATGGGATGCTACTTTTGCTCTCTTCAAATATTTGCTGGAAAGCCGAAGCATTGTAGTGAGGTTATAGCCAAATGCTTATTTTAGTCTATGGGTGTACAAACCACAGGGTAGAAAAAAATAGATGTTTTCTGCCTTTCTTTGAAGAATTTATATCCTTGTTTCAAAAAGAACATCAAAAACTGAAGAAGGTGCAGAAAGGAACCATGGAAATAAGAAAACACAGTTTCAGGCACTGAATACCTCAAAGAAAGCCTGAGAGGTGACTTGATGTCATATATAAACTCAGCCATAAAGGGATAGTGACAGTAAAAGACTGGTGAAGAAAGGACTGTCAAGGACTAATAGCTGAAAGCTGATACCATTGAAATTCCAACTGGAAGCAAGTCACCACTTCTATGGCTCAATAAAGGAGCTAATGAATGAAATTTAATAACTCCTTATATACAGAGGTCAGACCAGATAATTGGTTCATTCCTCTGGGCTTGAGTTCTGTGAAACCAAGAACTGATGTTCCTTTTGTGGTTTCACCAAGGAAAAACTATGTAGTAACTAGCAAACGTGTTTCCTCAACTCTGAACCAATTTGAAAATGTTTTCTGTGGTCTAAATGTGGTTTTAGAGTGTCAGAATTTGAGGCATTTTTGCTTCAATTTTTGGTAAAGTTATTCTGAGACCAATTATCTCTGAATTATTACTGTGTACAATTTGGCAAGCATGCATTGATTTTAAACAGATTTAAGAAAACCTTTAGAAAATAATATGAACGAAGAATCTTTTAAAGAGCTAATGTTTCTGAACTGAGCAGTAGTTTTATCCTTTAGGAAATTAAATTGTTTTGCTTTCAGACAGGTATAAATTAGGAGTAATTAAACTAAAGTCAGCAGAGTGACATTTGTCAGATTGGATGTAAGCAAGTTTGTTTAGCAGGCCACCAACAAGGAACGCTGTAAAATGTTCTCCTTGTGGGTTTTCTGATTTCGGTTGTTTATTAAGACCGCTTAAATTATTCACGGTGTATAAATTATCTGATAAATTAGAGTTCTTTATCTATCAGTGAAAATTTACAGAAAATTTGCTGGAAAGGAATGATTTTCAGCTACTGATTGCTTGTGGAGTTCATTCTGACCATCTGCATTTTGTGGCCAGTGGGCTGGTTAGCCTGTGGGTCGTGTTCTTCATGTGTTGTGCCTCAGCTGGGCTTAGGGTTTAGGCATGGCCATCTTTCGAGCCAGCAGGATGAAGGCACACCCAGTGAATGAAAGTCCCTTCAGAAAGGGGCAGGGAGTAGAGCTCTTCTTGTTGGGGTATGCCAGACCTGCAGGGCCAGCTCTGTCTCAGCCCCTGTGTTCTGCCCCCTCCATCCCCAGCTTTTGAGCCCCTTGCCCTGCAGTGTGCAGCATGTAGAGTCATGGTCACACACATATACAGCACAAGCCCTGCTGCCTTTCCTCTGCCCTGCGAGCTGCCCGTCCCTCAGCACCTGTGCTCCAGCGTGGGGCTTCCTGCTGTGGGAAAGCAAAACGCCAGAGTCTCCTCCTGAATGATCTCTTTCTTGTGTGCATACATTCACATGCATATATTCATGTGTGTCTCCACGTGTACAGTTCCCTATTAGTAAGGAGTAATTGGTAACCAAAGTCTGGGGAGCGCAGGAAAAGCCTCTGCTGCCTAGCTCTCCTTCTCATAAATTTTCCTCCTGTGTGAGGGAGGAAAAAATGTGTGGGACGAGCATGCATGAATTCATTGTTATGTACAGGGGAAATTTGCATTGCCTGGTGTGTTTGAATTAGTACATTGATAAAAATGTGATTTTGACTGTTTGGAATGGTTACACTGAGGCACTGCGCTTTGTGTTTCTCTTGCCTTAGCCTCTGTCAAGCAGTTCTCAGAATAGCCTCAGACTTGGAATGTCTGAATTTAATTACTGTTAACACTAGAGATATTTAGTCCCATCTGGGGGAGGAAAAAACCACAAATTTTCAGGAGTGTAAGTAGCTTGTAAAGATAGCGACATTGAGAAGTTTGTTAGCTGGTCTGTAGTAATTAAGCTTATTTCCATAGCAACATTATCAGTTCAGCTCCAGAATTTTCAGATTTTTGTGTGCCTGGTAATTACAACTAATATCCTAATTTTAGCAGAGATATTACATTTTTGTTTGGCAAGAGCCCTGTAACTAGGCAAACTGATTGAAGAGTGATATAATGTTCTATTTTCCTTGACTTTCTTGGATCACTTTAGACTGCTTAACCAGCTGAAAGCAAATCACTGCAGTCTGCTTTCTCAGTACATAAGACTGAATTCACCATAGAGGAGAAATGTGTGTATATATATATATATATATATACACATATATATATATATGTATCTATATACACGTAAAATATGCTTTCAGTTATAAAAGCTTGCCTATCTGTGCAGTCCGTAGCAAAACACAAAGGCAGAGCCAAAGTACAGCAATAAAGAATTCCCATACAGTTCTTGTCTAAATTGCTCCAATATGACATGGCAGTGGCCTCTCTCTCTGACAAAGCATTTGGAAGAGTTGCTGCTGAGCCCAGGAAGGAAGAGTATCCTGCCTGCTCACGAACGAGCCATGGCAGTCGTGCAGTTGGGATCTGCAGGGAAAGGAGGCCCCCATTCCATCTCAGTCTCACTTCTCACCAGTGTTCCTTGGTTTCCATGAGGTCTGTGATCTTTTCCAGGGCAGAGTGCCATTTTTCCACTGAATTTGGTTGAATGACTCCAGTTTATACTATTTGGCCCCATATGACCACACGCTGCCCATTTCTTATAACCAGCCTGGCAGAGCATACTATTTCATAATTATATACATGTTTGCCTTACAAATTAAAACATAAATTTTCTGCTCACCAATGTTGTCTGTGAAACGACTTATGAAAAGCTAAGCAGCCTCAGTGGGAGAACTTGGGTTTGTGTCCTCTGTCCTCTAATCCCTCTCAGCTCCTGCAGCATGCCGTGTTTGCTCTATTTTCTCAGCCTGATGGGTAAACATCAGCCCAGGCTGTGGCTGATGTGAGTTAGGTGTGAGGGGACAGGCTGTTGCCTCTCAGGGTGGGCAAAATACTCCTCTGTCTTCTGTACCTGCCCAGCCTCTGATTTTCACAAGATCTGTCAGGAGTTCTTCCTCTGAGACCTCTTTCTCCCCTGAGCCCAGCTCTCAAAGTTGCTTAAAACTGGCCAAGAAGTTCATGGGTGGCTAAGGAAGGAAGGATTGACAAATGCCAGACAATGTGATTTTGTATTCCTCCATTTCCTTAGAAGCAAGGCTAAAAAGTCTGCAGTGTTTCAACAATCCCTGCATCTAGGCAGGGATTTATATTTATGTATCAGAGCTCATGAAGACCCATTAGATATCTACCTACTGGGTCAACATGCTTTGGGGGTATTTTTAAAGTTTTATTTTTTTTCCCTATAGTCAATTTGTTTTTTCAATTCACTCTTTAAAGTAAGGCTAACATTAGAAATACACTACTTTTGAGTGGCGCAGCAGGTTCAGCATATGCAGGGGGTATATAGTGGAAAATAGCATTAGAAGACTTGTTCCTGTAGCTAATGAGTCCTGAAGGTAAGAGAACAGTTAATGTATTCATAACAGGCTTATACTCAAAGATTTGTAAATAATGTATGACTTTCTGTGACTGGGAAGCCAACTACCATAAAGGTTGGACCCGAGTGGAAAATAATTTTGTAGCAGCAAAGGACTTTGGATATTGCAGATGCAGCAATTCAGCTATAATCCCCCTGGCAGGGAAAAAAAATTTAGTCAACTTACCATAGAATATCTGTGGACTTATAATTCTGTTTTTATGCCCTCCTGTCATTCTATCACAATTTGGCATCTACTTTCCCCTAAGGAAAATGAAACTCCTAGCAGTATGACCAGTATTTTGCCAACTTGTCTTTATCTGTGAAAAAAATACTATTATAAATCTAAATTAAAGTCAGAAGAGAAATACACTGTTGGCATATGACCTCCCCGTTGGTGATGGATTTGTGTGTAAATTGGCAGATAGTAACTATTCTTAGGAAATACTAGTGAAATAGACAGACATAGTTTGCATGCGAATCATGGTGGCCTTTGGGAGTCTGGAACACTGATTTCTTTTACCATGGATTTGAATGACTGCACTACTGTTAAAATTATGAAAAAATCCATGCAAATGCTTTTTTGTAAGATCTTAATAAAAATCAGAATGGCTGCTCAATGAAAGGCAATGGCAAAGGGGACAGGTTATAGACTGGATTCAAGGGAATTTCTTTTGTTCCCAGTGGAGCTGGTTTTATAAAGGTAAAATGAAGGTGTGAGCAATGTGTTGCTGTAACCAAGACCAAGCATTGCAACAGACTACCTGGGGAGGTGGTGGAGTCACCATCCCTGGAGGTATTTAAAAGATGTGTAAAGTGGCATTTGGTGACATGGTTTAGTGATGGATTTGGCAAAACTGGCTTAATGGTAGGACTCAATGACATTAAGAGTATTTTCCAGCCCAAACAATCCTTTGATTTGTTCAAATAAGGCAATTTTTGCTGTAGGAGGGGAAGTGGACAGATGAAGGTCATGGTGATGAGAGACAAGTTGCCCTATTCTGTTGTAAGTTTATTTGAGGTCACAGAAGTTCTTTGGTGAATTCAGCCAAGCTGTCTTCACTTGGGAAATTTAAGAGTTGGAGATATATTTTCCTGAGGTGTGCCTCCATGTCTCTTGGCTCCAGGAAGAGGATCAGTACAGAGAACAAAGAGATTTCTTCCCACTGACCTTAAAATTTTGGTAAGGTAATGACCAGGTAAATATTTATGAGGATATGGCAAAATGAATTAATTTTATGGGTTAGTTTGGCCCTTTGTTCAGTGAAAATTTGAAATCGATAAGTTGTGTCTAACAGTGCTCATAAGCATAATTTGCAACCCTCAGTTTCAAAAAGATTTTATGGACATTTCCCGATCGGCAGCAAACAAGAAATTGCACTTCCAAAAATTCTGCTTTCCTTGGAGACTGTATCCAAAGAATCTTTTTTTTCAAGTGCTGGTGCTCTTAGCAGCAACACATAACTTGTTGAAATGAAAGAACATCTGAAAAATTATATATGTTTGTAGTTTCAGCTGTTTAAAAAGAAGTGAGTCAAAATGTGCCTTTTTGCTCATGAAACAGTAATATTTTACCTTCATGATTAAGATAAATCACCTTGGCTGTCTTACTGTGATAACTACATATTAAGACTGACATTTAGGTACAAACTGGTGGGAATCTGGTCTGCTGCATGCAAATGGGGAGGGCCCTACACAGAACCTATGGCCTGGCTCTGTGTGCTTCTTACACCTCATGCATGAAAAATAGAATTGCGAAAGGGATTTTTAAGACTGCAGTATGTTGTGGGATTTATTGTGAGGAGTAGTGAGGACCAGAAGGCAGAAATGGCCTATCAGATTTTGGTCTGATAAAGGGATTTGTATGGCCTCCTGCAAAAGGTAAGTGGAGTAGTGTTTCTGCCTTAATGGATACTGCGTGGCAGTAAATAAGAAAAAGAAGAGTTAGCAGTGTTTCTTTGCTTTAAACTTTGTAGGTAGGACATCATAATCTACAATGCAAAATCAAATAAGGTATTTCCCCAAGAAAGATTCCTATTAACTTGTGCAGAATATCAAGATTTTTTTTGGCAAATAGGTTTGGGAGACATTTTTCCTATTCTCTCTGCACTGTGATTGAGTGGATGGAAGACTTAAGTTTTCCTGTTAAATGGGGAACGTGAAACTTTGAGGATAGTAATCATACCTGGCCTGAAATGGAGGAATTACTGGGAACTGTGAAGAAAATTTCTTTGAAGATTTAATGGAATACTAGTGATTGGCATTTCCTTACAGTGCCAGGAACAGGATGGTGAACCCCTGGATCAGAGTTAAAATTGAAGAGGAGGCTGTCAGCTGGAAAAAAAAGCTACCCAAGAGGCTCCAAACTTAGGAGCACTTGGACTGGTAGGCATGGATGCACATGAAAACTTTACTTAGGTTCTTTTCTCCCCACATTCTTGCATAAATCCTTTCATTTTGAAAGGCTGTCTTGCACTGTTGTGAGGGAACATACCACTAGATACAACCAAGTCTGCTCACACGTAACCACACAGAAAGCAGAAGGGTTTGCAAGTGTCATCTTCTGTCTCAGAAGAGATTGGAAACATAAACACTGTGTGTTGATTGCATGACTGGAAGAAAGGTAAGCTTGTTGGGATCTGCTCAGAGAGTGATAGCAGGAAACCTGCTGAAGCTTGGGTACCTGCTAAAGATAGGGATGTGGTCTGATAACATTTAAACTTCATAACAGTGAGAGCTATGTTGTGACTTAAATACTGTCCTTGTGGTCACCCAAATTAAGTACCTGAATTGAGTGTGTTGTTGCATAAGGTTGTTGAGAATGTACCTGATTCCCTTTCTGTTTATTTTGATGTTAAGTATCTCATGTATAAGACTATTTGGCAGCTCTTTGTTTGCAATTCATTGCCTTGTTGTTGACTCACTGTCCAGGAAGAGGTGAAAGGGAGATAAATTGCAACTGGCTCTGCTTTTCACACTACATGATCTCTGAATGCTTGACATGACCATGACCCACTTCAGACACTACTGAAATATGTACACTGAGTATTTGTGCATTGATTGGCTGGATTGAGACTGCAAGTGAAAAACACTTAATGAGTTTGAAATTCCAGTAAGCCTTTAGCAAAGCAGTACATTGGTAATCCTGTTAGTGTTTGTTTATGGAAGGAGAACTTCTCACAACAGCTTTGAAAAGCTAAGGAAAGCATTTTTTGAACCACAGTAGTACTCAGTTATATATATTTAAATGACCAAAAAAGATAACTTGTCAGGTAGCAGCTTAGTTTTAGAATTATTATTCAAGAAAGTAGTTGGACTACCCTGAAAAAGATGGACTAGAGAACAAGGAGGTTTGTCTTCAGCTAACTAGAAAACTATGTGTTTAATATTGGAAAGAAATGTAACAGGTAAAACTCTGGTTACTGATATGGTTATTGCTTCAGAGCAATTACACTGATACTAATAAAAATCAGTAATGGAGATGGAAAGGGACATTGACTGCCCAAGTATACTTAATATCTACATTGCTGCAGAACAGTTTCGTTGTACTTTCTAATAAAAAGCAGTAGTGCATAGTTATATCAGTTAAATCACTTAGAGGAATTAAAATACTGATAAGTTAATAGTGATCCCTCTAATTATGGAATAAATTAGTATAAAGGAAATAAATTATGCAATCCTGGACTTAAAAGAAGGTAATTTTATTAGAATGATAATTTCTTTAATTGTTGGGTGTTCTTAATATTCAGGTGTGATTCTTTTAACTGCTGTCAAGAAAAAAGATATATGGAAGTCAAACCAATTATTAAAGGAAGTATGGTATATAGAAGTAGTTGCTTGTTCTTTGATTCAATAGATAGATTTACTTTCAAATAATTTATGAAGACAAGTGCATTCACTGAAGTTTTAAAAACTTGGTCTTTTTAGATTCACATCGCAATAGTGCTTCCATTAGTATTCCATTAGTATGTAGTATTCACATCTTTTTGATGTGAATATGAACTTGAAGCCGTGTTGACAATGCAGCATGCAAGAATTCTGTGAAACTATTTCACAGAAGAAACTGTAGAGGTGATATCTTGAATTTTTTTCCTGGTTTGTTATTTTGGCTACTGCCTTTTTGTCTACTTTCTTAGGTGGGGTTTGTAGTGTCTGATGCCAGTATGAGAAAGGATGTGTGCAGGGAGCCAGAGCAAGAAGTTGTCTTTGGTAGTCTGACCATGAGTCACAGAATATGTCAAGTTTGAAGGGCTCCATCATTGAGTCCATCTCTTGGCCCTACCCAGGACCATCCCCAAGAGTCACACCATGTACCTGAGAGTGTTGTTCAGACATTTCTTGAGCTCTGCCAGGGTGGTGCTGTGACTGCTTCCCTGGGGAGCCTGTTCCAGGGCCCGGCCACCCTCTGGGTGAGGAACGTTTTTCTAATATCCAACCTAAACCTCTCCTGACACAGCTTCAGGCTATTCCCTCGGGTCCTGTCACTGCTCACCACACAGAAGAGATCAGTGCCTGTCCCTCTCTTCCCCTCCCGAGGAAGCTGTAGCTGCAGTGAGCTGTCCCCTCAGTCTCCTCCAGGCTGAACAGACCAAGTGACCTCAGCAGCTCCTCATGCAGTTTCCCCTCCAGACCCTCCACCATCCTCACTGCCCTCCTTTGGACGCTCTCTAATAACTTTGTCTTTTTAAAATCTCATAAGTTTCAGATGTCTTCAGTCATCAGCAATGTGCTGAAAGAGAGAGGGGAAATAAAAATAGATGAATACTGTCAGACTTACCATTACATTCAGAAGACTCTTATTGAATTAATTTGCAGTCTGTGCATTGATCAGTCCTTAGTTTGGATGACTGGCACTGTGTTGTAAATAGTGGTGAAAAGTGCTGAGGATCTTGTCTAACCTTTCCTTGTAATGGCAGCATCAATCACTCCATGATTAACATGCTCACAGGCACTTTTTTCATCTTTTGCTATAGCACCTCTTCCAGTAAAAAAATGGATTAACAGCTGACTGCTGGAGGAAAAGTCTTCTCTGAAAGAGACTCTATGAAAGTCCATGGAAAAACATAATTTGTCATGTGTCACTTGAAATAATGAAGCACAGAGAGATATCCTCCTCATCCCTCAGAATCAATAGTTTTTAAAATATGAATGGAAACATATAACTGACAATGAGGATTGTATTTCCCATTGAATACCTGTAACCAAATTATATAGTAACTTTGATTTATAAATGCATTTTTTTTTCTGGATGGGGAGAAATCAGTCTAATCACATTTTCACAGCCACAATCTCATTCTTCTGGGATATTAGTCAAATATGTGCTCCCTCTCACCCCATCTTGAGCATGAATATTTATTTAGCAAGATTCAGAAGTATGTAGTAAAGAAATATAACTGCAAATAGGAAGATAAAGCAAAGAGAGTAAACATCTAACTGCATACTAAAATATAAGTTTGTATTTGCTAAGTTTTCAGAATGCTGTTTTGAAGAAATAGTAGATTTTCAGCACTGCTTGTACTCTAAACAGTTGAGTAAAGAAATGTATACCCAATAGATAGCAGCACAAGAGGTTACTTTATTAATTGTGCTCTTAGAATATTTTATGAGTATTTTATCGAATAACGCTTTTTCTCTCTGCTAAGAGAGGTTATACAAAAATTTCCATGGCCACTAGAATTTGCAAAGCATGTGTAATTCCCCCCTCAAAACAATTCTGAGAAATTAGAAAGTGTTGTTTACTGTGGCACAGAGCACTTAAGCTGCCAGCAGGTCACTGTCCTAAATATTGCATCCTTTAGTGTTTTGCAGTTACCAATCCTCTAAGCTGAAAATTTCATTTTCTCTGACTTTTAGAACCCAGAACTTCATCCTTCCACAGAAGCACTGTACCCATGTTTGAAAGCTGCTCACAGAGCATTCAGTTCTCCCAGCACCACACTGTGCCAAAGCTTGTGCTGAAGCACAAGTTGCAACTCAGGCAGTGAAATGAATAGAAAATCTATGCTAGAAATTAATAGAAAAGGTAGTTGAAACGTAATCTAGACTGGTGCTTGTGTGAAAAAAACTGTACTGGCATTTTAATAGATATTCTGTAATTCAAAGAACTTTCCTATTGACCTAGAGTAGATTGCCTTTTCCTTCCTCCCCCCTCCCTTTGCTATCTTTTGAAGGTTTCTGATGAACAGAGCAAGAGTCGTCCCCAGGGACCATCTTCAGAAGAAACCAAATAGTAAGTAATACATAGTAAATAATACAGGAGGCATGCAAGGTGCACCTTGCAGACGGCTGCTCGATTCCACGTAGTCTGGTGGGTACCTCCAGAAATTACACTGCCTTATAACTGTGAAGTAGCAGATGATACCCAGTTTATGTGCAGCCCACATTTTGTTTTTGAACTTCCACTGGTAGGGCAGTAATCCATATTTTTCAGCAAGCTTTCTGTGTCTTCCACTCTTTGTCAGATGTACGAACTAAAAAAGAGATTATAAAATGAAAAATATTTTTAAGCGTCTAAGTGTTCTTTTCCCTCTTCAGCCAACTGGCTTTAGGTGATTAATATTAGTCATTGCACAAGAAATAAACAGTTGTATTGAAATTGAAAGTAGGTGTCTGTTATAAACCCATTTCTGATCCCACACCTAACTTACTATGAGGGAAGGCTCATCTTCTTGGAAGTTCATGTGCTACATCTCAGCAGTGAATAAGGGATTTCTGGGAATGTAAGAGGAACAAATTTGGGTACAACAGTGAAAGCTCACCTATTTCATAGTCAGAAAATCTCTGTCTGGCGTGTTTATTCTAATTCTGGAAGAGCTGGACTAGACATCCCATGTGTGCTTTGTCTTTGGGGACTTCCTCTGTGCTCTGATTGTTTTGTGGGAAATAGGTCACTTGCAGATATGTGCAGTAGACTCATCACTTAAAATGCAGAGGGGAAATAATTAGATTTTTTTGAAACTTGGCTGTAAAGGTTTGTCCTACTTTGTGACTGACACATTAGGCAAATGATTTAGAACACTTATGTATTAATTAGAAGCTGTATATCTCATCATATTTCTCATCTTTTTGACAACGTGTGTTATGAGCAATGCAAAAAGGATGGTAACTTAGCACATTGGTTGTGTACTAAAAGTTGGCAAGGTCACTGAAGAAATTCAGAGTGGTTGGTAGGTGTCAGAAATGTTCACAGTCTTGGGGCAAAGGAATGTCCTCATTTATAAAATATGTCAAAACAAAACTGCCTGGTTTATTGAGCCCACAGACTGGTTACAGATAAAGGGAAGGAGCAAGATATTTTGTTTTACACCTGCCATCCTTTTTTCTCTTTTGAAATTCAAATTTTAGATGAGGTTTTGCACATCTAGGAGATGATTGCTTTCCAGTTTTGATAATTACTTTATATACTAGTTCTTCCAGTCATTAGACAAAAATTGTAGTACTTTGCAAATAGAAGATCTGATTTATTGTTTGACCTGGCTATAAATGAAGCATTTTGACTGTATCTGGCCTAATTCCCTGCTGTGTAAACATATGTAGCAACTTTGAAGTGGATGGCAGTATGTGAGGTTGGTCTGGTGGTAAGTTTGACCCATTATAATAAAATACAACAAATAAATAGGTTTTGTGCTTGTAAATGATTTGAATATTCATATCAGGACCTGCTGATAAGCAATTCTATGGAAATCTTTCCCCTGACACAAGAAATGTCAGATTTTTCCAAGAAAACCAAATGATTCTTACCTTCAAAACAAAAAATGTTGAGTTAGAAGGTCTTTTATTAAACAGGTACAGCACTTAAAATGATGCATGATCCTACATCAACTCCAGTACCGTTAAAACACAAAAGTTATGCATCTCCTCTGAGTGTAGACTTTGGGATAGTTGAAGGAATGTGTGATGCATTGTCCTGCCTTAGGCTGAATCATCTGTGGAGATGGCTCCTGCTCTCTATTCACTACATGTAGAGAGATAAAATTATTATCTTGGACTAGACAACTAAATTTTGGATTGCTAAAATTAACTAAGTAATTTCCACAGCCACTAAATTTATCTTCAGCATATCTTTTTCTATTTTGTTTTTAATTTCATGTCTCTCCACTCACCCATTTTCTGTGTCTTCTGCAGTTTTTATCTAAATCCATCATCCTATATGTTATTTCCTTTAATTTAACCATGATCTCTGATGCTAGAATGGCAAATGGGATTCTATGATACTTCTGCTCCACTCTATTTGCTGAAACATTGATTTTCTTAAAACATTTAAGTACTGAAAATATCAATAGGGCTGTATATAAGTAATGTAAAGGGATCTGCTAACTTATAGAGAAAGAGCCAGCCGACAGAGTTTCATGTCATTCAGTGAGAGGGGAAGCTGTGGTTTGTAGTTCAGAGGAAATGATAGCACAATTCTCTCACACCCTGTGTTACACACCTGCCCATTGAGGGTAACCACAGCCCAACAATCTACAAGAAGCCAGAGCACAATCTGGAGAAAATAGTGTGACTATCCCAACAAGTAATATGGTCTCCTAGATCCCAGAAATGCCTTTGTTTTCTTGGCTGACTCATGCCCTGTGGAACATTACTGGGAGCTCCCAGGGGCACCATCTGGAGGTCCAGCAGCAACATCTCTTCCTTAGACCAATTATCCCTTCTCATTTCTGTTCTCACAGGGGGGATATATCTGTCCAAGTCTGGTGTTAGGGAGCTGCTGTGAACTTGGATGGCCTTTGCACCATCTCAGGTGTTGGAGGGGATTTTTGCATTATATATGGCCTGCCACCATATATAGGCTCTAGCTCACTCCAGATGTTTGTCCCCACCACTGCCTCCAAAGAGGCTGCTCAGCTTCTCATGGACAAACTTTCAGAGCCTCACAAATGACATCAGGAGAAAAGGAAGCCAGGGCTGCCACCAACTGAATGTGAAGGCAAACCCACAAACCCAGCAGGATTTTTGATCAGCTAGTCCGCTGCCAGTGTCAAAATGTGTTATGAACAAATAGCCAAATATTTCACAGATGTAATGCAATAGGACTCAAGCTCCAAGGCCAGAAATGTCTAAGTGTAAAGATAACTGATGTTTGCAGAGATATCTTAAAAATTTTTCTCCTGGTGCATGTAATGGGATTTTTCCATCTGTTTGCCACATAGCTGAGGAATGCAAAAGCTAGAGTATGGCAAGATTGTAATCAGATTCATTTGTTTTTCAATTACTACTGGGTATATTTTATTTCTGAGGCTGGGACAAGATCCAGCATTTTTAGCCTGAATGTGGAAAATACAGGTTACATTTTTTTCCTCAAAATGTTGGAGTGCTTATTTGTCCCATGTTTGACATTATATAGTCACAGATATTGTAATTATAGGTATTCATTTTTTGTGATGAAATATGGCCAGTGTAACAACATTTTTTAAATAGCTGTCTCTTCTTCAGTGAGAAAGAAATATTTGGCAGTATCCCATTCTGCCATTTAATTGAGCCATGTGAAATATGTGAGCAGGGAAAAGAAGTCTTAAACCTCAGAACATATGAATTAGACATGTGTCTGTCATGTTCCAATCCTGGCACTAGTTCACATGTTTTTGGTGCTCTATTAGGGGTGCTGTAGTAAAACAGGAGAAATTCCTTGGAGGAATGACTGGCACTGTGAGGGAGGTGGTGTAATTCAAGCAAGCACAGCAGGTACCTACCAGTCGCCTCAGTGAACGTGACCAAGCCCCCATCATGGCAAACCAGTGGTTGGACCTATGAGATGTTTGTGCTGCTGGAATTCTCTTCCCACAAAGGTGCATCAACAGAGATCTCTGGAAGTGAAATGAATTCCTTTCCTAAATGTCTTTGAGAGTGGTGGTAGAGAAGAGACAATTGCTTGATTTGGATTTCCTCGTTGGGAAGAGTTCTTTTAAGAGACAGAGTATTTTTTTGTCTGTGCAGAGATGGATGCATATGAACCTCACAATGTAAACAAGCTGTCAGATTTCACACTGTTAGTACTTGCAGTTCATTGCTTTAGGCCGTGTACACCTGAGAGGATAAGTTATAAAGGTTTGCCTTCTTCTAATGTGTTGTTTGCCAATCTTAAATCTGCTTTTTCTTCTATATCTAGAATCATAAATTTGGTATAGGAAGGCAATTTCCTGTGATATACTGTAGGATCTACATTTTGAATTTCAGACAGATAATCCAAGTAGTATTCTGTGAAAGATGATCTGCGAATAGTCTAAGAAGCATCAGGTAAAGGAGATCCTCCATGCAAATGTGGTATGAAGCATCTAGAATAAACTGATGGGGGGAGCGAGGATGTGGATCCTTTCATAGCATGGGAATTTGCTCCTGCAAAGGGCTTTCCATGTAGGTTTCATGAGCTGATACAATGAAGTGCTTTGTTACCTCCTTTATCTGCGTATGCTTGCTATGTGTCATTTTTGTCTTACCCTGGGGCAAGGCCTGAAGCCCAGCGCTGGAGGGAAAAACTTTCCCTAAAGGCTCAGTAACTCCCAACTTAGGCAGACACTGGAATACACCAGGCAGAAATGAGAAGGTGTAGCTGGTCTGGGGAGGATATGTTGCTGTTGGAATTCCTGATAGTGCTCCTGGAACTCCCAGTGATGTTCCCTAGAGCCTGACTCAGTCAAGAAAACAGTGGCATTTCTGGGAACAAGGAGCCCCTGCTGTTTGTTGGGATATTCCCACTGTATCCCTATTGTCTCTGCTCTTGGTTGAGTTCCTGTGTCTGGCAGGCTTCCACAGCCATAAGCCCTTTGCACCAACACACTTTCTCTCTTCTAGCAATGCCTAGTAGCCAATCCATGCCCTTTGGAGTCTTGCCACTGGACTCTGCATTGCTTCTTTCACACTGATGGAGTTGTCTTAGCAACAGTAGGAAGTTTAGGGCAGAGCAAGGTGTGATGTCTGTTCTGTACAGCACAGTGGAGAATTCACAAGGCCATAGAAATGTTTTATGACAATAATTTCCCTTCCCCTCCTTCAACAGATTGTCGTGTTCTTCTTTTAGCTGCTGAACTTCATTTTGTTATTTGTGGCCCATTAGTACTGCTTCTAGGAAGGACTGACAAAACAAACCACTGTTGAAATTGTTCACTTGCAGTTATAGATGGTATCCAAAGGACTTGCTGTTCTGTTGAACTGCACAGTTCAGGAGATTTTCTATCCTCACACTGACTGTGGGCTGCTATGCTAGTGACAGCAGAAGTTCCACTGCTTGTACCAAGTGCAGTCATCACTGTGGCATCAGAAATTAAAAACAGCTCAGAAAATAGGGAGTTTTGCTCCTGAATTTGCCAGCATGGAGGTTTCCTGCTTGGCGTCATAGCATATGTGGAAATTTGTTTGGGATGGCTCTTTCAGTCCAGAATCACCTTCATGTCCACTCTTCCTGCTTTCTAATGCTGCTGATTTTTGGGGCACAGTTTGCAGCCAGATTGGCCAGGGGAAATATAAAATAAGTTAAAAGTTCTGCAATTGTGCCTCACTAGTAAGATGTAATTAACCAGTGGGAAGTCATGGGTCTGGGGAAAAAAAAAATCGGTCTGTTCCAATGAGAGAAGCAATATGACTTCCTGAGGGATTTCATTCTGTTATTCTGTGAAGATGGTGCCTGTGATGTCTAATCAGCAGCAGGAGTGGAAGGACAGAGCATGGTCAGGGCAGATTAAATCTTTGTGGTTTCCAGTTGCTGTAATGGCTTTATTGGCTGCCAATATCTTTATTGAAATGTGATTTTCTTTCTTCTTTTTTTTCTATGTAGCACTCATACGTTTGGCATATTTTGATACAAGAAGGACAAAAATTGCATGCAAGACGCCAAGCCATAAGCTGCAGAGGACAAGGACACTAATGAAAGTGTCACACAGGTGTCTCTGAGGTCCATTTTCCATAGGATGATGCC
This sequence comes from Cinclus cinclus, assembly GCF_963662255.1. Lineage (NCBI taxonomy): Eukaryota > Metazoa > Chordata > Aves > Passeriformes > Cinclidae > Cinclus > Cinclus cinclus. The sequence goes on from NC_085047.1 coordinate 49,608,590, forward strand.
TGAAATGTTTACCCTTTTACCATTAATATTTCTTTGAAGGATTCCACCTGGACATGTCACCTACTGCAGAGAAATTTGGTTTCAGCAACCAAAGGGGCCAGGCCATGCTCAGGGCAGGACCAAAGCTGGAGGTTTTGGTTGTGCAATGGAGCACACGGCCTGTTGCTTTCAGACCCTCTTTGGGAAGGGTGTTCAGTTTGCCAGCCTCTCTGCTTCCAAGGAAAGCCCTGGGACTTTCCTCAGCTGAGTCCTTAGATGGCTTTAAACTGTCTGGGACAACAGAGCTGTTTCTCACAGTGCTTCCCACTGGAAGAACTGAATTGTTTCAAATTTCATGTGCAAGTAATTTTCCTTCTGGGGGCTCACTCAGCACAGAGAAGAAAAATTGGCACTCAGTTTTGCTTTAGTTTACAGCCATCCTCTCAAGTGGTATTCGACCTCACCAAGGTGTGAATTATAGATGCTTATTTGTTTAGAGAGAGCTTTGACTGAAATATAATTAAAATAGTATAAACATTTGTATTACTCTTACGGAGTGTAAATTTAGACAGTTTTTCATGAAAGGTTGTCTTCTAACCAAATAATCTGTCAATGTTTGAAGTTATAAAGGTATACTCATGCAGGTAAATGAATGTGTTATCCACCTGTCATTTGTTATACTTAATAGATGATAAAAATAAACTAGAATAAAAAAGAAAATAAGTTTATAGAAAACGGAGAAGGTAGGCTGGTAGGTATATTAGTGGTGAGCAAAGAAAATTGGAAGTCAGGCTGAGAAGTAATGACATCCTGTTTGTTTTTTTTTTTATGGGCACTCATTATTTCTGCAGGGAACATCTGCTCTGCAATGGTTCTTCGCTGCAGCTCACCAGCACAGGTGAATAAACCCAGATTACCACATCTTCAACACATATTATACCTCATCCACATTTCAATTGATTCTGGCTCTGTTTTCAAGTTTAAATACAATTCTGGGGTTTTTGGTTGAAGTTCCTCTCCTCCGTCCCAAGAGGAGAAATATTCGGTTTTGGGGATACATTCATATATATGACAGGTTTTATCTAAGATGAGATAAATTCTTCTGTTACTAAGTTACTGTTTTAACCACTCTGGACAGAGGTAGTTTAGCCAACAACCTTGTGTGTGTTTACCTGGATTATAGGCGTCTGAGTTCAGATGAATCCAGTCCTGAAGTGTCTGTTGGCTGTGATTTGCGACACCTATCTCAGGAGATCCTGAAAGCTTCCCAGATCTGACTTCCTCCCCTGTATACTATCTGGAAAATTTCCTCCCATTATATTTGATGTTTACGTGTGGAGGGGCGGAGGTCTTGGCATGTTGAGCATGTTAAAGATTTTCTCCAAGTTTACATAAGATATTACTTTTGTTTGCTGTGTGAATTGTTCTTTTTATGAAGGCACTCAAACCCATGCAATATCAGCACACCTAGCTGTGAAAATACCAGAGACACTGTCTTTGATATTTTCAAGGGGGTTGAAATAATCACTGTTAATCACTCAAAGATATGAAAATTACTTACCCCAGCAAAAGATACTGTGTTTGACTTTCCTTTTAGTTACACTGGTGAAAATTGAGAGTTGCTAGTGTCGTGTCACTAATGTTTTGTCTGTTTTAATGGAGATAACAATCAGGCCCCTTGGCTTCTAATCAAGTTTGATATTACCCTGGTGAGTTGTTCTAATCCCTTAAATGGCACCATGTGGTAAGAAATCAATTGTGTTATGAAAATTACTCAGCTTTTCAGTTGTTCTAGTGTAGTCTGGTCTAATTGCTTAATTTTACCTTCTCAATAAAGAAAATATTCAGAAGCCTCTAATGTAGCACATCTCCAGTAGACATCCATATTTCAAATTCTCATTATAAAAAAGAATTACAAGTATTTTTGGTCAAAGAAGTTTTTTGAATATTCAACTCAGAATAGCTAGTCACTAGTAAGCACATTGTCCTGACAAACACCTTGTAGTTGTCTGCTGTACTTCATGCACAAATGTTTGGCTAAGTTGTTTCTTGGTATTTTTTTGTTTGTTTTTTTGTTTGCTTTTTGAAGGCAACCTCTTGCCAGAGCAGATGGTGCAGGTTATTTGTTGCTGCTGCATGCGTGGGATTCTGCATGCGAAATTTATGCATTACTGAACAATAGTTCTACAAGTGCTGTTGTGAACAGAAAGGGTGGGTATGTTCTTCTCAGAACCGAATACAGTTTTGAATAGCATAAATTATGTAGTGGAATAAAACAACACAAATAAGCACACTCACATACATACAGCTGTACAGTTACCTAGGTGCAAATTTCTATCATTTGATGATATCCTGGGTCTTGTAGTTGCCTTGACTCTGGCTCTATAACCAAACCAGTAGATAGAGTTCATCCATGTGTGTGCTTGGTCATCCTGTGACCAAGATGAAGAGATATTTTTGTCTATTTTCTGAAGACAAAACATTATGAATCACTGAACACTTGCTTTGTGCTTGGAGTGTCTCCACTGTGCAGAAAAGCCTTGGAGCACTGAGAGGAATTGCTTGTGTTAGCCATGAAAGGTAACTATGGCATTTAGAGACAACATAAAGTGAAGAATTAGCAAGAGCTTGGTTTCTTAAAAGCCATGTTACCTTGCAAATGACCTGTCCTACTTTTCACTCTGCTGGTGTGTCACACCAGACCACCAGGCTACAACACCAAAATGCAGTGTCACTCTATAGGATATAAGGTATGTTAGCAGGACTTGTGGGGTGGTTGAGAATAAGGTGAACAACAGGCATAACCAAAAGCCAGAATTCTTTTGTGATCACTTGTATAATAAAAATAAATCATAAAATTGTAATATAAATAAATAATTTTAATAAAAAAAGACATCATTTATCTCACTGGGAAAGCCCTTGTGCTCAGGTTTGGGTGTATGTATATTCTGAAGTAATCAGGATTATTGGCATCACAGTCTGTTTGTCCTTCTGGCTAAGTTCATGCTTCATGAAATCTGTCAAATTGTAACATCAAAACAGTGACATCTCATGGACTTAGAAGAATATTTTGGGATTTCTTATATCATCTAAGGAACAATCTTTTCACATAACTAAACCTGATAGTGGAGTGTTAGAATGAGTAGCAACTGATAATTTTCATGCCAAATATACTTCTTATGCATTGATCAGTTTATTATCTGCTTATGTTTGTTTTGTTTTGTTTGTTTCCTTCCTTTTTTTTTCCCAGTGAGGAAAAATATGGCACTAACAATACTTCAGAATTATAAATTTCTTATAATTGCTTTATTATGATTGTGATTAAAAGAGCAGAACAAAGGGAAGGTGTTTCATATAAAGTGACAGTTGATTTTCCTCTGCTTGCCCATAAAACACCTCTTTATCCCAGCCTTCTCTGAATATCATGCTTTATTTTCCAGAGAAGATATTCTATGCTTAGGGCACATTTCCTTAAATCTTTGCAAACCACTGATGCTGAGAATATGTTCTGCTTAGCATAATCACATTAATTCCAATTTTCACAGACATATGTGTTTCACCCTCCATATCTCCTAATCGCTAATCCCACCTCCATGAAGAGCTTTTTTGGGAGAAGCATGCTGTAAAAGATGAAATTAAATTGTTCCGGAACCAGTTTCTGAATGTCACATGGAAGTTTTTACTCTTGGCAACACTGACATCAGTGTGCCTTTACTTCAGAAAAAAAGTCTAGGCATAAAGCAAAAACCTGTGCTTTTTTTTAAGCTTGCAACTTTGGCAACACAGGGACTAGACTTGTCCTCAGTACTGTTTCATCCTTATCACTACTGGGGAAGTGGAACATTTGATGGATCAGGCTGGAGTGTGTTCCAATGTTACCTCATCCGATCAGTCCTGGACATGGATTATCCCTATTGTTGACCAGATATGGTGCTTTGACTGGGACTGACATGTTTTTAAAATGCTGTTATCTGTTTATATTAATCCCTGCCAATCCTAAGACTTCCCTTTAATGTTTCTTTTTGAGAGGAAAGCAAAAATGGAGGGGTATGAGTGAGGAAGAAAAAGGGAGAAACAAACAAGTGAAACACTGGCATAACCAAGTTGGGACTCTTAGAAGTGCGAGATAAGCATTTGTAATAAGAAGGCACTGTGGAAGTCTAGACTGGAAAAGGCTTTCAGTATTGAGTATTTCTGTAAGAGCTATCTCTTCTGTTTCTTTAAGATATTGACCCCATGTAAAGGATTAATAAAATATTAACTTGACAATGGCTACTTCTCCTGGATGCAATTGCTCATTATCTGAAACAATAGTCCAAAGAACTTAATAAAAAAGAAAATATCATTATTAAAATTGTCTTCCTGAAATGATTGCACATGGAAGGATTATCTAAGCATCATTTCATCTTGATTGTGTGTCATGCTGTGTATCGAATTACATCAGATTCATTCCACAAGCAGACCTCCTTCAGGACCATCTGACTGGCAAAAGCTTATTCTAGCCAGGAGGCAATGCAGTTGTGCTAATCATCCCATTTCATGGGTATAATTCTTCAATCAATCAGCAGAAGGGGAGTAAAAGTTCTTGATGTGTTGGCCATAGTACATCTGTCTAACCTGGCATGTTTTCCATTGTGTGACAGTGACATTTGAAGCTGTATAGGGCAACTTATTTATCTGTGCAGAGTCACATCCTGCCAACAGTGCATTCAACAAGACATTACTCCATAAATAAATGTAATGGGAGTGCCTGAAGAATGAGACTCTGCTTAGACTGAAAAAAAGTTACATTCTGACCCTGATAGGGTTGAACCTCAGTTACAAGAGATGGATGTATAAGGAGGTATAAGAAAAGATAGCCTTCCCCTTTCTGGTCTCTGAAAAACTTTTAGCTACTTATAGCTCACGATTAATGTTTCCAGGAAAATTAGATGCCTGTTGTCATTCCCTGCTTATACAAACTGTGGCAACACATTGCATATGGAAGTGCGGTGCATTTTTAGAAGTTTTCCATTTCATGTACAAGTTTAATTACTGTAATTTTTAAAATAAAGTTTTTCATTTTCTACTTTAACAATAATGACACTGATAAGTAATAATAATGCAGTTGTAAAGAAGGATTATAACATGAAATGGGAATATTTTTTTTTTTTAAAAGCCGAATTCCTGTGTGAGCAACACAGCAGTAAAAAGGCATTAGGACAAAGTCTTGGTCTGAGAGGGAGAAGCAATTTCCCAGGTACTAAAGTTTTAGTCTAAATCTTGATGACAGGGATTTCCCCAGAGATTATGATAAAGTTTTTACAGGTCCCCAAACCAGTACTCATAGACTTCAAGGCAATGACTCCTATTTGTCTGGTGTTATCTCCTCTTTCCAACTTCCATATGCAGTTTCCGAAGATCAGTGACCTCCCAAGAGAGTCTTGGGGATTCATCTAAGTTAATAGAGCTGAAATTCAATAGTTTTACTGTAGACCTTCTACTGGCACCTCCAGTGTACCTGAGAGTGACCCACATGGCCAACATCTACCATATGTCATTCCCTCACTTGTCTTCTTTGCCTGGTGCATTCTTTTTTCTTTCTGAAATTGTGTATTTTTCTCCATAATCTCTGTTTTTTCTGTTCCTGGAGCAACCCTGAGTTTACAAGGAGCCTCTGATGCAATCATTGTTGAACTTGACCATGCCCCATAATGTAGAAAGCTGAACGTTGTCACTTGGAGCACTGTGGTGGTTTAACCCCAGGCAGCCACTCACTCAGCCTCCCAGCAGTGGGATCAAGGAGACAACTGGAAGAGTAAAAACTGGAAAGAAGGAATTAATTCACTGCTCCCCATGGTCTGGCAGGTGTTCAGCCATGTCCAGGAGATCAGGGCCCCATACTGTATAAAGTTTGAGTTTAAAGCTGTTCTCTCTCATCCTATCAACACATGCCCAGGTAAAAAGCCCCTCTTTAGCTACTGAAAGGATGCTGTAGGGTGTCCCCAGAACCTTCTCGTCCCCAGACTGAACAGCCCCAGCTCTCTCAGCCTGTGTTCATAAGAGAGGTGATCAAGTCCTCTTTCTTGAGAGACTAATGGAAAAATCTGTGCCGAGACCCTCTAAGAGATTTTACCCCCAGGTACCCTGGACTGAGTGTGTTTGCACAGGGCCAGTTCAGCGTAGGTGCCTCCAAACCATGATTTCCCAAATCTGCTGAGCACTGTGCAGAGATGAGAGAGTTTAGGTGTGTATTAACAGCTTCCAAGGAGTGTTTCTCATTTGTTTCAAGTGTGGCTGAAAGTGCACTGTATAATCTTATGCCAAACTTTGGAGTCCTTATGTTTTGGTGAGTGTCCAGTGCTATCTCAGATATTGAAACAAATTTAAAATTCCTTGTCTGTTGCATAGAAAGAATTAGGATTGGATAAAATACTTCGTAACTCTGCTTCATTTCAAATATAAGGAGCGGAAAATAGGAGGAGGTGAACAGGAATTTTGTCATCATTTACCCAGTACAGATTTGAGAAGTTAAATTTTTGTGTAGCTTCTTTGTCCAACTTTGTCCGAATTTACTCTGAACTGGTGCTATGTTCCCCTTGCTTGGGTCACTTGCTGCTATGTAAGATTCTGAGGCACACTGTGAGCTAGAGCCAGAGGGAAGTTTATATACTGTTTTTAACGCAAAGCTTTCTCTAGAGAGGTCTTTATAGGATTGGTGTGGGACTTGCATAAGGAGTTGTCCAAAGTATATTAACCTCTTTCCTGTTGTACTGGTTTGAAAAGCAAAACCAGTGAGACTTCAAGTCAGTAATACAATTTTTAATAGGGAAGAGAAAAAGAAAAAATAAAAGACATGCAGTAATAAAAAATAAAACCACTGACAGAGTCAGAATACAACCTGATACCCTGTCAGTCAAGGTGCTGGTGCTGTTTTCCTCCGAAGGGTCCAGCGATGATGCGGAAAAAAAGCCTGGTTCTTCCTCTGGAATCCAGTGGAAAAAGGCTGCTTTTGGCGTTCTAAACCTCAGTTTTTATCTAGGTAGGAAAGGCTTGGCTGGTCCTCCTGGCTGGAGCATCTCCCAATGGGATGATGTAATCTTATCAGTTATACAGTAGGACTCAATGGCCCATTAACAGAAGATACTGCCCACAGAGATAAGGATGATCACCCTTCTCAGATGGTAATAGAATATATATCTTGTATTTGTAAACCAGGACACCTGTCTAGATGATATTTGTCTGAAGGGGACACAGATGAGGCATCTTCCTGTGTCTCTGCAGATGTTTTGAGGTGGTAGCATACAACATTAATCACCCTGATGAATCCACTGAGGTGTCAGGAAGGTTTCACGCATCCTAGAGTGCTGTGAAATCCCTTTCCTGAGGCATCCAGTCCTCCTCACATTCCTGGGACAGCACCCACTCTGTGGGGTGGAGAGTATGAGCTGAAGAGAACTAGAACAAAAAAGCTACTGTCCAGTTTTGTCATTCAGGATCAGTCCTTCAGGAACACCCCTGTGTTCCTCACAGATGCTGTATCTTCATCAGAATAGAAGACTGTAGTGGAGAGATCAGTAAAAAGGGGTGGCTGGCTTCTACATTTTCTTCCACAAGGAGCCTAGAGGCAGAGGGTGTCGAGGCCAGTTGCAGGCTATCATCTCTTATTAGAGAGATGCACCAAATGCACCTGAAAACCAGAGAGGTTAGTACTATAAGGGATGCTCTTTTTGTCGCTTTGTTCTTCTGCATCTGGGATGCCAGTGTTGATCAAAGTCGTTGCATCACCTCTTGGCAGATTTTCCCAGTGTGCTGCATTTGGTAATTTACAGCAGAACACTTCCAGCAATAACCACAGCTGACATCTGACAGTGGTTTATACTCATTTGAAAATTAGGCAATATAAAAGTTAGGCAAGGTTTGCAGGAGAGGTAACATTGCATATTATAAGAGCTGATGTAGCTGAAAAGGCATGGGCATGTTTCCAGACACCCATGGTCTTCTTGGGATTGCTGCAGAGACAGACACTATAGAGAAACAAAAATCCAGTGCCTCCCTTTCAATTGTGGCATTTCTAAAATGCCTCCCAGTGCTGCAAATCAGTACAAATTTAGAATAATCTGATTTATAGCCATAGCACATGTTGTGAGACTAGAAACTCAATAACATTTTATTACCTACTAAAGAAGTTGTTTATTTAAATGATTACTTCTTGTGACATATACCAGAAGATAAACAGTGTATGAATGAGTAAAATGGGTGACTGAATGCTTTGTGACTACTCTCTTCCGTTCATTTTATGCCATCCATTGCTCAGTTTATTTCACAATAAATACACATACTACTATTACATGTTCCTGAAAAAAAAAATCAGCTAAAGGAATCTGTGTACCTTACAAGAACCACATGTTTTACCAGATTTGTATTCTAATAGTCAGCTGCAATTGAAATTGGTGAGTTCCTGTTTTCACAGTGAAAAGTAATGATAATTCATGTGATAATTCTCCCAGCAAAACAAAAACAAAAAATCCCAAACCAAATTAGGAAGCTTCATTTTAGGGTTGTGTAATTAGACATGATGGGAACATGCCTTATTTCATGGCATCACATTTGCTTTCCTATTAGCATGATATTTATGGATATAAAGGGAAAAAAAATCAGTTTATTATCTGACAAAAGGTGTTTATCTGCTGCTTATAATTTTGAACTAACCTTTCCCCCCACTCACTATTCTTGAAAGTACTATTTAACGTAAATTCCTACCTGCAGCTCTTGTGATCTCCTTTTCCCACAAAGGTATGGCAGCTCATTTTGAAAACTGATGTATAGCCCTGGTCTGTCCTGGTCCTCTGCCTAAAGGAGCAGTGAGGAACTGAAAGGGTCCTGTGATCCTGACCTCATGATACTGGGAATAGTGTTTCTGCCTACCCAGTGTCATGGGAAATGCTAAGGACTCATGTAGCCAAGACTGTGTTTTGCCTGATGGCCTAGGAAGGCCTTCTTTAATTAGAGCAATGGTGTCTGATGGAGCTGAAACTTTCTCTTCCCATCTCCCTTTGCCTCTTTTCCTGACATCCTTGTCTGCTGACTTTTTGCTGCCTGCTGGAGAGGAACTGAGATTATTTCAGTAGTACTGTGATAACTTATTATCCTTTTCTTCCATCTCCAAAACCCCTCCATTTCAGCCAGTGCCTCACCTTTACCAGCTTAGTGTTCTGCTAACTGTTAGGTCAGACTTTGCAGGTCTTTTTCTGGGGTGGGGGCGTATAGCAACATCCAAAACCGGCACAAACATCAGCACAAGGTATGACAGGCTGTAATCTCCTTTTCTCCTGTGCTCCAGCTACAGTAAGCACTAAATCTGTTCCTAGTGAGGCTGGCTAATAACCCCCATCACATCCTGGCTGGTATTCGTCATGCTTAGCTGCAGGCACATATTGAGGTTCCTGTTGGAAGTAGTTGCTTGCTTTTCTGTTCAGTCAGTGCACAGACATTGGGATTTCTAGAGTGGGGTTCACAAGGATTATTTTAGACTTTTACAGGGATTATTCCTGCCTAAAGACTGTGACATAGGTGTACAAGCTAATCTTAAAGGCCCAATTGTGAAAAATTTAGGTGTAGTGTCTACAGTGTAGGCATGGAAAGTTAGGTGAGATTGGTCTCTCTACTGATGTATTTTACAGTGATCTCCCTTTTTTTAGGTAAAATGGGCAAACGTCAACTTCTCCAGCATCCACTGTCTCCTGTAATGGAACTAAACTGTGAGGAGAAACACTTTGCTGGGGACTGGTCTCTGCTCCAGACCTTCACACCTATTGGTTTGCACCCATACACCATGGCCTGAGCTGGTGCAGCAGGTCCTGCCCAAGTTCAGGGCTCACTGGGAGCTCATCATTCTCACAGCCATGGTCATCCAGCTCAGGGCACCGGGATGCTCTTAGGTTGTCATCAGTGACGAAGACAGAGGCAAAGAAAATATTAAGCATCTCTGCCTTATCTGTGTCCCTGTTTGTGAGGTGACCATAATGTTGTTTGTAAATTTAGCCTTGGTCAAATATAATCTAAATATTTGCTGAGAACCATGCCCTGTTGTATGGTGGGAGAGCAACAGCAAAATCCAAAACAGAGCTTTCTAGAGAAATCAATTTTTTTCTGATTGAATTCAATTGAAAATCAATTCTGATTTTTTAAATTAGCCTGTAAAAGTTTCTGCATGTATAGAAAATGTTGAAAGCCAGGCTAATGTACTAACAAGTATCTGTCTTGAGTAGAATAGCTTATAAAATACAGCAGAGCAGTCATGACTTTTTTTGAATGATCCTAAAATGTAATCCCTGTTTTCTATTGAACTTCTTAATATTTTAGTGTTTCTCACGTCTCTGTATCTACAGAAAACAATTTCTTCCATTGAAGTGCTGACATTTTCCTTAAATAAACATCACCAAACCTTAAACTTCATTTTCACAAAATAAATTATTCAGTAAGTCTTCTTTAATTATCTCCTCTTTGACTGCTTTGTTGCCTGAAATGTTCATTGCTCTTGCAGAGAAAACGAGCCCCTGGATTTCCCTGGTGGTTATTGTAGATGTCAGCTGTAGTGCTCAGACTCTTCAAAGGATCACTGCCATGGCCTAATCTCCAGCGCTCCCCAAAGCTCACCAGTGATTACTTGGTGTGTTTTAGCAGTGGCTGTGAGGTGGGGGGTAGTGCTCATTGCTAGATTTTGTTATCCACAGAAAAAGCTTTGTACCATTGAAACGTGCAAGCTGCATACTGATTAATGTGCCAAAGACAGCTAAGGTCATGGCTACATGTAAAGTGGGGAACTTGCCATGTATCGATGGGATAATCAAACAGGACGAAGGAGCGAGCAAATTAGCCATGGCACTTGACAGACTCTTGGAAGGTGCCTGGATGCTGTTAAGAGTAACCTGACACAAACAGCTGCACAGAAGAGTTAGGTAGCTTTAATCCTGCACCTTGTGCCCTTCTGTTTTACTTCCTTGTTTTCACAAATAAGTAGCATGGTGGTATTTGGTCCTAAAAGCTTCTGCATCTCTAACAGGCGAGCAGGAGGCAGGGGAGGCCTTTGGGAGGAAAAGCCCATCTGCTTTGTTCACTGCTCCTGGAGGAGTGCTGCAGTTCAGGCTCACCCCGAGTGACTGAACTACCGTGCTGAGCTGTGTGAGGTTTTGATGGAACATCCTGGTGAGTCACTACATTCTGTGTTTGCACTCGGGGCTAGATGGCTGAAACCCTCTGGGAAGGCTTACTCCTCCTACCCTGGAAAGCCATGCAGCCTTTGGATGTTACCAGGCAGGGCTGGATATATCCGTCAGTCATTCAGTCACTGACTGACTGAACTGTGTCCTTCAGGCCAAACTCTGACATGTCAAACTGCTGAGGATAACTCTGACTGAGACTAGACTGGTGCACAGCTCAAAAACAAGTTTTTTTCCTTAAACTCACTGGCTGTCAACACTGAACCTGCAAAGCTGAAGTTCCTTTCTCGTGTCCAGACCTGAGATGACTTTGTACTGAAAATAAACATGTCTGAAGAGCCATCTTGGGCTTCATAGTCACTGGCTTTGAAGCAGTGTGCAGTTGTGGCATGCTGTTGGCCTCTTGAAAACCAAGCAGCCAAGGCTTTCTCTTCCCCACAGCCTAACCAAAAGAAAAGAAGATTTTTTGTAAACATATGTGTATTAACAATAGTATCTTTTTCCCTTTTCCATTTTTTTTTTCTTAGCAAATTGATTCAGTCTTTAATTCCTAAACATGACAGGTGAACTCGTTGGGCCAAGTTTTAACTTGCAGTTTGTATTTATAAGGGAAAAGTAGGACATGGAAAACCAGGCTTTGAAATGGAAATTCTGCCTCAGCTATAGCCACAGCAGTGCAGCTCAGAGCCCTATTTTCTTTTCTTTTTCCCCTAGTCAGCCAAATCAGACTCACCGCTCCTTGTTCAAAGGAGGAGTGTTAACTTTCCAGAATTCCCTGTGCTGCTGCTTATGAGTCTTACAGACGTTGTCAAATGTCATATCCAGTAATCCATGTGTTTGAGCAGGTCTTGAGTTTCTAAGAAAAGGCTATTCTCTGACTTCCAGAGTCTTGGAGCTAGCTCTAGGATGCAGGGACCCCAAACAAAATAGAAGGTATGTTTTCATATTGCAGTGCTTGTGTGTGATTCTAGGCCAGTTATGCATTTCTGCTGGATAGCCCTACACCAGCTGTATGCTTCTATGTTACCAGGCTGCCATCAAATCAGTAGCTGATATACAGCCTGTGTGCAGTAAACCACTACTGGATGTTTGTGGGAGCAGTTAATATGTCACTGGGAAGTTCCCTAAATGTTTGCTCAATAACAAAGTCAAGTGATAGAGTGAAGGTTAGTTGATTGTCAAGCTGGAGCTTCTACACGATTGGATGGCCACTGTAATTGTGAGCTACTGTTAACATTTTTCTTTTTTTACGCTGTCTCTTCTGGAATTAATCTAGTTTCTAAATATACAAATTCTGATCTAATTCCATTTGGAGAGGTCCTGTGATTTGGCAGATGGCAGAACTTTCTGCAGAGTGGCTTGCAAATGTTGGGGTGTGAAGCACGCTTGGCAGTGATGCTGGGAAAATGAGCTGGTGGGATTTGTGAAGCATGTTGTGCTGCTATGCAGTACCTGGGAGAACGAAACCATGAGCACCGTGTAGTGTGCCCAGACTTTGCACAGGGTAGCATAAAGCATCACTCCTTGGCATTTCCTCCGGTGCTGAAACAGCAGGATTTTAGCTGATGATCTTGCCTGGCCATCTGGTGAAAGAGTGTGGAAGAACTTTACAGGGACTAATTATTTCCCAGATTAATACTGCTGACAAGTACTCCACGAGGCAGTGTGTATATTTGCAGGGTGTTTTGTTGCTAGAAACGCCATTAATTATTTTGCCTGTGATTCGCCGAACACTGTGATTCTGTGTGCTGGCGTTCTGCCCCAACATCACCATCTGTGTATACTGTAGTATTTATTTCAGAACTTTCTGGAGATTTTTCCATTTTCAGATTTAAGAGCCTGGATTAAGTGAATGTTAGTAGAAGGTGTTAAAACCATCTATTTTTTAAATGCAGTTTTCCTCTCAAAGCTTGTCAAAGTCTGCTTACCAACAATATGCTCTGTGGGTTGTACTCTAGGTGTAACTGCTCTCAGGCACTGCATCTTAAATGGAGTGTAAGACTTATGCATTGATTAACTTCCCCATGTTTTCTTCTTAAAAGAAGTGACTGCAACATACTTTTATATGCCTGGTAACTAAGATATAATATTTATTATGTTGTAATGAGCATATGAAAAATACAGCATTGGTTATCCATGTTAAAAATACTTACAGTGTACATGGAGACACATCAGTAATTTGATCAAAGATGTCAACATAATCAATGTAACCATCAGAAATGTTAAAATGATAATAGAAATGTTCCTAGTTTCAAAAAATTAGAAATACCAAAGTTTGAACTGTTTTTTTCTTTCATGACTTCACTAGATTCTGATTGATGATGATTTTCATTCCAACACAGAATTCTGGTGTAATTCCACATCCAATCAAAGAACTGTTCCTTTTAAATTGATTTATCTACAGAGCTCTTATTAAGAATAATTTCAGATTCAAATGCCCATAGGTTCTCTTTTGTGTTAATGAGTATTCAAGGTCTTTTAACACTTTAGGTGTACAAAACCAGTCTGATATGACAAACCCCTCTAGGTTTTTGTGTTGTTTAGACAGATGTCCTGCCTTATTTACTGAAAAATTGAACAGTTGCCCAGTGGAGCAACACATATGGTCTAAATTCACTGACCTATATCCATTGATAAAAAGAAAATCTCTGGTGGAACCTCAAAGAGGGAAGAAACGTCATGTTATCCCTTCAGAGAGAAAAAAAAAAGTAATCAAAGAGTTTAAAGAACACTGGGGAGTTTATATAAGATAAAAATGGTTTGGGGTGGATGTCTGTGTGGAAAAGTAAGTATTTTTAAACTCCAAGGGTGGAAAGAGAGGAAAGTAGTGGAATTTGTGAAAGTTGGTGTGCAATAAAATGGAAAAGGTAAGATTGATGGGGTAGGTAGGAGCACCTTGTAAATGAAGCAGGATTGCTGTCCTGAGGGAGAAGGGTGTTCTTGCTTGGGGGAAAGCTCTGGATTTTGCACACTGTGCTCTGAAATATCACCCAACCCAAACCCCAAAGCCAGTACATAACTTTTCAGGAAAGAAATATCACTTAAAATTGAGAAAGGAACAGGTGAGATGAGACTATTGAACTCAGTATCTTAGATTATTAAATTGCTTCAGGGGTACAGTCGCTCACTGCTTCTTATCACAATGACTGCTGCAGTCAACCTAGAAACCTCTTATGCATGGCCAAATAAAACCTGTATTCTTTCTCTTTTGCACTTGGAGAAGGTTTTCCTTATTTGCATGAGTCTCTTAGAGCTCTAGCACAGCATAACTAAAATGTTTGCTCTTAATCCAGTGTCTGCTTAATCCTGACTCTGACTGAGGAGATGCTTCTTTCCCCAGTGAGGGCACCTGTGCTGTAGAGCCAGAATATCGCTGGCTCTAAAGGACTGTCAGTGCTGACCCAGAGAATCAGATCTGCTCCTTGTGCAGCAACTCTGCGCCCAGCATGTGGCTTCCCAGAGAATCTGTTAAAACCTCTGTGTGGTTTTAAGTCCAGAGTAGGTAATGTACAAGCTGAGTCACCTCTGCAACAGAAGACAAGCTCTTGAACTATAAGAAGATGAGTACTTCTGCAAAGCAGACTATTTGGCTGCTTAATTTACATTCACCTACCAGAAGCCTGGGTGGTGGTTTTCCTTGAAGGAGTCAAACCTGTTTTTCAAAGGCTTTTCCAGAGCCCTGCCCATAGGATCCAGCCCTCTAACTGTAGGAAATACTATTTCAAAACAGGGAGTCAAGATTTACCTGAGTTTAACCATATGAAAGAGTCTGGATGATTCAGACCACAAGTCTAACTGGAATTTCCATCAAGAAGAGCCTTCTTCTCCCAGCAGGTTGCAGGGTACCTGTATGACTTGCTTAAACTCAGTGCTTACATCCTGGGAAACAAAAGTTTGTTGAAAAGAAACTGCTCTACAGAGATGAAGAGATTTGCCCTTCACTAACATTGGCTGGAGTCCAGAGACCAGAGTTCAGACCTCCAAGCCTGAGACTCAGGCCAGATGCAGAGATTGCACTGTAGGTGTCTAGGTCTGAACCACCCCTCAGGCAGCATTTAGCTCAGCAGACAAAATCGACTCATCTCAGTCTGAGCTAGGTTCACAGAATGAGTTGAATGATTCATGCCTGGAAATACTTAATTTTCTCTATTGTTTGTGAAGGGAACTTTAGGTGACTAGTTCAGCTGTAGATGCTTACAGAAAGCTGAGATGGGTCCAGCCTCTCATCATAGTCTTCGCTTTACAAATGCTGGCCTTCAATAACAACAGACTGCAGTGAACTGAGCTCCTGTTGGATCCATGCACTGGAATAGGGAATAGACTGGACTGGTTGGGAGAGTGCCAATTGAGATTTCAGTCTTAAACACAACTAAGACAATCTGCTGCTATGTGTTGTGAGTGATGGATCACAGGTAAATCAAATCCTAAATCTTAATTCTAGTCACTTTTACCAATATAGAAAACAAAGGATAGGTTGTTGCAGGTTATTGCAGATAGGACGTGAGGTAATAATAAACAGCTTTAGTACCAATGGTGATTTAAATTTAAGGTCCCCATCCACGCTGTTATCAACAATATTTTTCACTGTCTCACTTCTTTGTGCTCAGTGCTCTGGAGAGCACTTTTCCTCACACCAAACATCTCTGTGGTGCCCCTTCTCTGGATTACAGGACTGAGGCTCTTTTTCACATCTGTTCCTTGCTCCAGATTCTCTAAGCTTTTTTTCCTTTCTATACAGGACTAGCCTGTTGTCACAGCAGCTTGTGTTGGCTTAAGTAACATGTAAGGGTAGAGAAATTGAAATGACCCTAAGATGTGTCGTGTGAAATGCCTTCCCATTGAATAGGTAAATGACAGAGCATTAGACAGAATAAACCAGAGCATCATGGATGATTTAAATCTGTTGCTCCCTCACAGCATGATGGTGCCCTGTGTGCCTGAGCTATGTCTGTGCCAAGGGAGCAGGCTGGATGCAAGATTTGAGTGCTCTGTCTTAACTTTCCAGCTGCTATTTATATTACATTACGCACAGAGCATTCTGCTGAGAACTGGACCTTGCTGTGTGAGGTACAAAGAGTGCACAAATGGTTTTGTACAGTCTTTGACCTAATGCCACAGACTTTTGGTGAGTCTTGAACAGCCTTTGACTAAAAAAAAAAAAATTAATTAAACACACAGGGCAAGCGAGGGGAAAAATAGGAGAGAAAAGTTCTGTGGGGAGCACACCATGAATCAAAAAGAAGTGGAGTATACATCTGTATTTTTTTTAAAATTTGATTTTATCCTTTGTTCTGTTTTTTGTTGGATGTCCTTAGTGGCCCATGCTAATCAAGCAGGTGAAAGACATCTGCAGCATGTGAATCCATCCTCAATAATGAATTCAAAGGTGCTAAAGAATAATAAAGGATCTGGTCTTATAAATTACTTGACACACCTTCAGTTTACTGCTTTTAACAAAGACTGAGGTTGGAGCCAGGAATGAGCAAGGCCTGTATCACTAAAGATTAAGCAAATCTCTCCCTGTTTCCCCCAGTGCTAACATTGTGCTGCAGCATCTCAAATTATACCTCCTCACTAATCTGTACTTCTAAGTGAAATATCTGTATGTATTTTATTACATTCTTCTTTCTTGGATTGGTTATGTCATAGTCAATCTCTGAGGCCTCTCCAAATTAATGAGATTAGACTTCTTTCAAAATTTTCTCTGCTTAAATACATTACTTTGATCTTTTTGTGTGTCAAGTAGGACTGAAAAGAAAATGGAATGACTTCTTGCAGCAAATAATTGTTTCTGATAATGAAGAAGGATCATAACAATGTGATTGCTTAGCTGTAGTTTGACTTTG
The DNA here is from genome assembly GCF_963662255.1 of Cinclus cinclus. Classification (NCBI taxonomy): domain Eukaryota; kingdom Metazoa; phylum Chordata; class Aves; order Passeriformes; family Cinclidae; genus Cinclus; species Cinclus cinclus. Next base: position 49,625,616 of record NC_085047.1, read on the forward strand.
TGTGGACAGGGAATCCAAATCTGAGCCTTGCTAAGATGTTCAAGGAATCTGTGTACTGGCTGTACAAGAGTTCCCAAATGGATGCAGCTCTGCCAAGAGCCCTAGTCCCAACAGAGGTGTGTGTGCAGGTTTGTGATTGTTGAGAGGCAAGGACTCCCAATAGCAGGGTCAAATTGTCTCTTCTCTTTCTTAATACAGCTTCACTATGACACCTACCTGGAGGGCACTTTCTGATCCATGAGTCTTGCACCACCTGCCACAAGTTTCACATCATCTAATCCCTCTTGAATTTTCCCATCTTCCATTTTAGAAATACCTGGATAGCAAAAGTCTCTGCTGTAAAGACTGGGAGTTGTCTTTTATTTTCTACCTAGCTGTCTTGACTGCTATGTTGTACTCACTTGCTTTTATGACCCAAATTTGAATATCTTCTCTCATGTATAATTCTTATACTGTGTTTTCTTAGATTAATCCCCTTATGCTCCCCTAGAGAGATCGATCAGTCTGTCTCTACTTTTGTTTGACTAGACTAAACAAGCCAGATTTTCTCTGCTCCTCTCCCAAAAGAGGTTTGATCTCTCCCTCCATTACCTTAAATGTCATTAGCTGCTTATTGCCTTGAATGTGGCTTGCCAGTTGGGTCACTTGGTATCTCACCAATGCTTTATACAGAGATACCTAAATTTGTGAGTCTGTGTTGACAAAGCTTCCCTAATATTTCATTTGCCTTTGTTTTGGCTGCATCACATCAGATACTTGTAATTACTTTATGATCAGTTGATTCCAGCAATTCCAGGTGTTGAGTGCTCAGGTTTTAGCTATTACTTGTGTTACAAATCCATGAGGGCAAGACAAAAGTATTATGAGCTTACTGACTGCCACAGAAAGCAAGTGCTGGAACAAGGACAGACTGGACACATTCTGATGCCACCAGTGCCAGATGTGACCTCAGACTTTCTCTTGTAAAACTTTCAGGTTTTAAGTAAGATAACATTGATACCATGAAAGTAATGGAAATAGATTATTTTCATTATTGTCCTTGTCTCCAAGATAACATCCCTGATTTGTGTAGCAGCACAGAATAAGGTGAAGTCACATTCAAAACAGTTACTTTGCTTATCAGAAGGAAGCAGTTTTATTTCTGTAGTGCACAGCCACGGCAAATCAGTTTGCTTGCATTTGTGTTTCTCAAAAAACATCCCCCAGTGTATGATAAGGATAATGGCCTCATGCCACAGTTTCTCAGCCAGCGATCCCTTTTCCAAGGACAGGGAAAGGGCTGATGGCAGCTTTGGAGAGCTTTGGACCCTCTGCAGGGGAGGTGCCTGTTGAAGGTGTGTGCACTGATGGTGATTACCAAATAATTACAACAGGAAGGCAGAAGCCAGCCTGAATGCTCACATGCTGCATTCAGATAGCAAAGCTCCCAGCTCCCAACATAATCTTCCACTGATCAAACAGGGACTGGGCTAAGCCAGGACTTGGCTGACTGTAATATTCCTCTTGCCAAGGAGGTCAGGGCTAGGCAAGGCTGGCTGGGAGCTGGTGGAGAAAATGACAGAGGTTGGTTGATTGTGTGTCAGGGCAGACAGATGCTCCCCAGCCCACTGGGGACCTCTCTGAGCTGAGCAGCTCTCTCCTTAGGTTTCCAGGTAGGTGCAAGGGTCACAGTCTGGATCTCATTGCAAAGAAAGTTAATTAATGCAAGAGAAGTCTCTGAGAGATCAAGGAGAGGGAAGAATCTCTCAGTATCTAGATGAGATGAGAACAGGAGATGGTTGCTCCAGAGTGTTCTTTTTAGCAAAACACTGGGAAGTGGTATGTTAAAGGGAGTTCTTTAGCCTGGCTTTATTCACTTCTTAAGTTTTGATTGCACACACTGTGGTTTTGTTTCATTTTTTCATCTTCTCCAGAAGGTTTTCTGTGAATGACAGTTCTGCCTGAGAAAGGCAGGAATTGTTATTTGCAAGTGGGTGCAATTTCCTTCTCTTCTATGATTGTACTTCCCTATCGTCTTCCTGGTTATCACCCTATTCCAGTTTCTTTTACTTTTATTTGTCCTTTCATTGCAAATAATGGATTTCTCAACACTTCTTCATTTTTTTTAAAATAATCTCATTATCCATTAAGATTGATGAACTGTTTCCTGCTTTCCCTCAGCTTTCCTTCTGCTGTCTCTGCAAATATTCTTTATCACTCTGATGTTGTCCTTGCATCCGTTGTGGGATGAGCCTTATTAATAGAGGATTTGCACTTTCTTTGTAGGTCATGGTGTGGCTTCATGCTGGCTGACTCAGATCCCTTTGTTCTGAAATGTCAAGAAAAAAAGAGCTGGCCAAAAATTATTGACTCGATTATGGGGAAAATGTAAAAAACAAAAAAAGGAAAAAAAAAAGAAAAACATTAGATTTTTTAAAATGCTTTTTTAAAAATGTTTTTTTCAGAATTAACTTTTTAAAAATACTACTTACATTGTCGTAACTCCCTTCTTCTCATCTCTACGTAAAAAAAAAAAATCAAGATAGAAACTTTCCTGCCAAAAATTTATAGAATTTTAATGGGGTGATGGGATTATTTTGATTGAAAAAATTGACCTACGTTAGTAACCCCAAAGGGGTGAAAACCTGATCTCTTAAAGGCAGCAGATGTTTTGCTGTGAACATTCAGGCACTGATCTCTTCTCTCTGGCACCCTGTGACAGGACCTGAGGGAATGGCCTGAAGCTGCTTCAGGAGAGGTTTAGGTTAGGTATTAGGACAAGCTCTTCATCCAAAGGATAGCTGAGTACTGCAGCAGCCTCCCCAAGGAAGTGGTCATCAAACCAACACTGGCAAAGTTCAAGAATTTTTTGAACAATGCTCTCAAAAATGTGGGGCGACTCTTGGGGTGTCCTGTGCAGAGCCAGGAATTGGACCCGATGCTCCTAGTGAGTCCCTTCCAATTCCAGATATTCTATGATTTCTTGCCAGGAACTTATGCAAGTTTCAGGTGCACCTGGAGGATGAAAGCCTGTCCTGCACAGTGCTCTAGGCAGTTGGGCAGAAAAAGACATTTTAATGCAGAAAGCAATGGGGTGCTGCAGGCACTGCACCTCTTCCTGACAGGGTTTGACTCTGGCTTTGCTACCATGTGAGAAATGGGGCAGAAGATGCTCAGTTGCACTCTGGAGGATTCCACTGACTATATATGGTTGTTTTCAAATTTAAAGCCACAAATACCATGGAAATCATGTATTTTTATGTTTTTGTATGATTGCATTTTACTGGGGTATTTTGTACATATGCTCTTTTTCAGAGTGAAAAGTAAAAAAAAAAACAAAACAAAACAAAACAAAAACAAACAAAAAACCCAAAACAAAACAAACAAAAAACCCCAAACAAACAAACAAAAAAACAACAGGGAAAAAGCATTTTAGGAGCAGTAGGCCATTACTATTCAGTGGTTGATTCCTGCCTTTCCATCTTATTTCATTGGGATTTGGAGTCTGGGAGTATGATGAGGTTCTGCACAGGACCCCAAAAAGTACAGTTTCATCAGCTTCATTTTCTTGTTTTCCCCTCAGCCACATCTATGCAGGTAAACTACACAGGCAGCCTTCCTGAATACCACTTGATCTCCTCCTGGTTAAATCTTTGGAGTGGCAGGCAGTGTAACTGTGGTCCATGAGGATTAATATTCTCACAAACATTTCCTTAGAATATCTCCGGTGTTTGAACACTCAAGCATGCAGTTATGAGTATCCATCCTCTTTTGGGAGATAATAAGTTTTGGAAGGATAAAGATGGGCTGATGGGCCATTTCAAGCCAGCTGCCCTCATTGTTCAGGAACATTTCTAGCCATGTGTACTTCTAGTCTAGGTGTTGGCTCAAGTGCTACCATATACCACTTTCTTTCCTTTTTCTTTTTGTTAGACACTTAATATCCTTTTTTATTATAAGTATGTAATTTCACCAAGGGATCTGTACTATGAGATTGTATTTTATGAAAAAAGTGAGGTGTCAAAAGGGTATTTTTGTTGTTTGGAAAAATTCTTGCCAGTGTAATTCATACAACAATAGAGCTAGACCAAAGAGGTGGAAAATATTTGCACAAATAGAGATAATTGCAGCTGAAAGGTGTAATTTTTGTATCTTCATCTGACATGATGAATTTGAAATAACATTCATTATAAAAAAATTAAAGAGGACATTCTGTGTAAACAAAGTAACACAGTTCACATAGGATAATTTTTCACTGATAATTTATTTTTCTATGAAAGACCTGATCCAAAGAGACTCTTTTTGCTGATGAGAGCTATTCTACAGAAGAACTCATGTATGCTTCTCACATTGTAGTCCTTCAGGTAAAGCCAGGACAGTTTATATCTAACAACTGATCTTGTTAATAAATGTAAGTATTTTATTCCCAGAGTTCCTCTTAAGAAATTTCACTTCGTATGAATTCATCTGTCACTGGAAATTATTGTGGTGCTTGATTTGGGTGCATTTTTATCTGCAGATCCTTACTGAGCTAGTCATTAAATTCTCTTCATTACACGGGGTTTGAAAAGACAAACTTGAACTTCATGTGAGTCCTGCCTTACCCAGGGCTTTTAGCTGCTGTGTTTAAGTCAAGGCTGCTCACACATGGCTTCTTCCACTGTCCTCACTGCAATATTTAAAGTAAGAGCAAGATAAAGTTAGGTAATTTCCAAGTGTTCTCTGAGTACTGAGATGTTGAGCCATTCCTAAGTAACAATATACAAGTATGTGAGTAAAATAGCTTAGAATTTAAAACCTCTTGGTGGAATTATGATACAGGACTTCTGCTAGTGGCCTTCACTAATCTGGTGGTATTTTTATTCTAACATGCAATTTACCAAGTGTTTTTTGGATTTATCTGTATTTGATGGGGGATGAGGAGGTAGGAATGCAGGCTCATTTTAGCTTGTGGGATTTTTTATGCATTCTCTAAACAATTAGAAATCACCGGTGGACATGTCTCTGAGTAACAGAGATAAGAGGTACAAACAATAATTTCTTAATTACTTGGATTATGAACCTTTGTTAAGATTCTCAGCTTCCAAATCCTGAACAGGTTTTAGACTGGGAAGAAATTAGTAAAGACAAGAGGACTCATAATTTTTTTGCTGTGTCCGGAGGCATCATTGCTGGCCTGGACCATTGCTGGTGCAGGCAGCACATCAGCTCCCCTCTGTGCATGGATCTCAACCCTTCTTATACCTTCATCTTGCATGTCAGTGCCTTGTTTCTCAGACACTGAAATCCTTTAATTTATCCACATTCTTGGTGTCAACACACAATGCTTTTGAATACCCAAGATTCAACTGTATGATCAAATGCTATGGTCTCTGTGATCTAATATTCCCTTCATCCTAAAAATCAATTCACAGAATCAAAATCAATAATGCCCTAACACATGTAACCTCTCAGTTCTGAAATCTGTTTCTTGTGGCTTGTTGTTTTTTGTGAGCCTTTTGTTTTAGCAGAAAATATTTAGTCCTTGCTAAATCATATAACTTTAAAGAATATCCTAAAAATGTAAGTATGTGCAGTAAGACAAAAGTGCACAAAAATTTTGATTTCATTTCAGTTGCTGCCAGTGCAGTTGTATTTCTTTGCTTTCGTGTCTGTGATAGGAACACAGAGATCATATCACTTAGCAGAAATCAGATCAGAGACACCATCCAAATCCTTATGAACTCACACCACGAGATTTTTTGTCTATTCCTGCAACATATGAAACTGGCTGGCATTTTTCAGTTAATAAAGAGGATAGATGTTGTAGAGACTTTGTTACCTCTTGTCAATACTTTGCACTTGCTTTCCCCAAGGATAAGATAAAAGAATTTTCTGCGTGCTTGTAGTTTGAACAGAACATTAGATGTCAAGACTGTGGGAGAGGATGGAGAGAACATGAAAGTTTAACATGATTAGGTATACATGTATTACAGAGGAAGTAATTAAGGTCTTGGATAGTTTAGCATGGATTTAAGATCTGCAGGATTGTCCCCACAGGTTGTAACATCCTGTATTTGCGTTATAACAATGCCCATTGCTGTTGTATGGTGAAGAGTCTATCACTGTTTTTCAAAAAACCCTCCTGTCTTAAAAAAACCCCCTCCTCTAAGTGGTTTATTTTCATTCATTAAAAAAATCTACATCTAGGCTGAAATTTACCATCTGGTGTGTCATTCCTGAAAATGTGTTTTAGTCATTTAAACTTTATGCACAAACAAAGGAAGAAAACCTTTCACATGGCTGTTCCCTACTTCTAAAATTACCTGGTGTATAGCAATTCAGATGCTAAAGTTCCTACACAAGCATTCCCTTTTTGAAATGCAGCCTATAGTTGGTGTAAGATGCAGCTTTTGAGCGCAAAGGAAGCAAAGGGGGACAAAGGTATATGAGAATGGCAGCATAGGTAATGTTTGTGCACACTCGCTTCTGTCAGCAGGCTTTCCAAGATTTTTCAGTAAGATGTCAGCTGCATATATGTTGCTTGCATTGAGTGAATTATGGGGAAATATCTCCACAACAGCTGTTCTATTATGTCTTATCAACTGTATATGTATTTGTGTAATAGGCCACAAATTCCACCTTCTAATAAGTTGTTGAATATGTATTTGCAGGACTGATTTAATGTCTCTGCAGATCAGATAACGCTATAGAAAGTTTGCCAAATGATACTGGTATGTAGTTTTTGGCAACAGCCTTCCTTCCTTGAAAGAATAAAAAACCCGAAACACTGAACACAGAGAAGCTATTTATAAATAGGTCTTCTTTATGTTTTTTCAAGCCCAGCAATGGTACATTAGCTGATTGAGTCTTCTGTGAGATGGTTTAATATAATGCCACAACGGTATTTGGACACTTTGCCAAATAAAAGAAGACTAGCCACACAGTTATTTAAGAGGCACTCTTGCAGTTTCTGTGTTGTATTTACTGCCATCATTGTCAGTTAACCAGTGGAAACTTTCTTGAAAGTTAATTCGCTTTCAGAAAAGTGGAATACCCGAGAGGCACCCTGCTTCTTTAGTGTTACCCCTGGCAAGGGGATATTTTCATTCCTCCATTGTGCTTTTGGATATTTATATTCCCTTATTGCCTTGTGTAAGTTACTGTAAGTAAACAATGAGACTAAATGAACAAGCTCTGTATATAATCCATTTTGTAGCATGAGGGCAATAGTTTCATGATGTTTATTTTTCAGTACTCTCCTTTAATCACTCTTTAATGATTATAGCAATAGGCTTGGTCCTGCGCCATTCGAAGCAGTAAAACTGCCCCTAGTAAAGCTCATGGTACAGGACTGAGTCACAACAGGAGAAATGCTCATTTCACTTTAATTTTCCTTTTCTCATTTTCTTTCTATTACCCCTAATAGTGTTACTTTAGGAGTATGTTAGACAGACCAGCTTAACTGCTGTTTCTTTTACAGATCCAGCCCTCTAAGCAATGACATCAAATCTATTAACATGGTCATCTGACATAATGCATATTAGTCCATGTGAAGACAAACCAGGTGTAACTTAACAGCCTTTATCACTCCTTTTGTGTAAGCATTCCGAGAAGATCCCTAGGCTTTGTCTAGGGATCATGCCTACTCCCTGTGCTTTGGCCAGAGCCAGAGCAGCTCTCAGAGATCCCATCCCAATAAATACTCCCCCACAAAATTGGTATATATTTGGAATTATATTGGTATATAAATTGGATATGAATATATCTGCAAATCCTCATCGACTCCTCTACTTGTTAACTTGTTATTACCAGATAAAAGTATCCTGTAATATTGAACAAAAACATTTCACTTCAAGACTGACAATATTAAGGTCTCTTTTATACATCTTGGTAAGAATGTGCCAGTGTCCTAAAACATTTGGTGTCAAGACAGTCTGACTGCAAAAGTGGGAGCTTCTGACAGTAGATCCTTCTTATTCCATCTCCATACCCTCCAAATAAATGTACGAACACATTACAAACTTACTGATTCATCGCCCCATCGCTTTTTCTGTGTCCAGAATCCTACAACTATTTCTTGTACAAACAACCAGAGCTCTTCTCTAGCCAGGCGTTTCCAGACATTAATTATTTTTATTTGGAAGCTCTCGAAGAGGCAGTATAGAAGTGTGAACCATCATCTTTCCTCATGCTTTACAGAAATGAGAGTTATTCTACTCACAGTGTAAAACACTGTGGCGTGTCCACAATTATACTGCTCTGAGTCATCCCCTTTATATCTGTAAGATGGCTTAAGATAATAAAGTTCAGCGTGTATGAAAGCATTTGCTGGACAGGAGTTTATAGTTCCCATAGTCATTATTTATCTGTGTTGCATATATTACTTTCTTTTATTGCTTTTTCCCAAAGTTTCACAGATAAGTTACCGAATAAGACTCGGAGGGAGGTCACATTATCCATTCCTCTTCTTCAAAGCAAGATAATCTAGAATCACACAATTTCTAAGATTTGTCTAAAGTGTTCTTGAAAACATCTAATGATAGTTCCATGTCTCCTTATGTAATTTAAGTACAATGTTTGATGAACTACCCTACTGGCAAGCAGAGGTTAATTATGGGATACTGCTATCCTACTAAGCACTTATCTTGCATTTTTCTTGATGACCTACCATTTCTTCCTGAAACATTGGCATGCTCAGAGCTGTACGTGAGGTGCAGATCTCTGCAGTTTCAAGGAAAAGCAATCTTTAGTTTTTCCATTAGTGCAGCATTTCTACTTCTGAGGGCTGTATTGCGATCTGCCTAACATTCTAAACAACTTTCATGTATATTAAAAGTACTCAGAATGAATTTGAAGATAGATTAGTTAGTCATGTACATTCCTTCTGCAGTTCTTTGAGAGCACGTTGGTAAATTATTCTCTGCTGTTTTCCAGTGCTGTCTTCTTTTATAACTGTTTCCAAACATCTACAATATCTTTCCAGTTAAGGACACAATGAGTGAATATTACTGACTACTTGGCTACTGATGCACTGTGAATGATGAGGTTGAAGGAAGTCAACAATAGACCTTTTATTTAGCATTTTTTTTCCTAAGTGCTGAAGTAACTGAGAAAAATAAAATTACAGCTTTGGTTCACTGAGACCCCTTTACTTTGGGAAAATGAAAGGCACAGTCCCACAGACTTCCTGAAAGTACATGATGCTGTATTGGCATCATAGGAAAGTTCTCTGTTTTGAAGACCACTTCCATAATTTTAATGGTATCCATGTAAGTGAAGGGGGTAAGGGCAGGAGGAATGACTGCCCTGCTGCAGCTCAGACAAGAGCTTGGCCATGTCCAGCTATGCATTCTTGCAGTATTACTCATTAGTCATCATTACATGTTTATTCAGATTAAGATACACATTTTGCGAATGGTAGGGTTTGTTGCAGTACAATTTTTCCTCCTTCTTACAGATTGAAATAGTCTGCCTTATTTCTTCAGTTCTTTTTGATTTTCTGCTTAGTTTCCTGATAGAAAAGACTCCTGTTTCAGTAACATGTGTAATTACCCTTATAACCTGGAATTTATTACCCTATTAGAATGTTGATTTTAATTGAATGAATATGCTGCTCTTTCAGGTAGAATAAAAGAAATTTTAACATAATTTTGTGTACTGCTTTTAGCTTGAATAGAGTTATTTTTCTTTACAGCAACTAATATGGGACTGTGTTTAGGATTTGTGCTGGAAACAGTGTTCATAATTCAGGGATGTTTTCTTTATTGCTGGGCAGCACTTGCACAGAGTCAAGGCCATTTCTCTCTCTCACACAATTGTGCCAGCAAGTAGCCTAAAGCTTTTACTTGCTCCACCAAGGTGGATTTGAGTAACTGAGTCTATTCTTGTCTGCATGTCACTGGGAGAACGATTAATTTAACACAATGAAGAAAATAGGCACTATAACTTTCTGGCAGTAATAATTCACTGACAAAAATGTCACAGATGTCAAACAGAGGGAATTTCTTGTCCTGTTTCTCTGACACTTTTGAGCAAAACAGGGTCTCAGTGTATCACTCACATACCAGGCTCAGCAGAGAGGGTGTTTAGAGTAAGGAGTCATTTTTACCTTCAGTTTTTTTTCCCCACAGGACTTAGCAGAATCCTGGGACAGCTAGCCATTGTGAAGTGCTTTTACAATGAATAGCTTAGTGTTTAGATATATGAAATTTGTGTTTTGAATGATCATCTGAGTTTTAGCAAATGCACTCACTAACAAAGTAGCACTGATCTACCAGCACTAAGTAGATTCCTATAGGGGGTCACATTCATTTTGTCTCCTTACTTTATGTCATCTAACAATGGCCATAGTGTGAAATGCCTTGACCAGGAAAGACAGAAGCAGCCTGAAACTCAATAAATTTAAAACCAAATATTGTGGCATGAAGAACGATTGTATTCTGCTGTTTGCTGAGAACTTGTGCCTGCCAGTTTTACCTGAGCTACTGTAACTCACTGGTAGGTACCCTGTCTTTGCCACATCCTTGGTGGCTCCAGCATTATTGTTTCTTCTAACCCAAAACTGGGGCTTTTATCTGCAAAGTAGCTTTACTTTGATCCTTCTCCATTCCTTGAAGTGCTGAGCAAATGATGGCTGCTACATTTTCTAGGTACTCTTTCTGGGCAAAGTTCGCCTTATTGCTGATAAAAATAATAATTTCAGGCTGCATTGTGTCTTGTTCAGAGGCATTTCCAGCAGTGTGTCCTTGCTGAAGGAATTTCTCTCCCTTTGAAGTTGCTGCTGTCAGAATCATGGAAAAAATTGATTTTACAAAAGGACTTCTGTCTGACTTCACCTACTCCAGGCTGTGCTCACAACTGGACTGATTTTTGGTCAGGATGCTCAGAACCATTTTGGGTCCTGCAAGGAGTTAGACTGTCAAACCCTCTGGGTGATCTGTACCACTGCCTCACCTCTGTCATTAGGACACTTTTTTCCCTCTTACATTCCTCTTATGTTCCTTATTGCATCGTGATTTTCTTTTTGCTTCTTTTTCTTTGGCTGAACACCTAGGAGGTGAGTCTGGTTCTGTCCTCACTGTTATTCCCCTTTCTAGGTAGTTGAGAAGAAGCTCTTAGGTCACTCCCATGCTCCAGTCTTTTCAGGCTAACACAACACTGACCCCTTGGCCCTATATTCATACTTTTTATGCCCCAGATCTGTAACCCTCTTGGTAGCCCTTCCCTGGATCCTCTTCATTCTCAGCATCCTGAGGCCCCACACCTGGACACGGTGCTCCAGATGCCTCGTTTGTGCCAAGCAGAGGGAAGGGTCACTTCCTTGACCTGCTGGCCACTCTCTGGCTAAAGCAGGCCAGCACATGGTTAACCTTGGCTGCTGACTCACGTTCAGCTTGTCCTCCACCTCCACTCATCCCCCAACCAGCTCCACCAGCAAAGCTGGAAAATCTTGAGCAGTTCCTTGGGAGACCACATCCTTCATCCTTCAGTTTGCGGATGCAGTCAAACTGGAGGAAGAAGGAAGGGAATTTGCAGGTGTTTCCTTTACAGCACCCCATTTTTTTAAACCTGATTTCAGTGTTTTGCCTTGAAAGCCCAGCTCTTTTGCACATGCTCCAAAGCTTGAACCTCTTCCCACTTGAGAAGGAGGGAGGGAAAGCAATTATATGGTTGGGGTAAGTGGAGAGTGGGATTACTGCAAGCTGAAATGTTGAACTCAAAATATCTCTTTCTCTTTGGGCTGAGGAGGTGGGGGGCTTGCTGGTTTTAAGCTGATCTGTATTTGATAGGTACAGGAGATGCCTGGGGCACAACTTTGGGTGCTAATTAACAGCATTTAAAAAAAAATAAGCAAAAAGCTATTAAATCCTGTTATTGTACATAAATTTGGTGTAGCAAAATACGATGGGGAAAACAATTCCTAAGTTCCTGAATCTTTCTGATTTTATTTACACATGTAAGGAATGCATGGTGATAGAGTGCTGCAGATGAATCAAATTTCTGTTAATTTATGAAAATGGGGGTGCAGTCTTTTGACAGACAATTTGTTCTAAGTGTTTTTGAGCAACATATACAACATTTTTTTAAGTGGAACGAATTTAGTTGTTTACAGAGCAGTGTTGGCTGTGGAGTGCTTGTAGTGCACTTTCAGGATCAATAGCAGCAGGCGGGTAATGCATTTCTTGTGCTTCCCCTTTCTGAATATTAAGATTTTGCATTCTGCCTTCTGTGCTCTTAGGTGAGAGCTCCCTTGCCAGTTCTCCCTTGCTGAGCCCTTGGCCTCCACAGACATGTGGTGCAGGTGGGCAGCATGGCATCTGAAATTCCAGCTTCTCAGTCAGGGTGGAATATTTGTAAATGTTCCTCCTACCTTACTAATAGTTTGAATTACACCTGGAAACCTGCTCCATGTACTTTACTGAGCCTGATAGGAAAATAAAAGTGTGTATAAAACCACACTGAGATTTATGCCCTTCAGCTGGTTGTAGTAACTGTTGTAACCAGGCTCCTCTAATGCAGAGCCCAGTCTGGATTTTAACACAGTTTTCATCCTGACACTGATTTTCAAAACAAATTAACAGTGTCTTTTTCCTCCCTTAGGTCTGTAGTCACAAGTCATAATTCTTTCTACATTTTGGAAATGTAGATTTCCAAATCTCCAGTATTTGATGTATATTTTGGAAATACAGTGGCATTTTGGAAATACAGATCAAATTATGGAAGATGTTTTTTACTGAGGTTAAAGCAAATGAGCAGAATTTCTGATGATGCCTCACATGTGTTCAAGTGTTTACTGATGGATTGCAGTAATGTTTAGGAAGTCTGACTGCAGTAGCATTTCTGAAATTTGACAGCATTACAGAATTGGTCATGGTTCAAACTGAAAAGTGCAAATCTAGCAATCTGAAATTAGGGTTCTAAATTCATATTTAGGTATTCAGTTAAGAACTGACACATTTACCTGCCGTTGAATTCAGTAGAATTCAAAAAAATTACGTGGAAAGACAGTTTACCCTTGGCTACACTTGAAGTTAAACTGAGTTCAGTACCAGCTGTAACTGCTTTATCAGCAGTGGGTAAATTTGCTGGAGTAGACAAAGCTTCTGAGTTTCTGGGGTTTTTGCTCAATAGGAAGCAAATTTATGAACTTTTTTTCATGTTTGAGTGTTATAAGTAAATCTATTTATTTCTGTCTCCCAGATGTTTTTTGGAAGCCAGGAAAGATTTAGCAGTCTTAGCAAAAAAACAACAATGATCATTTTGGAAACATTTCACAATTCCCTTTCCACATCAAGATTTTGTGCTACACAGAAATAAATTAAGCAGTGTTTTGGGGCCCCACGCATCCACTGTCCAGCTGTTGCAGATTTTATAATGAACTGTAGTTCATGTTTTTGGATAGAGAGGGACATAGTAAGTTTCTGGCTGGGCTCTGTGAGGTGAAGGCACCAGAACGGATGGGCAGAATCCCTTTGCTGCTCCCTCCCTTCTGAAAGAGAACAGTAGGAGCTGGTGGTGCCTCTCTGAGCTTCACTGCAATCTCCTGTTTACATCAGTGCTGCTGTGCCCAAGAGTGCTCAGTGGTGCAGCGGGGCCTGTGTGGTGCCCCTGCTGGCATCTGGGCAAAGGGAAGAGGGCAGAGGGCTGTCCCCACGCCTCGTGTTTGGGGTCGACCCCTGGGTTACGTCTCAGTGTGTAACAGATGGGCAGTGCTGTGGCAGGATGGACTTGATTTGACACTTAGTTTTTCTTCCATTTGTTTGCACTTATTTGGGAAGAATCAGTTTTTGCCTTGACTATAGTTTTTCTCCAAGAAAATGTCTTTACTGCTTTCCTTCTTGCCATTTCCGTTTGCTCTATGGTGCCTTGGGGTGATAAGTGATAATTCTCTCTCCTTTGGACTTTGATTTGAACTTTTCTTGTACTGCCTGTGTTTTGCTCATGGCTGTGGCAATAAAGATACACATGGCTTGGGTTGAGTTCTTGCCTTGCTCGATTTACCAGCTTGTACTACTTAAAAAAACAGGATGCCCTTATCTGATACTCTCTTCACAGTGGCCTTCCCTGAGGTTCTTCTGTTTGTTTTTCTTTCAAATCCTCAAATTGAACAGCATTGTGCCCCAGAAAGTCTGAGCTTTTCTGATACCTTTAGCCAGGTGTGCTTTTCTGGAATTAAAATAAAATCAGACATTTTTTCAAAGGTTAGTTGCTGTGATTATCAGTCGACCTCCTGGTTGCCATTGCTAAGACAGAGACTTCTGCCTTTTGGGGGATAACTAATTAATAGGATTGCTTATATCAGAGTCCAACAGTGAATATTTGAAAGCAAATAGAAATGTAAAAATAAAAAAGTCTTGTAAAACAACTCTTCAGGCTTATGCCTGGTAGAGACTTGATTGATGTTAACAATGAAAATAGTTTGTCAGTTTTGATAATGAGAATCTTTAATCCCAAATCCTGTACTCCTTTGAAATAGCAGTCAGCAGGATACTTTCCATATAATGTACTTTGGGAATTCAGCCCTCACAGGTAGTAAATGATTAGAGTGTTATATTCCAAAATGCAGTTTTAACAAAAAATTCCCTCACCAAACTCATACATTTACAAGTTTCTTATGAAAAGAAAATGATATACATTATTTGGGAAGGTTTTTTATGAGCTTACATTGAAGACATACTGATCCCCCCAGTATAACTGGAGGTAAATTATGAAGCTGTACAAAAATTTCTGCTCTTGCATTGCCATTGCCACTGCCATGGCAGGAAAAATTGTGGGTCTGTTCCCCAAGGAGACCATGAAAACTCAGGTTTCTTCAGCCAAGAGCATGTGGTTGTGGTTGTGGTTTTTTCCCATCCTCAGTAGGGCATGTGAGATAAAACACTCCAGTGCTGAAGAGGGGTGTTCAGGCAAAGGAGGAGCAGTGCTCCATCCACTCCCTTTGCTCCATCCACTGTGTTGCTGTCCTCCAGTTGCCATACACAGGCAATTTAGGACTCATGGAACATCTCTTTTACTTTGTTTTTTTTTTTTCCCTGTTTATTCAGAAAGGAACGTTGCACTTGCAACAACAATTGCAAGCCAATTACACATCATGATACTGCCAGCTGCTGCAGTGATTTCCAGGGCTGGGGTCTCATGCTGGCAGCTTGTTCTTCAGTCCTGTTGTTTTAGGTGCTGCCAACCTCCCCTCCTTTGGGAAGGTCAGGGGACAACCTTGCTTTAGCACCTTTACATTTGGCTGTGCTTTCTTCAGGAGCATTGCATGTGGTGGTGATCTCCAGCAAACTGGAAGTGGTGCTGCTTTCAAGGGGTCTCTCGGGTGTATTGTATAAGGAAATTGTATTACTGAAGGCTTGAACCAAAAATCTCTCTGGAAATACAGTGAAGAGAGCCAAAAAGAAATGGGTCTTCCTCAGTCTAGCGAAAGCAAGAACAGGAGTTCTCCACTGGACTTGTTATCACCCTGTTACTTAGGAAAATAAAAATACTAATTTGGGTAGGGGAAGTAAACTTTCTGTGTCACCTTATTTGCCATTTGAAAACCTTGGCAAGATGAAGTAAACTTGATCCTGAAATATTATTTGGAGCTGAAAATGAAAAGGTTTGATTTAGAAAATTTCAAAGCTAAATATGGCAAATGTTTAAAGTCTGTTTGGTTCATAGTAAGTTCTATAAAATTAATTTGATAGACCAGCATGAATTTTTAAATGATTTGGATAAAATGAAATTGGTTTTATTATTGAATAAAAATTAAAGTATGATGTATAAAGAAAAGATTGCCTTGGCCTATGAAGCCATAAGATGTTCTATCTTCAGTTTTTATCAATATACTTTTAAAGGTATAAAATATGCAAGCATGTAAACAATGAAATCATTAAAATTTATTGACTATAGAGACTTTAAATGCACTAAACAACTGAAATTCTGGAAATGCTACAGAGCCGCGCTCTACAAAAGCTTTTAATATCTTCAAATAATTTTGGTTTTACTTTTGAATAAGAACTGCCTTCCTGCCACTTTCCAGTGTGTAAAAATTTAACATTTGTTCTATCATCTCTTCTCTGCCTACGTTCTAGTTGCTTGTCAGGCAGAAAGTTGTCTCTCTGAAGTACTGTCCTCTTCATGACAGACAGCAACATTTCCACAGGATCTGCCAAAGATGAGATTATGCTGTTATTTCTTCAAACAGCTGTGTCTGCTTCATTATGAATAGAAGCTGTCGGGGACTGTATCCAAATCTTAGTTCTCACCCTTCCAAATCACATTAACAAAATTATCGCGTGCCTGGGTGAGCACTTTTCCACCACTTTTAATTAATTTCAGTTGTATATTACCCACTCCGAAAGGTTTATTTGCTTTCTTTTCTTTTTTTTTTCTTTTTTTCTTTTTTGATATCCTAATATCAGCTTTCAGCTTCTGTTACCATTAGAAATAGTTCTTCATGAGGATTTGGGCTTCCCAAGGAGATATTCCCTCCCACCTCCTTTCCATCCAGCACTGTGTTTGTTTCATGTGTGGGCTCAGCTCTTGGCAGTGTGCAGTGCTGCCAGTGGATGTGTTGGTATCTTGTCTCCCAGACAGGGCTTCAGCAAGGCTCTGCCTGGTTTGCCAGTTCTCCCCACTGGTATTTCTTGGGACAACTGTGCATATCAGGAGGCATCTGTTCATGCCAGTTTTCTGTAGTAAAAATTGTATCTGTAAAAATTTCATCTGTTTCCCACCTCATTCAAATATATCCCTCAGTTTCTTTCATCCCTCTCCCTGCATCACTGCACTGGGCAGACAACAGGAGTGTCTTTCTCGTGGGCCAGGATTTCTTCCTGAGGGTCTTTTTCTGTGGGAGTTTATCTGTGGGAGTTGTAATGCATCCAAGACTCTCACCTTTGGATGTGTGCTGCTTGTGCAGAGGGCACCAGAGCTGGAGTTTGTGCTCAGCCCTTGTCCAGGATGCTGCAGGAGTTTAAGAACTTGGAGCTCTTGATCAGGACAGCCTCTGAGGGAAATGGCTGGAGATTTATCACTTTGTGCTTTGAACCGAGTTGTGATCAAGCAGTCGTAGATGCCTTCTGTAAGGACAAACACCCCATCAGACCTTCTGATCCTCTCTGAGTCATTGCCAAGTGGGCTGGTGCACAGGTTCCCCCATGTATCATAGAATCATAGAGTGGCTTGGGTTTAATGGGGCCTTAAAGATTTTCTAATTCCACCCCCCCTGCCATGGGCAGGAGCACTTTCCACTCAATCGGGTTGTTCGAAGCCCTGTCCAACCTAGCCTTGCACACTTCCAAGGATGAAGCATCCACAACTTCTCTGGGCAGCCTATTCCAGGGCCTCATCACCTTCACAATAAAGAATTTCTTCCTAATATCTGATCTAAATCTCTCTTCTTTTAGTTTAAAACTATTTCTCCTTTTCCTAAGAATATCTGCTTGTGTAAGAAGTTATTCTCCCTCCTTTTTATAAGCTCCCTTTAAGTACTGAAAGGCTGCAGTGAAGCCTACATGGAACCCTCTCTTCTCCAGGTGAACAGCCTGCCTGTGTCATGCTATTTCTTGGGCAGAATGACCCACTAGACCATTGGGTTGAGAGTGTTTACCTTGCAGGAGTGGGCAGCTGATGGGGGATGCTGGCCCATGGCTGACCTTTCACAGGCTATTGGCTCTGCCCCAGAAATTACAAAACCATTGTTTTTTGTTATTTGGGTTTGTTTTGTTTTGTTTTGCTTTGTTTTATGGTAGTAGCAAGAGGCATCAGTTCAGTGGCAGATGGTAAATGAAGTGTTCAGGTGCTTCTCTTACACTTTGTGCTGGAAGAGAAATCAGCCTAAGCCACACGCAGTGTAACCAGAACAGCCTGATGTTTTTAGTGTATCTTGCTGAAAGTATTCTGGTTTTAGACTCTCAGTACTGGAATGGGTAAGCAGCTGTAACAGCCTGCATTAGGAAATGTTTATAGAGGAAGCAAAATTCTCAACATGTTTCAGGTTTTATTTCTTTATTTCCATTTTCATTTGTCCACGTATTTTGATAATTCCTTTGCATACCCCGTAATTATTGCTGTTCTATTTTTATGGCAAGTTGAAAACAGAATAAACAATGAATAGTGTGGAATTCTTCACCATTTTTCTTTTTTCCATTCCTATTGAGGATAACAATATTTCTACACTGCTTGTTTAACAAAAAATAAAAAGCACTGCTGTTACTATTCAAAAGCAGGTTGCTGCTTTCTTTTTCCAGCCAGTTTTATTTTATAAACTTCAGCTCTGCTGCATGTCCAGGGGCAAAAATCATCCAGCTCAGCTTCTCCTTCTTCCTGATGTCTCCAGAGGTTAGGGTGAGACCTGCTGGCCAAAGGTAACTTGGAGTGTAGTGAAGGAACTGCAATATCAGATGGGAAGAAACTCTTGTAGGCTTCTTTCCTAGATCATCATTAAATGAGCTCAGGTTTAAAATAGAGTCTCATAAGAGATAGACATCTTAGAAAGAACCTGATACTGCTGGAGTTAAACAGAAGTATTTAATTGTGTTTCTGGCTCCTTGAACTTTTCTTCTCCCTGTGGGATTCATAGCTAAACATAGTCTAGTGGATATAATTTTGTTCTACTGTCTAGCATGTTCACATCACTTTGTAAAGGGTTTTTTGTGTTTTTTTTTAAGTTGTTTCTCCCTTCCCCCCCAATACAGTTATTGCATCCTGCCAAGATGCTGTGACATGGAGAGCTATGACTTCATTTTCTACTCTCAGCGGTTCAGAGGGGATATTTTTACATTATACAGTATCAAGAAAACTTTATCCATATAAATCCTTACATACACCAAGTGCAGTCTTTAAGATTGCAGACATGTTTCTTGTCCAGAGCCCCTAGTGATATGCTGCTAAGTGATGTAGTGTTGTCTTTGTTGGGCTTGAGACTCCTCTTACTCCCTTCTCCTGTGCTGAGGAGGGCATCTGAAGAGTTAGGAGGTTCATATCCCTCTCAGAGCATTCCTGCACAGCAGGGAGTGACTTCAGATGTGGGTATGTCAGCCAACATCAGTCAAGAAAGGCGAGTAATCAAAAATAGGGGAAGAGCCAGCAGAGCCCAGACACAGCTGAGTCTTTTCATCCTGCTGACTCCAAAGAGCATAGTGAAGTTGAGCCTGGACAGTGCCATTGAAAATAAACTATCTTGCAGAAAATATAAGTGAAAGCTTCTTAAATAGCAGCTATTTACAGAAGAATGATCAAATCTAAGGTCCCAAATGTAACACAAGACCACATATCTTACTTCCAGATAGCCTATAACAATATGTAAATGTTGAACATGTTGATTGAACCAAGCTCTATGGTTTGTATTCCTTAACAGGAAAATATTTTTTTATTAATTTAGTAGGAGTGCTGTGTGTTCTATAGCAGAACAGAACCTTGTATTATTTACAATCAGAGAACCATTATTCTGTGTAGGTTTTCTAATGGTAGTCATAAAACATGTTACAAAGTTAAGCAGGCAATATTCTGAAAAAAAATAAAATATCTTTGGGTAATTGTGTGGATGTTAATTGTAAGAATGTAGTGGGTTCTTCAAGTCTTTGACATCCCTAATCTGAGGCTGAATGTCACAAGAATAGATGAAATTGAAATGCCAAGTGCAGAGATTCCATCATTGTCAGCTTTAAGGGGTTAGTCTCAACCACCAGAGTACTGAGGTTGAACAGTGCCCTGTGTTTGAGAGAGGCCAGGTCTTTCCAGACCTTCATGTTAATAAGTTTGTACTGGCAACATTAAGTCTAATTGCTTGATCTGGTCTCTGAAGCACACCAGCACAGCCTCTACACACGTGAAGATGCTTTCAGTGAATGCAGGGACCCAGACTGGTACCCAGATACTGTAGACAGAGCACTGGACTTATTCAGCACTTCTAATTAGTGCCCCTAGCTAGAAACCCAGCTCAGCTGGGAGTATCACAAGTGCTTTGAATTCCAGTTTCTGGGAACTGTAGAGCATATTCCAATTTCCAGTGTCCATGTTTCTTTATGATGAAGGGTATGAACACACAGGGTACAAGAAATATCTCAGAGAGTGAATTTAGGCATGGAATAGACAGAAATGTCACCTTCATCCTCTTGGATGTGATAGAGGACAAAATCTGGACTCCTGAAGTCACATGTGTGAGGGAGCCAAAAGGAGATGTGCTGTTTTGGGCTTGGTGTATAATCCTCTATATTTAAAAAGACATGCATTCATCTGTCTCATTAAAAATACATTTTCCCTTGCAGACCTCCAGCCATTGCTCTTGTTTTCTTGGAATCTATAGAGCTGGCTAAGAAATGTCCAAAGGGTTGGGTTGTCAGCACAAGAATGGCAGTGATTTCTACAAATCAAGGAGAGAAACCCACAAACAACTTCTATGGACATGGAATTTTATTATTTATAACTAATCTTTACCATGATGCTCTAAATGCGTCAGTAACTACTCTTGGTGTAATAATTGTTGAAGCTGTATGCAAATGTTTAGACCCTCAAGAGTGGATCCCACCCTCACCTGGCTATTTTTGCATATTCCCAGTTGTAAGCATATGTGTCTTAAAAACAGTAACAGTAAACCCTCCTCTAACCAGGACAGTTTTTGCTGTGTAACTTCCCAAGTCAGAGGTCTGTGCTACACTAAGAGCCTTTGCTGGGAGCAAAGCTGTGATTGAAACAGCATTTAAAGTGTTTGAAAACATTCTGTGCTGAGGTTATACCTGGGAGTGCTGTTGATTTTCACTTTGATTTAGTTAGCGTGATTCCTGACATCAGTGTAATGTTGTCTGTTTGGGTTCTTTGTTTTATTTGTGTTTGGATTTTTTTCCCCTTAGGTTGGCTGGATTAACTGGCTCTCATTCAGAGGGAACTTGGCAGATCTATTTTGCTTTTGTTGAACCTCTCTACAGCACATCATAAAGATTTCCTAGGTCCAGAAGCTGCAGAAGAGACAACTGAGCAGCAGAAAAATGTGACTCTGAGAAGAGACGTTAAGCCTTCTGATGATGAATTTTCTGCTGATGAATTCTAATTTAAATATATAACTGAAGCATGCATAAAAGTTAACCTGATAGGGGAAAACACCTTCTCATTTATTAGAACTGCCAAAAAAAAATTAAAAAAAAAGGCAGCCACCTGAAATTTCAAAATGAGTGCTCCACTAATTCCAAACAAGTCATGTTATTCCCAGCTTCAAGACAACTGCAGTGAAATAAGAAACGATAATGAAAGCATAGTGAATGTTGGGGATACCAATGCCAACCAAATTGTAGCAAAAGTTAGAACCACTGATGGGAATGTTAAAAAACATGATTTGACAGATGAGAGTGGGAATATATATTCTGGAGGAGCAGAGAAAATGACTCATCTGCCTGCAGAGCAGAATAAACTTCTGACCTTCAAAGACTCTCAAACCTGTCACGCCAGTGCACAGGAAAGTAAGCTGCCCTCCACCACAAGCAGGGAAATGGGGAAAGACTGCAGGACCAGTGAAGCTAAAGATATATCAAGGCATATCAGGATTAGCCGAGGACAAAGTCTGTCCAATTTGAAAAGTAGCACAAATGATGGCAACCTGGAGGTTGTCTCCAAAGGTGATATTGACTTCACCCAGAACTTTCCTAAGGGAAAAATGTCCAGGACTGTGGAGGTGGAGAGAATAAAAAGGCTTTCTTTGGGAAGACCGAGTAAATTTTCTCCTCAGCCTGAAACATTTGCAAAAGATGGCGTTGGCCGCGTGTCGTGTAAACGTCTGCTTTCTGCATCATTGGACTCCATCGACAGGTCTCACCACCTGGCAGGAAGTACAGAGAAATCCCAGAAAACATCCACGGATCATTTTCTTGGGATGGTGTTTCGTCCACTTGACAATACCTCAGAGGAAAATACTGTATTTTATTCCAAACCATCTACCTCAGGGAACAAGAAAACAAGTAAACCGGAAAATGTACCAAATGTTAGCATTGAAAGCACACTGCATACTTCTCATTCTCAACATTCAGCTGTTAAGCTCAATGAGATGGCTAGTAAATCAGAAGCACAATTAGGTCAGGGTGATAAAAGTAAAAAACTGGAGCTTAGGACTGCACCATCTCTACAATATAAAAATACGTGTCCACAAAAGATAGAGAGAATTATGCTGGTAGAGTTCCTGGGGTGTACAAGAGCTGAAAATACAGCAGCTCAGGAACAGAAAAGCTCTGGGTCTGACACATCAAAATTTCAAGTATCCCATTTCCAGGACACCTGTAATAGAGTAGAGGACCCATTGTCAAGCCAGGTAGTAACTCATCCTGATGATAAATTGCAAAATAATAACATCACCATCAGTGTGGAAGGGAGAGGAAGCAATGACAGTGACAGCAGGGCAACCAGCCAGGCTGGTGAGGAATATTTTACTGATGAGGAAATGGAAACAATATTTCCACTCACTTGCAGTAGTAAATCCAGCATCAAAGTGCCATCAAGAAAAAACAAAAATTTGCATGAAGTTGACACAGGTTGTGCTGAAATAGTTGGTGAACAGATATCTCCTTTGCATGATATTAATCCACCTGACAGCAAGCCCTTGAAAGTTAATGAGAATAAACTGATGCTAGTCAAAGAAAGCACTGAGGATGCTGTTGTGCCTGCTT
This sequence comes from Cinclus cinclus, assembly GCF_963662255.1. Taxonomy (NCBI): domain Eukaryota; kingdom Metazoa; phylum Chordata; class Aves; order Passeriformes; family Cinclidae; genus Cinclus; species Cinclus cinclus. The sequence continues at coordinate 49,648,214 of NC_085047.1, forward strand.
CTGAACCCTCAGATCATCACAGAGCGCGCAGTGCAGAGACAGTGTCAAACCAACAACCTGACAGTCACAGCAGTGATGTGGAAACCTCAAATGTTTCAGTTTCAACTAAAGAAGCGGCTGCCCTACAGAAACATCCTCCAGAGGAAGCACCAGCGAGCTGTAACGTTCCAACAAAGGCTGATGTCTTTGTATGTGTCCCAGATCCTGTGAGCCCGGTGCCAACGCCAGATGTTAATGGTCAGCCCACGCTATCAAACAGTAATTTGAAGGAACTTTATGCACTTCATGATGACAAATTGTCACCCTCCTCAGTCCTACCTCCCATTGACAGCACACAGTTGTTAAACATATCCCCTAAAGTGCCTATCAAGACTGCTTGCAGCAGCACCATCCCAAAACCTATCCTGGTCCACCCCAAGGGCTCCCTCACGGATAAGGCTGGTGTGGACAGTGACTGCAGTGAAAAGCTGGAAGAAGGTGTTGAGATGAAACCTGCCATCCCCCGGCCCAAGCCTGTGAGACCTAAAATCATCACGTACATTAGGAGAAACCCTCGCTCAATGGAGCAGCTCGACCCGTTGTTCGCGCCGGCGGGGCTGCCCTTCGACGGCCCCGCGTGCAGCGTGCCCGTCTCTGCGGACCACAAGGCGCCCAACGGAGGGGAGGCAAAGCCTGCTGGCATCCTCTATGACAAATTTAAACCTGACCTCCAGAAGCCAAGACTCTTTAGTTCTGGACTAGTAGTGTCAGGAATTAGGCCCCCGGGTCATCACTTCGGTCCGATGAGCGAGAAGTTTCTGCAGGAGGTAAGTTTCTGCAGCTTAGACAGCTGCTTGTGTGGTAATCATTTGCTTATTAGCTGCTGCCAGAAGTTAGTTCTCGAACCTCAAATCCTAAAACAATGTGTGATCATTAGGAATAAACTTACCTAACTGTTTCTGGCACTGACGTTGTTGTGATATCTTAGCTGTTACTGGAAGTTGTCACTGTGTTCTTCCAGTATTTTCCAGAAAATTGCTCACCTGCCAGTATTATGAATGCAGATGTTTAGAAAGAAAAATACATGCTGAATTGAATAAATAATTGTTTATTTTGTTTTTGCTTGTTTTTGTTCTTCCCAAAGAATATCTTTGGGAAATTATTGTAATTTGCCCATACAGACTTTTCCTTCCTGATGGAAAAGTTGGCAGGTTTTTGTAGACAGAGCACTACAGGTCTAAACAAATTCCATTCTGTTTAGGGACTATCAAACTCTTTTTGTATTATACATAAAATACAAAAGAAGATTTACTTTTGACTGATTTTAATGCAGTTTCTTACACTGACTTGCACCTCAAAAGAGATTTCTTCTTTTCCCCGGAAAGCCATCCTGAGCAGCCAAAATGTGATGGAAATCCCTCTAGACACCTCTAGCTCCAGATATCTCACTGTGTTTCTGCCTTGCTAAATTGGGCAGGAGCCTTGGGTTTCCGAACTCACCACTGGGAGGTGAGCACAGTGGAGGAAGGATGAGCTTGCTTGGTAGATGGAGAAAGGACAGGGGAGAGCAAGCTCTGTCTGTCACATGCTCTTGCATCCACTGCTTGGGATCTGTGGTAGTTCAACGACCAAGCTTTTCATATAAACACTGAAGATAACACAAGTGATTTTATTGAAATGAGTCTTTAAAAAAAAGGATATGGTTTTGGGCTCTTGTGTCTTGTGGTGTTATTAAGGCTGTTTTACTCCCTACCTCATTCTAGATATGGTATAGATCCAAGGAACAGCACTGAAATAAAAAATTCAGTGACACTGTTGGCAGTCAAAACCTGGCAAATACCCAATTTAAGATACTGTGTGTGAGTTTAGATTGCCCCTTATGGCATATTAACCAGAAACCTACTGAAGTGAGCAAGGATTATAGTTATTTCTTATCACAGACACAGAAAGAACAGTGCTTGCTGTCCTTTTTTCCATTGTCCCTTATATTGTATGTGTGGGGAGTGAATTACTAAAGTCTTTGGGAGATTGTCTGTTTCAGCCATCATTAGGGTATCTTCACAATTACCTTGTAAGGTGAGGGGAAACTAACAATAACAAATAGGTTATTACTGTTTCATGCATGGCAGTGGAATGAAAGCCAAAATGACCCAAGCTGTGCATTGGCTGTTTAACTGTTTATATGGTGGCATGACCCTCTGAAGACCACAGGTGTCTGTGAGAGTTGGGATTCAGATAATCAGGCAGGATCAGCAGACACATCTGTGAAGAAAGGACAGATTTCTGAGCACTGCTGAGGACTGTTTTTAGCACGAGAAGGATTCAGGTTGTGGCTAGCCTGGTCTGCAGACCGAGAGTTTACCCGTACAGGTACAGTCTGTGTGCTGTCAGAGAGTGCTCACTGGCCACTTTATTCACTATTTTCTGGCTGCTGCCATGAGCCAGACCTGGTGAGGGTCTGTAAGGAGTTCTGCTGATCGCCAGCTCTCCTGCCTGCCTCACCAAGCCTGTGCCAGCCCCATTCAACCACCTTTGTGGATCTGTTCCCCAGCACAGATATCATTGTGCTCCAAATAGGATGGACTAAAGCCTGTTGAAACAAAAAGCCTGTTGAGGTAAAAAGGGGTTAGTTAGGGGGTTTGTTTTATATATAGTCAAACCAAAAATTTTCCCCCTTGATCCTGTTATTTGAAGCTGCCTGAACTGATGTTGCCAACTCTTTTCCCAAAGAGTTGCCTGAAGCGGGCACTTGACAAGCAAATTGTTCCTGGAGGCATTAATGTTTGATGATGTTATAAACAAAGTAACATGAAGGAAGGTGTTGGGCATCCATACCTGCTGGCCATGCTGCCAGCTCTGCTCAGGAATACCCAGCCTGTGGAAATTCCTGTATGCTCAAAGTATTTGTTGCAGACTTTTCTGGTTCATTTTAACAAATTCATTCACAGGTGTGTGGGTAATGAGCAGACAGCACCACAGAAGAAAACTCTGGGCTGACCTTCTTGGTGGACAGGCTACAACAAATCTTTTGCTTAAAAGTCCCTCATCCAAAAATCTTGTACAGGATGCTAACAAGGATCATATTATTCTGAAGAGCTTTAAAATGGCAATAATTTCATACAATTCTATTGAGACCAGTTGAATTTTACACTTCATGAATTCACAGTTAAATAGAAAGGAAGAAATAGTGTATCTTCATCACAAGTTTATATCCTCCAAAACTGGGATCTTCAAAAAATAGTATCTAATTCTTGAGAGATATTTGGGTAAATTCAGATGGACTTGATTATCTTAACGGTCTTTTCCAATCTAAATTATTCTATTCTAAGTCCTTCTGACTTCTCTCAGCTTGAGAAGAGATTTTATGCTTGTGATTGACTGGTTTTGTGTCCATGTTTGTTGCCTTTCTCTGTTACTCCTAGTGTACTGTCAGTAAAGAAAAAAAATGGGGTGAGAGAAGATTTTAATAAACTGACCCAGTTTATAAAAAATGCTTATTTTCTGTATTTAAAGATTTTTTCTTTTCCTTATACTGAAATACTTGGCATTGGTGTTTAACTTTCATTTGAATATGAAATGATAGTATGCATAGCACAATCTGATAGAAATAAATTTATCAGGGAGAGAGAAGATAACTGAGGCTTATCCAGAAAAACAATCTCATGTCTAGAAGCTGAAAGTAAGAAGCCAGACATCTGCAGTCCAAGCCTGTACAATCATTCATATTATACAGCAAAAAACTGCATCCTAACTTAAAATAGGTCATAGGAGTATAATAAAAAAGGAAAGAGAAAGCTCTAATGGCAGGAAATAGGACTGCAGAGGAAAAAATATAGGGCCAAACTATAAAGCTCAATGTTTGTTGCATCTGCCCTCCTAGTTCCTGTGGAAAGGCCTCAAATACTCTATATTTCATAGTTTAAGGCCAAGCTTGTCTCTTAGCATATTAAAGATTTGCTAAATTAGGATTAAAGCTCTTGAAGGAGCTAGGATCAAAGCTTTTATAGCCAATGTTGAAGTGCATATTCTAGTGCTTATAATTGCTAAATAGAAATTGATTTGGCATATTATATGCATCATAACTTACAGCAGAGTTAATTAATTGGCAGTTACATTTCTTCCTAGGTAGCCTGTGGCACTTTTTGATTAATTTTTAAACAAATTTAGTTCCGATTTCCTACTTCCTATGCTTTTTTTTTCCCCCCCATGGCCTAAATAGGATGACTAAAAAAATATTCATAGGTCCGTTCTACATTATGATGATACTGCATTTTGTAAGAAAATGGTGGAGATGTTGGACTCTACTCAGAAGAGTGAACAGTTCTTTGCAAATGTGAGAGATGAAAACTCTGCATTCTTGTCCTGAGTCATGAAGCAGCACAGATAGGTGGGAGTCAGAGCACAGCTTGAATGCACAGAGATGCAAGGGCTGAATCATGGAACCAGGTCATTCCTCGAGTGCAAGTTCAGTGCTATGAGCCAGCTATGAGCTGGAAATACTTCCAGCTTGGGACTTGTTCTGCTGCTCTTACAGTAAATGCCCATTAAAAGACTGAGAGATTTGTCGCTGATTTTAACAAATTTGACACTGATTTTAACAATTTTTTCTCCAATTCACATAGGCAGATGGGGTTTATAGCTCTGATTTGGAATATTCAACAGGCCTCTGAAAGCAAAAGTTAGAGAAGTGTGTTCACGTCCACAACCAGGTCTATTTCCAGGAACTAGAGGGGCACAGATAACAATGAACATTTGCAGTGAGAACATACTGGGGGTTCTATTTTTCTCACAGAAATTATTTGGCAGTACAATTTCTCTGATAAAATATACCTAAAACACCTCCAGCTTTATTTTTAGCTAAGTTAAAACCAACTTCTCCCAGAACTGGGCAAGAATATTCAAAACAACTTCTAATAAAAATTCCACTTACACACTCTCTCAGTGTATCTACCTCTGTAAATAATATAACCTTTTGTGACTTAACAGTACCCTCATTTTCACTAATTGAAGGTATTCTGTTTGTCCATCTTCTTTTGGGGAAGGCATCAATTCTTTATTTGGGTGTAGTTGCATATTGAGAGTGTAATATACATATTTTTGAAGAGAGATTCATATAGTAAGACCATAGCTTTTTGAAAGTTTATAGTGCTCTGAGGACCAGATTCACGAGGAGGAAAATTTAGCCTTTATAAGCAATTTGGAGCTGCATATTGTCTGGGTTTGTTGATTTATGGCATAATATCTGTGTTAATGATTTTTCTGCAGGTTGGGGAAAGGCCTGGGAAGGATGAATTTTGCCCTGCACCATACACTCACTATGAGGTGCCACCAAGCTTTTATCGATCTGCCATGATCCTGAAGCCACAGTTAGGACTGGGTGCAGTGTCCAGGTTGCCATCTGCCAAGAGCAGGATTCTCATTGCAAGTCAAAGATCCTCAGGGAGTTGTCTCCATCAGCAAGGAGAAATAACAAGTGCTCCCAGCCTCTACCATGCTGATGCTTCAGGTAAAGTATGAACTCTCTTTCCTTTCCCTTCACTGTAGTCACCAATAAGATACCTTTTTTTTTTTTTTTTTTGAGACAGAAAAATCACAAAACAAGCAATATTTTGACCTGATACTACAAATCTCCAGCAGCATTCTTTGAGGTGTGTCATTTTATCCTGCAGCAAGGCTGACAAGGGAGTCTGGGACTTGTGTAAAGGTTGTTTAGCAGATCATTGCCAAAGAAAGAGAATAGTTTTCAATAATAATTCTCATTTTTCACCTTTTACCTTTCTTCACCTTGTAAATGCCTGAAAAATCTTTAGTTTTGTTCTTGGGAAGATAATGGGACATTTTCCCCACTGTTCAGTCTGGATTTGACATTCTGCATCACATCATGCTCTGAAAACCTACACCATTTTCAAATGTGCCAGCACAGATCTTGATTCTCTGAAGGCCTTGTGTACACCTCTTTGGAGACAACACTTCTAATACATTTTTCTTCCTAGCTACTGCCCAGCTCAGTGTGATCCTGGGCAGAATTACAGGGGAGGGAAAAGCACAAGAAGAGCTGGAAGGAGAAATGTATAATGTCACAAGAAAGAGACAGTAATTACTTCTACAGGACACTCCATATTAGCATAGAAAAGTGTGGAGGTTTAAAAAACATACATTTCAACAGGAGCAAGTTCAGAGACAACTGAAAATCAGTCATTGCCAGAGTGAAGTGTAGCAGCTGTTTAACAGCCTAGAACACTGCAGAGATTTTTAAAAATAGTCATAAGGGCTGAAGTTAATTAATGACTTAAAGTGATTATAAAAACCTTCAATATGAGATCTTGGAGCTTCTGGATGCAGGACTGCTCCAATGCAGTACAGGTTGGCAGGATTTGGAGTTTATCAGAAAATCAAGGTTCTCTGTAATACAGTACCTCTTGCCAGTGTCCTTTAGTGTCTGACACTACATCTGGAGTTTACCTGTGCTGATGCCATTAGAAGAAGCTGACCAAACTCAGCTGTATGTGACTTCTGAGACACCCCAAGAATGCAGGCTGGGTTGTAAATACCAGTTCAGCCCTGTGACTTGAGTTCAGTCAGCACTGAACATGGGAATACAGGTGCAGAGAGTAATTGGATCATAATTTCCATTTAAATTAAGCTGCAAGAGGCTGTGAGTTCAGGATATAAGTAGGATAAGCCCTTGTGTTATAGGAACCAGTTTGGGAGAGGAATATGAGCGAAAATGCAAACGAGACCTATTATCAAATAAACTTTTTTTTTTTCCTGATCCTCAGAAATTAACACTGCCTTCATTTTTATTCATCCATGACCCATCCATTATCCACATTATCCTGTATCATTGATGCTAGCAGACATGACTTTTCCTTAGCCAATTTTAATCCATACAGGAGCTTGTCTTGCATGTATTAATTTACTGTCTTCCTGTATTATATGACATCCTAAAATCTAAACAAGATCAACTTATCAGTCCCATTTTTTGTCTGTAGTACGGCCTTTAAAAAAACCAGTACATGAGAAGTATATGTAAATAAAATGCACAAGCTGTTACTGTGAGTCTATTCCACTAAGGCTGTATTTCATAACAGTTTCATATTTCCCAAAAGGTTTTTTGTTATTTTTAAAATCTTTAAAAACTAATTATTTTTTAAATCACTGATTATTTTTTTGGATCTTGTCTACTTTGGAGGTCAAATTTAATTCATAGCTCTCCATAATTTCCTTTCTGTCATTTTACTTGTTTCTCTCTAGTCAATTGATACCTTGCTGTTTCAGAAAGGGTATTAAAGATGACTCCTGGTAGTTCAATAATCTGCCTGTCATCTCTTTCAGGACCCCAAAGTGTGTCTCATCTGGTCTTTGGGCTCTGATTATTTTCCTGGATTTTAAATTACACAAGACTTATTCTGGAGAGGTTGCTAATGTCTCCAGTTTTTCACTGTCCACCCCAGGACACATTGTTTTCTCTTCTGGCACTTCACCTTCCATTTTCCTTGCAAGATGAAGAATGTGTTTAATTTTTCTGCAATACTTTATTCTGATGGAAAGTACTTTTCATTGGTCTCCTTTGGTTCAGTACCTCATCTTCCTTATCTTTTATGTACTTCTGAAATCTTATGTTGGTTTCATTATATTCATTTAATTTCTGGTGTTTTATTTCCCAATTATCCATCCAAGATTTTCTTACAATCACCTTTTCCTTGACTAAAGCCTTTTTCCTTGTATGCCTCGAATGACTTGATCTTTCTCTCAACAACGTATAACTTCATAGGTCAGCTTACCAGACTTTTTGTCTTTAATACCTCCTTTTAAGAAGAATGAATTGCCCATGAAAGAGGCTGAGGTGACAGAAGATAGGACAAGACTGGTATAGGAGTGCAGAAGCATCAGAGAACTGATTGCTGTGCCTGTATCCAGAGCAGAGCACACATGCAGACCAGAGATGGGTGGCTGGTTGCCATGGAGGGGATGGACAGGACAGCAATCCCTGGCATGCCAGAGCTGTTGGGGTGTTAATTAAAGGGGCTCATAGTAGGGCCAGACACCTTTTAGCCATCTGTCTTAAGGCACCCAACACCATTTTCTTCCACTTTCCCTCAATTTGGCTGTTAGCTGTAGTATGTAGATGTATACTGCAAATGCAGTATATTTGATCTGCATCATTGGTTCTGCTGCACTGTTTGAAAAACAGGATTAAACACAGCTTTGATAGAGTCATATTTGCAAACGTGAGCAAATTACATGCATGAACATGTGGTCAGCATCTGGGATGCAGAGCCAGTAAGAATTGCTCATGGGTGTCATGGGGTGTGAGAGCTTGGGTGACTTGGGCAAAAGCAGCTAGGGACTAGGGGTATTTTTCTGTCAGGGATACCAGGCCTGCCCTTAAGATTGCTAATCAGCATCTCTTGCAGCTTGATCCTGAGCTTTTAATCCAGTTTCCAATCCTAGTGATTTGAGTCCTGCCCTGAGGTAATGGAAACAGAAGGATCTAGCCAGTTGCTATCCCGTGGCAAAGTGTGCGGTACCGCGGAGGATTTTAAACTGGGCTCTCTGTGGCACAGTATCGAGGACAGCAGCAGCATCTCATAATGAGGATTTTATTCCCCTTTGCCATGCCATTCATAATGCAGCAGTCTGGTTAAGCAGCACTGATAAGCTGAGTGGTTTGGCCCATGTATAATACTAATCCTCATAAAACTGACTCTGAAGTAATTGATAATTAAATCCCTGAACTGCTGTGATGGACTGCAAGTATTATAAGTGCATTATGGGTTTTGTTAGCTTTACATTATGCCAAATAGAAAGTAAAAAATGATGTTGAGTGCTCTCTCAAGCATGATCTCTAAGTGTGATGCCTAAAGTGTGGATGAATCAGTGATCCTTCTTCATCAGTAGGATATAGGGCATGTGGTGGCATTGGCTGCAAATGCCCTATTAAGCAGTTCCGCTCCTTTGGTGGTGCTTTGCCTCAGGTGGGTCAGACAAGCAGCCTGACTGTAAGAAAAAGTGTTCTGAAAAGTAGGTAAAATAGAAAGTCATTGAATTTTGACACACTTATAAGTGCCATAGAGTCTCCGAAAGCTTAATATTTGTTTATTTTATGTAAATAGACTCTGCTCTTTCTATGGGAAACTTATAATTCAAAACAAGCATTGAAGCATACTGTGTCTATAACACGTAAAATATTAATATGTTTTCCTTGGTAATAAAGACTTCTTGAAGCAAGTGTGTTAGGATTTGCATTAATTAGCTGATTATTTTGATGGAATTAATGTCTGATTTTGAAAAGTATAACAGAGATCTCATCGTTAAAACTTCACTTTAATCATGCTCATTAATTTAACTTAATTCTGCATTTTTCTGTAGTGTTTAGGGTATTTTTTCCTCCAAGAGTGAGTTAATGAAATGTTTCTTCCTTATCACCTCTCTGTGTATTAAACTTGTCAGTCCCGAGGGTCTAGCTGCTCCTCTCATTTCTAAGCAAGTCAACCTTCATTGAAGATAGAATTTACCCATAAATCAGGACAGCAATATTTCTCATTCCTTGGACAGACACATGCATTTATTTGTGTCTTTGCATATGTGTGATGTATTTAATCTCAAATGCCGCAATATGTCTACAGCTTTCTTCCAGCAGAAAAGCTTTATTTTCATGTTTATACTCAGGAATAAACAACCTAATAATGACCTATTAATTGAACATGTAAATTAGATTTGATGATAGAAAGGAGGTTGAAAATGTTGAAAGGCTGAAATGTTGCCTTACTGCTGCTCCAGCTCAGTCTGTACTTGCAGTCTGAGGTGCTTGGATTTGAACTGGTAAGCTTCTTAACTGTTTAAGGAAAGAGGGACAATAGTTGAGGGAGGAAAATGTTCTCTGTCCTCCATTAACCTGCAGAGTTTTCAGTTGACACTCTCTGTTTCCTTTGAGAGAGCAATTTACTATATTTCATTAAAAAAAAAAAAGTTTCCAAGGGATGCACTTCCTCATGATTTTTTTTTTTTAAGGACTTTGTCATCTTACTTGAGACATCACCATCTGCCACCTCTCTGCTCCAGTTACTTTGTCTTCAAGGAACTAAACCCCACCGTATTAGAAGGGTTGTCTATGACAGTTGTACTAAGCTGTCATCCATGAGAACAGTATGTGGAGCAGTCTGGGTGTAGGAGCAGGCAAATACTTCCTACCTTGCCTCCTTCCTGGTGAGAGCCAAACACTGTCTCTGGCTGGACATCCACAGCCCTTCTGAACACCCAGTGAGCAGCAGCTGGACAGATGAGATGCAGCTCCAGTGCAGAGAAGTGTTCTGGCTGCTCTGGGCTGCCAGTGGAAAATGCAATGAGTGAGACTCATACATGGATGGTTCCTGTGCTGCAAGCTTTTCACATTAGCTGCCAAGAGAACATGGACATTCGCAGCTTGAATAAATTGTGAGATGACAAGTTCTTGGGGTGTTCAGGATGTGCTAACCAACATTGCTTTGCCTGGGATCTGGGAAGGCACAGAACAGTTTTTTGGTGCTTTTAAATCTGAATCATGAGGAAATGAGCATTTACTACTGCATACATTACATTATATGACGGTGGACTGACCCATCAGAAATTAATCAATGTTCAGCAGTGACATCTGTTTGGCCTTTGGGATGGAACTGTCCCAGGCTTGACAGAATTTGGGTGAGAGACCATCAGGGCAGCTGGGCTCACTGCTGTTTAGGTGTGAATCCTTAAAGCCTGTTTTAATTAAGCCCCTTTCCTCAGTTCTTGTTCAGAGAGAAGTTGTTATGTCTATATAGGGAAACCACAAAGGTAATGGCAGCAGAACAGGTTTCTCACTTGTGTGATTTGTTTTTAGTCTGCAAAGATACCAGTGTTTGGTTTAACTCTGAGCTGGGTTAACTCAGCTTGTATTATCTCTGACTGATGCGGTGACATTGGAGGTAAGTTCTTTAGCTCAGATTTCCCAATACGAAATGAGAATAGTGATGTTCAGATCATTGGTAAGTGAGAGAAAATGACATGTAATGATTAAAGTTTTAACAGAAACACTTGTTTAAAAAAAAAAAAGGAAAAAGAAAGAAAGCAAGGAAAACCAAAAAACCCTATGACCAGATAACAAAGACTTGCCAAGGATCCCTGAATAATGGAATTTTAAACTCTTGAACTGCTAATCTTTTTCATAAGAATATATCTGTATAACTCATTTCTTTATTTTTTCATTCATTTCAGCTAAAACCGTTTTCAAATTTCACAGAGAAGTTACATGAAAATTGCTTTTTATCCATGCACAAAGATGCAATCTTGTGTAGTGGGGATGCATAAGATGTGAAGTTCAGACTTTTATTAAGTCTCCCCAGGCACATCTAGTTTGTGTCAATCAGTCCCTAACTCAAAATGTTTTTATCTTTCCGGATGGGAACAGCTTGAAGTGTCATAGAAAATCACTTGCATGCATCCTGACAACAATACTTAATTCTATAATTACCTTCAGGCAGTGAGACAACTAGAAAGATTTTTGCACTTATTTTGGCAGATTTCTATTAAAATAAAAGCTGTTCATTAAAACTATGTTTGTTTTGATCTCCCAGAACTTGTTTGCAGGAGTACTTATATACTTTTAAGGAACAGAAATAAAGCAAAAAACATGCATGAGAAAACCTGATGAACTTTAGAACAGAAAATACATACAATAGGCTGATGTCTCATGCATTTTAATGAGAAAGAATACACAAAATTACTTAGCTTTAAGGATTTGAATGCATCCCTAATGAGGATAATATCCTGCCCTCAGGTCCTCATGGTACATAAGAACTGAATTACAAAGAAGAGAGGTGAAAAATAATTTAAGGATGATGATGAGTTCAAGATACAAAGTATTCTTAGTTCAGGGGGATTTGGAATTGAAGTCATAAACTAGGGACACAAAAAATATGAGGAAAAAAAAACACTGAATCCTCTGCCCAAGTCTGGAAGAATGACTTTGAATTAAAGGTAAAGATGGCTGGGCAGTTTGTTGCCAAAGCCCCTCTGGTTTTAAGGAAATTCTTCATCAGTGACACTCATGGTGCTTGGTCACAGAATGCAGAGAGAAGACTCAGCCTGGGGACTTGATGTAGGTATTCCTGTGGTTGAGCAGGGGACCTGGGAGTCTCAGGTGAGCCACACTGCCCTAGGCCAAGCAAGCACGTTTGAAATACATTTTGAATAAAGCCATTTCTAACTTTATCTCACTGCCCCAGTGGAATTTCCCCTATTTTGTTGCAGGAAGTTTGTGGTATTTATAGTTTGTTGCTGTAAAATGGAAGTTTCTCTCCTTCCATCTCAACTTTCAAAGATGCTTAAAAGAAATCTTATCTTATGTAGTCCAGGTGCATTTTTTGGAAACCCGTAAAACCCACAAGAGATGTTCCCATACCTTATCCCTGCTGCCACTGAGCTGGGCAGGCTCCTTGCACCTGCAGCTCCTTACCACGAGTACTTGTCTTGGCTTCAGATCTGGAGGGTGCCTGGGTTCGGTCCTGTCACTGCTGCAGCACATGGAAGATTTTGCAGTGGGTAGGGAAGAGGTCTTGGCTTTGGAGAAAGTCTGGGTGCTTTGCAGCTAGCCATAAATCAGCTGTAGTAGACCACTGTCAAAGCAGCACTGCACAAACCTGGCAGTAAACTGATGGTGACCATCACTGCCTCTCTCTTCTCTGTGCAAATGTGCCTGCTCTGCCTTTCACCAGCACCTGGAACCCATGGCTACCTCTGAGCCCCTCTTCACAATATCCAAATGACGCCACATTCAGGATCACAGTCCAAAATTGCCTCTGCTGGTGCCAGAGAAATGAATGGGGATTTTAGCAGTCTTTTATTACTTGCTACACATGTCTGTTATTTTCATTTGGGTTACTCTGCACAGCATATACTTCTCTGGGCTGGCAAAGGTGCTGCAGACATCCATCTCCTTGAGTCTTAATAAAGGACTCAACCTGGGAAAAGTGGGTACAATAATGCATTTTTAAGAGCCTAGAGTATATAAATTGTTTTATTCATTGAGCAAGGAGAGGTTTTTTTACACCTTTAGAGGAATGTGTTTTATAGGAGAACAAAACGCTTTCTAGCTTGGTGTTACACCTATTTCTGTTTCAAAAGGAAAGGCTTAGTTCTGTTAAACAGAGCTTAGTATTAGTATTGTGATGAGGTACACAAATATCTTTCAAAATCCCTGTAACATTTTTCTGCTCAAAGGAGTTAGTCTTGTTTTCTCTAAAGTCTTCTCAAAGTGAAATGCTTCATTAAATTTAATAAGGCTGTGACCTACATAGTTTACAAAAGAATTAAATGCTGTAATAATATGACCATATTCTTACTGTGTGGTTAATTTGTATTTTTCTTTATATTATGAAGGTTCATTTCTTCCTTTGAAGTTTGTGTTGGGCTAGTGTACAAATAGTGTTCACTGAATAAGAATGGAAAAAAGGTGACATTGTGGCCTTTTCTGGCAGAATATATTGATAGCTTTTAATGTTGCCTTGTCTCCTATCCCACTGGTCCTGATTAAACACTCTAGGTTTTGGAGATTATTGTTCTTTTTTTTCTTTTAAAAGATGTATTTTTGCTGCACAGGACTCCACAAGGAACAGGAATCTGGTATTCTCAAATCTAGGAAAAAAATCTCTGTCCAAATTTATGTATCCTTGAGGTCAGGAGTCACTTGGTATCCAGACTTTCCAAGCAAAAAGCAAACTCTAATCTTTGGTCCTTGACCTTGAAGGCCAGACTGCCATGATCGTGGACCTTTGGCCTGTGAAGGAAAAGAGGAACATTTGTGAACCTCTGTTTTGCATTTTCCTAGAAAAGTTTGGCTGAGCAAGAGCAGCAGCGTACAGGTTAGGACAGAAGCTGAAGACAGATGAGTGGTTGGTAACCACAGGCAGACATCACAGCTGAACTGCTCTTGCGGTCTAACTTCAGGTGTTGTAAACCTGCTACTGGCACTTGTCTGTGCCTTGGTGGATGTCACTCACGTGGGCTGATGTCTTAGCAAGGAGAAGTCCACCAGTGGAAATGGACAGTGGTATGTTTAAAAAGTAGGACTTTACAGGTCGTGTCTTTGTTTCCAGGCTTGGCGCAAGAAAAGGGAAATTTTTTTTTTTTTGTTAGTGGAATTTAAAAGAAAAACTTCAAAGAAGTGTTTTCTTTGATGAAATACAAAGAAGTCCTATGTCCTTGAAGAGGATTGTTGCTGGTCTACAATGCTTTCCAAAATTGGAGGTTATGCTTAGCGTGTTTGTCTCTGTTAGTTTTGTTTTTTTTAATTGGCACATAATAAATATAAAATTAGAAAGGGATACAGCATTGAAGAAGCTAACATTAAAAGAAATTCGTAGGAGTATTGAACTATGTTACTTTGCTGGAAGTTTGAGTCATGCCCCGTGGGTACTTCGCACATTTCACCTTTTAAAAATGATTGTGACCTGTAATTTTCCCAGCAAATGTCTTTTCAATGCAGCAAAGGATAAGACACCACTGCAGTTTGAACAGCTGTTAAAACTCATATTCAGTGTTAATACCGCCTTTATGTAGCTGGGAGATACAGGTGATGGTCGGTGTCTCCCAGATAATTTATTTAACAAAGATTTTTCTCTTTTTCCTTCTTTCAGTTGATCTTAAAAAAGGATCATGTCCAAGTGCTGCAAAATCAAATCTCCCCAAGCCCTGCCCGTCTGGACTTCGTCCCCCAGGTTATTCCCGGTTGCCAGCAGCTAAGCTTGCTGCATTTGGTTTTGTCAGGAGCTCAAGCGTGTCCTCGGTCTCCAGCAACCAGTCAAACGACAGCACTCAGAGTGACCAGAGCAGGACAACTAACCGTAAGTCCCAGAAATGCCCTTCTTTCTGGAGGGATAATAAACAGATGTTTTCCAGGATAGTACAGACTGCAGTTTCCATATAGTTCAGGACTAATGAAATCTGTGCAGTACTCGCTAATCTCTTTTGCGCCACTGATTTTGGTTTTGTATCTCGATCGCTTGGTAAAGTTTTAAAAAAATATAATAATAATTATGAAATATTAATAAACAACCATTAAATTCTAACAACTATTTTAAATATTAATAGTAACAGATGAATAGGGCCTGAATGTTGAGGAGGTTGTTCTCCCTGCTGCAGAGAAAATTCCGTTAAGGGTGAATCTGAGGCATTCTTGTATTTTGTTTTTACCTGTAGCATCCCTTCTTACAAGCTGAAATAGTAAATAGAGTGAACTGTGTTTGGCAAGTAAATAGCAGCCAAAGCAGAACAGGAAAAATATTATCTAAAATAATAGATAGATAAAATCTTTCTCATCTCCTTTTCTTCTGCTTCTTAATATTCAGTATAACACATTTAGTTTAGAAAATTGAGCAAATAATGCCAGTGATATGAAAGGGATCGAGACTGATATTGTAGTACATCTACTAGACTTTGAATGATCCTGTGGCAGAATTGTCATTCCAAATCCTATTTTCTGTAAAGGCTGTTAATTTTATTAACTACAAAATAATACCCACTGGATTGTGCAGTCCTTGGGAAATGTGCGCATGCCCTGGGCTCAGAGCAGAAAGAGGGATTGAGGGATTTTCATGCCTGCTTTTCTTTGAAGACTGGATTGAGCCTGAACTGTGTCAATATCAAAGCAAGTGGTATCAGCCCAGGAGGGGTGCAGACAGGGCCACCAGGTGACATGAAGCAGCAGAGGAGACAAGATGCTGTAGGCTCCTAAATCTTTCACTGTTTGTATTAATTTGAAATGAATTAAAATAAATACAGTTAATATAGTTCAAAACCCTAAGGATTTTCTCTTTCCCCTTTACAAGGGGAGATTGATAAAAGACTAATGTCAGCAAAGACTTTTTAAGTTCCCCAATGCACCCAAACATGCTTGGATCTTGTTTTACTTATCTTGTTGGACTGATCACTCATTTTTGGTTATTTTGTAATAAATTTTACTTTGAGATCAGTCAATCTCTTTTGCTTTGTGTTTTTACCCTACCTTTATGCCTTTGGAAAACTTCCGTTATCTGGTGTTGTAATCTTTTAGTCTTTATTTACATGAAACCTGTATTAAGGACAGAATTGGCTGATATCTGATTAGATCTAAACAGCGTCTCTGCGAGTCATATTGTTGTTTAACAGTTTCAGATGGGAATCTGAAAAAAATGACATCTGTAGGTACAGAACTATCCTTGAACACACTGTATGTATACAGGGTCATACAAATCTAAAAGCAAAATACTCCAAGCTGCTGAATTTGAATCAATTGATTACTACTGAAAAAACTGTGGAAGAAGCATTAGTAATCTTGGGCATAGAAAGTCATGTCTGATTCTTCAATTCTCTTAAAAGAAATTGATTTCATTTATGTATTGTGGTGTATTTTTATATTAGCTTTGTAAATTAAGCCCATAAAAACTGAAACCACATTCCAGTCATTGGGAGGATATAGAAACATTTGGTTTCAGCTAACTCAGCTGAGGATGGCAGCACTCTTTAGTGTTGGGATCAGGATGTTGTGACCAGATTGTGCATATTACAAGATCAGGTTTGATGCATATGAAAATTACCCAGGGGAAGTGTCCTGCTTGTAGGAATTGATGTAGAGATGAGCTCAGCCCATCACCTGATGGAAAACAGCACCTATAACTTTGCTCTTGCTGCCAAGTTAGATAACTTATGGAAGCTGTTGTCTAGTTTCCCTCCACCTCCATGTGAGAGCAAGAGAATGAGCCCCTCCCAAGGGTCATCTCTCTCACGTGGCTCCTGTGACGTGCACAGCTGTCTGGTCCCGAGGTCTTTTAGTTTTGTTTAGCTCCAAAAGGATAGTGCTTCCTCCTGGACATGGGTGAGGGAAAGAGAAGGTGTGTTGTCAAGCAGGTGAGGGCACGCCTGGTGTTCAGGGTGCCAGCCCTTGGTAAGTCATCACACAAGGTGGCACCTAACTTCACCTGCTTGCTTTGGATTAAAGACAACATGACTCCTGTTCATGGGGCAAATGGGTAGGAAGAAAAACTGTTTCCTTACTGTTGATTTATTAACTTTCATAGAAATGTTATCTGTATGAAACTGTACCATCTTTTTTATTTATAGTCTATGTGCCAGCAAGAGTTAAATTAGTTGCCCGGCACCCAGGGAGCACAAATTAGTTGCTTTCCATTCTACTGCAGCTTATTTAATACAGAGCAGCAGTGCACTTCAATATGCACAGAAAGGATGTAGGGGAGAAGTACTGGCTCAGGAATCTTAGCATGACGTATTATTTCTTCCCTTCACTGTCTGCTGGAAGAACAGTTTTATTTAAATTAAATAAATAGCTGATTCTGTAGTTACTACCTGAAATCATGTCTTTGACTAAATCAGGTCTCCTAGAGGGAAAGAAAAAGTTTCACTGTTAATTTCCTAGCTCAGTAGGGTAGAAAAATGCAAAATTACCTAGTTTTGGAAGTCTTCAAACGCACATAACACAGTTCTCTATTTAAGCAGCATCTCTGCATGTTAGGGAGACAAAAGTAGTTGATAACATCTTACAAGTGTGCATTTGTTATAAATAGAGGAGCTGCTACTGTTGTAAATTAAGGGGCTCATTTCAAAATCATGACATATTGTAGGTTACTAAAAAGCCAAGGACTACGGCTAGGTGAGAGGAAAACGCTGGTTTATTTTAGGGACAGAATGTTTTAGGGTAAACAATGATTCTTTAAGGGACCCCAGTGAGATCCTGTTCTTGCTTTTCTCTCCTCTGCCAGATGTCTTGTGGTGCTAATTCTGCCTAAACACATTTCCTTTCAGAAGTCCCAGCTAGTGTCTCTGTCTGGGGAGTAAAACCCACTTGTTTAGAATAAGGAGACATGATGTTTGTGCTGAGGGGAAGTTTGTCAATGGACCAGCAATGTGACAGCTTTGTTCTTCACCAGATTTTTCCCCTTCCTGTGAGTCCTCTAAAAGCAGCAAGCCTGGTTGTACAAGGAGCCTGTGCTGTGCTCCTTGGATGACTTTTTGGTGATACATTTCATATTCAGGTTGACTCAGATGGGTTTGGAGTGGTGGGACTGTGCTTTTTTCCCATGGTGAGACAGGACATGCTGCTCAGCACTTCTCTGCTTTCCTGGAATTCCATCCCAGGATTGTAGGTATCAGCCAGGCTGCTCTTTGCCAACGACATGCCAACAGTGACAGTCCTACCACCAGCTGCTAATCAGGATCAGTCGTAACAGGGCTCTGCTCCTATGAGGTCCTGCCCAGTTTTGTGTTGAGACTGAAGGGACAGCTGTGGTAAAGCCCAGGCTGAGGCTCAGCTCCTGGTCCTGCTACCACTACTCCACAGATCTGTTTTGTGGCACAGACAGATTTGTTCACTAATATTTTTGTTCAAGATTGCCTGAAAAATTCAAATTTAGCCCCAGCTCTGGTGTACTACATTTCAAAAAATGCCTGATATTTTAAACCATTATTCTTTGTTTAGAAAAAAGGAGTTTTGTATGTCTAAAAACTTGTTGCTTTGAGATACTTCAGTCTAAGAGGAATGTGAATGTATTCTGCAAAATATGGGAAAAAGTGACTGACTGGACTGATTATTCATGTTAAAGTTGAAACCACTATGATTTGGCATGGAAAGAAACCAATATGTAAACATAAACTTTCAATTTAAACAACTTATAACAAAATACTTAACTATGTGTATTTTCCTTTGGAATTTTAAATGCACTAT
Source organism: Cinclus cinclus (assembly GCF_963662255.1). Lineage (NCBI taxonomy): Eukaryota > Metazoa > Chordata > Aves > Passeriformes > Cinclidae > Cinclus > Cinclus cinclus. Next base: position 49,666,923 of record NC_085047.1, read on the forward strand.
GTGGAAGATTTCCCTGTGTCTGCCCCAATAAAATTTGCATGAGAGGTTCACATCATCCTCCAAAGGCCCATAGTTGTGGGATGTGGGTCCCAGTATTATCTTGTGTTTCTGCAGTGAGGTAACATGATGCTCAGACTGCACCTTCTGTTTTACTGGTTTGAGAGGCTTGGAGTTCTCTTGCTTGTATCTGCATTTTGAGTGATCAGCTGAACGTCCTGCTCACATAATTAGCTTTATGCACTTCATCAGCATAGACTCTAACTTGTTGTAAGTACCAGGTGGGAAAGAGTTTGTCAGCCGCTGTGGAGGAATTTGATGTGTGGAGGATTGGAAGAAGGGTGAATTGTTTAGAATGAGTTAAATGCCATGAGTTCAGGAAATTGAAGAGTGTCAGTATAATATGGGGAAATACTTCATAGTCATAAGGTCTGCTAGTCTGTTAAATAATCTTCCAACTCAAGTGATGAAATCCCTGTTGCTTAAGATTCTTTAAATAGAACAATAGCATGGTGTTAGAGGCAATTCTTCCCTGTCGATGTGCTAGACTAAAAGACGTAATGCTATTCAATATCTACCCACAGCTCTGAATGCTGAAGCAATTTATTTTGAGACTGAACAAGAAAATGGTGATGAATATTTCAAAACTTGTTTTAGTATCTCATGACAGCTATTGTTTTGGTAAAAATTACAGAAAAATGAAACTGCATGTTTTATTGATGTAAACCTCCATGATCCTTTCTTCAATATACATATTTCTTACCGGTTTTTGACCTTGCATCACCCAGCCTTGAAAAATTGAATTTCCATTCTAATAAGAAAAAATGTCAAAGTGTCAGATTCAGGTGGGTGGAGAAATGAAGAAATTAGAGTGATCATAGAAGCCTTGAATAGATGCCTAATTGCTTCCAAAATGGGTAGAACGTTCAAATTTGTGACATGGTAGACAAGTATACCAGTCGTTCTTAAATACATAAGTATTATGTAAATATGAAGAATTTCCTGCGTGAAAATACTTTCCAATCATATTTCTATGACTGATTTTCTGCTCAGTTTTCTACATGACAAATTCTTTTTTTTTTCCTTTCTGATCTTGTTCTGATAATAATTCCTTGATGGAAGATTTACTTTATTCTATTATTTCACTCTGAATAGGACTAAAATAGAACAGTATTGAGATTCTCAGCTTTGTGAGGTGAAGCATCTGGAAAAGTGCAGTATGCCAGCCAGGAAGAGCAAGGGCTATAACACATTTTAGCTGCCTTGACTTAGCAGCATTTACTTTTCAGACTCTAGTTGCTAATGATGGAATGAAAAAAATTCGAATAATTGTTTGGGGGTGTGGGCACAGAGGTTTCTCTCTGTTTGCAGAATTTGAAACAGCAGTGCTGAAGTATAAGTTGGCTATTAATTTCAGGAGGTTTTAGATTAGGTGCTTGTGATAGTATTTTAAATGTAGTATTATTTTAATAACTTAGATAATGTCTTTGCTATCTCCATTGTTACCTCCTTCCCTGCCCATCAGAACACATAGCAGAGGGAGCCAGCCATTCCACACTGGGAGGATCTTCACCACCCTTTCTAATGAATAAGTAGAGGCAGGAAGATCAAGCTGGTTTGGAAATGCAAAGCTACTTTTATATGAAGATGCCAACCTGAAATATTTAAAAGGGTTTCAGTTTTGCTGGGCTTAAGTTTGTCAAAACTGAAGAAATCCATGAAACTCTGAATTCTGCAAAGCTTGCTTTTTATAAGCAAAGAACTGTTGAAAGAATTTTGCCAAGCTCTTGTGCCAGCTCAACTCAAGTGCTTAATCATCATGTTTGCTATTGTTATAAAGTGCCATATAAAATCTGTGGTTTTAGTGTAAGAAGTCCGGTCTGGGAGATTCTGTGTCTGTGTTCTAAAATTGTCCTGGCTCATACCCGGCAGCTCCAGTTCCATTTTTTTGGCACTTATTTCTGTCTGGCTTTTAAAAAGTGGCTTAAATTATCTACCTCACTTTCCTGTCCGTAAAATGGGGTGGGAGAGTACAAATGTTTGTGCATGTATTGGGTAATGGGGCGACAAGGAAGAAACAGATAATGACAAATCCTCTTTCCTGGCCCATTTCCACGCAGGATTATTTGACTGATTATGTGCACCTAATTTAGTCGCGGCGACTCTTAGTGTTTAATCTGCAGAGGGCAAAAAGTAGTTCAAACCACTTGCACACCAGGCTGCCAGACACCAGTTTCACTGGAGAAGGCAGTGCAGTGCCCCAGGATTAGATTATTCCCATTACAGACACCCCAGGTGTCTCTGTCCTTTACCTCTGTGGGAAGGTGTTGATTCAAAGATCAGTGTTGTGAATATAGCTACTGTGGCAACTGCTTGGTGACCCTATACTGGGAGGTTTCATCAGCCCCTTCATTACTTTAAAAGTGTTCTGTGGTTGATTTTGTGCTTCCCTGGTCAATGGAGATAATGACTACTTTATTGCAGTATGATCAGCTTCATTAATTTCTTAGAGGGGTACAAAGAAAGCAGTGAAGACATTTCTAAAACATCTTTTTGGTTTTTTTATCTTTAAATCACATTTTTTAAAACATCTAGTCTTCAGTGATTATGAAGGGTATCCCCTCTGGTAGGGATGTGAGTGATAAAAGAGGAAGAAGAGACCTGATGGTGCAGTGTAAATTTTACAGTCTGGGGAAAACTCTCAGTCAGCCCAGAGCCAGTACCAGACACAAGCACAACGCTGATCTTTCTGGGGACACTCAGCACTTGGAACGGTGGCACTTAAAATGTCCTTTTGAAAATATGAGGACAAGCAGCAGCTGGATCATGTCTTGTCACATCCATATTAAAACCCCCTCCTAAGACCAGAAAACTCAGTATAAATTGTCTCATTTTCATACTCTAATCTTCCTATTCTATCTGTTGAGGGGAGAAATATTCATATAGAAGTGAACCCTGTGGGTATTCATTGAAATGGATTAATCTTTTAGTTTAGCTCAGAGAAAAATTAAGGAATAAAGCTTTGAAGAAATGAGAGCTCATCTGTTTCTCTTTTTCTTTTTTTCCTATTTTTTTCTTTTCTTTTTCCCCCTTGCCTTCTAAAGAAATCACAGTTAAAATCTTCATAGTCACCCACTAATGAAGTATGACCTTACAGGACTTTTGAGAAACTTTCTGCTTCACCATGTCCCTCTCATGCATTTCATTTCAGTTTATAAATCAATATTTTAAAAGGGTTAATTTTGGATTTCTAGCTATGGGGCTTATCACTGGTGTATTCCATTGACTTCATCTGGAGGTTTTGTGCTTTTTGAAATTCAAGCCTGTGGTAATCTCGATGCATTTAACTCCATAAAGATACATCTTCAAAAAGCACCACATATTGCTTCTGGTTCAATTCTGCATTTTGTATTGTCTGTGAGGTTGAAGCCAGTGAGCACAGTGAGGCATTCTGGCTTTGAAATCTTTAAGTAAATCAAATATTTGCCTGGCTGAACCAGTTACTGACAGTGACAAAAACCATTACAGACTATGATAATAGACTTTCTTCCAATGATAACTCCCCCCCCCCCCCCAAAAAAAAAATAAAGTATAAATTTAAAGATATAAAAAGTTTGATATGGTAGTTATGAGCCAACTTTGAGTCTCAGTGAGACAAAGAAAAATACCTGTGTAACAGTTTGGAGTAATGTGAATTTTGAAAGGATTTTTAAAATTATGTTTTCCCTTGTGTGATTTCTGCTTAGTGTCAGTGAAGCTGTTAGCTTGTTTTCCTAAACAAGGAGCAAATAAGCTTGAGATTCAGTGTTTCTTTGATCTCTTTCAACAATGACCTAATTTAAAAAGTGAAACTGAGATGATCTCCTTGCAGTCATGTTATTAATAGCTGTAGTCAAGAGTAAAATGTTGTGAATTTGTCACACACAGTTCAGTCCAATTGCCTAACCAGCAATAAACAGGACCAAAGTTACAAGTACTGTAAATATTACTGGCAAATCATATTTAGACCAAAAGGTTTCAGACAACAAAACCGTCCTCTTTATAGAACATGAAAAATCAATTAACAAAATGGTATGCTCTTGCAAAATGAAGTGTGGAGAATGAGCACAAACAAATGGGGATTTGGAAAAAGCCTGTAAACTGTCCCTTTTGGGAGGGAGAGTGACTGATTAGCTGAGGATAACCATGGTGGATTAGTGCAGGTACGTATTAACAGTGGAGCAAAGGAAGACAAACTTCAAAGATATTTCTAATCTTTGATCCCATTAGGAATCCTGCAGAAGACTTGTGAATTCTAATTTAGTAGCGTGAGAAGTGTTACAGTCAAAAGAGTGCAGGACTATTTTTAGAGGGAAAAGCTTTTTCCATGTAGAGGTTGGGCTGGAATATCACTCATGACATTTTTTTTCCATCACACTAAACTAGTCCAAACAGGTTTAAATTTAGGTCATTTGTGCAAGTCTTCCAGGTGCTTTTAAGAATATCTGAAATAAAGGAAGGAATAGCATCTTTTGCAGCTTTCGTTATTGCCATGAGTCTATTAGTTGTGATCCAAGAACTTGAAAATTGCAGTTTAAACAACTTCCTTCTGGCTTTCTGCTTGACAGTCTCTAGAGGCTTGGACAAGGTTACATGAGGCTGTAAACATCTCAGAATGTTGTGGTTCTTTGTCTTGTGACAGGTATGAGAGCATAGGCTATAAACTTGGGACTTTCAGAGTAAATTTAAATGCTAGAAGAAAGCTGATTGAAGTCTGAAACAAGTAAAACCACCACTGGCAGAAAATTGAGACTGAGACCCTCCAACCAAGAACACTAAGCTGAATAGAACAGGAACAATTGCACCGTCTTTTCCTGCAGGGTGGGAATTATCAGAAACTGTGGGTTCTTGGAACACAAGACATCAGTGACATCAACAGTAGCAGATGTATGCTTCCCATGTGGCAGGTTTAAGGGTCTGCCTGTGGAATTGGTGTGGTTGGAGAAGAAAGGTGCTGCCATTTCTGTGGTTTGCAAGCAAACCTTTGAGTCTCTGTTCCCTATGGCAAGGAGTCAGTTAAGCTGGGCTACATGGTGTAAATCATTAATACACATTCTTCCCTACTTCACGATCTGCTCATCTGTCTTGACACAGTGTAAGTTGCCATCACTACTTCCATAGGAGGCTAAACAGTCAGAAATACTTATGCAGAAATACGAACATTCAGGATGAGAGAATAAAGTGCTCTGATTCAGAGGTGGGAACTGGACCTCGTTGGAAGAGCTGGCAGTGTTCCCATATAAGCCTCAACACGGGATCGTCCATCCATGGGGTTTGCCTCAGAGCAGGGGCACGTCCCTCACTGCGTGTCACTCATTGATTCACCAAGCAGTCATAAGGATCCTCTGTTATTTTAGTGCACACTACCTGGATTGGGCCATTAGGCATTGAGCAGTGTGTGTTCCTATGTAAAAAGGTAAGAACTGCTAACCAGAATGCAATGGAGATGGATGCATACACTGGCCAGCTGCTGGACTGATGCCAGCAGCAACTTCTAGCAACACTAATGCTGCACAGAGCGCCCTGGTGAGACAAAATGAGGCCAGATCAGTTAGTTTTTGCATGTCACAGACCCTTCTCCACCTGAACATGACACCAGTCATTTCTATATGTATTATTATTTAAAGTAAGCCTCCCAAAGAAGATTAATTCTATTATAGTGCTCAATTAAACTACCACAAAGAAAGAAAATGGTTTCTAATTTGCAGAGAAGAGTCAGGAGATGCCCTTCTACCTTAACCAGAATTTTTCTCCTAAAAAAAGAATATATCATTTATTTGATGCTTTTTATAAACTCTTCTGCTCAGTTCTTACTGCACATGAGAAAATCTACAAATTAATATTACTTTTGTAATCTGAGGAAAGGGGATTTCCCAATGAATGTTATTACAATACTTTTATTTAAACTGAAGTCCTATTTTTAGATGCTTGGATGTGTCCTGGGATAAAACATTCTTTCTCTGACATGTTCTAATGTTGACTAAATGCATTATGTACTGCATCTAGGTATCTAAGGAATTTTAATTGTCTTGGAGGTACACAATAGTGTTTTAGAATTAGGATATTTATCACTTGTCACGGCTTGTAAATTTAGATACAGAACAGGCCTGTACACTGTCAAACTGTGTGGGAAAGAAGAATAAGAGGTAGCGTCATAGTCTCTGTATGCCTTCCAAAGAATAGTTTGGAACTATGTTCTAAAAATGTCTAAGATGTAGTTTAAAAAGGTGTCGTTTAAAAAAGCTTAAACCTGAAGGAAAGATACAAGAAATTTTAAAAGAAAAAAAGCTGATGCTAAGAAACTGTCTCTTGTGCACACAAGTCAGTCCCACTTCTTTGGCAAAGCGATAGCTGCTCTAAGAAATGTGCTGAATTATGCATGGCTTACCAACAGCCCTGCTCTGGAGCTCAGTTGTGATAGCTTCGGGGAATGTGTGCACTCCTGAACTGTCATCTCTCTACCCATTGTGTGAATCAAAAGTACCTGCAGATAAAAAATTCAGATTAATTGAGAAAAGCCTCCAAGCAGCTCAGTGAGTGATGGAAGCTTGGTATCCATCGCAGCTGGAAGATAAAACTGTGGACTGTCATGGTAAACAATTTGCAGCTATGTTTCGTTTGGTATTCCCCACTTTGAAGCATGCCAGCTATCATGTTTAAAAAACAGCCCAACTAGTAAAACTAGTCTAAAACATCTAAGATTTGTATATTTTATATCAGACTGACATTTTAATGGAGCCCACAGTTTTGTAACTGTAATTTTTTATTTTGCTTTTCTTTTTAATAGGGTGGATGGCAAACATTTCCCTAAGTTGCTTCTCAGCAGCCGTCATGAGGTGGTTTCTGCCCTTTTCCAGGGTGGTGGGAAGCACTTTGGCAGGGTTGAAGCAAAGCAGCAAGGTCCTTTTATGACTTCTCCCCTGCCCATATAGCCAGATATTTGGAGTGATTATCCTGCTAAAATACAATATAATGCCATTTTATAGTTCTTTAAATGTGGTCATTCTGCTAGTGTTTTATTCTAACATGCCTGTGCACTATCTCTGTTTTGCTGTTTTCCCTCTTGACTTTAAACAAGAAGCTCCCTCTCCTCTGTGTGCTGCCCATCACTTGCATGGCACCCAGTGATGATTTGGCAGACTGGTGCTAAATAAGAATTGTGGTAACATTTCCCTCTACTACAGCAGACACAAAGCTTCATCCTGCTTTTTTTTTCTTTTTTTTCAGTTTGTAATTAACTAATGAAACGTATATGTATTAGCTTTGGTAATGTTTCCAGGAAAATACTGCATGCTTGTTTGAAAGTTCACCTCACTGTTTAGGTATTTTAGAGGGAAGATTTTTGGGGAAGGAAGCTCTGATGGAGTTTTAAGCTAATTTTCACTGGGCAGATTGTAAAGAAGTCACGGTTTTCCCCAGACTCAGATTTCTGAATTTTTTGCAGCTTCCATCACCAACTCAAGGTCCTCCTCTGCTTGACATAATGCCCTGTCGCTTGGAGCCAGGCTAGGTGTGCTGGCATCTCACACTGGCAGCTCGGGCTGGGCGAATCAATTGTGGTGGGTAACGTGCTCAGTCACATTAGCCCTGCGAGCGTGCACAAATCCTGCCTGTGGCTAACAAGATGCTGCTGCCTCTGCCTGCGAGCGTGGAGGCGAGGAGCCAGCTGCTGGTACCTCCGGACATTTCACCTCGCCCAGCTGCAGCGCTCGGAATCTGGGGGTCCCGCTGCACCAGGAGAGCAGCTGAGAGCCAAGCACTCTCAACTTTCTGCATCCCTGTCCTTGGCTTGGCATTGGACCTGATAATATTAATACAGTTTTGCCTTGAGAGCGGGACATGGGATGTGGGAGCCTACTGCAGTAAAATAAACTAGGTCGGTGCAGCACGCAGTGTGTTTTATGTCCCCCAATATGTAGTGATATTCCTGCATATCAAGTGATATGTCATTTACAGCATTTTGGTTACACTTAGAATAAATTTATTTAAATTTAACTTCTCTTCAGCATTAGCTTTCAGACTTGGAGATAAATAAGCCATAGTTGACCTTGGACTTCTGTTGCATTCTATTCTGCTTAGCAGATTTTTAACTATTCAGTTCTGGCAATATTTTCACCAAGATACATGAACAAATCACCTTATTTAATTTGCTGTTCATCTGATAAAGGCTGGGGGGCTTTAGTTTTATACTTTCCTTCTTCTTTTGCAATATTGTCCTGGAGATGAAGCAGTTTTTCTGTTAGTGATTCAAAGGAAATTGGATACATGGTATAAAAATTTTCAGAGCAATCTGCAAGTGCTGAGAGATGGGAAGGAACAGCTTAGCTGTGGCTGACCCTGGCACCCACCCTGCATCAGGAGTCCTGAACTGTCCATGAGCCACAGGGATTTTCAGCACAGGGCTTCAAGACAAACTCTCCAAGAATTCAGAGTAATTCATGGGAATTAAATAGTACAAGTACAGGGAGTAATTAAGGGCTTAAGGATCACTTGCACTCATACTAACTTGAGTAATTGTTTTCATTGGCTTCATAAGGTCTATTCAGCATTGTATACCTTTGAAGGAGAGGTCTCAAGCAGTCGGCTGCAGCACCAGCTGGGAATTCATATCATCCAGGGAACTTGGGAACAAGGTGTTTCCACTGTGACTGCAAGTGGGAACGCCAGCAATAACAGATAAAAAGCAACCTACGTTTTCAAATATCTCACTTTTGTTTAAAAAAGCCCCCACAACAGATTATTAGACACTTGAAGGTTGATCTGTTTACAGCTGCATAAAAAGCTCCAGTTAGCTGAAGTATGGACAGCCTTTCCATACAGTAGTTTAGTACTGGTTCCACCAGGTCTCTAGAAATTGCCTGCACTTTCCTGCTGGCTGAAGGAATGCAGTGTGGCAACAGATTTTAGCATTTCTGTATTGCATGATATAGGTAGACACAGAAACCTTTATTTTCAGAGAACAAACCCATTCAGTCATTTTTTTTGACTCTTAAGTGCAATTTAATACATTGATATTTCTAAAGAAGTTTCTGTTGGAAGCTGTTGGTAAATGGTAATTTGTCCTCTTCCGAGAAACTGTTGGGAGGCAGGCAAGTGTTGTTATCACTGCCTGGTAAAAAGCAGGAGCTCTCACGTGAGCCATCTTGGAGCATATTGGAAGGTTTATGTGGGATACTTGAAGCTCTGGTGTTTTCAGCTCTCTGAACCCAGGATACTTGGTCTGAGACCCAGAAATGAGCTTTCTGGGATGACAACAGGGAAAATGACCACCAGCTGTGGGCACAATGCACTGGATGAGAAGTTCAGTAAACCATGTCAGGGGAGCCTGATAATGCTTCGAGACCATGTGTGAAGTGTTCTGACACAAATGTCACACTTAGCCACTTATTCCCAGCTCCAGCAGAACAAAGCTCTGCTTCCTGGGGGAAAGTTTTGGGAACATTTATGCTTTTATATGATGTAATGATGTCCCCTCCAACCTTCGTGAGTTGAGGGAGAACTTCCATGGGTGTGTTTCAGCAGTGAAGTAGATATAGTCCTTCATCTCTGTAAAGCTGGCTTTGACATTTATCATATCAAAGTATTCAAATTTACGAAACAGTTTCTTGGAGCTCAGCTAGTCCTATGGGTGACTTTTTTACAGAACTAGCAGCTGAGCTGCCTCCCTGTTAAAACTGCACAGGGAAAAGAGAGAGCTGCATCCTGTGATCTGCAGGGAAATTAGAACAAGCTAATCAAAATATAGCAGAGATTGAAGTTAGACATTAAAGGTGCTTTCATATAGACCACAAGACTAGAGCCTAGAAACATGATCCTAATGTGTACTATACTCTAGTGCACAAGTAAAAGTATAGCCAGAATGCAGTCAGAAAATACCTTATTTGATAAGAGCCTTTTTCCACTAAACAATGGTAATGAATCTATGTAAGGCATTTCACAAAGCTTTCTCAGGGACATCAGAGATGTAGGGTCACTGAAAACAGGGCAGCATGGTGAGAGGTTCTTGCTCTTGACGGATGATCAGTAATACTGACCATGATTTGGGGCAGATTTTCTCAACTGTTGTTTATCACAAGTGTAAGGGATGGACCTTGACTAAGAAGCTTGTTTCTTTTATATTTTTTGAAAATAATTCACGATGTCTAACCTATATTTCTCTTGCAAGAGTTTATACCTGCTTGTCTTGTTCTATCTGAAAAGGATGCAGAGAATTGCTTCTGCACAATACACATGCAGAGAATTGTTTCTGCCTAATACATATTTGAAGACTCCTGTCATGTCTCATCTCATTTCCCTTCTGTAGAAATGAATCAATCCATGCACTTCAGCTTTTTCCTATGCCATGCTCTCTAAGACATCTGATAATTTTCTGTTGCTTACTTTTGGACTTCTACTTTGCCTGAGTGTGATTCCCTGACCTAGACTAGTTACAGAAAGCCAATATAAATCCCACTTTGTAAAACTTTTCATAATGGAAGTCAATCACCTATTAAGGTCAAGGAAATTAAATCTTTCAGAGTTGATATGAACTTGCCTAAGGATACCAATCAAAAGAGTCAGAGCCAGGCAGATGACCCAAGACTCCAACTCCCTAGCCAGTCCTTGTGAAGACTGGCAAACATACTACCTGCAAGCCTTTCCTTAGAGAAATGTACCATGTGGAATCACTAAAAGTTCTGGACTGCCCCCCAGACTGGTCGTTTTTCTTGGAAGATGTGAGATGTAGCAGTGCCTCTTGTATTTATGTGCTGACTGCTCTTCATAGATGGCATTCACCCTGCTAAACTCCTACGGCTCCAGCCTCTTGTAGATTGAAGGCATGACAGTTTAAAATGTGTTTAAATGATTAAAATCTCTTCCCTCTCACCTTTAAAACCTTCTGCAAATGGAGATGGGCATCCAAGTTTAAGTTCTATTTGGGTAAATTTGTGCCTTTTAGTGACAGATTAGAGAAGAAAAGCAGAGCATTTTAAAAAATAAGAGCTGGTATATGCTGCATGCTCCAACCAGAGCTCCCTTCACCAACTCAATAAAGTCAAACTACAAGTATCTCTAAAATAAGGTTGTAGGAGAGGTTGCCCAGCATGAGCTGCAATTGCAGGAAATTATTTCTTATTAATTATTGTGCAGCAGTGAGCACATTAAGATGTTCTGCCTTCTCCTTAGCTACGTGATGTTTGCTGGACTACAGCACATCTCAGCCACACTGAGGAAACACATATTTATCTATCTGTTTTAAAAATGATAAGATATTCTAATTGTTACTCAGCTGATCTATACATCTTACCTTTACTATGGCACAGGCATGTTTACTTCTTTTTATTGTTTGGCTGGGCTTGGGTTTTTTTTGTGGTTTGGTGTTTGGTTTGGTTTTTCTTTAATAAGATACATTTATTCATTTTCTTCTCTGCTCTATTGGAATAGTTTATCTGTAATTTAAGATGCAGTAACTTTGTTACTAGTGGAAATCAATGAATTAATTTGATACCAGCAATTGTTTAACCTACCCAATAGGTTAAGGGACCAGAGGGACCCTAGTGCAAGAAAGGGTGTACTAATACTTTATGAACATGCAGCATATGCACCAGCACACTGCTGATTAAAAAAACACAGGAGACTTTTCTTCAAATGATTCTGAATAAAGCCTTTGGTTCTGTTTCCATGTGTGGATTTATTTTTTTTTTTCATTGTCCTAAATACATTTGTTAGACTACCTCATTTTGAACTGTAGCTGAAGCTACATTAGAGAAAGATTTTGCATGCATTTAATACATCACTGAAAACAATCGAGAGTTTTATGTGTGTGTGTGTGTATATATATATATATATATATATATATATATATATGTATATATGTTTTACCTGATAAATATCTCAGATTTAAATCCTTCTGAATCCTTGGACAGTGCTATTTGATCTCTTAAGCATGCACTTATAGTTACTTAAGAATCCACACACTGGAGATCTAGTGACCCAGTTGTGCTCTGCAACTGCCATGTGTGGGAATTGATTTGGGTTTTATTGATCCAGATAATTTTTGAACCCTGTGAACATACTCAGGAGTTTGCAAGTGCTAATGAGCATTGCTTGCAAGCTGAGCAAATGGTGTTCTCCAGACAGAAGCTCTGTGATAGGTGCACAGCCCAGTGCTGCACACAGTAGTGGAGAGCTCTGCCCTTAAAAGATCTTTTAAATGTGGCTTAGTTACTCGGAAATGTGTGTGCTGAAACTTGCAGTGGTGTCAAATACAGTGGCAAGAAAACTGACTGGAGATCTCCTGGAAGATTTGAAGTCAATAGTTTTTTTTTTTCAAATGTAAATATTCTCTACAGTACAGAAGAACAGTAAATGCTTTTCCTTCCTTTGAGGTACAGTGGTGGTCTTAACATGACTTGAACTGCATTTCAGGGTAGTTGTGGTCTCTGAATGCTTTACTAGTATCGCAAGCTACAACCCCTTCCTATGACCCCTTACCTATGAACTATTTCTGCTCCAGAGAGGGAGGAAAATATTATTATTTATGAAATAATATAATGTCTAGTATGTATCTCTCCTGAAGCAATAGACGTGTGTTTATCAGTATGAATGCACCAATGTAAGTCATAATAAACTGTATGAAGCTGTTAAAAACTATTTGTTACTGGTAACAATATGTTACCAGTACCCCAGTGCAAGGTTTACATCAGTTAACAATATGTTACCAGTATATTTATTAGCAGCTTTTGATATTTTAATGTCTAGCCTCATAACTAGCTGTGCGTAGAGAGATACTGTCAAGTTAAATGTTCCTTCTCTATGTTTAAAATGGTACTTTTGGTAGTTAAAATGAAAGAATGCAGTAAGAAAAAAAGTTGAACTTACTGTTTGGTTGTGCTTACAGTAGTCCAGCCATGTGGATTGATTAGTTGCCATCTAAGCAATTTAATTTCAAACATCCTAGCAGGGCAATTCTGAGATGTGTTTTGCACACCAGCAGCACTGTTTGGGTTTCTGTCCATCCTCAAGTCCTTTGCTGTTTCCTTAAAAAGCTCTTCTGTTTTCTACACCACTACCCCATTTACCTGCTCCATGCACACTTTGAGACCCAACGTGTCACTCACCCCATCCCTGAGTCCTCTTAGCACTGATGTTCTCATGCCAAACAAGTATCCCAAGATGCTGCTAGGGGAGATGAAAGGAGCAGCCTTGTCAGATACTGTTTGCACAGACAGCTGAAGGAGCACTGGATTTTTGAGATGATAGGCATTTTGGGCTCACCTTATCAACCCATCTGCATCAGCAGATGGAAGGTGGACCTTTCTAGGAGCTGTGTAACAGGTGACAGCTGCTCATTATCATATACTGAAGACTTTGCATGGTGAACAAGAACTATTTCTAGAGAAGCAAAATGTGTTTTTTCCAGGTCCCCAGTGCAACTGATTGTGCTGGACTGGGTCGTGGCACTGCAGATAAAGCCCACCATGATCTGTGCTTGCCTGTTGTGAGCTGCTGCTGGGTATACCTGTAATAAGGGTACACCCACCCTGAGTATTGTCCTCAGGTACTTCCTCCTCTGAAGACATATCACATCCTCTTCCTATCCCACTGCAACAGTGTCATTTGAGGTTCCTCCTTGACTACAGGTCAGGCCAGTAGCCCTTGCTGTCGTGTAGCTCTCGCACCATCTGGAGCTCAAAGCCTCCTCAGAGAGCACTGATTTGCATAGCACAAGAGTCATGACTGTCATTCCAACTTTAAAGTATTTCTTGTGTCAAGGGCAAATAAAACATGCTTTCTTTTCCCATAAGTAGACTTTGGCAGTGAATGAGCCCTTTAAGCTAGTTTGCAAATGACTGCACTATAGGATAGAGAATTCTTATGGGGAAAAGGGGGAGGTTTAACTGGGAGCATATTTACATACAGATAAACTATCAGGTTTTCCTAGGGTCAAATTCAGAAACCAGATGTAGGGCAGGGTACTCTGTATTAATTGGACCAGCTCAGTTTGCTCATTTCTTCACTCAGAGAAAATCAGTTCCTTCCAACACTCTCTGAAGTGAGTCGCTGCATGGCCAGAATAAATGGAAGGGCAGCCCCTTCCCTTGTAAGAGCCTTGGGGATTTCGCCACAGGCACAAGGGGCATTAAAAAACTCCAAGTCACATCTTGCCCTCTAAAGCAGCTGAAATATAAACAGAGCTCCTGTGCCACAAAGCTCTGCCCTTAAAAGTACCATAAACAAAAATCAGGACTGTGAACCTGTAGAGCTTTGAAGATATGCCTGTGAGCACCAGAGACAGGATGCTGCTTATGCACTGGGCAAAACACTGCCATGTCAGAGGTATTAAAATGTTTATCCAATAAAATGAACTGGAAAGGTTCAGCTCTCCAGCTACCTGTTCAGGTTAGGCTAAGTATTGTCGGAGAAAGGCTTGTTGGGAAAGAACTTGTTTGGATAGGGTGGCCTTGACTGAGGGACAGTTTATTACCCTTTGAGAATAAACATATTTTCACTGGGAAAGATTCTGGGGTTTTGGGTTTTTTTTTTTTTTGTCCAAAACAAGATTCCCATCATAAATGAGGTAGATGAGCTTTATTGAACACATAATGAAGAATAGTGCCTGGGTAAAATGCTCAAGGAAGATGCTCTGAGGGGGATTCAGTTGCATGACTGTAAGTTTCTTGTGCTGCCTTGGAAAGCCCAGGAGATCTCCTCCACCCTTTTTGACCATATGATGTTGACCATATGATCTCCAGTACCATGCAGATGTCACAGGGGCATAAAGATGTCTAAAAATGGCATTTTGACACCTGTGATTGCATGGATGATTCTTATCTCAAAGAGAGAAATTCTGATATGCAGATCCTGGCAATTGCAATGCTTCCTGTGTGCAAGCTACTCGTGGCTCTAGCAAAACGAGATGTGGTTCAATATGGCCAGAGAAGCCTGACACAGCTATGTGCCTCCTCCTGAAGTTACTGCTGGTTTTAGACCTCCCAGCATAAAAAAAAAAAAAAAACAAAACAAACTTTTTTGTTTTATCTTGTACAAAGAAAGCAAGTGAGTAGCACAGGTAACTAAACTTACTCTCTTGAGTCACCTCTGATCCATTCAACACCTTGAATTCCAGTGCCATGGCTTACCTTTAAAGATGAGCTATGGACATTAGTTACTTTTAATCTGCCTGGTTTCCACTCTGTTACTTTTCCGTTTGTCATCATGGATGATGCACAGCTCTCTCCAAAATTTGTTATTCATCTTTAGCTGTGCATGCTTTAAGGCTGAATCTATTATTTCTTGTGCTACATGACACATCAGAGATAGAGCTTTTCTTGTTATGAAAACAGTCACTGTAATACAAGTGAAGATTAATGGAAAGAATTTTTCTGTCAATATCAAGAGTTCCTGTAACGTGGTATTTTCCATGTTAATATATTTAGAAACTTGATTGCAATATTCCCACCCCTAACTCTGGTATTTTTTTGTCCTCTCTTTTACCCCCATATACAGATAATGTACTGGGCTGTCATCTCCCCCCAGACACTTGCTTGTAGTAGCAGCATCTTGAACTTCTGTACCTGCACATGATGTATCCCACTTAACGAACCCTTCATGAATCATTTGTCCTTTAAAGCATATGTTTTATTCCAGCAGAGCATATGGCCTGCCTTGATCTGCCATACATACTATTTGAAGCAGCCAAGACTCAATCCTAGATGTTTTCTACCTCATTAGAGTCATTATTGTCTTGACCTTTTGTCAGAATGAAGTAAAAAATTTATGTTTTTTCCTTCTGAGTATGCTGCATCCTTGACAATTATTTTTGAATCAGAGGTGTCCCAGCCTCTCTTAAATTTTCAGCCATATGTTGCAGAGTAAGGGTGAATCTTATCAGTTCTCAGGAGAGTTTTCATGCATTTATGCCCCCAAATTGTGCCACTGAAGCTCTTGGGTCTTCTGACATGGTGAATAAAATTCTGAGAGCACGTTTTCAGTGGCTAACCTAAAGAGCAGCTGGGGATCTTCTTATAGTCCTTCCTGCTGCAATGAAGGGTTCTTACATGTCTTGTTTTGTTGCCTCCTCTCCTATAAGACAGACAGCAGAAAATGCCCAAATCTTCACAGGTCCTGGGCATGGATCCAGTGGGGAAACATGCACAGGGATGTTATTTCTTGCTGAATTCAACAACGTGCTCTAGTGGGCTAGAGGGTCATGCTTGACTTTATGCTCATGTTTGAGCCAGAGGGATAGCTGCTTGATGTGGGGATGTTTTTGCCTATCTCACAATCTGTCCTCTGTGCAAAGGCTGCAAGCACAATGTTAGACCCATGCCAAGGTAGCACTGGATGCTTTGGAAGCCTTTGAAGCCACATCCTAAAATCTTTGTCTCTCTCAGTAACATCAGTCCCTGTACCTCCTTTTCCTGTCCTCCTTTTTCTGTAAAAGATATCTCAATTTGGTCCTTCACTTCTGTTATGGTGCCTTTATTAAGAATGTCTCAAGTGCAATGCCATTTTGATTACCTACAGAGCCGTGGAAATGTTTTTTAAAGCTCAAAATGATTGTTCTCATTTAGCATGTGCCACATACATCTGGCCATACCAGAGTAACCTGGTACCTTCTTGATGAGGGCCCACCCCTGCTGCTGCAGGGACACTGCTGCAGTGATTTGGGGGCACCAGGAGGCCAAACTATTTGTTTCAGCTACATAGATTACACAGTGAGATTACAAATCTGAACTGAGAACTTCTCATTTGTTCTGCCTACCTGCCATAGTAACAGTGTGCACAAGCACTGGCTCACCTGCTTGGGTATGCCCTGAAATCACTGTCGACTTTGTCCCTGCTGTTCCTCTTATTAATTTATAGTTTATTCAGAAAACACAGACATTTGACTGGGGTGCCTTTGAGTCTTTCAGCTGGCTTTTAGCCAAGTTTGCTTGTCAAGGAACCCTCCTTTTCCTCTCCTGCAATATGTTTGGGCTGGTTGCTAAGCAGGTTACCTCCCAGCTGCATATTTAACAGGAGTGAGAAGGGTGGCACAGAGTTTGGAGGGGCTGGAGAGCAGCATGGATTTCTTTGCATTAGGAAACAGTAACTAAGGGACCGAAATAATGACAGCTGCTGCTTTCCAGGATAGATTTTTTTATGCATTAAGTCCTTGAGATTCTGATACTTGCTGTATTTCATGTGGTGTTTTTATTTTTGTTAATGGCCAAAAATGTTTGCACAGGCAGCAAGAAAGTTCATCTCAGGAAGAGTAAGTAATGTAAAATTTTCTATGAAATAGATGTTTTTTAAAGGTTTACTATTTCCCTCCAACATCTTTTAGGCAAAATTCTATTGGCACCTGTGCTGTTGTATTTCCCCTCTTTGTGTAACCCTTTCTGTAGGAATGCCTTCAAGTATAGCTTCCTCTGCTGAGGAGTTAGCATGTTCTCTAAGCAAAGTGATTACTGATATTCTCATTTCCCAGTCATACTATTTCTGTATGAAAATGTGATTATACTGATTGCAGCTTCCTAGTCTACAAGGCTCCTCTAAGATGCATATCATGGGGCAAGAGGAGATCAGGCAAGTAGTATCCTCGGGCTATTCTTGCTATTGAAATTGGTTTGAGGAAGATTGTTGCCTTAAGACCCCATCATTCTGAATACTTTGGGTTTGGGGGATTTTTGCCTTTTTAATGTGCCTAAGCTCTGGTCAATGTAAACACTTAGTAATTGGTGATATATCTTTTCTTGTATTCCTTATATTCTTGTATTTCTTATTTTGTTTCTGAATCTTTTATTTGATTCTATAAGACATCAAGGGCAGGAACTTCTTTCAGCACACTGGGAGCTCCAGCCTAGTACCCAAATAGCCAAATAAATCACTAGACAAGCTTGGAGCAAACACACATTTTCAAGTTGCCCTTGTAAAAATGTGGAGCTCCTCACTGAACATGCTGGACTCCAGCAAGGCCCCCTTGTATATAGGGACTGGTAACAGCTTGGATATCTTGGAGGATAATCTGCTGGGAAGGGTAACAGACAGCCTGAATTCATATTGCCACCTCTCATCAGCCTCTCTGAATCTCACTCCAGCAAAAGGGCACTCGTGGGGCAGGCAAAGCCACAGCAGTTTCCTCCTTGCTTTCTTTAGGATGATGATATATTGGAATTTTGGGATGTTCCCAGTGGGCAGCTTTCTTCCACTTCTCCACAGGATACATGATGGCCTTACCACGTGCCCTGCTCTTCACACAAAGTTCAGAGGTGCTGTCACTCATTGCAGCTAGAGTCCTCTGCAGAGCACAGCTCTTGCTGCTTGCCTGTGGCAGTGTTAATGATGCACATCCAAAGGCCACTTCCAATTTCCTCAAGTGGGGATTTCTCTGTCATACACGAGCTGCAGTGCAACCAGCTGAATAAGGAGCATGTGCCCTGTACAGCTGAAATCAGTTTTACCAGGGACTAAATTGTCAGGTTTGGAGAGGGAAAGCAGGATGAGCTCCAGTAAGTTTTCCAGTATCTATTACCTCTGCCTGTAGGACTGCCTACTCCATGGCAATCATGCATTCTCTGATTTACTGCTGCCCATGCCTGGCCCCAGCCGTGGTGACATTGTTGGCCATTGCTGCTCAGGTAAATCAGTCAGATTTGGCACTACAAGCAACAGTGGGGAGACACTGATGGCAAATTTCCCTAAATAAAGGGGCTCTTGCTTGCTGATGAGTCTGACCAGTTTTTTGGTGGGTTTTTTGGATCAGTCTTGAGGAACCTGCATTGCTCAGGTCTGGATGTGGTCAGCTCTGACCCAGCAGTCTCATCTTGTCCATGTATCTTATTTCCAAAACCAGTGGCACTTCTGTTGGCCAGATCCAACCAAACTCATCAGAGACAGAAATTTCATCATAAACAGCTATAAATAAGAGGTAAGATCTTACTGATGCTCTTACTGAGGCAAAGCCTGCAAAATGAGCTCATCATCTTTAATAGCAGGAAATACTCACAGGAGAATGGCAGTGGAGGTGTCCCAGTCTGCAGAAACCTTTATTAAAAGCACCCTTTCTCTTAGACACTTAGACTCTTCTGGTCCAGCCAGAAGACATGAGACACCAGACTGCATTAGCTCCAATGCTGATAAGATCTTTTCCCTGTCACTTGCATTTGGAATCACCTAATTGTCACCAGCTAATGCTCTGTTCTTCAAAATCTTGTTCCTTTCACACATTTTAGAAAGCTGGGGGGAAAGGGGGATGCCACTTAAACTTTTAACAGTCTCAGGAGTTTTATTCTTCCCTGCTCTCCTTCTGTAAAGTGAACTATTGTTTCACTTGTATCCGAAACACTGAACAAACTGACAGCAGACACTGAGAGGAGAGAAAAATAAACAATGCTCCCACAGAAAGCCCTTTTTCTCAATGACCTTTTCTTATCACACTGAGAAGAAGGTAGACAATATTATCATCATTGCTAGCATATTTCCCCCAAATATGCTGCCTAATCAGTAAATATAAAGTTGAATTTAACAGTTTTACTTACTAAGCATTGCCTTGTGCCTACCTTCATTAAAATTTATCTGCTGTTGTGTTACCCAATCATCCACTTTGATTTGATCCTCCTGGAATTCCTCTCCATTCTCAGTCATTCTGTGTAACTTCAATAATTCTGTTTCCTCAGCAGATTCACCACCTTGCATACTGCTTCCTTCTCAAGAACATAAAAAATGTTGAGTTGCAGACATGTTGAGAGCACCTACAACTTCATTTTGGCAAGAAAACTGTTTATTCTTCCTCACCACTTCTTTTCTCTTTTTCAAAACTCTTGCATTTCCACATACAATTGCAAACTTCTATTAATGTTCTCCCATGGCAGACTTTCCCAACAGACTTCAGTATAACTAAGCAAATGTATGGCCTGGTAATTTTGTGCACTCATAGAGTTTTGCCAGCTTTATTGCAGATAATGTATTTTGACAGAAATTGTCCTTTTATTTCTCTGCGTATCTTTAACCATCTGAGCTATTTGTGTCTTCAGTGATCTTTTTTTTTATGTTTAGATGAATGTATTTTATGGTGTAGAGTGAGATAAGGTATATTGCAAAAAAAAAAAAGAACATATTCCTATTTATACCCTGCAATAGAAATATTTTAAAAGACAAAACCACAGTGTTGATTGCCCTCACCATTCTTTCTGTAAATGAATGGGGCATAGCCATGCATTGCTGCAAATCCAGTTAGTAGAAGTCCCAGATATTAGCATTTACAATGATGTCTTTGTATCTTTGCTCTTTTCAAAGAGTATTTATATTTTTTTTAGTTTGTTGCTTACTATGCATTTAGCTGTTTTCTTTATGTTGTGATTAATGAGTATTAGAAGAGTGTAAGTTTAGCTAATGTGCTATGAAATTAAACTGGGCCAAAACTGTCTGAGGATATCCAACAATGGCTAGATACAATTTTCCTTCCACATGTATTGTTATTTTAGATGGTGTACAATTAAAAAGTCAAATTATTTTCCTCCTTCTATAGTGATAGAGAATAGGCATAATTTTAACTACAGAAACATGGATAGGCTGATTGCCAGTTGCACAAAAGGCAGATTAATACAGATGGGATTGTCCTGTGCTGGCTTTCAGAGCTGTTGGTGTGACCTGTTGTGCTGTTGGTGTGACCTGTTGTGCTGTTGGTTGTATTTGGATTGTCTCATGGAAGTTATCAAAGGCAGGTCTTGGATGTAAAAAATGGAAGAGAAAATAATCTTAACCTCCTAAATAAAGGTGCAGCTGTCAGAGCAGTGGTGCTCTGACTGTTCCACAGCAGAAAGAAATCTTCAGGTCCAAACTTGAGAGAGCTCAGAAAGCCACATCAGGATAAGTTGCTCTATTTTCTTAGTTCTGTGCATTTTAGCTGTCAGAAGTAAATGGCTAGTGAACTGAGTCACCCTGCTACGAGGGTGTTGTTTGTGAGTGATGTGTTCAACCAGAAGAAAGCATCCTGTCTCTGGCAATCTTTTAAAATTTCACAACTCAAAAAGATTAATTCTGAGAAAGCACAGGCTACCAGCCTCTCAGTCAAAAGCCATAGGAGAACCAATACATTAGATGGTTCTAACTACTTTGTTAGGGGCTTTTTGTTTGGTGGGGTTTTTTGTTTGTTTGTTTTTGGTTTTGTTGTTGGTGGTTTTTTTTTTTTTTTTGTGGCTACCTGCGCAAGTGAGCACCATAATATTATATCATTATTTTTTTACTTATATGTTCATCTCTGAGGAAGTTGCCTCAATTTGTTTACTGGTTTGTTTTTCAGATTTAGCCACAAATGATTCCATGCTGGCTCAGAAATACACCGCTTTGGTACTGTTCATGCTCACACTGGTTCAAGTAGCTACCATCTAAATGCAATGGCAAATAACTCCTTAACAGTCATGCAAAAAATAATCACCACCTGAAATATTGCTGCCTTCTCTGCTTGTAGACTAAGCATTTTGCACCTGCAAAAGAAGGACAGCCCTAGTATGTACTTGTAATATCCTGTCTGTAGTAGCGAATAAAGGGAGGGGTTGTGTTTATTGATCACTGTTTGTTGTAATGTTTGAATGTGATAGGCCTCACATTTCTGAAGAAAAAAATATCTATGAAATTGTTTTCAGATGGTCTTGCTCTCTCAGCCTTCTCTGTGCAGTATTTTGTGGGGTAGATTGCAACAAGGTTTGACATTGCCCTGATGTCTTATAAGATTAAAAATAATTTTTCACCTCTGACTGGAGCAAGTTCAAATTGACTAACTGATTATGATAAATTATGGCATCATTTGGAATGGTTTATCAGTGCTATTTTATTGTTTAAGTAAACAGTTCTACCTGTTCCCACACCAGGAACTGAATGTGTCTTAGAAATCACAGTAAGTGAATAAACCAATTTAAACACTTACCAAGCCATGCTTTTAATGCCCAGTAATGTCAAGCTGTTGAAAAATGAACAGGACACATGTAGGGACCTCCATGATGGTATTCACAGTACTTGAAAAAGATGGGTTTTGAAAGTACTGCTTTATGTTAGGATTTCTCATCCCAAGACTGAGGCACAATTTGGTTTTGAATTGCTCAGCTGTTATGTGAGAGGAGCTCTAGTGTTGCTTCCTACTCAGCAGCTCCCAGCACAGCATCTCACAGCTTCCAAGCAACTATTATGGAAAAAAGCTTCCCAATAACTGCTCCAGCATCCTGAAGAATAGAAACAATAGAAGCACAATATTGTCCCATGGGTTCCATGGTGTGTGCTGAGGAACAACAGTGTCTTGGTCTGTTTGTATAATTAAGGTCTGAAAGCTTTTGTATTCTTCAGGTCTGTTGTGCTTCTGCCCTCCCGGTGCTTCATCATTGTCTTTGGCACATGTACCATTAGTACCTAATCCTTGGTCCCTCTGGGCATCTTGTGATTTATTTGGTTTCATTTTTGGGTTGTCCTTCTTCCTGGCATGTTCATTCTTGTCAGTCCTCAGCATTACTGTATTGATCTTTTAGTCATTATGATTCTGTAATCTGTCGGCTTTTGCTTGGAAGCTACACTCAGAAAAAACTTCTTTGAAAATTGAGTCGTATTTGTTTATCATTAGGAGTGGAGAAATTGCAGAGAAAAGGGTTAGGCCCATCAGCCTTATCAGAAAAATCCAGCACAATATGTTTTCCTACCAATTGTGCCCCAAAAACAGGGCCCTGTCTTTTGGAAGTCAGGCAGGTGAGGACCTTCTGCAGTGAGAAGATGGGACCAGACACATTTGATAAGTTCTGTGGAAGGGGAAGTTGGAGCTATGTGCCTTCCATCCTCCAGGCGTAGACCTCTCCCTGCAGTTTCATCTCCCAGCACATCACACTAACCAGACAAGTGGAGGCCTCTGTGGTACATATGTGTGTAGAAAGGAGAGAAAGATATCCCTGAGGTCTTTGAGATTGGAAGCTGTAAATCTCAGAAAACTTATTTTTACATGTCAGCAAGATCATGTTCTATCTTTAATAATATGAAGGCAAGGATTGCTTCAATTTCCTTAATGTCTTGTGAGACAAGCATCTAATTACCTTCCTGTCTTTAATTTCTTCTTCTTTTTTTTTAAAATCTACTGATGAATAGAACTAAGGAAATTCTGCAAGGCATTTTCTACTAATTTTTCTCTTGCTATCTGGATATCTCCTTTGCCCATCCATGCCCTCTTTGTGTGTTCACTTGGAAGAGATGTTCTACTGTTAACAGTTTTAATTACTCCTGGTATTGTAGAACACTATCTGCTTATTCTGTATCTTGTATGCTCTCAATTATAAATCAGCATTACTGTTACGAGAATCACCTGGTACCCTTTATGTTCATCTGCAAACATTAATATGAAAGTATAAACTGATTCTCTTCAAAAGTGATTGTAGATAAATTTTCAATAAAGTAATGGCAAAAAGAATCCTTTCCTTCCTGACATTAGCTGTTGAAAGAAAACCAGAAGAGATTTAATTTCCTTGTAGTTGTTATAGTGGGAAACCATTGCAAATGATGTAATCTTGATGTGAACAATTTGTATGTCCTGGTTTATTTAGGTAAGTTATATTACTATTGGAGCTGAATGGAGTAATTTTTGTACTACGGGAAGGAAAAATGCTGCATTTTGTATACATAATTGTCTAGCTAGGGTATTTAGACCTGAATACATCAGTCTTCATAAAGATGGAGCAGGTCAAGGTTGCAAATGCTCTAATGCCTGGACTATTGCTTTTAAAGACCAGAAGATGAAGGGTTCTCCAACCTGCCAAGCTTTCAAAGATTGTTCTTTGCAAGATGCCCAATAGCTCAAGATGAGCAAAAAAGAAACAGAGAAACAAAATTAAGTCCAAGCTGGATCCTTTTCACCCACCTCCTCCTACATATAGTTTGCACCCATTACAGAACTCTGCATGTCGTATCTCAGGGGATTAATAATTAATGCATTGTTTTTGAAAGGCTGCCATGTCACTGCAATTATTTTAATTTATATTCTTTTCCTGAAGGGATTAATTTAAAAATAAAAATGTTATAGATCTTTTGGACTTCCTGTAGTGCTTGTGGGAAACCACAGGGGTGCTATAACCATTAGCTTAATTTCAGAGCTAAAAAAGTTGAGCAGCTCGTAGATATGCAGGAATAATGCCAGTAGTTTGCTTAAAAGTATTCAGTCTAGATATAGGTCAAAATCTTAAGCAGAACTTCATAAAGTTCTGAGATATAATGCTTATCTGTCTTTCCAACCATACCTCGTTACTTTGCAGTGTATGTAATTAGGAAAGCTCAGTCTGTGGGGATGAGGCCAGTCTGCACTTAAGGCAGGACCACAGATCAGTGAGTTGGGGTCAGGACCAGGTTTGGACTCCACAACTAGGGACAGGCCCAGCTCAGTGACCTTCAGGCAAGCCCACAGTGATGATGCAGGTGTGGCCAAGCCCCAAGTTACCTGTTAGCTGGAGTTCTGCTTGGTACCAGCTGGTCCTCAGGCAGGGATGGGCACGGCTGTGATGCCGTTGTGAGGCAGCTCAGGTGGGGACCCAGGGCAAGAACTTCATCATGAAGACAGTTCCAAGAGGAGGAAGGCAGCTTTTATACATGATTTCTCCAGCTATTTTTTCACAGAATCCTCAACAGACGTAAATCCGGAGTAACAAACAGAAGAATATTAGAGCTGCAGGGATGAATTTGCAGTATATCACTGGATCAAACTAGATGTTTGGAGTTGGATGGTGTGAAAACAGTAAAAATGACAGGAGAACACTAATCATTGTCCACAAGTGTGAAAAAAAAGAATGAAGCATTGTGTCAGGAGAATGGAAAAACATATGTAAACTTCCCTAACGGATGTAAGCAACATTATAGAAAGAAAAATAAAGGTGTCAGTCAGAGGAGATAAAAAAATCCAAGAATCATATACGTACAGCTGCATAACCATCTGTGAAGGAGGTGGTCAAAGTCTGTGGCTCAGAACATTTTTTAAGTGGCCTTACTGAAGCTTTCTACCCGCTCTTCTAAGGATGAATCCATGACTGAATGTAGTCTCTCACCATTTGCTCCTTTGTTAGAGCTCTCGACAATGATTTCCAGTTTTTTGTCAGACAGCTCAAAACATTTTTTAGCATTGAAGCACTATGAGAAGAATCTTTATGAAATATTTCTGGGGTTTTTAAAATGTTTCCACTGTGTACAGCCTCCTATTAATTTCCAGAATCAGTAATTAATGGACGCTAACTGAAACCAGGACTCGTTCTTGTGACTGCTATTTGAGAACATCTATGAATAGATATTTTTATCTCTTCTTCCTCTTCCAGTTACAGCAAATTTAATAACTTAATTTCTTGTATTTTGTTATATATACAGCCAAAAATTCCAAAGATAGGACAGTGACAATAGGAAGCCTTACTCAGTAAAATGAGCTTACAGGCATATGGATGAGTGCTCTTTATAAATTTCATATTAGTATAAAGAAAGCCTGCAACTGAGTTTTGAAACTTGTGTAGAAACTTGTGTAAAAGAGTTGCTGAGTGAAGCTGATTAACATCAATTATTGTTATTATTATTATTGCTCCCAAATCTCAAAGGCCTGTACTGGTGCATGATTAAGCTCTAAATTTTGTAAATTTGTGTAACTCATTCATAGTAAATGGTGTAGTCTGGTGGCAATGTGCTGGTAGGGCAAATACTATGTTTGCAGCTCAACCCCAACAGTGTTTTTCCTTTCTTATTGCCAACATTGGTATTAGCCAATTTTAAACTTTATGGAGTCGTAGAATATCCTGAGTTGGAAGGGACACACAGGCATCGTCGAGTCCAGCTCCTGGCCCTGCACAGGACATCCCCAAGAGTCGCACCATGTGCCTGAGTGCGTTACCCAAACGCTTCTTGAGCTCTGCCAGGGTGGTGCTGTGACTGCTTCCCTGGGGAGCCTGTTCCAGGGCCCGGCCACCCTCTGGGTGAGGAACGTTTTTCTAATATCCAACCTAAACCTCTCCTGACACAGCTTCAGGCTATTCCCTCGGGTCCTGTCACTGCTCACCACACAGAAGAGATCAGTGCCTGTCCCTCTCTTCCCCTCCCGAGGAAGTTTTGGACTGCAGTCAGGTCTCCCCTCAGTCTCCTCCAGGCTGAACAGACCAAGTCACCTTGGCCTTTGCATCTGACCAGCAATCAAATAGATATTGCTACCTTTCTCCTGCTGGTACAAAATGGCTTTTTATTGCTTGATGACACTTCCTGTGATAAAGTAGAAACACTGAGGTGCACTGGATAGCAAATATGTTGGGAATCAAAGCACCTGGTGGATCATTTTATTAAGGAGGTAAAAATAAAATTTCTGTGCTCCCATTTCTCATCTACAGTGTGAAATTAGGGGTATATATTTACTCTGTTGAGAATGCTTTTCAATTAGAGAAGATGTGTGTTCTGGCAAAAAGGTCTTTAACTGTCACTGGGCAGAAAGAAGTGGAAGTATTCCTCACTTGTTCTCACAGTATTGTCCAGGGAGGCTGTTCTCACTGCTTACACTAGTTTCTGACTGTGAATAATTGCTTTGCTCCTTTGGGGATAAAAAATGCCTCACATCTGCCTGATCTTTCTGCTGTGGTGGAGACAAAATGCTATCCAAAATACTGAGTTTTCCCATCTTGAACTCCAGTTTCTGTGTAAATAGCTCAGCATTGGAGCTGTGCAGTTCAAAGTGAGATCAAATAAATAGAACTGCACTGATTGCATTGACTGGTGATGTCTTGATAGTGAAAAATGCAGTGTCTGTAATCACCATTTTACATCTGCCTGACACAGCTGACACTGTTGGTCCAGGATATTTATATTTACAAAAAATGTACATTCCAGCGGGAAACTGCAGGGATTGTTTTGAAAGGTCTCTTTCCTTTCAGAGACAATACGGGAGGTGACATTAGGCAACTATGTACTCATACTTACAGAGATTTTCTGTGAATTACTTTAGGCGTGTGTCTTGTCACTTTTTCCCTGTTGTGTATTCTGCTTCTTCACATTTTATTTTCAGTGGAAATAAGTAAGCTAAGTAGTAGGTATTCCTGAATAAAATCATAGTTAGGAAAATTTCCACCTACCTCTCTGCTGAGAGGTTGAGAACTTTTAAGGTAAAATAAAATAGAAAAAAATTATCCCTGAAAGCTTTAAATGTTTATTCAGCCTTTATCATTCTCCAGGTCCTTCATGATTTAACACAGAATGTAATTGACAGATACACCATTCTTACATTGTCTTAGCAATTCTTTAAAACTGCTCTGTAACTGAGAAGGACAAGCAGTCTGGGTGATATATCAGAGTATATGTAATGCATTTCTTTCCCTTTTCTTGGGAGAATTTACAATACAAAGTCCCTGGTTTTTTTCAGTGGAGGAAGAGAATGTTGATAATATACTACAGGGAATGAAGATGTGATGTAGCATTTTAACATACTAAAGCAACATTGACTTAATCTTAAAAGCAAATCTTTTCATGGACTTAGCCTCATGTAGACCATGGCTCACCACTTTTAAAGACTCATGAGCTGTTCACAGGTGATTCTTGTAACCAAGGCCCCGGTGTTTGGTCGCTGGGTAATTGGAATCTCTGTCTGGAGATCTAATGAGTGGCAGGGGCCGGGGAATTTGACACAATTTTGAGTAAAATGGAGGCAGGGACTGATTCCTGTCTCAGAAGTCAAGCAGTGTGAACTGACAATGTGTTACTGGGGACTAACTCCCTCTGCAGCAGATCTGTGTTGGAGACAAGCCTGGAATAGCCAAAAAACATAATCAGTAAATTGAACTAATCATTAGGGACAATCAAGAACCCAGTGCTTGAGTTTGGTCCTTGGTACTCTTCTATTTTATTCTTTAAAGACAATTCCTAAAACCCAGGTATAGCCCATAGGCAATGTCTATCCCATGGAGAAGGAAAAAGACCATTGGGAAAGCACCACTTCCACCTATATCTATATTATTTCTGGAGCTCTCCCACTTCTTGCTTCTTTGAAGTATGAGATCTTATCCACCCAGAAATTCGAGGATGTCCCTCACACTGTGATTCAGTGATTCAGTTCAGATTTATGCAGACTGGCCTCTCTATGTAACAGCTCAGAGCAATGTCTGCAGATCTCTCTGAGAGCTCCATCTCCACATATTGCTCTCCCAAGTCCTGGTGTAAGACAACAGCGCTCAGAGGATCAGAGCAAAAGTAAACCCTGATATAGAAAATATCAGGATGCACTGTCATCGGAAAATGTCTCCTCTGATCAGTTAAAGTAGGTTGGCACAGACTGCTGTCCAGGGATAGCACAGAATCTTGTTCAGCTAATCATGTGTTGGTGTCTCCTTGAGATTAACAATCCACTATACTCCTCCACCTGTGTTCTCCAGGTTGCTGATGAGGTGCTGGTAACATACCCAGCTCACAGAGACACACGTGCTTTGTTGTACCTATACCACCTGTACAGGTGCCTCACCCAGAGCTGAATTCCATCCTTCCCTCTCTTGCAGAGTAAATCTTTGAAGATCAGATCATGTCCATTTTTGTGTTCACTTCCAGTTGCAGGTCAAGGACACTGGGATTTTCTTTTAAGAAGGTCATATATAGAAGGTCACAGCAGTGCTACCCCTGGACACAGGGCTGTCACACAGATTGCTGTGCTCAAGCTGGCTGGATAATCAACACAAAACCCCCACTATTAGATTATGCCTATCTCAGATGTGCATATCAGCCACAGCTCCCAGCTGCAGCACAGGCATATATCCATCCACAAGAGCCTGGAGGTAGAATGTGGGGGCTCAGCTGGGGTACTATTGAAATGAGCTCTTCTCCATCAAGGCACTTTCATGCTTAGTGTTATGGTTTTTGTTCTCTTGGAGCAGGTCTGCTCTGGGGAGCCATCACTGCCACTGTCACTGCACTTGCTGTCAGTGTGGCATTTGTTCATTTTGAGGGAAACCTGGGCACACACACGTCTTTCTTTCCTTTGTTTGGTTCCCCAGCAGTCACTCCCTTGACTCTTTTTCTTAAGAGTCCAGATGTTTTCCTGCATCTTTTTAATTACTCGAGGGGCATGCACTATTTACTTGGCATAATGCTCTTTGGTTTTCCTGTACCGCATGTTGCGATGCATGCTTCTCTTCCATTTCCTTTTTACCTCTGAGATTACTGAAAACCAGTTTACTGACAACAAAGGGAAAAGGGCCTGCCTGTACTTTGAATATTTCTATCCTTGGGAAATCTTTCACATGCTGTAAGCAGTAGTGTTCAAGAAAATCAGCGAGCTATCAAAAATAGAGCAGCAAGTAGTGCGCTCCATTTATTTTTGTCTCCCAGCTCTTCATATTGGATTAGGAAACATTAAATATTTTAAACTGAGGAATGGCAAAAGATGAATTCTGGGCATGATTCTAAATCCTGACTGTACTAGAAAAAGATAAATCAAACCTGTATACTGTTTGGTGATGAATAAATACTCAGTGTTGTTTAAAAAATGCATAAATTGACATTGTTTTGAACTCCCTTGCCATTAAATTAACTCAGCCTTGAGGAAATACTTTAATAGCTGCTCCAAGCAGAGAATCCAAAATAGTCTAAAATTTCCAGTACATGATCCAAGTCAGTCTCAAACCTATTTCTGTTCTCTCTTTCCCCCTTTCTCACATCAGTAAAATGTTACACATTAGAGAGCACTTTCTGTTTTCTTTTGAAGTAAATAACCTATTGAACATTCCATGAAGCTAAGTTGATATTTTAAAAGATATTATTTTACAAAAATATATCATGGGGGCTTCATGGTACCTTCCTGTGGTCCTCCAAATGTCCATTAAAGTTGATTCTTATTGAGGTTTATCCTCGTCTGTGTTCCTCTCAGCCCACACTCCAGTTATTAACTATTACAGTGCGAACTGTTCACCCTTTTGTGCTGTTCCAACACCTATTGCAGTTACTGTAGAGTCATCAGGGTTGGAGTCTGCCTACTTCTTTCAAATGGAAAGAAGTAAAACTTAAATAAAATACAGGAATGGGCAGCTCTACAGAATGCAGGTTCAATTCATTTAATTGCTTATATGAACTAACTGCAGTTGTTACCCTTCACTGCTTAAATGAAAATGTTTATTTCTGTTCAAAAATGTTGTCAGCTCCAACACAGCAGAATACTGACAATAGCTATAAGGACAGCAATAACTTGTAGCCAGTGTGTAATTTGTGCTTGATGTGTGTGTAATTGATAAAAATTGCTTTCAGTTGGTAACAATGGAAGAATACACCATGCTCCATATATCTGTCAGGACAGCTTTGTACTGGTTTTGATGATCTTTGGAAGTGTTGCAATAAGACAGAAGGTCAGTGCACTTCATTCTTTTTAAATGAGTTTCCATATGGTCTTTAGTGTGTAATATAGAAAGTGAAGGCACTCTGGGCTTTCTGAGGAAGCATCATTTAGGTTAAGCTAATGTCAGCATGTAGGGATTGTTGTGAAACTCTAGTCTGGTTGCTTGTATAAAGAAGGTTATCAGCCAGTACTCAAGTGATTCTTGTTTGAATAAATCTTCTCTGTCAGGAAAAAAAGTAATCATGAATTAAAGATGAAAGAGCCAGGATGAGTGAGTGTGTGTGTGATGACAGAGTAGTCTGTCTTACTGGCAAGAAAAAAAAGAGAAGGATCAAGGGATCAGGGTCTTTAACAAGGGTGGGCAGAGAAACATCCCTGAGGGAGTCATTTAGATACAGCAAGGAAAGGGTAGTTTTATTCCCATCTTCTCAAGGCCCTCTCTCCTAATAGAGGAGCAGGATGAGGAACAGCCACCTGTGAGGGGCACTATGCTGATTGCTTCCTTTGCCATCTGGGAAAATTTATTCCTCCTGCTTCCACACTGACTAAGATGGGAGTAATATTTTTCCTGTGTTTCTGGGACAGGAGCGCACTTGGATGTCCATGAGAGTCAGGTACTTGTTCCTGGCACTTCCATTTAAAGGGGTCATTTGGCTCTTTGGTAAGACAACAGAGTCTACAGCCATAGGAGATGCCAGCTCCCTAAATTGCTGATACAATATACCTAAAAAAATTGTTGCTTCGTCTGAAGAAAACAGGATTAGTACACAAATTGCATTATTGGTGAGGACCTGAGCAGAGAGAAGACAAGCTCAAATGCCACTGAAAAGGGATTTATTAGGCTAAGGTGAAGATTTTAATAGAGTCCTTCCAAAACTGATCTGGGAACTAATCTTATTTAGTATTTTAATTTCTGACCTTGGTGGGGGTTTGTTAATGAAATTTGCTGACTATCTCAGGTGTGAAAGCTGCATCAATAAAGAAGAGATTTGTTTACCATACAAAGAGTCAGATGACCTTGAATCCCCTAGTAACAGAAGTGGGATGAAACTCGATTGTACAAAAATACAAGTTCCTGCACTTAGAAACTAATTACAGGAATTTTTGCTACAAGCTAAGAGGATCAGCTGGAAAAACCTCAATGGGAAGATCTGGTTGTATTTCCTACCCTGTGAC
Organism: Cinclus cinclus; assembly: GCF_963662255.1. Lineage (NCBI taxonomy): Eukaryota > Metazoa > Chordata > Aves > Passeriformes > Cinclidae > Cinclus > Cinclus cinclus. The sequence goes on from NC_085047.1 coordinate 49,698,448, forward strand.
GATTAATAAAATCAATGGTATATGACTCTGAAAATATCAGAAACAATCCCAGAGATTAATAGAAAGGATTATTTCAGCAGAGGAATATGAACTCCACCTCATAAGAGTTTGTCATAACCTCCTTTGGAATTTCATCTTAATCCAAAGAGATTAACTCCAAATGGCAAAAAGGCAGAAAGGCCTTCCTGCCAGTGGCAGGAAACTTCATAGCCACAAGTGAGGGGAAATTCCCATATCTCCTGATAATTTGGCGAAGTGAAAGCCCAGAGGAGGTGTAGCCTCAAAATACATACAGGTGGCCATTTAGTGACCAGTGATGGTTTCTTCGTTATGGTGGATCTATTTCATTTCACTTTTGAGGACTGCTAGCAAATACTGTAAGGGAACACTGCAGCTACATCTGGATATATAAGCTGGTACCTGGAGAGAAATGTCTACAAGTTTTCTCTGGGTTTGGTTTTCTTTCCCTTGATTTCCAGCTTAAGTGTGTTCTTCACCCCAAAGATGCAGAAAAAGGGCTACTAAAGTGATCAGAAGGATGAACAGCCTGATGTATAAGATAAAACATAAAAGATTTGTCTTGGTTAGTATTACACCGTCATGCTTATAAATATTGTGATGGGGAGATAAAAGTGAGGATAAAGAAAATATTAAATGAATGCACCCTGTTGGCTTGAAAGCATCTGGGTACATAAGGCTGTGTAGAAACTTAGACCTGAAATTTTTAAGAATTTACAAATTAGGAGGTTCTTAATATAGGAGGAAAGAGGCTCAGGAAGAACTCCTTGTAGACATAGCTAAAAAAGCCCCACACCTTTTAAGCCCATGATCAGCACTGTGTGATACAGTTCCTAACCATATCAGGACTGTGAATTTCAGTATACAGATTCTCCAGTCAGTCTCTGTATTTTGCTACTTTTTGCTACCATGGTATGAGACACATAGTCAGGCCAGAGCATTTTTAAGCATTATAGGAACGTCTCAGCAGCATTGTATGGACAGAGATTCTCCTGCTTTGACTTTAACGCATACATAGCAGTCAAGATGATTTCATCAGGGCTTTCATTCATTTTAACTTACTCAAGTATAATGGAAGCTGCCTACATTCTCCTATTCAGAATCACAGATGTATCATCATAATTGTAACTGCATTGTTTGTCTTATTTTTGCACTGAGTAGAAATAATAGCACATTCCTAATGATTTTTTAAGATATTGCTGTATATGTCCAACTGTGTATTAAGGTGGCAGAAAACTGTTGGTTTTTTTCTAGAAAATGTGAAAATAATTGTGTATTCATATTTTCAAAGCCTCCTCCTTTTAGCTTTTTAACCTGTGGTTAGTGTTGTTTTCACTGAAAGGGATGGTAAAAGGAAAAAGAAGATAGGCAGAAGGAGGGGGAAAAACCCTCAAAAGATTGGTGCACTAGCTAGAATAGCACAAATTGTATTCTGCAAAAAACTTGGAAGGCAGAAAACACCCATTCCTTATAATGAAATGTTGTTTTCAATTTGGCATGAACAGGGCTCTTCAGCCTAAGGAAGAAAAGTCTGGCTGGATACAGTAAGTCTTCAAGTCATGAAAAGGTGTTACAAGAAGTAATGGTCTGTTCTCAGTGCCCAAGGTTGATAGAACAAGTAGCTAATGGGTGAAAATTGCAGAAGCACTGAAGTGGAACATTATAAACCCCATTTTAAATAAGGGATGCTGTAGGCAGGGAAGCTCACGTGGGAGGTTGCAGAAGTGTTGTCATCCAAAGGAGATCCTGAGAAGTGATGTGTATTCCGCTTGCGCCACTGGGCTGCACAGGGACACTGAGCATTTCTTACAGGCTTCTGCTGACTCCCAGCATGGCTGGAGTAAGGGATCAGCACTGTTCACTCCTGAAATGTCTCTCCTCAATAAATACTGTTAAACTGGACAAATGCGAACACACACACACAAACACACACATACACACACACAGACCCCAACAGAAAAAGTACCCCAAAACAAACAAAACAAAGAAAAAAATCATACTTTGACTTCCTTTTTCTGATTTAGTCTGTTGCATGTACTTCAGTCACTTATTTGCAATGGCAAGATTTTTTTCTCTTTATAATTTCTTTTATGATGTCCACAAGTTGGCATGCGACTTGTTTTGAGCACTCCAGAAGCATCTCTTGGCCAAGTTCTCTAGTTGTACAGTTCAGAAGTCCAAAGGAAGATCTGAAGTTATGACCTTGTGCTATTTTATGGGCAAAGATGTTTAATAATGCCTTGACAACTTGGGCAACAAAACAAGAACTCTGACTGAAAGCAGCACAAATAACACACAAGTTGTTGTTTTCTTTAATGCGAGCAATGTATTGATTTCTGCAGAGGTTAATGTTTCCAGAGACAGTTTTTAGAAGTAATTTGTAATAAAAATCGTCTTCTGGCCATATTGGCTTGTAAAAGACTGGTAGATGTTATAATGTTATTGTCAGCAGCACATTAGACATAAACTGAGGATGTTAGGATCTTTGAAAAAGAAAGGAATGCTCCTCTCTTCCACTGAAGACCAAGTTATCGCTATAGAATACAATGAGGGGAACAACCATCCCCTTTTAAAACAATCCCTTGGAAACAAAGTACAAAGCAGATCATGTGATTCTGAGATCCACTTTGGTGATAGTTACTGTTCTTTAGTGTGTGTCTCTCTCTTAAAAGCTGAGTGTTGTACAATTCAAAAAGGTGCAAACTGTAGTACAAAGGGGCTGATAAGGAATGATTTATGGAGGGAGACTGGCAGAGTTCAACACATTCACATCTTTTGAGGCAAAGATTTGATAGTTGCTGGTGATTTTTCACTGTTTTCTCCTCAACTGAAAATCTGTGTAAAGAGCTGGCTAAATAATTTACACATGGTTAATACTGAAGTAGGGAGTTATTCCTTCAAGGCCAGCATTTCCTGGCTGCTCTTTCATGCTTGAATGGGTTCCTCTGCACACACTGAGAAGCCTTCAGGAAGCACGCAACCAGCGGTCTCACTTAGCTCTGGTACCTTTTAAAATAGCAGAGACATAACTCCTTCCCACAGCCTCAGCACATCTTTCCTCATTCTTCTCTCTGTTTCTCATTCATCAATACAGTAACTGGTCACCCCACTTATACTCATCACTGTTTCTTTACGAGTCTATAAAACGGGCAGAAAGCAGTGTTGGACTTCCTAATGCTTCCCAAGTGGTTTTACTTCAAATCATAATTACTAATTTCAGTTAGATGGTTTAATATTTCATTTTGTTAGTTCTGTGTGAAAGGGTCTTCTTCTGACCAGTCTTATCAGAAAGCCCTGTCAGTTGTGGCAATAGGACAGGGATTAATAGCTTTAAAATGAAAGAGGGCATGTTTAGATTGGACATGGGGAAGAAACTCTTCGCTGTGTAGGGGGTGAGGCACTGGAACAGTGTGCTCAGAGAAGCTGTGGGTGCCTTATCACTGACAGGGTTCAGGGCCAGGTTAGATGGATCTTTCAGCAACCTGGTCTAGTGGAAGGTGTCCCTGCCCATGGTAGGGGTGTTGGAACTAGATAATCTTTTGGTTCTTTCCAACCCAAAACATTATACTCTTCTGTGAAAATAGTTCTTCCAAGTGCTGTGTTTGTGATTGTTATCAGCAAATAACTTTCAATAGCTGCATGAAGAACTACTGAGAAGGTGTGACACATCATTTGGATCATGAAACAGATCTGATGAAGAACTGCAAAAAACATATATTGCATTCTGTTATGTGCACATGGATTTTAAGTACACAGCCACCAGCTAAGGCACATGTGTGCCTGTATGGACTCATGGAGACATGAAAGATTATCTTAAACAGCCCAAAGGGGAAAAAAAACAAAACATACCCATATGACTGTTCTTTTAGCTGGTGTTTATGACTTTTTAGTGCCTTGTTTCTGTAAAGCAGATAGTTTTATATGACAAATAATTCTGTAGAATGGTTCAGAAACTCTTGCTGTACATCTTTTAAGTAGTCATAATCCTGATTTACAGACAACATGTTTTGGCCTGCACCAGCTTAATGCAGCAATACTAGTGTCTAATTTCTCCTGGGTGTAATTTTCATTGGCTATAGCGGAGAAGTAAATGCACAAAGGAATGAGTGAATCCATTCAACAAAAATGCATTGCACATGAATACTTCTACTGGCTGGAGATTTTTCTGCTATGTCTAATTGGCCATGACATATTGTATTACAAATTCCCTTGATTTCAGCAGTTTTCATAGTTTTGTGAATCTCTATTTGCGTGAAGATTTTTCTCTTTTTTTTCTCTTCTTCTTTTTTTTCAAAGTAATTTTCCCTATTGGCTCTTAGTTATAACTTTTCTTCCAGTAGCATTTAACTCATGGTGCTTATTTACGTGCCCATGCCTATAATCTGCTAAATACTGGGTGCACACACATGCACAGAGACCCCTGTGCATGCCTGCACATATATAGAAAAGCAGAAATTATTATGCAGAAACTTGTGTCCTGAAGAGGCACGTTAAGAAGGACTGACAAAATGGGCTAGTTGTCTGAAATTCTGCCCATAGTTCGATATCGGTAATTGTTTAAAATTCTACTATCCACATCAGATATAGACCTCTGTTTGCACCCCAGTTATTAATGACTTGTTTGGCTGAGAGCCTTAGCAGAGAGGGCCTCTTCCTGCTACCTTCCTGCTAATGGCTTTCCTAGATGAGTACTTACATGTTGGACAATCCCTGGCTGTGGTTGCAGAGTGTAGGGAAAGCACCGGCTGACTTCGTTCATAAAGCAAATAAATTATCTGATATCTATTCAGGGTATTTCCTTGTTTATCCTTGCCATTGATCTTCAGTTTAATTATTTCTGTTGAACTGACTCTAGTTACTTCCTGAAGAAATCACATATTAAACTTGTCCCTTCTAGCTATTCCTAGTCTTTCTTGTGCAGATTCCCAGTCCCTAATGAGATATTGCCTTCTTCTTGTACAAACACTCCTATAAATTCAGTTTGCTGTATCCATGTGTGTATTTTCTTAATTCTCTGTGAATTGCTGGATTATGTGCTCCCAACTTGTCTTTCTGCACAGTACTTTGGATAACCTGTTTCTCATGAATCTGAGAAGAATTGGGAGACAAATTTCTGAGGTTTCTCCATAACCTTTGGAGACTTCAGTTTTCTTTCTTCACCAGCTTTGCATATGTCCTTCTGGCTCAACTTTAAGAGCTCAAACATTAAATCCTGAGATCTCCAGCATGGGTGCCCACCAGTATGAACCAATAGGCTGTTCCAGAAACCTTTATAGGTGTTCCTGGTCATTTAGTTGGTCATCTACAGGTGGTTCTATGAAAAACAAAAGTCTGTGTGTAATAACACACAGTATTTTTTAGGTAATCATCATATAAATGGCACTGAGATTAGCTCATCATTAGAGCATCATACTAATAAAGCCAAGGTTGTGGGTTAAATCCCCATATGGGCCATTCACTTAGGAGCTGGATCCTCGTGGGTCCCTTCCAAATCAGAATATTATGTGAAAATAAAAAGAAATGAAATGAATCAAAAGAAAAGGTTATCTTTGTAATGCTTTATGGCCTGTTGCATGCAACACATACAGGCTGCATGGTGACCAGCTCAGGAGGCAGGAGATGAATTAGTGCTGAGTCCCTGCTGCTCAGTGAGCACCCCCAGGATTGTTCCTGGCATGCCATTGAAACTGGGATCTGAAAGGAGCAGTAGAAAACCAGGATATGGTTGTGTAATTGTAATCCATTTGCACAGGAGGATAGAGTTAATAATTCATTGGCAAAGTTTTCTGCAAAGTTCTTCATATTGCAAATCTAAACAGGTTTTTTTGCTCTCAAGTTCCAATTACTTGGTGCAGATACATTCCTTATCATAAGGTCGTTTTCGTTGTTAAAAAAAAATGTATAAATGTATAAATTAAATGTTCTCATTTGGAATGAAACTTTCTTTAATATACCTTGGTCCAAAAATGGGATTTCGACCAAGACTTCAAGGACATTTGCAAAACAATTTGAATAGGAAGGGAAATAAATATTTGTCTTCAAAAAAATATTTCTAGTGAAAAACAGAAAAGTGGGGTTTCTGTCAGAAATAATTCAGTGGAGAAACAAGTTTAGACTTTGGAAACCTGGCTGTAAATGGGCGATGCCTTTGCAATGTAGAAAGAGGCAAGCTCACAGATAAATATTAAATAATGAAGAAAAAAAAATATTTCTCACTACTTGCAGTCCATGGTTATGAAAGAATAATTGTAATCTTCCTAAGGATATGTACATTTTACAATTAAAATGTACTTGATATAGTGATTTAGCAGCACATCAGGCTGTAATAAGCAGAAAATAGGAGGGAATTATCTGTCTTCTTATTGTTAGGAAGCCTTTCTGTCTGTATGTGAGAAGCGTGAGAAATTCTGGGGTGACTGCAGAGGAAGGGTCATGTTTAGTATCCCATTCTGCTACAGGCACCATAGATTAGCTGACCTCCAAGGTCACATCTGATATTCTCAATGCCCTGGCTGTGTAAAATACTGTTATTTACTGATATCTTCAGTTTTGGGGAACTTGGCATTCAAATAAAACAAATTGGCTGATGAGAATCAAGAGTGAAACAATATCATGCAAAATGTCATTTTCCAATCACTAAAAGGCATCTTTTTATGGATTAAACCCTTCCCTGGGGCGGTGGCCAAGGAAGCAAATGTGTGATAGCCTCTCTTCATCAGACAGCTTGCTTTCTAGCATGGTCAGTTTTCCATAGCAATCCATCACGCTGAAGCACTGCTCCTGTGAGCCCCACAACTCCATGGATAAGGATGGCAGCAGGGAACTCAATATGTAATTACTACGATGACATCCTCCACCAAATTATACGAGCTGGTCACAAAGCAAGGTCACAGAAAATGCGTTATATTCTTGCTGCCACATTAACAGGAGCTCCAACACCAGGCACATTTTGCATTCTAAATCATTAGTTCTGCATCTCCCTCTCAATCTTTTTTTTAGTCTTCCAAATGAAAGTAATATTTTACTTATAAGGCTTTGAAATCATAGTTTTATTTGTTGCCTTTGAAAATATTAATGTACTTAAATGAGAAAAACACTGCGAGCTACAAAGTCTGTCTGTTCCCGAACACACAAAAAGTACATGAAAGCCTTTCACACAATTAACTAGATTTATTGTTGTTGTTGTTGTGTGGTTATTTTCTGGATAACAAAGAAAAGAGCAATTTAATAAGGGAATCAAACAAATGGGAAGTTCTTTATGAAGAGAAGCTGATAATGAGTACTTGAAGACTTCTGTTTTCTTTTTTTATATTGATATGAAACAGCAGGTGATTTCCTTTAACTGTGAAGAGTACAGTAAATTAATATTGCCAAAAGGCATTGAGGAAGACACATTCCACTACTAATAAAATATTGATAAACATGTGAGGTTTTTCTCACATTAAATATTCTTCATATATGGTACCCTACAAGAAAAGCTGAGCACACAGCTTTTAATCCAGCCACCGTCTACTAATGAAAATCTCATTTCAAGGGATGAAAACAGTTTGGAGTAGAGGCAATTTTTAAAAGATATATATCCTTCTTAATTTTTTATGCAGACTATAGGCCTGCTTGTTTAGGTGTGTGCCTGTATATGAGCATACCAATTATAGACACAAGAATACTTGTAGCTGTGCTCAAAAACCCCAACCTGTCAGGCAAAAAAAAAGGTTTAAGCTTCAAAGGCAAAAAAGTTCTTCACCATTTTATGGTACTTTTTCTGTGTAAGGTGTGGCCTCAATCCTTATCCACTGTCTGCTTTCCAACTCCATTATGAATTTGTAACAAATAGCTGTAGCCTATTTGGAGCTGTAGCTTCAAACACAAAGGCAGGACAATTTCTCTTTATCACTGATCTTTTCATCATTTGATGGAAGGACATTTCTCAGTGACCCCTTTACAGAGACGCCCCTTCCAAAAAATTGCATCAGAAGGCCTTGTGTGGGATGCTCAGAGGAGGAGGAACATGAAAATTGCAACCACCTGTAAAAAATTTGGTTCGGCTGTTGTATCATTCTCCCAAAGTGAGGGGTTTGGTTTTGCAGTCCAGGTCACTCTCCAGTGTGGCAGTCAGTTGCTTTGACTGTAAAATCATTGTCCTTTCTCATCCTTTACTCTCCTGCCCCATTGACTGACAACCTCCCAGTAGGGTTAGCCAACCCTGTCACCCAGTGGAGTGCTAGTAGACATGGGTTTTCCAATATCTGCAGCAAAGCCTTGGAGTTCTGCACAATAACAATATGCTGCAAAGAGTTGTTTCTCACTGCTCAGCCTGGATTTATTCCCTGAGCATAATTCAGTGTGTGGGCTGAGGGAGGCAGTGCGGATGAAGTAAAGAAATATTCTGAACCCCTTCAACTAAAAATAAGCAAAAAAATCTAATAAAGTGATTGGGGGGCGGGGTGTGGAATTCTAAATTATTGAAGTGTATTTAGGTGATAGATTTTTGAAAACAGGATTTTCAGTAGAAAGTGTCTGCTCATCCTCAGCAGCAGTGCCATTTTGACCTATATGTCACTTTTCTAGTCGAGGTGCAGCTGGAGTGGAGATGTCCCTCTATCCCTCTGAGAGGCTGCCCCCCAGTGTGGATGTAGCCATGCCTAGACACACACAGGTAGGCTATGGCAGTGTCTCATAACCTCTTGCCCATCAGTCTTGGGGGTTACACTAGCGTCACATCCTCTGGAGAGCTGCAAATGACTACAGAGATAAAAAGAAAATAGCTGTTGAGAAAATGTGTTTTTTTCCCCAGACTGAGCTGGGCTTTGAGCAGGACAGCTTCCCTCTCTCTTTTCAGGGATCAAAGAGGCCCTGCCTACTTTGTATCTGCCACATTGAGAATGCAGACTCGCACTGCTTTTTGATTCACAATACACACACAATTCAACCTTGATTGCTTTTCTCTGTTTCTCTTTCTGTTTCTGTGGTGTTAAGCTCAGAAGAACATCCCCCAGGGAACCTGGTTTGATTCCTGGGCACAGTTTGTATGTGGCATCTGGGACAAGCAGGCTCTCAAAGCTCAGCTCTTGCAGTGCAAGCACAGTAGAGTGAGTACCCTACCAAGAGTCCCTTGTGTTGAGCTGGGCTGTTTTTCTCTGCATGGAAGATAGAATAGGGTTTTCAGAGCATAATGAAACATCTGAAAGCTGAAAAAAACACATCTGTTTAAAGAACACCTTTTCCTAGTAGTGCCTGAACCATGAGTACTGACAAGTTTGAAATCCCTACTCAGGAATTATAATTTCTCTTGTCATACGTTCCCTATCTGTACATCTTAGAGGTTTGGTTTTGTCACACATGAGTTATTTTCACGCTCAAAAATTTTTAAGAGATTTGTTGTTATGGATGATACCCTTTTAAAGAAGCTGTTAGAAGAAGAAAAAGCTTGCCTTTTTTTTTTAAATTAACTTTTGCTTGCTTTTTTAAAATAAAAATATTTTTCTGTTTCAGACAGAGAAAGCAAAGTGGACCCAATGGTATAATATATAGAGATCCTATCAGACTTCACGTAATACTAAAATTATAAATCTATCTTTGCTTTAATTAAACTACTAAAGCAGTTGATCTTTTAACCAGAAAAATTGTTACTCTGAGATGAAAAAATGGATGGGAGTAGGAAAAGACCCCATGACCAGTTAAATCCCTCATTTTTAATTATTTAGTATGCTGTAGTATTTATGTGAAGTTTAGAATTTTTACATGTCTGTATGTCAGAGGACTTGTAAGCTATGGCAGTGTGCTGGGAGCTCAAGCACAGGACACAGCTCTCGTGTCCCTTTGGTCTTGGCTTTCAGGCTCTGCTTTGCTGCATCCTTCTTCCATCTTTCTTTGTGGTATGGAATGCAAAGGTATCTCAGGTTGCCCTGGAAACCTTAATTTTTACTTCAATGGAGAGTTTGCTGGTTAAGATTTCCATCTTTAAAATTACATTAATTTTTCAAAGTATAATTATTTACATAAAGATATTTCTTTTGCAATGTTTGAACAGTTCAGTAGATATTGTAGGAATCTAATTCTGAGTAAGAGTTTCATGCATTTGGGGATAACAATTAAAGATAAACTACAGAGGTGATGTCTATACGTATTTGCTCTTGATTGTTTGAAGGGCTATGTGTTGGTTACTCAATATATTTTCATAATTATGTGGACATGGATTTCCCTTCAGGTTGAAGCCATCCCTTAGGGATGTGCTTATTGTCTTTGGAAATTATTACTCAGCCTTGTAGGGGTGCCAACAATTAAAGTCCAGACAATTTTGCCTGTCATTTAGTATTTTTTGCAGTTTTCAGAAACTGTTTTGCAAATCAAGCAGATCTATGGTTTCTCAACAAGGCTCAAGTGAAATATTTTTCACAATTTCAAGAGATGTAAAACTTCAAGTTTTGCCAATTTCTCAATGTAATGCTTTGTTATGGTAATTTTTCAATGTAATGCTTTGTATGGTAGCAGCATGACCCATGTCCAAGTCATTGAGAGTCACAGAAACAAAATTACTGTGGCATTTTGGAAATGCAAAGATTAGACCTGAAGAGACACAAAGTTCTGTTTTAAATTCAAAGGACAACTAGTAAAAACTGTAATTCTTTTAGATCCCATGGCTATTGTTTATGAAATTTGAGTTTTGTCTCTTCAGTTTGAGAAAGAAACAAAAACTCAACATCCCTAAAAAATAAGACTGACTTCTTAAATATCAGCAGTTTGTAATTTATGAGAGGTTCCATGTATATCTCCAATACCACTCATCTAGGTGTTATCCACCCATAAAGTAGTTCCTACCTTCCTTAGAAACAGAAAAAACAGGAATCAGAAAAATCGTGGAGTGAAAATATCCTGGCTGCAGGGAAATGGGGAACAGAGCTAAGAGGTGTGAGACAGACAACTGAGTCACAGAGGTGTTTTTGAGGTTAATTCTCTGTGGACACTCAAATCCTGTTCAATGCATGGTTGGAGGGCCTGAGCCACTGTCAGAGGCTTTGCACGCCTCTGTCACGGATTTGACTGAACACACTGGTCTGGAAGGCCATGTCACTGTCCGGCAGATATTCACTGGATGTGTGCAAAAAGGGAGACCCTGCTTCAGTACCCCAAGTTGAGAATGCTCATTGGTATCACTTGCCAGTATTTTTCTGGTTGGGAATATCCTGCAGCATTGGATATTTCTGTAATCCGTCCATCTGTATATCTGGCATCATGTCTTTTTTGTGTGCCTTCCCCAGGTATTTGTGCATTCTCCCAGCTTGCATTTGGAAGCCCAGGAGCAGGCTGTGTGCATCCTCGGGGAATGCATGAGTGCATGCTGTGTGTTTGCTGTATTTCTAATGTTCCCTGACTGCTTCTCATGCTAACCTAGTTTGAAGCAAATACTGCGTGTCAACACAAAACCGGTGACTCCCATGTCAAAAATCCATAAAGACAACATATAATCTCCAAATTCAGTTCTATAGACTGTGCTGTGAAAATCAGAGGGGTTATAGGAAGTTTATCGAAAAGTAAGGGCTCAAAATCCCTAATAATGTCCACAGACTGTTGTTGATAGTAAGTGAATGGCATATGAGCTTTATTAACTTTTGCATAACAGCAGCCCTGTGCTACAGTGTGATCTTTCAATCTTACCTTCTTCTCTCTCATCATGTGTTTATGAAATTGCCACAGACATTTTTCCCCCGAATCATATCACGAGCCACCAGATGAAAGATTATTGCAGGAAAGATGATTAGGAAAGAAGGATCTTGAATAGCTTATATGAGCCATGGACATTGCTGATAGGATTTATTTGTATTGAAAATAAATTGTCTTTACTTTCTGGAATCTTAGTAAAAGAGAATGATTGCTCTGTTTGGGTTTAGATAAGCAGGCAACCTTTTTTAAAAGCATAGTGGTGTAATGGATCCTACATTGAATTTCCCTGTAAGTGATCAAAAGCCTGAACAAATTAAATGCTATTTTCCAAAGGACTGAAATGTATTTAAATTTCAGAGAATTTTATTGAACCTAGTGCACATTCTTTTTCCTCCACTCTGTAAGCACAGGATTTGGCTAAAAAATAACTGAATTGTTGAATCAACAGCCATCTGATCTAAGAAATTACTCCTTCTCTTGTTCATGACCTTGGATTCGCTAGCTCATGTCCACTTGGATGCAAAAAGTGATTAATTTAGAATTGATAACTAAGGGAATGTTTTATAATCTAAGAGTAGACCTATCTAGCGGGACAGGCTGCACTGCTCTGACAACTGGTACCTATGATGTTAAGCATTGCCAATATATGCAGCTTGAATTGTCCTGTACTTAGTAGGTTTCCAGATCTCCTTGTGATTAATTTGATGTCCATGACTGAGGCAGGTGAGGGTAGGTGACCTCAATGTTGGCATCCACGGATCACTACAGTATTGGTTTGGTTTTGGGGTTTTTTAGCAAAACTGTAAAAAAAATTTAAAGATAACTAGAAGAACGGTGGCAATATGGCACAGAGTCCTTTTCAGTCTTATGCATAAAACATAGAAGGGTGGCTGTGTGAGGTGGAAAGATTTCTGAATAGTATTCTGGAATGCCACAGCTATGCCCACATAGCACAGCTAGTCATGGATGGTGAGTTTTTAAAAGGTTTTCAGAGCCTAGCAGAGACTAAAACTGAATTTTCTCTTTAAATATTGAAGGGTCAGGGCTAGGGATTTGCTGTGGTTAAATTGTGGTATGTTCTTGAATTGTATTAAATTCAGGAAACTAAATGAGGCTTTCTCAGCAATATACCAATATCAGAATTAATTGTGTAAATTTTTTATAATTGCTTTGCTTATATGAGAATAATGTTTAGTTCAAATTATGTATTCTTGAGAGAATCCCCTGAGGCGGCTACTGGCAGGGACCACCACTGAAGACAGTCTGTGTACATAATAACACAGGAAATCAGAAAAATCTTCAATCTCTGTGTTTTTTCAAGGGAGACTTAATAATTTTAAAAAATAAAAAACACCTAGTATATTTAGACATACAGGAAAAGCAGTGGAAATGGAGTCTTCTCACATAAGGTAGCAAAGACAGTAAATAGAAGGAATTGTGTTAAAGTGGGGAAAAATAATTGTCGGAGCTAAGACAGAAAATAACATTAGCTTTGACAAAATTAACAACAGCTAATTATTAACTCATGGGCTGGAATGCCCCTGCCAGCATTTTGTGAAAACATTTTCATTCTCTGTTATCTATTTTCACTTGGTGTGAAAAATTATGCATGATGAAAAAATGATGGAGTCCCAATCCACTTTCTGATCACAAGTATCTATCTGATTCAACCCAGAAAGCAAAATGGCATTATTTATTTATTTATTTACTTACCTACTTACTTGCTGCCCTATCTACGTTGGTGGGTTTTTCCCCAGTGTTCTTACCTGGTGTCAGCTACTGCCAGAGCTTCCCCAGGTCCTCAGCACTCCTTGGGGCTGCACAGACAGCTTCCCCTCCCTCCCCTTCTCTGCTGTCAAAACATGGGAATGACAAGTTCTCACATTGTGTCCTGAAAGCTATCAAATGCTGTTTAGTCAGAGGTCTGGCAGGCTGAGGGAAGAAATGTGATTTGAAGACAAAAGCAAAAATCAAGGAAATATCTCCTGGCTATGCAATCCCAGTTATACCACGGAAGAGCACAAGTTTTTTGGGAGATGCTTGGCTAGTGCCTGCTCCACACAGCTGCTCCTGAGCAGGGTGCACCGAGCCCCTGGCAGTGATGACGGACTTTCAAAAGCAAAAATAAGCCCTGGAGAATCTGGGGGAGGATGAAGAAGCATGCAGGTGTCAGAACCCACGAAACAATGCGGGTCACCAAGCTGATGGTAATAAAGGTCTGTCCCAGCAATCTGGGAGGGCATGTTGGACTCCCTGCACACAGGACAGGTCACATTGCTGGGGTTTGGGGATTTAAGAAGCCCCCAGACACATTTTTTTCTGAAATAGACAAAGTGTGCCCAGCATCTGATCTGTCACTGAAATGCTCATATACAGCACTTCCAAATGCAGGTCCCATGTCAGGAGCATGAAAGGCCCTCCAAGATAAAACAGAAAGGGGAACAGCATGTGGCAGGTCACTTTGAACTGGAGAAGCAAGGACAGGATTGGAAAGTCTCAGACCTTGTAGTCAAGTCACCTATAACACTTCCCTAGTGTTTGCATGGAAACACAAATGCTCTTACTTTTAATTCTACTTGGGAATTGCGTGCTTTGCTACACAGATAAATAGACTGTTGTAAAACAAATCCATCTTTGAATCCAGAATGCACAGAGGTTTTATAGGATCTCAAATGTAAATAGCCATAGTGTGTATTCCCCATGTTTTATCAGACATTAGCAGATCCAGAATCATTCTCATTTGCAAGATTCTATGTTTTGTAAATGCTGATGCTATAAAGCATTGGTGTTTCTTAAAAACTAGGTGATTTTTCTTTTTTAAATGCATTATTCCGTGTTTCATAAGCCGAAATATTTGTGCATTTGTGTTGTTATAGCCAGGGGTGGTACAAAGACATAAAAGGCAAAATACTTACAGGGAAAAACAATGTTATTTATTAGAATACAGGTCAGAATTGGAGGAAAAAATAAGCAAGGTTTCAGACACATGAGATCTTCCTCAGGGCTGATATAAATGTCATAAGCTTTGACCTATATTTAAACTACTTTGAGCTTAAGTTGATTACATTAACAGTTAGATGATGTCAAGGAAAAAGGTCCTTGGTACTTGAAGACTAGAGGTGTATCTTAGGTATGTGAGAGCTGAAAAAGGCATTAGCACTTCTAGGACAAAGAAGGAAAAGTAATAACCAGCTGTGAAACAGTAAGGGTCTAGCTGGGAGTGAGCAAAATTGTTATGTGCCATAAAGTCACCTTCCTCTGCAAGTCCATAATTTTAAGTGTACACCTGAGTTATGAATTTCTGTTCCCAGACTTAGGTTTTGAAGATATTTTTAAGACTTCCGTGGGGCCAAGGACTGAGAAGTCAGAGGTGGTGCGGCTATTCTGTGAGAACAATTTTCCCACTGACAACTGGGTATTTCTGTCCTCTGTCAATTAGCTAAAGCATCCTCCTTCTAGTGTAGAGTGGCTCATTTTTGGGAGGGTATCCAGTTCATCCGGTAGAAGGAAGTAAATCCAGGTCTGTAGGATGCCCGGACTGTTAGGTTTCTGGTGTGAGAAGCAGTTACTGAAAGAGTCTGCATCATGCTGATGACACTGACAGATTTGAGGTTTAAGGCGTCTCTTACATGGTGCTGCATTTAGACCTTTAAGGCGTTTGTTTCTGATGTTAGGATTGACAAGTTCAGGGGGTTGCCTGATCATCAAGGAAGGCACTATTTGGAAAAGTTAATTTATGATCATCCAACTGTTTGTTGATTGCCCCCCTCCCTCCTTTCCAGCATGTTTTGTGATGAATAGAAGCACACAACCATTGGGGTTTACATTTTATATTCTCTTATGTATGTACACTGTGCAAGTTCCTAAACACAAGTCTTCGTTGAGAGTAGGAACAGTTCTCTTCAGAAAATTTAGATTGGTGAGGTGCATGTTGCCAGTGTCTTCAGGAGCACATCAGGATTGATATAACCATGACTGGTTTGGTGTATTTGCAAAGCCTGTTGGGTTTGTGGAGCTTGGACTGCTGCTCTGTGGTGGCTGAAAATTTTTAAACATTTGATGTGGTGGTAAAAGTGACCCAGATGCAATATGATATACATAATTGGATTAGAAAGCAGCAGAAAGTGAATTTGGATCACCTCAAATTTAGAATGCCTCGCCTAGAGTATTTGTAAATGACAGTGTAAGAAAATCTGAAAATAAGGTGAGAAACAGTCTTTATTTCCTAAGTCCCACACCTTTTGGTCTCCTCTATAAAAAAACATGTTTGTTTTGTAACTCATGCTTATAGTTCAGTCTTTTTTCTATTTTTTACCTAATGCTGGGGACAACTTCATTGTCCATGAGAGCTGTTTTGTCTGTGTGTCCCTTTGCTTAGTAAAAACCAGAAGTGATGTGGATAAAGTTGAGATCAGCGAAGGTGTCGCTTTAGATTACGACTTTCAGCTCTGCCTGCAAGGTTGCACAAAGAATAAAAAGAAAGTGAAAAATGTTTGAAGATGAAATTGAAGGACCTGTTTTGGCAGGGTCACATTTAAGGATAAATGCTGAAGAAAGAGAGTGTCCTGAATTTCAGCAATTTCTCATCTGCTGTGATATGGGGCCAGACCTTCCACTGATGCTGTCCTGTGAAAGACTGCAGTGGCTCTTCAGTGATTTATCCCACAGGTGTCTGCCTACCCCCTTAATTGCAGCTCAGCTTCTGGTCTTCCAGAAAGAAGCATTTCCATTGTATATATATTTTTTTTTTGGAAGACATTTGCTTCCAGCTGTGAACAGCTCACAAGAAGTACCACAGGTCCTGCTTCTGTGTGGAGGTTTCCCAAAAGCAGTCGTCTCCTAATCAAAGTTTCTCCTAACAAAGATTCATTTAAACCTAGAGGTCATAACTGAAAAATAACACATTATATTACTTTAAGTGTCATTTGATGGTCTCTCAGTATGGCCAGTGGTAGGCCATTTGAGGACAACTTAAACATATCAAAACCGCGAAAGATTTATTGTTGAGGAAAACCTCTGACTGAAATGAGCCAACTTCTGCCTGTAAAGCATTCCCTGAAATTTAAATACGTGTCAGCAGCAATACTAAATATAGCTAGTGGCATTACTGTTGGTGTAAGCAGAGCTAGTATGTATAAAACCAATATCCTTTCTGCTATTGTGCACGAACAACCTTTATCTAATTATTAATATTTTCAGTTGAGGGAATTTTGATATGATGAATTGCCTATTACTTGATAAGACACTTTGGACTCAATTTAAATTCAATGTCAGTTCCACTTCAGTAATAGGCCATATTTTCACCATTTTTTTTAAATTTACCTACTCAGTCCTACAGATTTACTATAAATTATGGCAAGAACAATAAAAATCTGGAAGCTAATCACACCCTGGACTATTGCTGCTGGCTGAAGCTGTGTTACTGGTCACAGCTTGCATGATATATATGGGAGGAACTAACAGCAGTCGTGCCAAAAATTCTCTATTTTATAGAAATGTGCATTTTGCAAATCATTTGTTTTGCTCTGTAAAATGCTCCCTTTTGCATTATATCTAGATTATTGTACCTCATTGAGTCCCTGTTTCTGTGTAGATGCGGTGTTCACTATCAATTATTATAACAAATATATTCAAATGCCTACAAGATCCATGTGGTTCATATGGGTCCAGTCCAGTCCATGACTTCTGTTTAATTTTTCTTTCCACCTCTGCACAGGTTGCAATAATTTTTTTCTCAAGCATGTGAAATTAAATAAATTTTCTGACACCTTCCACAGTTTAAAAAAGGAGTTAAAATCATTCTCCTAGGAGAGTGACTGTGGAGAAAATCATGGTGTGTATATATGTTGATGTTTTCTAATACTGTGAAGGGTGGTTGTATTTTGTTGGTGGTAATGCAGGGGGAAGGGAATGGATCGGTTAAACAAGGGGTATGCTGTGGTCAAGTGAAAAAAGTTGTTTATTCTCAGTATAGCCTAAGACAGAAAAACATGAGCCCAGGCACTAGCACAAGTTTCCTTCATGCTTGTGTGCTTGATTAGTCATAGAGAGGCTGACAAAGTGCTGCAGCCTGGGATGAGCATCCTCAGGGATTTCTGTGTCATAATTGCAGTGGGTAGCCCAGGAGGAGGAACAAATTCAGATAAAAGCTGCAATGTCAGGAAAAATAATGCTCTGTGTTTTAGAACACTTAAATTCTGTGTTTTTCTAATGCAGCTGTAGATTGTGTTATACCTGTGGTTGCAATTGTCTACTGAAGAAAGCAAGGGCTGAGTGCAGTGAAGGGAGGCTGCTGCCAGGTCTCACTGCAAGCTGCAGACAGGAATAACCTGATCCTGGGGTCCAGCAGCACCCATCAGCCTTGGAGCAGCACTGCCTTTGAAGGAAAGCCCCAGCAGGATGTGAGGGTTGAGCATTTAACCTCACAGCTGGGAGGATTTATTTGCCATCTGGCTGCACAGTTTGGGCAGCATTCAGTTTGTCCTAAGGCAGGAAAACTCTGGGGAAAGAGCCACCCTGAGGTATTGCAGCAGCAAGAGAGTTTTGTTACCCCAAGGGCCAGGACCTGCTGAGGGAGAGAGACCTGCTGAGAGAGAGACAGACAATGGAAGTGGACCAGGCTAGGCTCAGAGTCTTCTTAAATCTGACTGGGGGAAGCAGGAGGGACAAGAAACTTTTTTTTGTCCTGCTCAGCATCACTTGTGCCCTCTCCCTAGCCATGGTGCAGATCTGGTGGTTATTTATTGTCCCCAACAAGCTGCTTCCACAGCCAAGCTTTGCATTGCATGTGCCTCGAGCACAGATGCTGTTTGAAAGGAGCCTGCTGGAAGGTGGAGTTTTAGTTTTGTTTTAGAGGTGTGGGTATCTGCCAGCTCGGAGTCAGCTCTGGTTCACTCACTGTCATCAAACCAATGACTTTTTAACCTGTTCTAGACTAATTGAAAAGAAAAGACACTTTCTAAGCCTTAGACTACTTTCCCCAGCAGAAGATGACTCATTGTCTTATGATTTTAGGACTAGACTGCAGTCAAATTTTTGACATTGTACCCTTAAGAGGAATGCACTTTGCTTTGGGACTGCATGCCTTCCCTATGCTTATTGAGCAGGTGCCTGACTTGATGAAGGATTATAACTTGAGCCTCATTTAATTCCAAAGACTTGGCTCACAGATAAATATACTTATTTGGCTGTGTATTATTTACTGTCTCTTTGCAAGATTTTTTTTTTTCACAGACCATCTTCCTAATAACACCCATGCTTTAATTACAGACATGTGTAACAGGCACGCTGATGAGCACAGTGCTGGTGTGAATCAAGTGCAGTGTCTGAAGGTTTAATCACTTTCTGGAGAAGCTTTATTTCACTGCAAAGGTCAATCCAACCTATTAACATATTGACAAGTGCAGGGCAGCAATCTTGCTTCGACAGAATCCGCAGCAAACTAGGGATTTGTTCATGGTTCCCTCCTGGCGCTGCTCTCCACACTTACCCATGCACTGATTCCACTGGCTCTGCTCACTGTGAGTAAAGAAATCACAAGCCCTCAGAGGGACCAAGAGAAGTCCACCAGTTTTGTCATGGGCAGCACCAGTGGGACAGGCAGTGCTGTCACAGAAGCAGCTGCCTGGGGAGGACAGGAGGGGGAACAGACATGGAAATGCTGCAAGTCCAGCTTGAGCAGCCAGAAGCATGCTACCCTGCACAGGAGGTGTAGATTCTTCCATAACCTCCCTCCCTGTTCCCCACGAGCAGCTGTGGAGCTCAAGCACCCCTCAAGAAGCAGATGACTGCCCAGGTTTGCAGTTCCAGGGCAGCCTGTGTGTCAGTGCAGCAGTGCTGGTGCTCTCGGGTCACCACGGTGGGACCCTTGGCTGCCCTCCTTACCCTGGCACCTGCTGCTTCAGCAAGACATACCATCTCTTCCAAAAAGTGTCTGCTTTTATGCCTGAAACCTTGCACTTCAGCCTCAGGGGTCAGGAGACAGAGTGGGATTTTAGGGGTGTTTGTCTTAGCAGCTGTTGCACCATTTCTTGCAGGAATGTGTTGCATTCACTGGCTCATGTGCACATACAGCCCCATAGCTACTGGGCTGTGAGGGAAGCGTGGGGCTGACTTGGTACCAGGTTACACTGCCAGATGGTGACTGAGCTGAGATTATATCCTAAGATATAATTTGGACGTCTTGCTCCTATCTTCTATTTGCTATGAGCTTTCCAGCCTCCTTAAAAAATAAATGGATGCCAGATTTATGTTGCCCTCCCACTGTTTGAATGATGCTGAGGTGCTGTGGCAGGCTATGAATAGGTTCTGGGTTCAGGAGGGCTGGCAGAAACTCCTGAGAAGATTTGTTTCCTTTGTTTCTCTGTTGTCACAACATTAGCTTTTGTCAGAAACCTGCTTGTTCTGAGGTTTTAGGTTGCTAAATATTGATGATGTCTACACAGACATTTACGGTGTTTCTAAGCATCTGAGCTCCTGACTCCCTGCTCTGGAAGGATTGTCACTGCTTTGAATCTTGCACCCAATTTAAGAAATCAAATGAGAGTGGAAGAGTCATGGCAACAAGTCACTAGACACAAAGGTGGTCGAGTCAAAGAGAATGTCTCATCTACTTTCCTGCCTGTGATCTCACATAAACACCTCACTCTTAGATCCTGGCTGCACAGAAGTGTAAATTATTCAAACCAACAAACAAATTAGATACTGTGCATGCCAGAAGAGGAAGACAGCTAACAACAAATAGCTCTGAGAATTGTTTGAGGCCATGGAAGAAAGGGAAGGCAGTAAATTATTTGGTAAAGATAAAACAGATTATCAAGCTAAGATAATGTATACAAATAAAAACCACATGTAACCATGTCCATAAGGACCCAAATGCTGTGCCGGAGTGAATCTCTGTTTCTGCAGAAGTTGGTGTTGAACTTTCTAGCACAGGATTTAATCTCCAGCTTTTCACAGGTGCAATCTTTGCTACTTCTGGAAAGGAGGATGAGGGAGTTAAATGCTTATGAGTCGGCAAATTGTGGCAAGTATGAGGCAAATCCACCTGAGCGTGAAGAAGAAACAAAGTTGTACCAGCAAGGCCAAGGGGACTCTGAGGACATGTAGGAGGGGATGATGCTGTAGGCATAGGAAGGCATTCATAGGATCAAAGGGAATTCCAATAATTGATTAATTAACTAATGAAGCCCCAATTAACCCCACTCTGCATTAAGCCCATGAGCCACAAGGGTTTAGCCCACTGCCTGCAGCAGTCAAGCAGTCAGCAAGGATTCCTTCCCCCATGCACCCTGCCAGCCTCCACTGCCTTCACCACACAGCTGGCTGTGTGCTTGCTTTCCAGGCACGTACCCAAACCTCCTCTCTCTGAGGTGTTAAACGTGTCATTGCAGCTTAATTCACCATGGATGGTAGCCTGAAGTGGCACAACAGTCCTGCCTTAGGTGACTGAGCAGTCCCCCAGGTCCAAGTGATGATTAGATGTGAGGATTTTCCTCAAGATCTGAGTGGAAAAGCCCCTGGGAACTAGAGGCAGATTGCAGCCCCTTGCCATGGCTGCAGACATTTGATGGCACCTTGGTGTTTCCTGCTCTCCAGCTATGAAAAGCAGCTCTTCAGCTGAATGAAGAAATGTGGGTGCCTGCCTCAAGTACTGGGGCTCAGCATTCAGGTGCCTGGGTGGCATATCTCTAACATGGCTGGGATCAAATCAGATGGGCCAGAGATCCATCCAGGTCTTAAACATTTGCTCAGCAAATTAGGTTTAGGAAAAATGGTATGTTAAATGTCACAGAACTGAACTGTAAAGCAGCATCTCTTGTTTGGTTTTTCTTCTGTTTGTCATTCTGTCATCTTTAGATTTTAAAACTGGATGACATGGGCTTCTATTGCTTGTCTTGCTGGACTTTCTGAGTTTTGAGTTGAGTTGTGAATCTCAGTCTTCATCAGAGACATTTTAAGGTCTTATATTTAACTGCAAATTTCTTCAATTCTAGTTCACAAAAGCATATGATGACAAATTTTTCAGAACAATTGATTTCTGATTGCATGAAAAGTGAAAATCAATCATTTACCCCAACTAACCTTTTAAATCAAATTGGGTTTCCTAATATAGTAGTCTTTTTCAGATCATGGTTTGCATATTGTCTACTTTAAACAGTGCTCCTTGAATTATTTTAAAATAATCCACACTCCACTTGCAGTTTTCTAACATGAAGCCGGTTTTTTTGCTGAAATTAGAGAGGCTAATGATTTTTTGGTTACATTTAAAACTTGCAGCCTGAGATTCACACTAGTGAGAATATCATCATTAATATTTTCACTTTGCAAACAATGCTTCCCTTTTGGAAACTTTTTTTTTTTTACTAAATGACCCAGTTTATTAAATGAAACTTTTTTTTTCCCCTTCACAAAATGTATGCCTTTCACTGAAAGTTTTTAAAGATTTATTCAGGTTCCTGTGCTTCAGAAAATGTTATACAATTTACAAGTTCAGCATACAGTGACCTGAAATATTCTTTCCTGTGTTGCATCCTCACTGCAAAATTAGCAACTAGCACAATACACTTTGTGCAATGTAAGCATAAGCCGATATGCCCTCAAACAAACACAAAGGGTCATACCAGATGTCCTGGACCTTCCAGCAAGCTATATTTTTAATACCATATTCTTAGTCAGTGGCTAATCATGAGTACATAGATTTTAGATGACCTTGAATCACTTCCATTAAAAAATAATACATCGTTTATTAGAGTAGTCCACCTCAATGAAATATAAAGCAAACCAGCTAATTGTTGGCTCAGGGTTTTGTGTGTCACTAACAGTATCTCTGTTCATGGTTAATTCCATAGTTTTTTTTAATGTGTTTAATGGCTTGGGTTTTTTCTCATTTGCATAAATTTTCCATGCAGCTAGAAAAATAGGACAGTTACTGTTTCTGCAGGTAGAGAGGGCACATCCACCTGCAAAAGTAAAGGGTGCTGAGAACCGGAGGAACACCTGAGGCCACAGACATTCCCTTGGGCCTGGATTTCTATGGAAATGTGTCTCAGGCAGTCATGTGTGTCTGCAGTTCTTGTAGTTCCTTTGAACTCTGAATTTGACAGGGGGTTAAGAACTTTTAAATCCCTGCAAATTTCCTGAAAAGTAAACATCTGTGTAGAGGGAGAGCTACTCTGTAAGTGTTTGGACAGAGAGAAAGGGAAAGGTATGGACTCACATACTGTGAGATACCAGAGGATCTGCGTGGGACAGGGCTCTTCATAAATATCCCAGCTGTGAGAAAATGTGCTTTACTCCATCATTGCAGAAATGGAGATGCAGAAAGAACTCAGTTATCTTCTCCTCTGCTCACAAAACAGCATCTATAACCACAGTTGTAATAGGCTCAGTTTCACCTTACATATAGAAGCTTTCTTCTGGTAAACTACAAGCTTCATTTTTTATTAATACTTATTTTATGCATTTCTTTGTTTGGGAGCAAAAAATACATATTCATTGAGACTACTATAAGAAGGGAAAATGCTTGTTTTTTCTTTCAAACATTAGATCCCCTCAGTCAATCAGATGATTGCAAATGCATGTTTTTTATTTTTAAATCCCATAACATCCAATTAATTTAATTTAATATCTTGCATCTAATCATACAATATATTTTCCTCATGGGTGGAAAGTATTTTGTGCTTTACCAAAACATGATAAGTGGCCATTCATTTCATTCTACCCTTTTGTGTCCTAAAGCACATCTAGTGCTGTTGGTCAACAATTGTATTCTTCCCAGTTGAGATACCAGTCAAACTGGTGAGGCACAAAAGGCCTGTTCTGGACATTGTGACTACTTTCATAGTTTTTGATTCATAGCTTCTTTCATAGCTTCATTTTGCTTATCAAATATTTATGGTTAAGAGAACAGACTTTTTAAATGAAATTGCTTGCTGTGATTTCACCTAATGGCTTCATGCTTTAAGAGAATTAATCCATGAAGTATCTTAGATTTAGGGAAGATTGTCTCCTTAGGGTAAAGCTCAACTCTTGCGAATTGCATTTGATAACATCAGGGATTTAGAAGCCTTGATAAAAACTTCTGCTTCAGAAGCTTTCTGACATGGAACAAACAGACCTTGTTTTGTCAGACAGAATAAGTGATGAAAGGTTTTTATTTTTACAGAGAGTAAATTCCTGTAAATTTCTTGCATCAACTTATGATATGCTGGTATCCTCCAAAGATGTCACAATTTCTCTCAATCTACAGTATAAATGTATGAATGAAAGTTAAGAAGTCTACAATGCTAAACTTGTCAAAAATCATCCAGAATAAGTGGGCTCTCTATGTACTGTGACATCACAATTATGCTAATTTTCTTACCCTGAAATGCACCTATTGCAGTTGAATTATTACAGTTGCATACAAACCCAGATGGAACATCAGCCTGACCCATTGCAACAGATCCTATATTCTCTTGGAAATGTAGCAGTTTGAAGGTCCAGTTTCAGGTTACAATCCAGCAGAACAGTAAGACAACACTTAGTTGTCCCGTTTAAACCATTAATTTATTTGGGCATTTATATCTAAGCACGTGCTAAAATATGTCCTGAGCTGGAGGAGGGTCTTCTGATGGTAGATGGTACTTAGTGTTAGTCAGCTCAGCTTCAAATACTGCACAACAGCACATATTTATTCTGTTTTATTGGCACTTGGCTGCCTTCTAGTTTCTTAGTTGCTTAGCAAAATAATGAAATTGAATATTATAATGCTGCATGCATTGCTGGATCAAATGGTGTTTTACAGATGAATGGAGAGCTAAGTTTTGTCATTTCTGCATTAATAGCATCATTATCGTTGTTTTTATTATTATTGTCCATTGTATTATTTTGCAAATGAGATATTAAAGGCCCAAGTAGATTAGGTTTGAGATTCATCTATCCTAATTAGATATCTCAAAGTTAGAATGCCTCAGCCTGCAGCACTCACCATAGGCTTCTTTTCTAATCAGCAAAGAGGAGCAGGCAACTCTTGAAAATAATTCAGGTCTTCCTAGAAGAGAGGTTTTGCTGGTGTCTTCTCTGCTGATCACAAAGAGATTGTGGAGTCACTCATTCAAATTCATGTAGTCAATATTTTAGGGAAACATTTTTGCTGAGTTCATTGTGGTCACAAAAGTGCCAGTGGCAAATGTGAAAACTGAATTCAAGTTTGGTTTTTCTTCTGATCTGTGCTTTGGTTCTCCCCCTGGTTCCTGGGTTTCAGGATATTTCATTTCAGGACCCTGACTTGCAACATTTTGCTAATTCAGATTGGGCATGAATGTCCAATGCCACAAAGGACCACAGACTGTTATGAGGTGTCAGTGAGTGGTACTTTTCTGCCAGCAACTTCAGAGATACCTGAACATAAATAATGTTGGGGAATCTTCAGCTGTTTGGTGCATATCTTCGTTATAAAATATTTATGAATTTTGTAATCCTTACTAAAATCGTGATTCTGCAAACTAGTATGAGACAAAGCTTGGTGCTCTGGTGCTTTGTTTTCCCCTTGTTTGTGTGTTTCTCTTTGTTAAACTTCATTTTTCTGATACATAGCACTAGAAGCAGTCTTCTACTGCCTCCCTCATCCCCAGGGAAGGAGACAGTGGAGTTGCCAAAATGGGTTTTCCTCTGTGTCAAAGTCATGGAGAAAAGCTGAATTTGGTGTTAGAGGTTTCTCCTGCTGGACTGGTAGACAGCCACTGTCCCGCAGAGCCCCTTTATACCATGACTTGCAGTGTTTAAAAGTTGATCCTAATAGTTTGAGTCATATTTACAACTAGTCACTTATGTCTTAGAATGGAGTCCCATCGTGGCATTACCAAAATCTTGGATGTGTTGCCTGACTCTTGGCTTCTCTCTGGGCAGGTTTTTTATTTCAGCAGTTTTTCACTAGTCCAGGAAAAGCTGAAGATGGGGAAATCAGTGGAAGTCACCTCTTTTGTCTCCTTTTCTTCTTCTCTCCTGTTTCCAGGACCACAGGGAAATGCTCCCTTTAGATGTAATGTGACGTTAAAGGCAAAGGATGTTTTTGTGCATTTTCACATACTCACAAAACCATCAAAGTTGGACAAGGCAGTGGAGATCATCTAGTCCAACCATCAACCCAGCATAATCACCCCTAAAACATATTCCCAAGTGCCACATCAAGTGCTTCTTGAACTCTTCCAGGGACAGTGACTCCATCAGCCTCCTAATTTATTCCAATGCCCAGCTACTCCTTCAGTGTAAATTGTAATTTTTTTTTTTTCTAGTACCTAATCCAAACCTCCTCTGGCACAATATAAGGTCATTTCCTTTCATCCTTTCACTTGAGACATGTCAGAAGTGACTGACCCCACCTCACTACATCCTCCTTTCAGGTAGTTATGAATTTTGCTCAGATCCTCCTGAGATGTGGGACAAGTGAAGGGAAATGCCACCTGGCAACTAACCTGTGCAGGGACAAGGGCAGCACTGAAGCAGTTACAGATGTATGGGGCAGGAAAAGCCCAGCATCCTCATCACAGCCTCCCTCTAAGCACTGCTGCCCTTCCCACAAACTACATTATAGGTCACACTTGTATTTTATGGTGTCGCTACACATGTTGTTGTTCTAGTCTGAGGCTTTGATGATTGTGCAGCAGTGGAATGAAACATGTAGCTTTTTTGACAGTATTGATTTCCAAAAATAAAAGCCAGTCACTGACCCACGGCAGCATGTTTTTTCCTTCACTGCAGTGTGCTGCACTAGGCCACGGTCTCAGTTCTTGCAGACCCATTTCGTGATGGAATATAGAGAAGCTCTGAGTAAATGAGCAGAGCTGCAACTGTGTCATGGTTGAACCCTAGTCAGAAACTAAGCCCCACGCAGCTGCTCGCTCACTCCCACCAGCAGGATGGGGGAGAGAATCAGAAGGGTAGAAGTGAGAAAACTCATGGGTTGACATAAAGACAGTTTAATAGGGAAATAAAAAAAAAAACACATTCAAGCAAAGCAAAAAAACCCCAAGGAATTAATTCACTGCTTTCCCATGGGCAGGCAGGAGTTTAGCCATCCCCAGGAGAGCAGGGCCCCATCACACCTAACAGTGACTTGGGAAGTTAATTTCTTCAGTCTCTCCCTCTTCCTCCTTCAGAGGCTTTATATACTGAGCATGATGCCATGTGGTCTTGCATATCCCCTTGGACCATCGGGGTCAGCTGTCCTGGCTGTGTCCCCTCCCAGCTCCTTGTGCACCCCCAGCCCATTCACAGGCAGGGCAATGCATGCAGAAAAAGCCTGGATGCTGTGCAAGCGCTGCTCAGCAACAGCTGAAGCATCCCTGTGTTATCAACACCATTTCCAGCACAAATCCGAAATACAGCTGAAGAAAATTAACTTTACCCTGCCAAAACCAGCACAGTCAGGCTGATTATTTCCTGGATCACTGGATCAGAGAGATTGAACAGATGAATGTGTTTTGGTTTATTTCCAGACAAATTATTTTCTTTTAACCCTATTGTTCATATCTGGCAGCCGATATCAGTTCAATGAACGACTCCTGTTTTCTTTGCAAAATCATGAATTTACAGTGTACCTTGTAACTAAAGAACCATATTCAACATATTTGTAGAACACTCCCACTCCATCAAATGCTGAATTCAATTTCACTGGGAACAGTTCATTCTCTAGCATTTTTGTCATGTTTATTATTTTCTTATTCCATTATCTAGGGTAAGCAGACCGAAGAATTCTCATCTAAATATTTTCCCGATTATATGAATAATTAATTTGACAAAAGTACAAACACGCAGGCAGAAGAAAGTAGTAAAGCCAGGATTTGAGTACCCGGCAGGAAAACAAGCAACCTTTTGTTTGTTCCTCCACCTCAAGTAAACTAAGATGCCAGTGCTTCCCCTGAGCTTGGTGGGAAGCAGCGATCCCGGAGGATGCGCGGCGGGTTCGGCTCGGGAGCGTTGTCAGGATCGGCGCTGCCCTCCCGTGGCCGTCAATGTGCCTGGGAAAGGGAAAATCGATGGGAAAATGTATTCTAAAGGACTACGAGGCTGAGCCTGAATTCAGATGCCTTTACAAACTTGTTTCTTTTTTTTTTTTCTTCCGAGGCAAAGTCTTGCAATAAAACTCCCGGGGTTAATTCCTGATGAGCGTCGATGGGTGCAAGTCAAAAAGGAACTCAGGATCTCAAGAAATACATTTCTCTGCAGCTGGGCTGTGTGTATCTTGATGATTTGTGTGGTTTTGCTTAGGCTGGTTGGTTCCTAGGCCATTTCCTATGCAAAGGTCTGTTTTTCTTCTCTGTGACTGAAGTCCGTATGTAACAGGGCTCACTCGGGGAGGAAAGCAAATGACTCATCCCGTACGCTCAGCACCCCTCCACAGAGCACATGCCTTCACACCAAGAGAGCTGAAGAAGAGAAAGGATAGAAGAAAGTCAGGGGAGACCACCCACCCTCTCTCTAGCCAAAGCCTTTCCTGGTCATTAAGGCTTGGTCTTTATATTGGACTTGCTCCAACTATCTGGGAGCCAAGCATCTTTCTCAGAGAAGAAAGAGTGCATGGGGATCAAAATGTAAGTAGAGGCTGACTCTGTAAATCAAATACTTCTGCATGATGTGTGAACTGACTGTACACTTTGGCAGAGATCTTAAGAAATGTCTAGATGCCATTTAGCTACTCCTTTGGGATATTCCTCAATGATTTGTTTTCCAAAGGGGGCTTTTCACTTTCTGAGGAACAAGCACTAGCATGTGCTCCAAACTGAGGTGTCTGTGCTGACTTCAGTGTCGGGAAAGCACATTCCCAGCTGAAAGGTGGGAAGTAGGAAGGTGGGGAGGCAGCGGGGCCAGGGAATGGGGATCTCTGGGGCTGGGCAGCAGTGTCAGGCAGAGCAGCATCATGCTCCTCATGCAGCTGAGCTGCCTGGAGGGGCTTGTGCAGGTGCCAGCCTGCCTCCATTTTCAGCATATTCTGTTGAATACAATTGCCTGTGTTTGCCTAGTCATCAGAGACATGCTGATTGTACACTGAAACAACAAGATGTTCAGAAATGCAAAAATGTGGGTATAGAGCAAAAAAGACTGAAGTACTGAAGTACTGAAGCACTGCTGTGGTGAGTGCTGAAAGGTTCCACGGGCACAAGCAAAGACTAGACAAGCCCGCAGAAGTGAAAACCCTCTGTGGCTCTGCACACAGAAAGCACTTTTGAGGCTGGAAAAGACGCGAGAGGAGAGAAGGTTCACTCTCTTTTGCTCTGTTTCTGTGTTCTTTCCTTTTTTTCTTCATTCTCTGCTGCTGATCACCAGTGAAAACAGAAAACTGGGTTAACTGGGTGTGTTGTCTGTCAATAGGGCTGATGTTTTGTTCTCCAGTGACCTCCCCAAAGCCGGGGCTTGATGTTCTAAAGAGATTCAATTATCTATTGTTGCTCTGCACCCATACTGCAGGGGTGAAAAAGAAGCACAACCAGTTTCAGCCTCATTGTGCTGAGGACTGTACAAACTCAACAGCTCTCAGAGTTCGGCTTTGTTTCTTACGGAGGTGTTTGCTGCCTTTGAGTGCTCCTATTTAAAACTGTGACATAGATGCACCTACACAGTTTTCAAAGAATAATTGTTGTCACAGTTGTTGCTAGATATCAGATATCTCTGTAATTGTGACTCTTTTCTATCTCTGTTTCATGCTGTGCCGCTGAATTGTTTAGAAGGAACCTGAATTTTTCCAAGCCCTGCTAGGGAGGCCCATTCTAGGTACATAAAAGAGATTATATAGACTGTTGTATTTACAAACCACTTGAAGTGTAAGCAGTCTATACATTTACATAAAGGGAAGCAATAAATTAGAACTGTCATCTTGAAGATTAGCAGTTGTCAGATGTTGACTTTGTGTTAAAAATAACCTGGTAGTACTTACTCATGTAATGAATAGGTGGCATACTGCCTTACCTGATCTGGGTGATGGGAAGGACAGTGACTGTGGGCCAGGGAGTCTCTGCTTGTGTTGCTAAGCCATGGCCGTGTTTCACCCCACAGTAACCAGCTTGTGGCTGTAACCTTTGCCAGGTGACAAGGGTCCTTCTGGGGTTATCCACCCCCTGTGCAGCTCAGAAACACCATGTGCTGTAGGTGCAGGCAGCTGGGATATTGGTTTTGCTCCACTGCAAACCTAGTGGTGATTGTCCAGTACCAAGGGACCCAGCTGCTCTCCACCCACTTGGAACTTTGGAAAGGCACAGGAAGAAGAACCTGTCAGCAGATCTTTCTCGTCCCTTACTGGACTTTCTTCTGCTTCTGGGGAGCAAATGGAAAACATAACCCTGTATGAGTTCCTTTTATGCAAATGTGTGTTTGTTTATTTGTAATGTGGGATGCTGGGTGGTCCTAATTTTGTGATGGGAGCCAGCCCCTAGGGAGTCCAGACCTTGAGGCTCAAGTAATCTGACTGGAGAGACTCGTATTTACTTTCTGAAAAACAGTCAGGCTTTCAGAAAGTGATTGTTCCACCACATAAAGAGTCTTAAAACAACTTTGACAGATACAATGGAGGTCGACTTTGGGTCATAATCACATTGAAGGCAATCATAAGGCTTTAAATTAATAAGACATGTATTAAGCATAGCCTGAAAGCACTCCCACTTCACTAATCCACTCAGAGTCATAGCTTTTGAAGGAATCATGTAGCATTTAAGTTAATAATGTGCTTCTTAAAAATAGTGCTTTTAGTAGCAAATATATGACGGCTGAACTTATTGTCCAGCCTTTAATTTAGCACTGTATTCCTGCTTAAATTAGAGTGTCTGAATAGCATTAGAGAGGCTCCCCACAGCTTACTAGTTGGAAAGCCCAGATCCATGCTTCTTTTCCAGTTATCAGTGCTGTCATTTTGACAGACACAAGGAAGAGCTTTTCCTCCTTCCCTTGGGTCCCAAAAGCCATCCTTGTTGTTCCAGGTAACACTCCACTTTTAAATGTGATCACAGTGACTCAAATGTTTGGGGTTTCTCTCTCAATTTTTTTTTCGTGATTTCCCAAGTAAACAAATTCTTTGTAATTCAGTGGAATTAGTCCTGTGTTAATTCTCCATCTCTCCTGCATTTTGAACTGTTCTGAGGGAAGGCGCCACTCCAGATTCTATAGGTTTCATAGAATTAGCAGCTTGCTAAAGACCAAAGATCCAAATTAAGAAAATTCCTGTCTTGTGGTCTTAGTGGTCCAAAGCCTTTCTGGCCTTCTGACACAAAACCTGCCACAACACCAGAGCCTAAATAGCAGCTGGAGGCCGTGGCAGGGCAGTGAGAGCTCTCTGTGTCATTTATGAGGCCTCTTCAGGAGGGAAACACTGAAACTGCAGACACAAGGAGGACCCACAGGTAGGGGCACATGTAGCTGATGGGGAGCTGGGAGCGTTTTTCTGGGAATAACAGGCACTTGGGGGTGCTGCCATCATCAGTGCAGTGGAGATGTAATAATACACACAGCACAAAAATTCAGAGGAGACCAGATTACATTAGTCCCCCTATTCACAGAGCAGAGTGTTGAAAAAGTTAGTAGGTGGGCAGAAGTTGGTGATGATGCTGGCATTGTTAAATAGGGCTGGTCTTCCAGATCTCCCAAAGCGCAGAGTTCTTTTGATTTGTTGCATCTCCCTGCATTCTGCTAACAAGAGCAAGAAGATAAAATGCTGTTGAGGAAGCACCAGCACCAGCCCAAATTTATCTAATTTTGAGGGTTTTCAGCAAAATATGTTACATTTCCAAACTCACAAGAACCTGCTTTTAATCTTTTTTTTCCCCCCTAAATTTTAGAGAATACAAAGAGTATAAGAACCCTGTCTGGGGTGTAGCAGTTAAAATTTCGTTATGAATTTCAACAAAATCACAGACCTTCCAGAGAAACCAGTATCTGGCATGTTGATTAATCTGACAAACTCCTCACTGTTCTTCAGGCTTTCCATTGTCTTTTCATTGTATAAACAAGAAAACAAAACCAAAACTCCAAAGGAAGTTCATGAAACTGTGTCATGTAAAACCAGAAGAAAAACTTGTTACCACTCATAAAAGATGAAGCTGTTTGCTTTTTTCCCAGCCACTGAGAAGCCACTGACTGTTTTTGAGGTAGGGTTTCTAGGGGAGTGGATCTTAATTTCTGCTAATGGCTATGCTTCATTTAGGTCTGTAGTATAAAATATTATCTCCATGTGTATCTTGTGGGGCTAGTAGTGTTTCTTGCTCTCA
Source organism: Cinclus cinclus (assembly GCF_963662255.1). Taxonomy (NCBI): domain Eukaryota; kingdom Metazoa; phylum Chordata; class Aves; order Passeriformes; family Cinclidae; genus Cinclus; species Cinclus cinclus. Next base: position 49,730,361 of record NC_085047.1, read on the forward strand.
GACAACAATTTTTGTCCACCAGGAACCCCAAGTCTTTCTCCTCAGGGCTGTTCTCCACAAGTTCTTGCACTGTTTTCTAAATTTAATGTAGTAAAAAATAATATCCTTTCTGCAAAGAGCCTCAGCAGCATCTTCCACTCCCTCTTTCATCCATGGGACTTTGGAAATTTGGAAGGAGACAGATGAGTTTGGTGCATTGCCTTGTTTCCCAGACCCTAAGGAGTTTACAAATAAAATACATGCAGTTTTAACCAAAATTGGCCTTTCCATGTCTCACAGTAGTGTGGTGTGATATCACTGCTCATACCGTTTCAAAAAAACACAGTATATTCCTTTAAAAGGAAGATCTTAAAGATGCTCTCAAGCTACATATAAGTGCTGAAGAATGTAAAAAAAAAAAAAAAAAGAAGCGTAGCATGATTATTTTCTTATTCATATTAGTGTAATTCTTTTACACTAACACCAGCTAAGATTTTTGCATAACCATACTTGCCTTCAGGACTCAGGAATATAAGAGAGGCACCAAGGGCCATGTGAGGGTCCTGTCAGATTCTGGCACCATGGAGGAGAAGGAAACTCTGCACAACCAACAAAACAGCTCAAAGGATGATCTACTGCTTAGACTCTCCTGAGACCTCTGCCATTTGTTAGCCGGTCTAAGACCTATCCAACTACTCCTCCAGAGTACAGGGCTTTGGAGACCTTTTCTTAAAACTGAAGTAGTATGGAAATAACTTGAATTGCAGCCTTCCAGTAGACAGCACTTTGGTTTAATGTTTCTGCGCTTGTGCTATACATGCAAAGTTAATTAAATGTGCCTGATACACAAAAGGATATTATTTGTGTTGGTATAAAACATTTCAGGTCATACTCCTAACTTTGTGCCTCTTTAAAATAATTTCTACTTTGTGCCTCTTTAAAATAATTTGCATTTATTCAAAAGCCTGCCCACTCCCCACATAGACAAACCTGTTCTCAAACCTGTTGATAATTCCAGGCATCTTGAAAAAATACTTGGATTTAAAATGGTGCAAAATGAGAAACTGTGCTTTACTCAATAACCCTTATACTACATGTATAATTAAAAAGCTTTTATTTAAGTAGTCCCTTACAAGTCTTAAATACAGAACAATTCATACGGAGGTGTGGTTAATAGGTTATTTCTCATTAATCCTGCAGTTTGATTTCCACATGCCAGAGATGGGCAAGTGAATTTATCTCCAAAGGTCTTGTGTAAGAAAAAGACCAATGGCAAGGGTACAAGTAATTATTTCTCTTTGTAACATCAGGACCTTGCTTTTTAAAATCAGTGGACTTAGAGGCACAATCTTGTCCAACAAAGCAGTGTTATCAGGTGTTCCAGCCAGGCCAGGGGCAATCCACACAGTATCATATCATGCCAAAATGGATGTTGCAGTCATGCATCCAGCCTGGCAGCAACTTGCCCACTAATGCAGAAGACCAGGAACCAATTCACTACTTTATTATAACTTGTTTAATTTCAATGAAAGCATGATGTAATGTGCTGACATGGGAAAACATGGCACCTGCCCACAAAAGCCACTCAGAGAAGGCTCCCTGGTGCCAGAGCATGTGGCAAGACCACTGGGGTGCTGCAGTCAGACAGGGAATTTCATGCCTGGCTGCCTAGGCTGTGTTTGCACTCTGAAGAACAGATTTTCTGAGTAATCAGACTGGTGTATTTCACATTTATGAACCCAGCAAGAAATGCATATCTAGAGCATAAATGGTATTATGATACCGTAATTTATATTTAAACTGTCTGACCAAATAGTGGTGTACAGTCCTTACTTTAATCCTGGCACTGGAATTTGGGGGTCTTTGTTGGTTATTCCCTTTTCAGAGAATCACAGAATAACCCATGTTGGAAGGAAATCTGTAGATCATCTGTTCCAACATTCTGTGGAAAAGGGAGCCTACATGAGATTACCAAGCACCCTGTCCAGTTATATCTTGAAAACCTTTAGCGACGGGGACACTTTCACATCTCTGGGGGAGGTTGTTCTAGTGATTGACTGTTCTTACTGTAAAAAAATTGCTCCTTATGTTGAGATGAAACCTCTCTCAGTGCAGCTTGTACCTTCTTGTTGTCTCCATGTGGCTCCTTGTGATGTGAGAGCCTCTGTCCTCTCTGTAGGAGCCCTTCAAGTACTGGGATACTGCAATTGGGTCCCCCCTGAGCCTTCCCTTCTAGAGCAGAGAGGAGCTAACTCCTCCAGGCTCTCCTTGTAGGGCAGCTTCTAGAGCCCTTGATCATTTTCATGGACCTCCTGTAAAACTTCTCCATTTTGTACATTTTGTTTTGATCTAGGGGACCAGAGATGGAGACTCTGGAGTATCCCACGGTTCACTTTCTCATTTACGGAAAATGCAACTCCATTTCCTCTTCTTCCCTTTATATCATACAGCCATCCACTGTAGTTTCCTAGACCTGAGAATTTTCCCACCAAGTTTGTGTATTTCCAATCACATCATAAATCTAAGAGTGGCCACAAAATGCCAGTCCCTCCTGTTTGTTGCATAGACTATGTATGCACTTGCCTTTGGAAAGTCTTGGGAAGCATTCCATAGTACTCTGGTAGGTGCTTTGGCTGTGCCTGTGAAAATCAATTGTGCATGCTCCAGTGAATTGGTCTTACATTTTATTTCTTATCAGAAGCATTTATTGTAATGAAGAGAAGCCACTCAGTTTGATTCTGCTACTGCCAGTCAGATACATTCAAGTATGAAGGGGAAAAAAACCCCGTAAAATGATCAAATGAAGAAAATTTTTGATCAAGTAGAAAAGTTAAATTACTTGTTCTATAAAGTCACTGCCATTTTTAAAGAATCTACCTCCTCTAGTTAACCTTTGCAGTTTTCAACGTAATTTTAATTTTATATACTTTAAAGAGGTTTCGTTTTTTAAAATAAATGCAATTAAACATCTGCTCCCTGCAAAATATTATGGGTCAAATGGTTTAGATTACTCCAGTTCACAGAAATATAATCATAGATAAAACACTTTGCAAAACGTATTTAGCTGGATCACTAGGTTATGACATTTAGTATTGCTAATTGTAAGATTAGTGTATTGTAAAAGTAATTGAATTTTTCCCAAAATCATCTACTAAAGGCACTAGTTTTAGTAAGCATGAGATAAGGAAAGTTTTTAACACTCACATCATTGAAAATTTACATTTATTCTCCATGGATAATGCCATTTATAATAGAAGCCTGTTTTGCTTGTGTTTCTCTCTCCTGGTGGTTTTGAATTGCAGTTTTATAGCCACGTTCCTCATAACTGGCAATATTTATTATAAAAAACTCATTAGTTTGATTGAACAGGTTAAGATGTTTTTTGAGGGAGACATTTGATCAGCAGAATTCTACAAGTCAAACTTATTTTTGGAATATAAAATATACAATGTAGCTAGCACATGTGTTAAAAATCAAGCTTTCCACTGAAAAATGTTTCCTGACTGTTGAAACTCTGGACTATGCAAATAATTTTTTTCCAGATTTATATTTTGCTATAAGTTTGGGAGTTTTTTTCTGTATGACATCCAAAATAGCAACAAAACACAGATCTAGACAAGAGTTAGCCCAGAGCAGCGCTGTACATGTTGTGGATTACTTACACAGGAATTTGTGAAAATTAACTGGCAAAAGCAGATTCTCACATTTTCTCTTGAACAGCATGTTGTCCAAGAGGATGAACATGATGTGAGCACAGCAAATGGTTGCTCTGAACAGTTTAGAAAACTCCCTGCCTGTTTCCAAAGCACAGTTTTGGTGCCTGTCAGCTCCTTTCTCCCCAATCAAAGCACTGCTCAGCATTCATGGGAAGTTCTGCTCAGCTGCTTGCAACCTTCATACTCTGAAATGGAGACATCTGTGGGTTTGATACTCCTTCAGGGCTGAGATGGTGATTAAGAATAAGCACAGTGAGTTAAATTTGAATGTGAAATGAAATAGGAGTTAAGTTCCTAAGCAGCTTTGAGGATCTGTGCCTGAGCTCATAAAATGCAATTAATTAGTGACTAACTGAGGACTCTCAAAGGCTCTTCCATCCTTGAGGTTTCAGTATGACATGTCCCCTCCTTAGCCTGTGTCACATGCTCTAAAGTCATCATTATGCCACATAAGGAGTCAGACACATTTTCCAGCTCTTTGATCTAACATAATTCCATGTAAACTGCAGCACACACATCGTTGTGGGTTTGGCAGGGAAGGAGCAGGACTGAATGCCACCTTAAGCACTGACAATTGTCAGGGCATTGCTTAACCTGTCCTAGTCTGCTGAGCTGTGGCAACCAGCATGGATTGTGGAAATTCATTATTGCTATTGGAAAACCATTAACACTTTTCCCAGGGATTATATTTACCTTTAGGTGTCAAAATACTCCAAGCCAGTGTTTAATCAAATTAAAAGCAGCAGTTCCAGGAAAGAGGCATTTATTGATGACAAAATGCTATAAGGTCCAACAGATGTCATTCCTTGTAATAAGGCATGTGGCTCTAATTTGGCACTCCTTGCCATCAGGAGGAACCTCTTGCTGAGCAGATGTCACTTCTAATTCTGTCTTTCATGGGTGCCTGTGCCCTGTAGGAATTGTTATGCCAGTTCAGAAGCAGGCTCAGTGCCATGAAAGCAGATGGTCATGAGCACAAGTCATGCTACAAAACTGGTGCTTCTAGAAGTGTGGATGCTAAGAGCAAAGGACTACCCAGGAACATCAAAATCTTTCTATGCAGGAAAATTCTCCTTAAGTAGGCTGACACATGCCATTAGTGCTTTAGTGGTAGTAGAAAATGGATGTTCAATGTATCTTCTTTCTGGTTATTTTAACTTCGGACCAGCCTTTGGTGATCCCAGGGGTCATTCTGGCAGCTGAGGGCATTGGATCATATACGTGTCCTTGGCAAAAATGCCATCAATGCTTGGCATTACTTTGAGAGCCCTACAGTGCCTGGGAATTTCGTGGTGTAGAGCAGTACCCTTCTGGGCAATGAGGGGGAGAAGTGACCCTTGGACCTGTATTCATCCACCTCCTCTGTAATGACTGTCGGACAACACCTGGAGTAAATCTGTGCTCCTGTTTTTCTTCACATGCTTTTTGCTTAGTATGGAGAGTAGTCTTTTGCCTAAAACATTCAGCCCATGTTAAAATTTTGTTGCACTGAAGATGAACACCTCAGTTGCTCTCACTGGGATCAGATACAGTTTTTCTTACTAGCCTTCAGTAACAATTTTCTACAATTTTCTATTCAGCTTTTAGTAACAATTGATTTCAATAAATTTACCGAACACAGGATTCCAGAAAACCTGTTGCTTGGATATACCTATTTATTTACTCTCCCAAAATGAACCTTAGAGGAATTTAAATGTTTAAATGATGTGTAACATGTTCTTAACTTGTGTCAGCAAGAAGAGCTTCCAAAACATTATGAGTACGAGCTTGCCTTCAAGTGTATCTCAGGTTTTAAGAACCAGCCCTTGCTACGGTTAATTGATAGGCTTCAGTAATTACAGAGTAAGATCAGCTTATTCTGATCTGATCTGTTAGAAATCTTAATCCATATGTCTAGGAGAAGCTTACAGCAGGTATGTTTCTCTCTTCTCAGTTAGAGAGAGAAGCAAACATTTCCCCAGTGTATCATTCCACTGCATCAGCTTCTCCAAGTACCACAAGAGACTCTTCAGTGGAGTATTCCTGATGTGGGATGTTTCTTGTCACTGTGATCAGAGTAATACACTGAATGAGGAAAGTTTGCAGGGAAGGTTTGGTCCTGAATGACCTTTGATGGCTCAGCTCCAAGCAGTGCCAGGAGATTCCTCTTTCAGAAGATAGATAGCTACACAGTGATGTCTGGGGCACATTTTAAAATGTCTGTGCAGCCCAGGTATCTTTAGCAGGATTCAAAAAAACGTATATTATCCCTTCTGACAAATATTGCAATTGATCAGCAAAATACTGTGCTGTCTTCGCTCCATGTCCTATGGGGTTTTAATTAGCCAGCCATGCAAAAGCTCTCAGCTAGACAAGAAGCTGTGGAATCTGCTAGTGACATGCAAAGCCACCACCAACATACAGACTTTATTACATAGTAAAATGCTCATCTTTCCTGATAGAGATGTGACATCTCACCAGAACCCAAGTAAAATGGGTTATGTGATTCCATGGTCTGGCATGGTCAGTGAGTTGTCTGTAATTCCCAGTAACACATACAGAGATTTTATTTTGTGGTGAAATTTTCACCTTGCCCAATGACACTTCTAACACTTCTGGAGGGAGCAGTGCATGGCTCCACTCAACTAAGAAATGCATTTAGCTGGATCCCAAAATATATATTTTATTTGGTGATGTGAAATGAATTAGTTAGCATTGATACAAGGAGGTGTATCAGTAGAAGGCTGTATTTCTGCCATCTATTATGTATGAAGGGCACTGAAGATGGGTTTGTGCCACAAAAATTAAACTAGATATCAAAACCTCAGTGTCATCAAAACCAGTAAATTATGTAAAGGAAGGAGCTTCAATTCCACTTGGCAGAGGCAAAACATCTCCACTTTTCTTAAACCCACTTTGATGTGAGACTAAGGTGAATGACCTCCTTTGCCAGTGACATGGAGCATACATGGCCCAGCTCAGTGGATGCTTCTTGGCTGCAAGTCCAGCCTTGGCTGTGCTGGTGAGAAAGGGAAGGTCTGGAAGCCAGACTAAGCCCATTCTCCCGATCCCTCACCCTGTTCTTCACACTGTGGCCATGGTTTTGTCTGCTCTAACCCTCTCAGGAAAAGCTGCTATGATCAGCCTGAGTGGTGTCGGGATGAGACAGCCTACAGAATTTGGCCAGCTTTTGTTTAGCAGTGCAAACACAGTCTGATGGACCAAGCCTCAAGTAAAGGCCACATGTGCAAGGGCATCCTGCTGGAAGCAGGGTTACCAGTGCTGCCCTGGCAGCTCAGCTGCCACCTGAGTTAGGAAAGCACAGCCTGAAGAAGTGATGCTTGCCTCTGCTCTACCAGAAACACAACCTCTGTCTTTTGCTTGCCTGGATCAGCTGCAAGTGCAGGATACAGCCTTGGCTGCAGAAGCAGTCAGGGCAGCTGGAGGTGAAGGAAGAGCCTGCCAGTGCAGCTGCACAGAGCTGCTTTTGCAGCTCTTCCAGTGGTGGTCATCCTTGCAGGGTTCCCTCCCTTCAGGTGCCAAAAGCCTTCTGCACAGCCAGGTCTAGGGGCCCCAAACCATCTGACACAGGAGGTGACACAGGACAAAGGTGCTTGGCTTTAGGACTGGAGGGCACAAGGAGAAGGATGGACATACAGCAATCTTTTACAGGTGTATTAACGTACAAAAGCCATGGCTGATCACAGTTGTCATTAATTAGCAATGATGGCACAAAACTCCCTCACTATCAGTGAGAGGGCTGCCTCATTGGCAGTGCAGAGACCCAAAGCTATCTAAAGCTGTACTGACAGGCACTACAGATTTGGCTCCTTATTTTGGTGGAAATTATTAACTTGAATGATTAACCTGAATTCAAAATTCAAGTTTCATTTTTAAATGTAAAGACTTCTGAAAAAATCAGCTTTTACAAAGGCATATGATCAGGCACAAAATAATTATTTTACAGGGAATTATTGCTCAAACATCTTTGCCTGAGCCAATAATAATAAAAAAGTGGGGAAAAAATAACCTTTGAGCTAAGTAAATTAAGCTTAAGCATTGTGTGGACATCAATTCTTATGCATCTTCTTTTCTGGGTGGAAAAGAAACCTGTCATGAGCTGATTTCTTGCATATTTGGCACTGCCTCTCTGCAAAGGCAAAAAAAAACAAAAAAACAATTAGCCAGCTAGTAATCTTATGTACTATCAAAACATTTTAATAACATGGTTAGCCCTCAGGGCAAATGATCACATTTTTTTTCAGCTTGAGCTACGGAGCTGTATGGTCAATTGTGTGTCTTGAAAATTACACTGTAAAACCTCATATTGAAATACACTGTGCTGGACTTGAAAACAGCAACCCTTAAAGTACTGAAATTAAAATCTCATTTGACAGGTTGCATATCTGGTTATCATTAACAACTTCACAAGTAACAATCAGGAATAAAGAATGGGCATTAATTGAAGGATGGGCAAATGTCCAAGGTTAGTGAAAAGTGAGTCTTGCAGGTTTTGGTTTTAAACATCACCGGATTATTTCCATCAGTTCAGATATTTTTCTTATCAGATCATTCCCCATGGCAATGACTTTAAATTTCACTGTGTGCTTGTACTTTTGTTTGAAAACTGGGGCACAAAAGCACAGCCTAGTAAAACCCAGAGGAATAATGCATCCCAGTGTTTTGCTGGTGAAAAAAAGTTGTTCCAGCCTCATTCATCATCAGGTTTTTCTGCTCACTTCTCTGTCTCTGCTGTTACCTTGCTGTGTGAATTTGGAAAGAGGCTCTGATCTTTTTTAAACCTTCTTCAGTTATGTGCCTGAGAAGTGATTTAGAATTGCTAAGTGGGATCAACATGGGACTGCAACATTGCTAAGTGGGATGCAACAACTAGGTGTAACTTCATTGTCATTATAGGCATCAAGTAGTGTCCAAGGATCTTTGTGCTGGAAAGGCTTTCCTATAACCCTGGGTAAATGTTTGTCCTTCAGTGGACATGCACATGCCAGCATGTTCCCAGTGCCTTGAGTGTGATTTCAGCTGCAGCAGGAGCTATCAGCTCCAAACCTCCTGGCAGCACAGGGAATGCTTGACCTGCTGTGAAGAGCTGGAAACTCACTCCGCATCCACAAGTGTCACAGGCTGCACACAGCAATCCATAGGACAGGGAGCTGCAGAAGAAGCTGCACTCACGTTGTTAACACTCCTCTGCAGTTTGGCAGCAAGACACAGAACCGTAGGCATCGTCAAACAAGATGCTTTTCTGGAGGGGATGCAAATTCTCCAAGAGAAGGGGACTTTATTGCCCTTGATTGCAGACAGGGAAATCTGTAGCTGTGTGGCTCCAGAACACAGCCCTTCCTGTAATTGTCTCCTCTCAGATCAAGACTTACCACACAACATGGCCTAATTAATTTCCCATCAAATGCATAATTCTCCCCATTCATGTTCTGCTAGTTTTACAGTTATATATAGGATATTTTAATCCTTTTTTATAAATATTTGTAAATCATTACAGAAAAGGAACACCTACAAGAGACACAAACTCATAGTGACACATACAAGAGAGTCTTCCTTTTTTGAGCGTGAGGAGCCCCTGAAATGAGCTGCAGCCAGATGGTAAAAAGAGTGGTGGCAGATACTGAGGGAGAGTGGTTTAAAGACATCTAGGAGCCAGTGGGATTCTCATCATGGTTTTCTTGGAATACACAGCCTGCAGTATGTTCCCAGCCCTAATTTCTCCACGTCTACTGGCAAACAATTGTAGGGGAAGAGTGGCTGCAGCTGGGACTTTCTAAAATAACTGCAAGTCTTCAAAGGAATATTCTTCTTTTCCATATTTCTCTATTTTCAGAAGCAGAAGAGTAGGATTCCTTGGGGCTCATAGTGAGGAGTTGATAAAAGTGAGGCTGAACGCCTTTAGCCCCAGCAGATCATTAATAGCCTGTTAAACACTCTACTGCCAAGTCAGCAGTGCTGCTCCTCATAGACCACAGAATCTGCAAAAATGCAGAGCCTTTTATGTAGCAGTGCCCCAAACGACCCATCAGGTGCTTCAAAGGCAAGCAGAGCCTCCCCCGGTTTAGACAGAATGCCAAAGTAGAGGAGGTGGAGGGAGGAGATACAATACAACAAAGGATGTGGTCACCTGCGAACTGTTCACCCACTGCACATCTGGTGTTTCTGTACAGGCTTTTACTGAAAAATAAGAGGTGGTATCATGGAAGGGCAGATGCTACTGATTCACCTGCTGCAGGCCAGAGTGGGAGGATTACTTCATGAGGGACTAACAGATGGACCATCTGATGAATAATCTTTCTGATTTTCCTATAAGCTGATTCCTTGAAGTAAATGAAAACTTTTCTTTTCCTCCTAGATCATGAGAAATACGCATTCTCCTAGGTCTTTAATTTAATTTCTTCTTTGCATACTGTCTGAGCTATGGATTCCAGCACAGTGTGTAGCAAGGTGAAACTCACCTGCTTCTGGGGAACTGGATGCTGCCCTAGTGATATCCATGGAAGCGGCAAACATTTGCTTTTTGGGGCATATTATACACCCATGTGTTGTGTCCCACTGTCTCTTTCCAATCTTCATCTATGAGTGAAGAGCAAAGTGGGAGATAATGTCTCGTAAGTCAAACATTGACCTTATCTCAGCAAATCATGGGTATATTGATATTGCTGTTGTGGTGAGGCGGCCTTGGCTGGCTGCCAGGCACTCACCCTGCTGCTGTCTCACTGTCTCACCTGAGACCACAGGTAGAGATAAAGACGTGGAGATCACTTACCAACTGCTAGCACAGGCAAAAAAAAATTGACTTAAAAATATTTAATATATTTACAATTAAAATAGAGTTGAAAGGTGTGAAACAAAGAAAAAGAAAAAAACTAAAATAGCTTTCCCCCCACTGCTTTTTTCCAGTCTCAGCTTCACTTCTCCCTTCCCAATTCCTCTACCTTCTCCATCCCATATCCCCACTGAGCAGAGCAGTGGGAAGAGAATGGGGGTTGCTGTTGGTCCATTACAGTTCCTCTTTTCCATTTCTTCCATCTCACACTTCTTCCTGCTCCTGCATGGGTCTTTACCCAGAGCTGCTGTCCCTCAGATAAACCTGCTCTGGTGTGATTCTCGTGTCCAGGCCCACAGCTTCTTCCAGGGCCCTGCTCCTGTGAGGGTTCTCCATAGGTGCAGCTTCCTCTGGTGGACCATGTCCACCTGTGCCAGTGTGGAGTTCCCCATGGACTGCAATGTGGATATCTTCACCATGGTCTTCTCCACAAGCTGCAGGGAAATACCTGCTTCCCCATGGTCTTCTCCAGGCTCTGTAGGGAACACCTGCTCCCTCCCAGCCTCACACTTCTTCCCTTACTCCTCACTGTAGGGCAGTGAATAAAGGTTGAAATTAAAAATAAAGGGTTCCCATTGAAGAACACTTGAACTCCATTTCTCTGCAAATAATAATTTACACTTCAAGGTTAAAGCTTCTGCAATGGAAACTTATAAAAAAAATAGCTGAAGAAAGAAAGAAAAAAAATTTCCACAAGTGGTGTTACCCAAACTGACTGGGTAAGCACATATATGAGACCACTTCAGGAATAGCTTCAGCAGTGTGGTGCAGACAGCCTGAGGTGGGCACACATGCTGCAGCATACCCCTGGCACCTGGCAGAAAAGATGCCCTCGTGCACAGCTGCAGAAGAGACAGGGCTAGGCTGGGCCAGATTTTCTGCTGTTGTGACTTTGTGGAAGTCAGCAGTGTTTTGTCACAGTTAATCCAGCACATAAACTTAAATGTTTGCTACACAGGTGAAAAATCCGTGTAGTTTGGATATTCAGCACTGACCTGATGTGCTAGGGGTTGTTATGTGCAGAGATGTGTAAAGGTGACAAATGCTTCAGGTGTTTTTGTTCCTGTGTAGAATACACCACACTGTTTTGAATTTTTAATGTGGCTTGGGAAAGGTGAAATATGTTTGTAGAAGTCCATTTATATTGCAGATACACACTTTAAATTAAGACTTGTATGCAAGCATCCTTGAAGACAGAAAGCTGTTTACTCAGAGCCAAAAGCTATATTCTGACTTTAACAGAAACAGGATTTTCTTTTCCAACCTGCTGTTTTTTTCTAGTAGATTTTTTAGTAATAAAGGCAAAGAATGGAATCTCTTCATTACTTGCACACTTTCAAGAAGCCTTACATCTTAAAAATACTGGACACTTGGACATGCCAATTATTAAGATAATGCTATCATTTTCCTCCAGGCAGTACCTGACCAATACTACATTGTATCTTTGTAAAACAATTGAAATACAAATTGTAGGTGTTTTCTGACATCCTTTGTATTTCTTGCACTATCTTCACTCATTTTTTCAAACAAAATGTTCGTTCTTCTGCAAATGTTCAAGTCCAGATCTGCTGTAATCTTTTCGCTCCTCTTAGGCCTTGTGGACAGATAGGTAAAAACAACAGTCCAACTTTGCCTTTCTCAAATGTTAAGAAAATATTGTTTTCCTTATGTCTACAAGGAATCTAGGGTGTCATTATTCCCTAGATGGTAAATGCAGGATGAAACTGAACCAATAAAAATTTGAAAGAGGTCGATATGAGGTGGAAAAACTTGGCAGTCTAATATTTGTTTTGAGAATATGACTGAAGATGTAAGATGTGAGAGTTAAGGCAGAATTTTTTCTTTGTTTTTTATCTCATTATTCAAATGCCTGAGTGTGATCTGAGGGACTCTTTGTGGGAAAACTCCACCTGAGCAGGGGAATTTGAAACTTCGCACCACTGAGCCCTGCTATTCCCCTTAATTTCAAACACCAGCAGCTTCCAACTGATAGGGTAAATCTGTGGTGTGGCTCCTCTAGCAGCTATAAAACCATAAATTCTTCCACCCATATATTTAGGAATTCCTTAGTTTCTTTATGTGCATCGCACCTTCGTAGAGGTAAACCAAGAGGAGGTCTTAATTTCCTGTTGGAATCAGACTGTACCAGCTGCCAAGATTTAGCATTTAAGTTGTTAGGAACCCTTTATTTCTACCTGAGGGTCTATACTGGAGAAAGTCTGTGTAACTTAGCCCAAGGTGCAGTGAGAACGTGTCACTGTAGGTTATAATTGCTGATAGAAGTTCGGTCTGTATGCCACAGTTCACATACATTTTTTATGGACTTATAATTAGTGCAGTTCCGGTCTCCTGCAGGTTCCAGCTTTGGAAATGAAGAGCAGACCACCCCTAGGGCATCTGCACCTTCTAAGGATGTTCCCAAGGGGAGCAGCAAAAGCACAACGCAGGTATCGAGCAGCACAGCGACTCCACGCAGGAGCTTACTGCCAGCACCAAAAACTGCCACAGCACCCGCTGGTAAGTGCTCCAAACTTAAAACACCACCGGTGTTAAGCCAAGAAATGCAGAAACCTTGCTGTGATGCTGTTTTACTGCTTGCTTTTAATTAATTTTCATGCCATCCTTAGGCCCACTGCTGGTGTGCTGATTTACTGTAGACTCTTCTAAACATAGTCAACAACACAACTATAATCTCATTTTGTGAGTTATGTGTGGAATTGAAGGCATTTACTGTCCATAACTACACAAGGCAGAGATTTAGTGTATATGTTGTTGGTTCTGAACAAGCAGCTTTTTGAAAACATTTTTGAAAACATTGCTTTGCTTTAGAGACCAAAGCGTTTCATTGAGCAGATAATTCATTGCTAGGTATCTTTGCAGTGATGAGAATACTGGCCTCCAGGTTTAAGTAATCTTTGTTTTTTTCACTCAGAGAGGCAGAAGGAGGCAAGCAAACAAAGCAAAAAAACCCTAGTCTTGTTTCCTTGCCTAAACTCTCCTTCTGCTCAAATCAGTTATGTCTCAAATGACCAATTCCATCAAGGTCAGATCAGATCTAACCGTTCAGATACCAAAATAAATAATTTTTTTCCAGGGTGGCTCTTATTCTACAGTGTTTCATCTCTACGTAAGTTCCATTGGGTTTGATAACACATTGCAAATGGAGCCAGGAAGGAAAAATCAGTGCAAAATATGAGACAAAGACTTTATGAATTGCTAGTTCTTGTCACCTGGTTTCAAGACAGATTAACCTTTTGTAGTGGTTTGACCTTGGCTGGACATCAGGAACCCCCCAAAGCAACCGAACAGAGGGAGATAAATGCAATTAAATGCTCATGGATCAAGATAAGGATGACGGGATAACTCGGCAATTACCATGTCATAAACTTGCCTGTTTTATTCTGGAAGGAAAGTAAACGTGGAAGTAGGGTTATCTGCCTGTACTATACAAACAGGCACAGTTCCTGAACAGGGGCAGCTGAAAAGTTTAGGAAGTTGTTATACAAAGCAGACAAGCAAAAGAAACTATGTTAGTCCATTTTTCTGGTTTATTATTTTTATGAGCCAAGTTAGGAACGTGTAGCTGTGGCCAATTAATGATTTTCTTTTAATCTTTTTTTTAATTAAAACAGTGTCATGGTTCCTCACAATGCTACGTATTTGATAGGAGCAAAAGTAGAAATAACTCAAAGAAATTATGAAGAACAAGGGGTTTTTCAGCAGTTCTAATCTTGCCTCTATTGAAGTAGCATATGAACACCAGGTGTAGATCCCAATGTGACAGAGACACCTACAGAATGTAAACTTTTCTGTTTAGGTATCCTATGGACAGTGATTTCTATAGACTTGATGTTGCATATATATTTGGCATCTGGCCAGCCTCCTGTGCAAGACCCTGAAGTTACTAAACTGAGGTGCTTAGAGCACTCCACAGTTACAGATGAGGAGCACAGGCACTATTGTGTATTGCACACAGCATATTTTATGAAAGGAAGAAAGAAAGTATTTCACAAAGAGGATGGCAGTAATATAAATATAAATAATATTTCTGAAAGAGTGCGATATCAGGTAATGTAAAAATTAAATTTGTGTTTCAGAGATGTACATAATTTTATCTATGTATGAATAGCAAATTAATTCACAAATGAAAACATCTACCTATATTAAAGAATCAAGAATAGCTATCAAAAATTGCATAAAAGTTTTAATGAATTAGGTATTTCTTGAGAAGACCACATGAACTGTAAATTTTCACTTAAAAAAATAAAGACAACACTGCTCAGGAGAGATTATATTCCTGATATTTCACTAAAAGTGCTTGTGAAATAAATTGGACTGTAGGGAATAAAAAATATTCAATTAATTAAATTAGACTCCTTTAGCTTCTGCTGTGCAGCAGATGATGCTGTGCTTCAGATGATCAAAAAATAATTCTGTCATGGGACGATAACAGTGGAAGAGCGTTGTCATGCAAGTTGTTTTGCAGGCATGAACTGATGGCCTTTTCAACTGGTCTGTGAAGACTGCACTTAATTAAGTTTCAGTGTGTTGCACAGCCCTTTTTATATTTACATGTCTGTCAATTTATAGAAAAGGGAAAAGAAAGCACATACCTGACCAGAAAAAAGAGAGGCCTTTTTATCTTACCTAAATATATTAGCTACTTTGGGAAGTACAGTGATAACCTAACTAAAACTTACCATTTTTATATTACTTTATATTTTGTTTAATGATAGGTGAAAGCAGCTCTCCATAAGGAATTTTGCAACTATAATCTAGCTCTGAAATTCATATAAGCTTCCTCTTTCCACAGATGTTGATTAACATATATAGTACTTGAAGCATACATATATTAATTTTCTGGTTTAAATTTCCCTTAAAATGGGGGAATATCTGCAGAAGGCAATGTCTGAACATTGACATGACAGAACATGACAGACTCAGTTCTGTCCACCAGGCTGGATCTGCCACCCAACTGTCTATGAAATCAGAGAGCTGTGGGATTTTATATTTTCTATACCGTTACAGATTTTGAGGGGTGTGTGTTACAGGATTCCTACTTCTATTTGGTTATTATTTAATGACTGTTGTCATCCATAAGAAATATCCTAATTTGACTGCAATGACAGTGGCAATAAGGAATTAATTTGAGCAGCTTGTTCCTTCTTGGCCCCCTAAATTAAAGACAATCAAAAACATTGTTCAAAAAAAATTTCACCCAGTCAATTCCTGTGCTTCTGCAAGTCCCAGTAAATCGTATATAACAGGACAGGCTGTTAAATGCAGTCAGTCAAGATGAAAAATAAGAGGCCAGTGTTAGCTCTCACCAGCAATCTTATAGTGTAAAATGTGCCTTTCTTGATCAGATTCTACAAAATCCAGACAGCACAACGTCAGCAGGAGGGAGAGGGATGAGCTGAGGTCACCTGAGGGGGGAAGAATGAGCACCAGCTCTCTTGCAGGGATGAAGAGAGAAGAGTTTGCTGCTGAACTTTGTTCTCCCTTGCTGAACAGCACTGTGCAGTGGGTTACATTCATATTGTTCCTGTACTGAGCACAGGGATATGCAGCACTACCTTGCAGGTGAAAGTGCGAGTTCATCTGCAAGTTTTCCTACCTTTCTTCTGGGAACCACTCTAAAACATGGCATAGCACAACTGCGTGAGGAAGAGACAATAAAATGCTGTAGGATGCATGCAAAATGCCAGAAAGAGGAGCAGTTGTTTTAACTCTTTAAATAATGTTGGATGTTCTGAATTACCGTGAGATTTACCCTGAGTCCAAAGAATGATTTATTTTATCAGCTTTTATTTTTTTTAGACACCAGCTAAAGGGACTTTTTTAAAAAATACAAGAACAAGGTAACCGTTTTCAGACAAGACAATGAAATAGTCATTGTCCTTTCTTTCTTTCTTTCTTTCTTTCTTTCTTTCTTTCTTTCTTTCTTTCTTTCTTTCTTTCTTTCTTTCTTTCTCTTTCTTCTTATCACAAAGCAGCAGCATAGCAGTTTCTACTTCAAGAAATACATAGTCTTTCTTCCACATCTACTTATTTATTCACTCTTTCAGTGTCTCATAGATCACTGGAAGTAGAGAGTCTCTAGAGAGAATTAGACTGCTCTCATTTTACAGAATCCATCATATTTCCAGCTTTGTTCATTTTGTCTCAAACAATGCATGCAGGGATGTGTCATTACTCACCAAGGACAAGACTAGTCATAGGTATCAGGGGGAAAGGAAGAAAAAAGCTCAAAGGGGCTCCCTGTGTCTGTGAGTAACTATAGATAATTCCTTGGTTGTTTTTTGGTTGTTGTTGTTTTGTTTTTGGGTTTTTTTAAACTTTCAGACTGCATTAGTTAACTTATAAAATACTCCTGAGAACATCTGGAATCCCTCTGAATGCAGTCAGTCCCATTGAATTGTTGATGATGTCTACAGCATGTTAGGATTTGTTTTGGAATAAATACTCAATGTACAATTTGTTAGCCTGCTTTCAGTCTGAAGTACAAAAGCAAATTGAAGCCTATCCCAGAATACAGGCTTTTGAAGACTCAAAAAGGTACAGGCAAATACAAGTGCTGGTTCTGCAGTGCTTGAGAAGATGTCTTGGATAAGGTATCTTTTGCTCTGGGTCCTAGGCTAGCGTTCAGCACTGCTGGGGGAATGGAGAAATGGCTTTGTTTGTCTGCTCTTTTTCAAAGTGATTTCTGGAATGCTTTGACTTGTGTTTCTAATTATTTTGCATTTGCTCCTTCTGTTTCATTTGGAGCAGGCTGTGTATGTTGATTAGGAAATGTAAATACCTTTACAGAACTGTGTGTTTAGAGGCCTTTTTCAAAAGAAAATGTTGTAAGCACACTAGTAGAAAAGGCAAACAAATATTTGTGTTCATTGTTCTTTTAGGGCCTGAAATATCCAGTTCTTTACACAAATGTAGCTTTTAAAAGAGGGGAAATATTGAGAGATTTCTAACCTTAAATGGAATGTAGATTCACATAAAAATCAGTATTTTGTGGCTTTGATTACTGGCTACCAGAAACAACACTTTTCATTGCATGAGCTCTGTCAGTGGTAGGAGTTGGTAGAGCCTTGGAAACCGTTCCAGGAAGCCTGGAAGTTAATGGTGGTTCCTGAGATGCCAGGAGCTTTTTGCTGGGAAGCTCAGTGCTAAGAGCCCTGATTAGGCAGCCAGCAGGAATAAGGCTAATGTACAGGAATTTAACAGTAGAGCTAACTGGAATTCTGTATTTCCAGTCTGTGGGAAATAACATCAAGAATTTGAAGTAAATTTTGTTCCAGATCAGATTTAATATACATTATAAAAGATGAATTTAGAAGAAAATTTTAAAAGTGTGCAAGTTCAAGAAAGATACAGTTATGGTGCTTAATCTCCTTTCGTAATTTTGTGTATTTCTTACTATTTTATGATTGCACGCGTAACACCTTTTGACTTCTCAAAATATATATGACAATATGATTTGAGGTTTTACATGTGTTCAGGCCTGTAATAACAACTGAAAAATGTTTGTCTTGTTTCCTGAGTTACCCTGGAGCGTCAGACATTTTTTGTGCATTTTTGTCTTTGAATTACTTTCAGTACACTTCAAGCTAGAAAAGATCAAGCTTTATAACCTCCTGCTGTACCATACCCTGTGCTACTGCACATTATGCTAATTGTCACACCAGCATTCTCCCTCAGATTTTTTTAAACCTGAAATTCTATATTTCTGTGAAATGACAAATTCTGAGCCCAAACACTTGTAATCTAAAGATTCATTTTCCCTGCAGGAAATCAACATGTTTTCTGAGTGCTTCTCTTCCAACCATCTAACAGCTGTTGTTTCAAAAGACAAGAACAAGCCCCATTTTTCGAAAAGCATTCAGCTCAAGCTCTTATATGAGGTCTGATGCCAGGGATGGCTCTTCCCCTAAAATTTCCCTGTGGGTGATGAGCTTAGCAAAACGATAACGGTTTGCTCCCGCAGACCGTCCTTCCTTTTGTCTGCTGTGTGCTTTCTAAATCCCTCTCCTCTAAGGAGGGCCACATTGAGGCCACCAGGGCCCTTCTACTTATGAAGGAGAAGTTGAATAATTGCTAGCTCCATGTGTCCCTGTCCCTGTCCCCTTCCCAGCAAGGCTGTGCTGGGCACTGGCTCTTCCCTTGTGGCACAATCCCTCCTCCCTTGCCCCTTGCTGCACCGCTGCCCCACCAGACCTTAGGAGCTCTCCTAGTCTTGTACACTGAACAAGGGCATTCATCTTCCTTTTGATTAGTCCATCTTGTCTTTCCTTGACCAGATATCTGTTTGCACCTCCTTTCTACTTGTCTTCCACTTTCTGGAGCCAGCGTCTCCCATGCAACTGTGCCTGCCAGGGAGTGCTCACACACAGCTCCCATTGCTCTCCACAGGCCCTGCCTTGCCCTCTGCAAAATTCTGGGCTTCTTTGCTCTGTTTTCTTTCAACCAAGCTCTAATTGGTGAATTGATTCTTGTTTTGTGCTTAAGGCCAAGGGACTGAATGAATTCCCCAGGTGTTCCTTGTTGAAAATGTCTCAAAACCAAAAGTAGTTAATTATTTACATGCCTAAGGAAAGCATAAGGAAAACACATATTTTTCTCTACTGTTGCCTGTGTTTGGCATCTGACATAGCAAAATTTATGGAGGAGCTCAGTATATGGCCCATTTGAGCATGGTATTTTATTTTGAAAGCCCCAGAAAAGCCCAAGCCATATTACTGTGTAAAAGTGATGCTTGAATCTCTTACTATATAAACTATGTCTTATAAAACAAGCCCTGGTTTTGTCTCACAGCTGCCATCTCAGGTTGGTCCTTAGTAATGAAAAGGCACCATAAACTTATTTTATGTCTTACTCTGTAGTAAAGTTCAGTGTAATAGGGGGCAGGCACGGGCAGTCACTTCACTGTGAAAATTATTAATCACAAATGAGAATCATAGCCTCTACATGTTGTATTTATGAACAGCAGAGAAAATGGAGATGGACAAAAGTAAAGGTATGAGCAAGTGTTCAGTCTTTACAAGCCCTGACAGCTGATGATGTGATTTGCCTATGAACAAATCACATAGTGAACTTTCTTCTAGTGGAACAGAGTCAAAGAGGGTTTTAGAACTTGTCCCATGCTTCCCTCCCACAAACAGTTGTACATGCAAGTGGATGTGCTCTTTCCAGAACCATTCTGCAAGCAAATGCTGAGACAGAGCTAGAAATTAGGCAGCTCAGCTTCTGGCGTGTGGCAAATGCTGCGTCTGCAGCTCTCTGCATGCAAGTCCTGATGCAGACAGAACTGGAAGGGTGGAAGATGCATCAGAAATAAACATATATACTGCAGCTGTGACTAAGTGTGGCTTTGGAGGGAGCAGAAAAATAGTAAACCAGTAAGTGTCCCTGAAGATTACGATCCCCATATAAAATTATCATTTTTCTCCACTGTTGAAAAAGCCAGGTCACATTTGTATTAAGTAAAATGGAAGATAGTGTTAGCTTTTGGACTGCCACTGTCATTAGGCACCACCAAGAAAATCTGATTTTGTTTTCCTGCTTCAGATAATTCAGGTTCTGTGGGACATTTTCTTATGTCTGTGAACATACTCATAAGAGAAAAGTTAATAAGGCAAACTTTGTTTTCCCTCTATAGCAAGTCATTGCCTTAAATCTCTGTATTTCCTGTGTATCCAGGGGCTGTGACACAGTCCTTCAGGCTAAAATGCAACCCTAAACAAACACTAATGGTTAAAAAAAGGAAAGCAAACAGGATACATACATTATTGTCTCAGGGATTTGCTTTTTATTGCTCTTTCTCTTTACTTGTTTGATGAATGCTTTCTGCTTGAAATCCTGTGTCTGTGACTGTCACACCATGGTCAAACAAGCAGGGCAGGACCTCCTGTTACTGCACACAGGATGGTGCCCACAGCTATTTTGATGGGAGCTGTGGGTGGGCAGGAGGAGCTGAGCTTGGGTGGCCACTCTGGCTCTCAGAGGAAGTTGTATCTCCCTGGTGCAAGCAAGAGGCAGTCACACACTGCAGAACTCTGACATCTGGCAGACTATCCCAGTGGTGGGACAGATAACAACAGACACTGAGCTGTCTCTCTCTGAAATATTCCGTGCCCTGTTTCATCCCACACTGGCACAGTGTCTTGTAGGTTGGTGCCTTGAATGTGCTTGTCCACCTCTGTCCCTGCCTGACTTACTGCACAGACAGAGACCCGCTCTCATGTGTCCAGGCTGCTGCACCCTGCACAGCTCTGACACCTCCTGCCTGCTTCTGGTTCTAGCCTCTCTCTTGAATACATGAGGCCATCTTGGGAAAGCTGGTCTCCAGAAAAGGCAGCTTCCTTGCCTGTGGAAAAGGCTCCAGGGAAGGGACTTGGAGGTAATTTCAGCCAGCTTTGCACAGTCCTATTCCACTTCTCCTGCAGAATGAGGTTGTATGGCAAGATAAAGAGACAAAACACAGAACCCAGAACAGATAGGATGGGTTACCTGTGTAGCTGTTTGTGCCTTAATGGCATTTGTCATGGTGCAGATGACTGGAAAGCCAAGGAGTGTGTATGGCCTTCCTGTGTCCTTCTTTAGTGCTGTGCCTGTCAGCTCAGCCACGTGTCCACAGTCATGGTTGCAGACACGGCAGGTTGGCATCCAACCCAGAAGTGCTGTGCAGCATCACTGGTGAAATACATTTTGCCACTTTGATGTGTATCTTAGTGACACAGTTCTGTACAGTTGCAAACAGAATGATAAACGAGATGTCTTTCTACCTTTGATGGTTTTTTTTCTAAAACAGGTGTGAAGAAAGAAGTACAAAAAGATCAAGATTCTAGCAGACCAGCTGTCTCATCCCCTAAGAAATCAGCAGTAACAGCCACAAAACTCCATTCACCAGGTATTTATGAACCTGAAAGCACTGTTTCATGAAAGATTTAAACTTCTTGACTTTGCATCTCTTGTTAACACACTCAAATCTGAGACCTAGTGTTGCAAAGTGAGGATTGATCGTGTCCAAGGTTCATTAAGCTGGCTACAGCAGGCTTTATCATACCAATGCATGAGCTGAATAGACTTTTGTTTTCTTTGTTATAACCATGCAATCATCTCTCTTTCAAAACAAAGAGTTGTTGCTATCAAAGGCACAGGAACATGTTTTTTATCATTACAGTTTTTTTACATAAAAAGAGGACAGATACATACAGCAAAATAAAAGACACCTCAAATGACTGCCTGGAGTGATAGTGTATTGCTCAGAATCTACTCTTATGCAGAAACACTAAATTTCCTGGGCTATATCTGTGCATAACCGGGAAAGGAATTATCTATAGAAAAACCTCCAAAGTGCTGCTGGGACATTGTCAACTTATACCTCAATATTGGGCACAAACACATGGTTTTAACATTTCCGAATAATACCTTTTTATTTACTAAAATGAAGATAACTTTTTTCTATTTATGTCTACTGAGTGTACATTAACAAATGGATAAGGTGGTTAAAGGTTTTTGTGAGGCTGGCCTTTGGTTGATCTAAATGCTTCTGAAATGAGTGCGCATGGTGTCACTGATGTAATTGTGCTTGCAGTTTATCTTCTGTTGCCTCATTTTTCAGACTCTGCTTGAACACTTAAAATGTCATCTCTATAGCTATGTGATACTTAAGTTATAACTGTGGGGGATAGAACCCCGTGTTGTTTCATTTGGTGGCAAAATATAAAGCATGTAGATTGAACAGCTCTCCAGCTCCTATAACTTGCACCAAGAGTTTCTACATTATTATTAAACTCAATCCCTATTCTTCTTTTCCTCAACCAATGAAATCAAGAAAATGGAAGGTTAAATATAATCTTCCTAAGTGCCAATAGGACACAAAATTCTTCTCCTTACAAAGATACTAGAGTAAAAAGATGAACTTACCACTGTCCCCTGAGTCATATAATTTACAGGCTATTTAGCACCTGGTGAGATCACAGAGAGATCCAAAGAATTTTTTGCAGAGAGTGTCAGACCAGAAGCTCACCAGTGTTTATAACAGTGGGAGTCCAGTTTAAGCATCAGCACTGATTGTGGCTGTAGCAGCGTGTTACAGCACAGCTGATTTGCTTCCACTAGGATTACAAAGCAAAATGGAACACTGAGTATTTGTACAGTGTATTTGTCTTGTCTTAAGGAGGTCTCCATTTCCACAGGTGACTTAATAATTTTCAAGGTCTAAAGTTTTGGTGTAACCAGTTCATGAGGCCTCAAAGGTTTCTTCATTCTCATGAGAGGTTGAGTAACAGACCTCCATCCATCAGACTAATTTAGAATTTGTTCAGCTCTCTTGTCTGCAACTAAGCCAAAGTAAATTCGTTTTCTCACTTTAAGGATCAAGAAGAAAAATAAACCTCATCTTAATTTATTGCTTTTAGGGTAGCCTTTGGCATTCTTTGAAATAACTGCAGCAATAACAATGCAATAATGACAATTTTTTCACCTACTTAACAATTTCAAAAAACACTCAAAGCAACCTTTGAAGAGGATACACGGTGTAGCTGATGCTAAGGGGCAGTCATAGACATTCCTCCATCAGAATCACAAACTCCTGCATTGTTTACACTTTATGATGGAGGAGAATGTGTCTCACAGGTAATTTCACCACAGCTACATCTGGCTGTGAAACAGGTTTTAAAATTTCTGAGTGCTGTTTCTAGGCTGTGTTTGCCTCTGTTACTGACCTTCTCACACTCAGTTCCTTTTAATCAGTGCTGGTTTTTGACAGTCATACACAAATTTTTTGAGCTTTGAATCTGAGGACTTGCAAGGGAGTTTTGAGATGCAGAGTCTTGCAGGGATCTCAGTTTTATCCTTTGATGCAATACTATTCCTAAGATCTGTGCATAGGAACAGGTGTCCATAGATGCAAGTGCTGTCCTTCCACTCCATTTTAGAATGGTGCCAACTGCTTCTGGCATCTGTCACTCTACAGAATGCTTTATATCAATTGTCTCTAAGTAATTTTCTCCCTTTCCTTACCAAAATGTTGGAAATTGGACAGTTAAAAGGCGAATAAATTGCATTCCCCAACTAAATCCTCATGGACAGTGTTAATTATGAGTATATACTTATTATGTCTCCTTAGTTCAAACACTCACGTAGATAAAAAAGGCTTAGGAGTTTTGAAGCGGATCAAAGGGGTTCAGTGATTTTAGCATACACCGAGTCTGCCCCTCTGGTCCCACCATCAGCAAAAAGGACATTGAGGATCATCATTAATATATGCCCTGTTTTGTGCAGAGTAACAGAAGAGAGACATCAATGGCAGAATAAGCTTAGTAAGCTGCCTTTCAGACCCAAATGAACCGAGAAATTCAGATTTATCCCTGAGGAGAGTAGCATAGTTTAATTTACAAGGACAGCTTATAATACTGACAAGGACAACACAGAGATGTGCACTTCAAATCTTCCAGTGAGCAAGAAGGCTAGAAATAGACTAAGCAACCTGATGGGTTTCTGTTTTAATTAAAACTGAACTGATTTCAAGGGCTTTCCCCTACACTTCTCCCTAAGCCTTCTGTTGTAACATCACTGTCTTACATAAACGACACAAGATTTTTATACTAAAAAGACAGATATTTATGGTTGTTGCTTTTATGATTTCTTATTTTGTGGTATTACCTACCATACAGTTAAGAGCCCCTTGACATGAATGGAAGAGTCTGTATTTTCTTACTACTGCACAAAAGGTTGGCAGGCTTTAAGTGACATAAAAATGGATAGGAGGGCAATAGCTACACTCTTTGAACTCTTTTCATGACACAAACCCCTTGTGCTGCATTATTTAGGTCTTCCAACAACATGGCATTAGTTTTGATGCTGCAGAACATGGTATTCTTTGTCACAAAAGCAAGTCATGGGCACAAAGAGTTTCAAAGGGTTTTTTTGCACTCGAGGCTCTCTGCATTTGCACTATGAGATGCTTGGAGACATGAGGGAGCATTTCTGCTGGAGCTGGTTCCCTGTAAGCTTAGCCTGGAACCAGGATATAGCTGAACAAGAGAGAAGATATGCTCCCAATAGCTCCACACAAGCTGGGAATCTGAAAAAGTAGGAACATGCTCCTAGGGTATTGCTCTGGGGGAGCCATGCTGTTTCCCTGCCTGATCTAGTAAAACTGCCCTTAGGAACTATTTGCACACCCAGACCACAGTCTTCAAGGTCTAAAAGATCTTGACATCTGACAAAATTACCTGTGGAATTTGTAATGCTCTACTGTACAAACTGGCTCAGATTCATACTATCAGAGGCATCTCTGTGGAAGGATTCTTTGGCTTTTTAGGAAAGGGATAGGTAGTATTCATGGCAGAAGACTGTCCCTTATTACACTGATTGCTGGAGAATGGTTGAAGACATGGTTTCTGTATTGTTTTTCAGGGACTGTATACTATAAAACTATAAAGGCTATTAAAAAAACCTATATAAGACTATAAAACTACTAACTGTCCTCTTTTTTCATATTCTTGCACACATAAACTTTTCTTCTAACACAGAAACGTTCCAGACACACATCCACCATCTCTAGTAACACGTGGGACAAAGGTGTCTGACTCATATTTTCTCCCTCTTTCTTACTGACTTCAGCTTCCAGGATAAAAGCTGGAGAATAATGGGAGGATTTGTTGAAGTCTGGAGGTTCCTGCCCAGTATTCAGGAATGAGCTAAAGAGCATCAACTGAGGGGCAGCAAAAGGGTAGCAAAAAAGACTGAGGGTAGCAAAAAAAAAAATCACTAAGCTGTGCAAAGGTGATGTCCAGCTGGCCATAAATGTTTGCAGAGGAGAGTTCTCAGAAAGAAAAAAAGGTAAAGACAGAACAAATTTTCCAAGCAGTGGCTTGAGCAGCCCTATACTACCAGAACACTGTCCCTTCTTGCTTCATCCTCATAAGTGGGTATATGCACAGAAATGGATAGTTGACTCAAGCATGATGTGAACTTAGGAAAAAAGCCTCACTGCCCTGAAGTGGCTTATCTTGAGTCAGCTTTAGTTCTGGTGCCATTGATAGGAATATGACAACATCTTTGGGCTGATACCCTAAACACAAGCGACACTAGTGCTTTCACATCTTTGTACAGCTTTCTTCCAGCCAACTTGGAGCACATCAGAGGAGTCTGAGTCTGTCTGGGCCTATTTCTGCAGGCAAACCATGTAGTGATTCTGGTGTGGTCGATGATGCCAAGAGAGCAGCCATGCAGAGCCAGTGATGTAACTCCTGTGCATTGTGTGGCACTTGGTGTCACTTGAGTACACATCTGCTAAGTGCTGCAATTTTAGACACATTGTAAAGGTGAGAGCAAGGGGTAGTCTCAAGGTAGAGTGCAGTATTGTAGATGAAAAGTAATAGTGATTTCCCAATTGCAAGCAATCCATGTTATGTTTGTATTCAGGGAAGGACAACTCCAGCCCCACATTGTCCTGTGTAGAGGCAAAATTAAATCTGCAAAGGCAAAGGAAAACTGGCACCTTTGTCCAGTCACCAAGCTGGGGGTTCAGGTGAACCCATGTGTAGAGTAGAAATGTCATCTAGCTGTTTTCCACATCATCAGTAAGATAAGGTGAATCCTGACCTGAGAGTCCAGCATCACAGATGCAGACCTCTGTTCTTGTAGATCTCTAGTAGAGGTGAGATAATTCCTTCCTCCGGCAACCTCAGTTCTCAGTGATACAGTTCTCCTAAACTTGTAGAAGAATTTCAGCCTCAGAGGCTGAGGTGAGTTGATTGTTAAAAAGCTTCGAGCTTTGGCCCCTAAAGAAACATAATTTATTGTGGTGACTTTTTTTTTTTTTTAAGATATTAATAAGTTATTTGTGAGTGCTACAGACCTTTATTTCTTTTGTAGGGATGAGTCCCAAAGGCCATAGAAACACATAAAGATCATGTCTGTACATGTAAACATGTGAACGAAGTGATCTGAATGGTCTTTTCTTCTCTCCTTTGTAGGACATCCCAAGCAAAGGCCAGCTACCCCAAAGAATGGACTCTCCCCCAAACCAGGAGAGGGGCGAGACACTGAAAAGCAGTTCATTCAGAAACTGAAGGAAAAGTGTGATGAGCAGTCCCGGCAATTAATCAATATCCAAGATGAGCTTAAAAGGGCCAGCTGTGGCTTTGATGTCTTTGCTATAACAACACAGTACTTTTTCAGGCAGGTAAGTGCAATGGGTGGTTCTTACCATTGAAAAGATTCTTTGCCTTTACACCTGTCATTTGCCCAAATTTATTCCACAGTCACTGAAAATTTCTTCTTGGGACCAAAGCATGCAATTTCTTTACAATGGTTATTATGAGAAGGGAATTTAAATTTCACAGAATTATAGAAAGGAAAAGTGCAATGGCAAAGGAAGTCTGTCACCTCTGTTAAATCACCAAGCTTGGGGACTGGGTGCCCAAAGAAATTGTGTGTAAAGTGTAGATGCCATCCAATCTGATAAGCTGAATAATTTGATGCCATATATTTGAAAAAAAGGGTTCAGGAGCTTGGAAAAGGAAGGATTTTGAATGAAGTATTTGTCACAAGCAGGGGTTTTTAGGAGTAAAAGAGATGCTGAAACTTAGAAGCCGCAGTGTCTGATTGGTAGAGCTGGAATGGAAAGTCTAACTGAGATACCTGTGAGCAACTAAAGCTGTTAGATGAAGGAAACTATTTGATTTGCCTCAATAATTATCTGCTCTTCCTGCTCACCATGAATCGGGCAGGGTGTCCCTGTTACAGAGCTGCCAGTTCCTGAAGATGTTAGGATAACATTATCTCAGCATGTAGAAGATTACACACAGCAGGTATAGAGAACATAAAGAAAATGTTGCTGGTAATTAGAGAACCTTATTTATTAACTCGAGTAAAAATGAATAAATTTTAAGACAACCAAAATAACCATTAAAGACTTGAAGGTATTGCTTGTTTCAAAAGCTGTTCAGTGATCTAGGAGATGTAGCTGGGCTCTTAGACCAGGCCTGGTTCACACCATGCCCATGTATTTTCTAACATCCCAGGTTAAGCTGGTGTCCTGGCTACTTTGTAAAACAGGCAGACAATCACCAGCAGTAGGGCCCAAGGTTCAGATAATGCCCTTGATGGCCAGTTTGTCTACTTTTGGAAGAGATAATAATAAATTTCCTGTGTTAAATGAGAGAAAGAAAAGCAAGGAAACAAAACCTAAATTCAGTCAGTCTTAAAAGTTCTGAAATACTTTGGTTTTTATATTACTGGGAAAGGTTACCTTTGCATAAATAACCATGGTTCACACCGTTCCCTAAGTAGGAGCTGAGCTTGCTGGGGAAGGTTCACTGAACTGAAAAAACAGGGAGTTTTTAAAATGTCCTAAATATTTTAAATAACTTCCCAGAAGATCTTCCCCCTGTATTTTTCTTTATACTTGACATTTCTGTATTTCAGGACTTGCTGGGTATTTCTAAACCCTTTTGGGTGGGTCTGCTTCTTTTGTTTGCTTGTTTTTGTTTTTTTTCTTTTTGTTTTGGTTTTGTTTTTTTAGTTTGGTGGTGGGTTTTTTTGTTTGCTTGGGTTTTTTGCTTTTTTGAGCTGGCTGTGGAGTATCCGTGTTTAAATCAGAGGGAAATAAAAAATAGAAGAGCATTGTCAGCTCATCTTTGTCTGTGCATTGTCCACTGGGGAGAGATTTTTCATCACATGCCTCATTTACAATTTGCTGAAGGAACTCTGGAATCTTGGGCATGTCTCCTTCATCTCCTCTGGATATGTTTTAAATGAGAACAGCTGCTGCAACTGAGTTTTGAGAAGACTGTCCTGCTGTTGATGCATGTTGGTTCTGTCCTGAAAATGCCTCCTAAATTGAACAACTCAGGTGCTTTTATTTAATAGCATCCTCTCCAAGTCCTGGCCAAGCATAGCTGCACCTCATGTTCCCAGTTCCTCTGTATTTATTAGGCCAGCTGGGGATTGCAGTAATGCTCCTCTGAGTGCCTGGGGGTGAACAATAATACACGTGTAGAATTTAAGCACCTTCAGGTTTGGGCAGGATTAGACATAGATTTGTTTCAGATCCATGCAGATGTGGTACCTCCTTTAGGAGTGGGCTTGCTTTAAGCTCCAGTTTTAGTGCATTCAGGCAGGTGAGCGCTTCATGAAAACTATTTAAAGCACCAAAGACCTGAATTTCTGCTTGAGTAACTCACCTGTCTCATCTGAGACTTCCAGGTAGCACTAAGGCTGCTGCACTCTTAAAATCAATGCTGAAATTGAGAGTCTACATACAGTGTGACAATCTGGGACTACTCAAGCAGTTGTGTAACTGGGCAGTCATTTGTCTTGCAACATAGACACAGGCTTACAAGTTTTTGAGTGTCATTTGAAAACACAATCTGTAGACATTTTCTGAGGTGGCATTATTGTGTGAAAGCTCGAGCAGAATTGAGTTGGCTGTCTTTAAGTTACGGCAGCATGGGAAAAAAATAAACCAACTTTTCACATTATAAAAATAATAACAGTTGGGTGTTTCTGTTTTTGAGGACCCTGCAGGCAAAATGGTTGAGGTCTGAATGGGACTGCAGTTTGGAAAAGGAAAAACATTGGAAAAGGAAAAACATTCATTCAAGAAAAAGGTGCAGCCTTATTCCAGAGAAGTTTGGGGTTGATTTGTCCAGCTAGCAGTTCCACTCCTGTTCAGCAGAGGGCCCGATCCTATTTTGGTACTAGGGAGCCTCTTTTGGGCTGAGACTCGTTTGTGTCCAGTGTCTCTCTCCCCTTACATCACAACAAAATAATGTTCAAAACATAGGGTTTTTTTCTATGATTTGGACCTAAATTCTGTTGTAAAATGTGCTCCTAGGCAGTGAGGACAGGACTGAGTCTTGAAAACAGCCCAAGGACCAGTGTTTAGCATGCAAGTTGGAGTCTGCCCATGCCTGTGGCTCTCTGGTCCTGCTCACATTTTTTCTGTTCTCTTTCCAAAGCTGGGGAAAGTACCAGTGCAAGTGGTCCAACAGACATGTTTAGCTGTGTAGAAGGAGAGTGTTGTATGCAATAGTGTCGGACCACACCAGCAGTTTCTTCGAGTGCTTTAAAATTACGTGACCATTTTCTTATAATTATTTTGGATTTGTTTTCTGCCTGTTTCAGACCACTGCTGAATGGTATCCTGGAATCATCTCTCTTCCTCAGTTGAGAATGCTCTCAATTGGCAAGACTCTTTTAATTGGCAGCTGGAAGTGTACAACATGTAGCAGAATTTAGTATAGACCCATTAAATGCCTCTTAAACCAAATTTCTATCCTTGGGAAAAGCCTAGGCAATCGAAGCAGGTGATAACTGAGGCATTAGACATAAAAAATATTAAAGCAGTGGTTCTGAAATAAGCACGAAAAGTAATGATTGCGGTGCCTGTGCAGAGCATGGCTTTTAATTATTATTTAATTAGTAGATATATTAGCTTAAGACTCTCATATATGCACATGTCTCTTCTTGACTTTTGGAACTGCTTCAAATTAATTCTGAAGAGGAGCATATTAAGTTTGTCCTTAATGTTATCAGATGTTCATCATACCAATACAGCCCTTGTGCTGTGCTGGTATTCCAAAGTGAACAATTGACTGGCAGGAGCTGGAGTGATACCAGGAAGACCTGTTAGAGCAAATATTTCCAGAGCCCTGGTCAGCATCACTCCTGACCTGCTCTGGCTTGTTGACCCAGTGATAGTGGCAGTCCTGGCCCAGTTTCAGCCCTGTTCAGCAAAGTGGCCAGCAGTGATCTCTTGGAAGTGGTAACAGTGCCATCTAAAGGAGAGTAACCCAAAGTGACCAATCTAGGAGAGAAAATCTTCCCGTGACATAAAAAGGGAGGGAAATAACTCCACTTTCATGTCTCTACTACATTCACAGACGTGTTTGTGTTGAGGGCTGTTGTGGCCAAACTGCCCCGAGGTGCTGGAAACTGGGCTAATGGCGCTCTGCAATCCAGTGCCCCAGCAGGCAGAAAGTGGAGTCCTAGTTCTGCCTCTGGAATTTCAGAGGAGGACTCTAGAGCTACAGCTCTAGAGAGAAGGGATCCTTTCTGGGCTGCAGACCTCAAGGGTGGGAGCAGGTAAAGGAAAGAATTATGCTAGGGGAGTATGTTCTGTACTCTGCTCATGCCTGAAGGAGTTTCCAGACCTGCAGCATGGCCTCTTGGCATGGTTTTCATCATGGGGGAAAATCTCCTCAGGACAGGTCACAGCACAGGTGCATCTGGACCAGCTGGGAATGGAGGAACCACAGAGGTATCCTGAAAAAGAATTGGGGCAACACTGCAGTACTTGATGACATCCCAGAACTTTGTGTCTACCTGGACAGGGAAAGGCATGTCACCAGTAACCAGAGAATGTGTGTCTGCACATCTAATCATGGGTATACAATACATGTATTCCAGAGAAGTAAATACATGTGGGAATATCCTGCAAAATCTAGGACGGGCAAGGAAAACCTTTTCCCTCATTCAAATAACAAATAGGTGTGTTCTGGCATGTCTTTTTGAGAGGAATGTTCCTGTCCTGTGAATGGACAATATGCCACCCAGTGTCACATAACATCTTTGGTCAGATGCTGATGACTGCTGGTTCTAGAGGCAAAATTGGGCATGCTGTTTATAAGTCACTTGGCAATTCTCACCACTGCCTCCAAAACATTACTTTGGGCTAACATTTCAAGGGATAATCTCAGGCTAAGATGAAAATAATTTATTTTCACAACTGTCTCAGAAAATAAGTTCAAGAGAAACATATCTATTGTTCATGCCTGGTGCTGGCAGAGTGGTAAGAAGCCAGCACTCATCAGAAAGACTGACCTTCTGGCTTTCAGGGATAATGCTTTCCCAGCATTTGCAAAATATGTTTGAATTTGACCCAAGCATAGCCCTTAGAAAAGTGCCATTCCTCCTTCCTCACTATTACAGTTAGGCTACGTGTCCTGTATTGAGCAAGATCACGCTTTTCATTGTTCCTGATGAAGACTGGAGCAGTCGGAGCAGCTCAATATTTTCATTCTCTATCCTGAAAAAAATACACTTTGGTCTCATCAAACACTGACAATTTAGGGTTATGAATCAAAAACATTTTATTGCAAGGAAAACAAAACACTTTGTTTGCTTGGGAGGAAAAAAAATGAAAAAAGCTCTGTCATCATTTAGAGCTTTCTAAACGGCTTTTTAAGGAGAAATGCACAAGATTTGGTATGTGGGGCTATTAGTTATGGTAAAACAGAGCAGTAAGAATCCAGAAGTGTACTCCTTTACTCACAAGTATTGAAGGCTCTATAGTGCAGATGCTATGGGACCTGCAGGCCACTCACACCTGGTCAGTCTACCCAAGGAATGGATTGAGGTTTGTGAAATTAAGGAAATCACCTTCTGCAGGCCCTCTGCTTATTTGCTGTGTAGGCTAAAAGTCAGGCAGTGAGTAGGTAAGGTGCTATAGGAATAAAAACCTTAAAAGCAGCTGAATGCCTCTCCCTTCCCCATCCCTTGGGTACCTGGATCTTACACTGCTTCCAGACAGCATGGCCAGCTCTGCTTCAGGCCCTGCAACACAGAAAGAAAAAGGTGTAGGGAACCTCTTGGCTTCTCCCTGTGTCCTCAGTGACCTTCTTAGAGACACTGCTGTGACAAAATTGCAAATTTTAGTTTTGGAAGGTAGAAGAATATCCTTCCCTGGGAAGTATTGGTTTAGTTACATGGCCTTGTTTTGGAAGAAAAACAAAACAAAACACAAACAAAAACAAAAAACCCACCACCAACAAAAAACCCAAATTAGACTATGTTTTTATCCTTGGCTGGAGAAGAATTTTGTTAGTTACACATAAATATTTTAAATTTTGAGATAAAAAAGAAATAGCTACAGGCATTTTAATGCTCCTCTTGAAGAGGTTTTAAATTCCCATCAAAAATTAAAGACCTCTTTATTAACAGGTTGTCCTTGAAGAGAAATATATTTAGGATGTGTGCCAGGCATCAGGTAAAAGTGGATTTATTTTCTGCTTTTGTTTGTATTATCAATCTCTGTGTTAGCAACTAACTTTGACAGCCTTGATTTTATACTGCATTCAGAGGAAAAAACACATAAGAATAGGAAGTGGCTCTTGTGATGTTGGCAGCCTCCAAGCTGGGTATGTGTCTGGGCTTGAGGGATGTGGCAACACACTGGAAGTGGTGCAAAAAGCAGTGGTGAGTAATAGGGTCCAGTGCTATTGTGGCCTCTCATCATGCAGAGGACAGGGAAAACCCAAATCACAGTGTTTTCATGCTGCTCTTTAAGTTCAGCAAAGGAGTAAATGGAAATGTGTGCCACTTAAATTCCATGCATTTTAAATTCCTCTTACAGCAAAGAGGCAATATCCTCAGATCAAACATAGTTTGTTTTTTGGTGTTTTGTTTTTTGGAGGCTTTTTCCTTTGGTTGATTAATGGATTACTCCCCAGAGACATTCTACAAGATTTCTAGTAAGAATGTAACGGAACAAAGGCTTTACAATTCAGTGTACATCAATAGGTGCAAGGTTCAGATATGAAAGTATTAATCACACCATAAACTGAAGAATTTTTCTGTTTCCATGCAAGAACAAAAATATTTGACAAATGAAAATTTATAAATACCTTTCAGGAAGTAAATATGGAAATCATAACTCTCATTAGCAGTAGGATGGACAAGACCTGACCTGTCCATCCTCCCATCCATCCCATCTATCCCATCCTCTCTTTGGGAGTCAAAAAGCAGAGCCTCCCTTCAAAAACAAACTTTCCAGCACATCTTTTGTTTTACACACATATTTGTGTGCATAAAATATTTCTATCAAGACCAAATGCCACTCTTCAAAGTTGCTGTTTAGGGGGAGGCCATGCCTCAACTCACAGATAATCTTCAGAAGTAATTTCAAGATGAAATTTTTCAACAGAAGTCTAAGGAAAGTTAGAATCAGCCTAGAGAGAGGTCAAATACTGAGTTCCCCTCCCAGAAGAAGCAGTGACCACTGAGTAACTTGACACATATTTACATGCTGATGGTGACTTTTCAGTCACCTGTCCCTCTAGCAGATCCACGTCCTTCCCTATGTGGCCAGCCTCAGGCATCACCTAATCACTGATTCTGTGGCTGAAGCCTCACCTGGAGATGCCCATTGCAGCATCCTAGGAGCTCTCCTGCCCTCAGATACACCCCCATGGCCTTCCCTACCTTTTCCCTGCTTGGATTTTCACACCTCTGGCAGCAATACTTTTGTTTGGTGGTTTTACATCCCCTCTGGTCAAAGTGGCATGGCTCCATTAATATAGACATGTTCAATAATGACCTGTATAGGCATTATAATAATATTGGCAACAATGATCATTGCATTAGAACTTCAGCTTTTTCAAGTGATCTTAGTATTTCTGCAGTCTAAAAAGAGGAACAATTTATTATCTATAACGAAGGTCTGACAATGCTAAATGTCCATCAACCCAACTACATCCCAGCTTTTTAACTGCAGGAATATTAGGGTTTTAGCCATCACAAAACATAAAGGCTATCCTCACTTAAAAAATACATTTTTTATTTTCTTATTTACCAGTGGAATACAATCTGTTTAAGTTAACATTAGCTTCTGTTTAATCAAATTACACAGAACAAAGAACAAAAAGATGATGGGATTGAACTGGGTTTGTTGAAAACAGAAACCACATGGCTGACTTAATATATTCTTCTTTGTTAATATGTAAGCTCTAAATAGCATTCCTAATAGAAATTAAAACATAACAGTTTTTTGTTATTCCACAATAATCCCAACGAGTGCTAGACATTTTGAGGATGACTTAAAAAAAGATGATGTCCCAGTCCTGGAGCATTTAGCAGCTAAATAGGCAAAAGCCTGATTAAAACTGGCATGTCAAAGCAACTGAGTCTGGCGGTTGCCATATATTTAGTTTCTTAGGGGATTTATATGGGAAGATTGGCACGTGTTAGTGTGTGTGCATGGATACACACAGCTGCATGCATGCAAGCACACCGTGCTGCATGTTCTACTTTCTGGGTAGAGGATCTTTATTTCCAGTGACTGTATAGGGGATAGGGCTAGGGCACCAGAGGGCCTGGGATCACCAGCAGGGTGATAGGCACCACTGGATGAGGACTGGACAGTGAGATGTCCTGCCAAGTGCGGTGTTGAGGGCAGCCAAGAAGTCAAAGCAAACCCACATACACCAGGAGGTGCAGAGGCAGCAATGCTTGTGTGTCTGCAGCTCGGTGAGCTGTAGAAGAGAGCCCAGCGAGTAGTTTCCTTTCAGCAGATATGGATACTCCCCCTGTTCATGTTTATTTGAACCAAATAAGTGCATGAATATTGTATATCCCACACAGGCTCGTCCCATCTGCCCTTGTTGGTGTTTCCCGTGGTGCAGCACATGGCTCCAGGCAGCTGCAGAAATGAGCATCAGGAAGTGTCCTCAGCAGCACTGCTGGGCTGATGGCTGCTTCTGAGGCAAGACAGGCTCCACAGCTATTCTTATTACCACACTCTGGTTTTATCTCTAGGGGAGAATTAGCTGTATTTCTTCCTTGTTTTGTTTTGTTGGGTTTTTTGTAATTGCTTAGTAGACTACAGTCAATGATTAGACCCA
Organism: Cinclus cinclus; assembly: GCF_963662255.1. Taxonomy (NCBI): domain Eukaryota; kingdom Metazoa; phylum Chordata; class Aves; order Passeriformes; family Cinclidae; genus Cinclus; species Cinclus cinclus. The sequence continues at coordinate 49,765,520 of NC_085047.1, forward strand.
GAGGGACGCTTCTCCTCAGGGGATCTACTGAGTAGGTGCACATGGATTGAACAAGAATACCTGGCACCCTTGGTGTGCTGGCTGTGGAGTGCTGGGGTTCACCCCTATTTACCCAAGAGGTGCCTTACCTTGGACCTTATTTGAGGCTGGAGATGCCTCTATACACCTGAGCTTTGGTACCCCAGGCACTTGGCTGCATGCTGCAGGAGGACCCTTTTGGTCCCATGACTATTCAGTTCTGTGCAGGGTCTTGGCTTCCCCCAGAGTAGAGAAAGCTATTTTCCCCCTTAATCTGGAATATTGCATCACCTGGCACATGGGACATTCTTCCTGGCATAGACACCCTGCTCAGTCTGAAGCCCAGCCTGAGGGATTGGTCTGACCACAAGACAGTTAAGTAGTGATCCTTTCAGCAGCTGAAGTTGGCTTCATTTCTGGAAATGGTTTTTGAAGCTACTTGGAAAAACTTGTGTAATGCTGAGCTGCCTGCTTTAAACTTCCTCACACTTAGCAGCCTTAGGAGGTAAGCACCAAGGCAGGTGTCTGATGGGCAAAGCTCCCCAACCCTCTGGAGAGGCAATGACAACCCACAGATAACTTGCAGGTTAGGGAAAGATATGCTTGATAGGCGTTGCAGAGTTATTCTGCCCTGGAAAGTAAAAGGAAAATGTTTAGGAGGGACTGGATGTTGTCCAGGTATCTCTCTATTTCCCGTGGGATCCATGTCGCAAAAGAAAAAGCTTTTGGGATTTCTTTCTGCTCTGACTGTAAAGAAAAAGAGGTCACCTCCTGATTTAGTACAAGTCTCCAGATATTTGACCTGATTGTTTTGCCTTCACCTCTTGCTAACTGGTATTCTTAAAAACAAACAAATTACAAAGGAGCATCACACACGCAAAGCAATGGCTAAATACATGAAAATATTTAATTTAGAAATAAACAAGGAACAGTTGGGCATGTACCATATATTTATGTAGGTGCCATTCATATGACTATAATGCTTGAACTTCTTTCCCATAGTCTTGGAATATCTTCTGTTTCATGTAAAACTTAATTTCACCAATCTTTAGTTAAAATGAACTTAGAAGTTACTGAGTGTTAGATGCACTTAAAAAAAATGTTCAGTCTTCTTTCCCCTGCCCCAAAGGCATTTTTAAATGTCGTTTGTAGAAAGAGTTCAGATTATTTACTGTGTTCCCTCACCACTGCAAATTCCTAAGGTAGAATACTCTGCTGCTATAACTCCCTGTCTCTCCAAAATTGCTGTCGCAGTCCCAGGGGGTGACAGTGTAATTATCACAAGTCTTCTTATGTAGATCCATCAGCACATGCATTCTGAGCTGACGCACAAGAGGGATTTTGCAGCGATGTAGTGGAACTTTCCCTGTTGATCAAAATTCCTGGCAGATGTGAGGTTGTTCCAGTGCAAGCAAGGCCTGAAAATACAGATAGACCATGACAACTATTTCACCTTATGTGTTTCAAGACTGTGTGCCACATCTGCAAAAACCTCTCATATAGACATGCTGACAGAAATGCAGCACTTCCTTTATAAGTGAAGTTCAAATTTGATCTTCAGTTTTTCAAGTACAATTTCATATCCCCTTTGCATTCCATGTGGATCGTGGTTACAGATTTTAGCAGCTGGAGAGCCACATATTTGATGAGTGGACTGCAAGCTACCTGCACTTTTGAGCATATAAAAGCAACACGTTCACATTCCCACTGCACTGGTTTTGAGTGATGGATGCAGCAAAGCCAGGCTGAAACCAGCTCTGCCTGGAACTGTGGTCTGGCAATCAGCTGGAAGGGAGTAACCCCAGGAGTAATTAGAGTTTCTGATGTCAGCAAAAAGCAATGTGAGCTCCTACTGTGAACATGTGTTATGAAAAGCTGTCAAGATCTTTGGGTGAGTAAGCAGAGATGCAGCCAGCAAAAGTGAGGCAGTGACAATACCTGCATGTTCAGCACTGGGGAGACTGATACTGAATATATGACATTTAGCACTGGTGTTCACACATCTTCAAAAGACAATGAAAAAATGGGGAGGAAAAAGAGAAGAGTTATAAACAACTCTGAGATCTGGAAAAATCCCTTTTCTTGTGAGACCATGCAGAGAACTCTTGATGTCTTTGTGGAACAGGGCAAAGTGGCTTGAGTGCAGAGCAAAAGAATTCTCATAAAAATTCTTCGCTGTGTACCAGAAAGAGCTTTCCCCAATCAGGGGAAAGTCTAGCAGAAACCACTGCTAAACTTTTGCAGAAATTATGCAGCTTCAACACACAGAGGAAGCACAGCCCTTTTAGGACTAGAGATGATCAGTTATTAGAAGAAACCACTGTGAGAACAGAAAGTAGATCCACACCTTCATGTCAGCAGTTTGCCAATGGATGCCTTTATAGAGGGGATATTTTCACCAAATGTAATTATAGAACTATGCAACTATGTAAAATATAATGTTGTGTAATAAAAAGAAAATCATACTATTTGATTGAAGCATCTCTTTGTCCTTGTTCCTTAAAGTCAACTAAGATCTGTAGGCAGCAAGAATATCTGGGCATTTAATATTTGGTAGTGCAATACATGTCAGAGGGGAGATGCCTATTTTAAGATTGGAAACCTTTTTCAGATGTTAAGATGAGTTTTCCATGAAGAACAGCTTTTCATCACACTCTCTAAAGCATGGTTAATTGCACCTTTTTCTGAATTTTCTGGCAATAATCATGGCTTGAAGCAGGATCTAGATTAGACAGACCATGACTCAAAGATGTATATAAATGGTTATAACTGCGTTCCAAAGGATAGTATTTTTGCTTTCCTTTCAAGTGAAAAGTGCATCTCCTTGATACTCCTTCTATGTTCTCACAACCATCAAGAGTATGTATTTGCACTTTTGAATCATATACCCAAGGCACAACCTGTCTCTTGCTTAACCCCCCTTTCAGGTCTGAGCTATCTGGTTCCAGAAATGAACTCTAAAATGTTTCAGCTGCAGTCCTCCTAAAATTCTCTGGCCTTGCTCTCACCCCTGAGATCTAATTCACTTGCAGCTTCCTACAATCACTTCTCACATGTCATAACTTCAGAAGGTGGTAGTGTGGTTATTATAATGATTTGAGAACTGTTTATTTTGGCTCTTTCTTAAAATCAGCTCTAACTACAGAGGAGTTAGTATAAATGATGCATTCCTAAAATGAGTTCTAAAAATCATCTGAGCTGGGTTTTCTTTGTGTAAGAACCTCCCAAGCCCGCAACTGATAGTTTAAATTCTCATTAGTACTGTTCCTCTCAGCAGAGCGCTGAGAATCTTTCCAATAGGAAAAACCTGGTCCGTGTAAAGCTGCTGGAATTTTTTGCCACTGACATTGCTGTCATAGAATGTCAGCACTTGTGCCTTGCTCTGCATGGCCTCAAAGTACAGCAGCTTGAAGTTGTCATTCGCTTTGGCCCAGAGCAACTTGGGAGTAGAGGAAAGATTACCTGTTTGCTGGGAGAAGGGAACATTTCTCTGCAAAGTTGATTTAAGAAAATGGCCATCTTCTTCCAGATACTCAGAGGTTTGGAATTTAGATATAGCCTTGCAGGGGATGTACTCCTGGGGAGAGGGCAGGTGAGGAGTTCAGTGAAAACATGCATTTTTCCTTGTGATCTTGGTGCATAAATGATACTTCATATGAAGAAATTCCCTGACAGCGAGAGCTAGTTCATTTGGAATGCTTACTTTGTACTGTTCCGAACATCAAGAAGCATTGTTCTCTCATGAATTTTAATCCATGGCTTTGCAAGTTACTGACACTAAAATAAATGTAAGGCTACACTAGCAGAAATAACAGAACTCTGAAGGAATTCTGTTTAGATCCTCACATTTTTTTATATGAGAACTGAATTTAAAAAGGAGTCATCTGGCTGGGCTCTCTCACTTGAGAAATGGAGGGCATGTAGTTGTGTTAATTTGTTAAATTCTAGAGTAAACATTCATTTCGTCCAAATATACAATAGCATAATTGTATAGTTGAAAAACTATATTAAAAAACATTTGCTTCCATATAAGCTGCCTTAGGACCATTAAAACCTCATGGTACCGAGTAATGCACAAAATGTGAAACCTCACTGTAAATCCAAGGGAAATTGCCATTCTGGGGCCATCTGGCATGACTGGCAGCTCTAGCTGAGTCATCTCACTGAAACTCATTACTGACTGCTCATGGCTTCAGAAATCCCCAAATCACTGTATTACATTTTCTGAATTATTTTTTTAAAAGCTAGGCAAGAACAAAAACAACCCCAGCCTGGAAAATAATGAACCACGTGCATATATCTGAAGAGCAATGTGGAGAACCGTGCTGCTGATGAGAGAGCTGTGTCAGAGAAAACTTGTAATGCACCTCCAACAAGGAAAATGAAGTGTAATAGAGAATGTATTTGCTTTTCTTATTTCCTTGGGCCACTGTAATTTTCAGTCTGATTAGGGTTCAGGGGCTTGTGATAAGATTCTCCTTCTGGCTAACAGCAGAGTGTGGTTTCCATTCCTTCCCCATTTCCTCCTGGGGAAGTCGGTCCTGTGCTAGCTGGAAGTTGACTCTCCTCAATTTCACCACTTTATCCCTGCTTTAGTTTTAACCCCTATCTGATTCAATGCCCAAACAATTGTGGGACTATAAGGAAGGAAGCTGGGACAAAACAAGTGACCGGGAGAGGGGAAGATTAAAACACTTCCTTTGACAGCAGCACTCATGTTCATTGGTTTCAAGCACTCATAGAAATACAATGTGACTGGCAATTTCAAAGAGTGAAATTGGAAAGAGAATTTAGGACTAATTGAGGCTGTTTTCAAATTATACTGCTTGCAGAATTGAAGAATTAACAATACAACAATACAACAACAATAATAATACAACAATTATTGACAATAAATCAGTTTCAGTCTTTGAGGCCAATGTTTGGCTTATTGAAAAATAGATTGTTGCCCCACTTGTCTGCAACTCTGTCAGTATACTCAGCTTCCCTATTGTAGATATCAAAATTCTGACAAAGTGCACCTGCATGTTGTGTCACACAAACTGCAAGTGTTTGAAGAGAGTACATGCAGAGAAATAAGTTGTGTTGACCACATAAAATGTGCTGGATGTCCCTTCTCCTTGCCTTGGTCTCCCACCTTTGGCACGCCGCTCAATCATTTTCTGAGCCTCCTGTTCAAAATGCATTGCTGGAATAGCATTGCCCTATTCTGCCTCTGCACTGCCTTAGACAAAATCCTGCCCCCAGTGAATGCTGCCGAGCAGACTTCTCCTCATGCCATCCTTTGGAGGTGCTTAATGTCGGTGTCACGGTCGCCTCCCGCTGTTGACTGCAGAGAATGCCAGGAGGCAGCAGCTGCCGATAGCTTGGCTTATCCATCACTCTCTAGAGCTGAGACATTACAGACTTTGCAGTGTCTCAGTTATGTACCAGGTCCTCTGCATCTGACTGTCACATCTCTCCTCATTCCTGCAGTCTCCTGTTCCTTGTCTCCCTTCACCACTGCATATCCCTTTGTCCTCTGAAATGCCATCTGCAGAACAATCTTTCCTTTCTCCTTAGTTTCATCTCTTTTTTTTTTTTTTTGAATCTGTACTTTTGTTTCTTTACTGGGTGAAGCAGTTTTTGAACTTATGCCCCACCTCTGGTGGGGTATGCCCCACCTCAGCCTTCTCTCCTGATTATTTCTCTCTGTATCCCCGTGGTGCTGTCTTGAGTCTCCTTGGTCCTCACCACAAACAGCTGTCTTCTTCAGCTTCTTTTGTTTATTTCCATAAGCACTGGATACTGCCCTATCAACTTATTCCTAGAGCTGGCTGTCCTCTTGCAAACAAATTTCCATCCTTTCATGTTTCCTGTACTGTCTTTTGCTGCTCATGCCCTCAGAGTGTTATCTATTTGAATTAAATTAAATATTTGTTTGACATACTTCACATGCTATGCCCCTCAGCAAGCCTTTCCAGTGTTTCATAAAGGATGAAAAATATGCAGTTCCCTTCAGGATTCTCCTGCTCTGTGACATGCATAGCACTGCATTAGTACCTTTATCTCCCACAGCTTTCCCAAGACTTCAGTTCTGTTTCTCCTTCTCTATGGAGCTCCATCTTCACACTTTGCCCTGTGAAAATCCAGGGGAAGCACTATATCTCTCCCAGAAAGGTTAGCCAGCCTAACATCAGATACTAATGGTTAGGAATCCAAATTTTCTATTTATGTTAGAATATATGTTTAAAACCCAGATGATTTATTTTTTGTTGTCTACAGAGCAGAGTGTATGCACTGATTCTTAAAGACCATTATGGAGCTAAATAGAATAATGTGCCCCATTTGAGGACCATAGTAAATGATAAAGTATGGCTAATTTATCCCTACCTCTCCCAATTTAGTTCAGATAGATGTAAAACATTGAAATTGCTTGGACAGTGAATAGGAATTGTATTATGTGCATGCATCATGGAGCAAAGCATTGATTCTGTCACTGTAGGCAAAAATTTTATTTGTCCCATAGTGCTTCTTTACCATTAGAGTAGGTTGTTTATAGACTAAGCCAGTCCTCTGGGACATTTAGGAACATGCAGGTATCCTCCTTGGCCTTTAATCACCTAGGAGCCTTACCCTGTCAGGTGCTGACTCCATTGTGTTTCCACTAAAGTCAATAAATATTGTGAAACGTACCCCCTTAAGTTGCTTGTTTTGTGCAATTACTTTTCTGTTTTAAAATCTAATTTTATCAGACTACTTTCTTCTTGTATTTGTTGCTAATCTTATACATAAGGAACACCTTTCTTTGTGGAACTTACCTGCATTTTTTCTTTCCACTAATGAAACAAAGACACAACCTTTATGAAGAATGGTTTCTTAACTAAAAGTGCAGGTTTTCCCAGCCCATGTTGATCTCTGCCTTATCCACAGACTTTTTCCTTCTGCCTTGAAGGGAAATGTGAGCCAGATCTGTTGGGACAGAGCTCCATGCAAAGCAGTTTGACAGAGGCACATGCACATTCTGGGTGTGGACCATCAGCAAAATCCAAAACAATATGTTGGTGACAATGCACAGACAAGCAGTATTGCACGGAAAGGAAATGCAAGCAAAGCTCATTCCAGGTCATCAAATCCAGACTCTCTCTGTTGCCAAGTCCTATAACTTCTTCCCTAAAATGATCAATTTTCAGCTGGAAAGTCATTATATTCTCCTCTGTTTCTACTAGAGGACTCTTTCAGAATCTCTTGTGACTCAGATATGCCCAAGTTCACACCCTTTTATCCTTATGTAAATACATTTTTTGACCTTAAGTAGTTCTGCCTCTCTTAGTGTTCTCATTAAATAGAAAGCTGTAATTTTCCAACCTTACTGTTGTTTTCTTAGAAGAAGCAGATGTGTATTTGCATGGCACCCCTCCAGTGATATGGGCTATATATTCCCTGCCTCAGAACTGCTATCCCCCAAACATGGGGGGCAAGAACTGTGTAAGGTTTCAGGTGAGATCTCTCTGTGGCTTTTCTTAAAGCATTTAAACTTCCCTCTTAGTGTTTCCTAGAGCCTAAGGTTGTATTTGCTTTATTCAGATCTGTGCAGTAAACATTCTTATTCATCCCATGACTGGATAAGCAACACAGGTTTTTGCTGTTATTTTCAGCTGATAAATTTCCACGTTCTACTTGAATTTCCTGTTATTTGACTCTGTGATTGGGACCTTGGACTGCTCAGTATTCTGTATTTTTTATCATGACCGCTCCTATAGTCCTAAATAGCATCCAGCTTGACAAGCAAGGTGGTTTATCTTGCCCCTTGATGGATAGTGCATCGCAGCATCTCATTAGCACTCACTAATATTTGAGCAGGGTCAAAAGTGAATGATGTAACATGCCACCCCCCCAGGAATGATCTTTGAAGAGCTCTATTCATTATCTCCACTCAGTCCAATAGCTCCATTTGCTGCAACTCCTTGTCCTCTTCCCCCAAAGGCCTCCTCCCCGCTTAACACTTCTTCAGCAACTCCCAATCTTTCCTGACCTGATGATCAATTTGTGGTTGGCACCATGTGGTCACTTGGTCCCAATAGGTGGGAGTTATATATTACCCTTATCTAAAAATATCAATTATTTCAGCTTACAGAGGCAGCAGTCTGCACTGGCGTGGATCTGTCTGTCTTTGGTGCTCTGTTGTGCTTAACAAGGTGTTTTTAAAACATTATTCCTCTGAGTATTTGATCCAAGTGCCACATCACACTGAAATCAGGCAGATGACCCTAGCAGTTTAAAATTAACCATCAATAATTTGAAAACTGTGTTTTGAACCTACTGTTTAAAGTGCCAGTTCTCATAGAATTTGGGTGTAGGGGCTGTCCTCTCCTCTGATGTGCCTGCTTTGCTGAGTGTTTTGTTCCTGTCTCGGTTATGCACATTTCCCTTTCTATATCTTTAATTCCCAAGGCATTGCTGCCTGCAGGCGTGTACTTAAAGTCCTCCACAGAGTAACTTACCTGTCAGCATGCTGCCATCACAGAGACCCCTCCTAAATTCCGTCTTCATCCTCCTCCTTTGTGCATTTGACTGAGGAACCGCTCTTTAAAATGGTTTCTATTTTCCATTTCCTTTCTTAATTTTGGTCTTTTCTCACCTTAATGCTACACACCTTGACCTGAAATATGAGGTTTTATTCAAACTGAGTTTGGTCTCGCTTTCTCCAAAAGGATCTAAGCTGAAAAAAGCCCAGCAGCTCTCCCAAGCATATCTTTATTCCTTATCAACCTTAAATCAGCCTCTGGGATCTCAATTCACCTTGTCAGAAGAACAACAGATGATTTCTGCTTAATTTAAGTTTCACTTCAATATTTTCTCTTCCAGTTTAGTGCTTAAGTGGTACTAAAGTCATGCATTGACCTTTCTAGCTAACCCTTACCTTAGATTTTTAATCACATGCAAACAGCAAATCCCCCATTCTCAGCAAAGCAGTTGAAAAAGATGAGTACTTTGTTTTAAAAGCATAACAAAAGGAATAATGACCAGGTTTTATTTTCCCTGCCTGACTGTCAGACGTGGATCTAAATACTGTAGTTCTAATAGCCAGCTCAGAGGAATGACCGTGGTAATTGTCTACAAGTGGTTATGTAGGTTTTTTTGTAAGGTGTTTAGAAATTTTCCGGTTGGAATTTGAACTCTAAAAGATCCAAATTACAGACTTCAGGTTGTGTGGCAAAAAATGAAGCTCCTACAGTGAGGATGAAATGATTTCACCATACAAGGAAGTCTTCTTTTACCTCTACTCTGTAGCTGTTCAGTAGCCAACCAAATTAATTTTCAGATGCTGTAAAGAAAGTTAGGTCTTGAATGCAAATGTGAAAAGACATGTATTTGGAGTGCAAATTTAACTCTGGTTTGGTGTTTGGGTTTGATTTGTTTTTTAGGTGGAGTTTCTGTGTTGTTGGCTTTGCTTGTTTATTTGTTTTTAATTACTCAACTGTGATACTGTAAAATTTAAGTTGAAGTTCTGGCAGGGCTTAGGAGGAGTGAGAGAGAGAATAAGAAGTTCTCACAAACCAAAGTTACCTGAGAATGTAAATGTAATTTAACACAGTTTTGTTGGACATTCTTGTTCGTTCCTCCGTTTTTTAAATCACTTTCTGCATCACCAGTCACAGTTTAACACACATCTAAACAAAAACACCTGTCAGAGAAGCACAGACTTGAGCATCTTTCCCACCAGAAGGCAGAGCTGTTCAGCAACAAGGGCAATGTCATTTTTATGTACGTTTGGTAGTGATTTCGCTTTCAGGAAAACAGTGGTTTTCAGGTTTACACAGTGAACGCAACACAAATACCACCTTGGGTTGGGTGTGAGCCATTGAACTATTTTGACTTTTCCCAGCATCGTCTTTAACGTAAATTGTTAGAGGAAAATATGTCATGCCAAAGGCAACAGCCCAGGAGAAACGAGGCTGCTGCAGCTCCATGTCCTGGGTCTGGCCAAGAAAATGTGTTCCCAATGGGAAAACTGATGCAGACTGGACATACACAGAACACCCGTGTGCATATGCAGGTTAGTGTTAGGTGGTACAATGTAAATACATATATACATGGCCAAAAAATCATGCCAGAGCTTGAGAATTGAAAAAGTCTCTGGGTACGTTGCAGAGATCTGTTTTTGCCATTACAAGGAGTCACCGAGGTCCAGGAGGTGTTGATCGTCCTGGCGATTTAAATAAACGATTTCAGGGAAAGTCCGTTCAGGGAGATTAGAGCGTCTCGGGAGGCTGGAGGACACATGGGAGCAGGGGGACATCCCCCACGGACGAACTGGCGGCAGGTGTCGCAGTACAGAGCGAGCCGCTGGCAGGGCAGGGCAGGGCAGGGCAGGGCAGGGAAGGGCAGGGCAGGGCAGGGCAGGGCAGGGCAGGGAAGGGAAGGGAAGGGAAGGGAAGGGAAGGGAAGGGAAGGGAAGGGAAGGGAAGGGAAGGGAAGGGAAGGGAAGGGAAGGGAAGGGAAGGGAAGGGAAGGGAAGGGAAGGGAAGGGAAGGGAAGGGAAGGGAAGGGAAGGGAAGGGAAGGGAAGGGAAGGGAAGGGAAGGGAAGGGAAGGGAAGGGAAGGGAAGGGAAGGGAAGGGAAGGGAAGGGAAGGGAAAGCAGCACCCGCGGAGTCCCGCAGCGCTGCGCTCGCCTCGGGGACGCGCCGGCGGAGCCCAGTGCGGCAGAGCCGGGAGCTGATCTGGGAGCGCTGCGGAGCAGCCAGCCGGGACACGCTCGGCTGCGGGTGCGCAGGACGGGCACTGCCGTGATCAGTGGCTGTGGATGCGGCACGGAGAAGAGAACCCAGCGGCACCATCCGGCTGAAAGCCCAGGCTCAGTCCCGGATTTCAGCGCCTTTGGGGCTGTCGCTGCGAAGTTTCCAGCCCCGTCCCGGCACTTCCCTGCGACGGCGCTGCTGGACGTGCCCTCCCTGCCTGTAGGCAAGCCCTTGCCAGCCGGAGGAACCTTTTTCGGGAGAGGCCGGATGCAGCGGGCGAGCAGCGGTGCGGCGGCAGGACGGGGAGCGGGCAGCGCTCTCCGGGGCGGGGGGCGAACCCTCCGGGCTCCGCGGCACCGTCCATCCATTCCCCGCTCCCGGCTCCCCGGGAGGCACCAGGCTGACAAGGGCCCTTGGCCTGTCTCGGCGTGCGGGGACGTGACATCCCTGTCCGACAGTGTCACCGCCCGGGGCTCATCCTCCTCCGGCTCCGGGCCAGGCTGGCGGCAGTCCGGTGGGTGGCTGTCCTGCCAGGATGGGCAAATGCTGTTCCACCTGTTTGCCCCCCTCTCTGTGCGAGGACGAGACGGTACTTTTGCCTTTTTTTATTTTTTTATTTTATTTTTATTTTTTTTATTTTTTTTATTTTTTTTAAGGAAAGGAAAGGACCGTAGCCGTGCTAGAGCCTGTGCTGGTGCTTCTCGCTGGGGTCGGTGGCGAATGCGCTTCCCGGGTGGCAGAGTGGGGAGCGATGCTCGGCTTGTTTGCAGTGTGCTGGTCTCCCCTTCACCAGGGACAGGTCCGAGTGTCGCTTTCTCATGCACTGCAGTGCCTTATATAAATTTATCCTGCAGTCTAAATGGAAGGGTTGGATGTTAGTGAAACAAGGAGGGACTGCTGGCATCTTCTGTAGCAACAGTCGGTTTGATATTTTGCTCTGCTTGTCTTACATTTTTAATAGCCGTGTGGAGTACGAGTTATAAAGCAAACTTGCAGAGAGTTTTAAAGTTTGAAGAGAGATTATCAGCCTCTAGCTGCCCTAAAGTTTTACGTCTCCAACAGAGGAATGATCCTGCAGTTCTAGGAGAAATGAAACAGTAAAAAACTACCTGTTTTCTTATGTTTGTCTGAATCAAACACATCCCTAGGCACCAAAATGTCATGTAAGAAATGTCAGTGCAGAAGTACACAGGCAGCAAGAAAATAGCATGTGCAAGAGAAGCTGTGGGACGTTTCAAACCACATAGCTTTTCCCATTATTCTTCTGGAAATTTGCCTGGGTTTTATATACAAAAGAGTGAGAGAATGAATATATGCATTTAAATTGCTTAATAGAAAATATCTTGGCAGAAACACGTGTTTGTGCAGTGTATTCTATTAGAGTTTGGCTTTATGATATATTCATGTAACTCTGTTAAATGAAAAAACTGATAGTGTCTCCCATTTACCTAACAGTAGTTCAAATATAGCTTGACATACACTACTAACCAGGTTAAGAAAAAATGTGTGGGTTAATATAAAACTTGGCAAAGTGCAGTCACGGTGGAATATCTAAGTATTTTAAAACTTCATTCTAAAGGGTGTTATGAGGAAGGATTACCTGACAATCAGCATGATTGAACAACAGTGCTAAAACACCTCTTTTTAAAGGAAGACTGTAGGTAATTTTGAATATCAGCTGCAGTGGGATTCAGTTAGTGCTTCTGTAAGTATCATCTGAAATATTTATTGGTACAATAGAATTCCCAATTATATGATTTTCTTTCCAATTATTTTATAATACCTTGCCACAGGAAAGTCTGAATACAGTACAACAGTGACTAAGCACCATTTGCAGGTCAGGGATTTTTTTATTTTTTTTTTCTTTAATATTTGGAAAGCTCTGCATAGAAGACAGCTGTTCTGGAGAAGCAGTTTTAATAACAAGTACCACAGAGCATCTGTGTGCAGAGAGTTTTTAGGAGATGCTGTGGAGAACTGAAAAGTGTTTGCACAGTGGAGACACTGTACATACATTTGGATCTTAGAATATAAGCAAACAAGTTGGCAAGGTGGAGAGTCATGTAAATTGGGGAAGGTGAATCCAGGCTCCCATGTTTGCTTCCTAGCTGCTGCTGACGTCCTGTGTGGGTCTGAGCAATTTTCTGACGTTCCTTGCCTGATCTGACTCATATCCATTTCTATGATGGACCTACTATTACTTACCTATTGTTAAAAAGTACCAGAAGATTTACTTAATTAGTATTTCTAATTCATTAGTATCTCTCAGTTAGGCTGTAGCTCTCAGAGGAGAGAGACTCTTAAGACAAATCTCAAATGTGCCTCCCCATCCCTCAGTTATTCCTGGTCCAAGGTAAAATCTTGACTTGTCTCCTTAATGATGTCTACCTGTCATCCTGAGGCTCCATGCAACTAAAGCAGAGCCTTTCATAGAACCACAGAATTACAGAATAGTTTGGGTTTGAAGGGACCTCTAAAGATCATCTAGTCTGAGACCACAGCAGTGAGCAGGGACATCTTCAATGAGATCAGATTGCTCAGTGTCCCATTCAGCCTCTGCCCACAGGCTTTCATCACTACTTCCTCTCTTAATCTGTCTGGACAATGCCAGCATCTTGCCCATCCTCAGGTCCATAATATGATGTCGCCTACTAAGTTATTTTTCTAGGTCCTTGCATGCAGTTATATCTAAATTCGGCTGGTTTTTTGTTTTGTTTCTTTTTTTTTTTTTTTCCTGAGTTACACTGCTAGGTTTGGCCACTGTTATTCAATTGTACAAATTCCTGTTTTCTTCCTATACCTCTGCCTACCTGCCTGATTATCTGCCTTGTTTTCTGGAGCTGTTGCACCAATGTAGGTCATGCCTCAGTCCATCCTCAGACGTTTTGAGTTGAATGGAGAACTCACATGTGCTATTTTCAATTTCTGTTTCTCTTGCTGAAATGCTGTCCAACATCAAGCCTTTCCCAGGAGAAATATTGAAAGGCCTGTATGCCATGGAGCTGATGATAGGAAAAAGAGTTGCCATTGTGTCTTCTATTTAACAGAGCAGTAGGGCAAACATACCTGTTTTATTCTACTTTTCTTTCTGTCTGAGGAGATGGGACATATTCCAGACACAAGATTTAATCATTATATTGCAGGGTTCAGGAATGAGGAAGAGTTTTTCTTCATCTCCATCATGACTGTAATCTTATTTCATGAAAATTACTATCAGAGTAGTTTCTTGGGATGCAGTAAACAGAAGACCTTTGTCATCATCTTTCTAAAAAGTAATGCATTCCATCATTCATTAAAAGTACATGAAAAGTAAATGCAACATTTCAATTTGTGCAAAATGCTCTGTTTTGGTTTCACCTTTTTGGACATAAAAAAAAAGGAATTCCAGATAACATCAAAGCAATATTTTTTTCTTTCTTGACATTTAACTGCTGCACTGGAAATGGTGGATATTTGCACAATCTGCTTACAGGGTCTCTGATCTTTTCACCTACTGAAAACAGGTGTGTACAGTCAATGACTCTTATGAAACCTAAGTTAGATTTGGCCCTTGGATGCTCACCCTCAATGGCTCAACTCCAAGTGGTGACCTGGTAGAGAATCCTACCAAGCTCCTTTGATACGCTGAGCCTTAGTGGACACAAAACTCTGGGGAGGGCAGCTGCTTACCCTATCTTCTCTTTCAAATACTTTGTTGAGATAAATATTCATGAAGACCAATTAACCAAATGGGACATCCTCTTGTCTAGGTTTCTTATCCATTTGTTTTTGGGATGTTTTCCTTGTGCGCTTGTGGATTTTTGAATTGCTGTGATGTTTTGACAGTGGATGTATAGGAATATCAGTACTGAACACGATAGCTTTGCATTCCAAAGCCAGATCCAGATTTGCTCTACTGTGATGTTTAGTTTCCTTAGTGCTGACATTCCCAGTTCCCTGGCTACACTGACAGTGGAGAGCTGGTTATCTGTGGAGCCATACTGATGATAACAAGCAGGGGCTTTTTTGTTTTGCATTGCTGAAGTGCTTAAAGTGTTGCAGGAACATGTGCAGTCCAAACCTGTCATGTCACCCTGACAGAGCAGGTTGCAGTTACAGAAGATGTCAGGGATTTGTGAGTTCACTGCATATCCAGGAAGCCATGAGACTGATTTGATGATCAGCCAAAACTGCACCTCGCCTCTCTTCCACAAGAGGAGGATAAGGACTCTTCTCTAGAAGAACCCTCTGAGGAGGAGGGAATATCTGGGGCCTTGGCACTGAGGGCGACCCTTGTGCACCTATCTCCCAGGAAACATAAGTATGAGGTCCCAGAGAGCAGACAGGAAGCTCTGACCAAAATAAAACAAAATGCAAGAAGTATTGGCAGAGCAGTAAAATGTCAGCGAAGGCACCTGAGCTGAGCTCATCTGGCTGCCCCAAGTAGCCAAAGGGGCTGCTCTGCTCTGGAGACCACAGCCCAGCATGGTGGGAGGCAAACATGACCCCTGCTGCCCTGGTGGGTTGGTGTCCATGCTGGAGCTGGAGTTATGGGATAGTTTTAAGCTGGCACCATGGCAATTCTCCACATTTTTGGGAAGGATGCCACCAAGTGGCCTCAAGGGTGGGAAAAACCTTATCTAAGATAAAACATCATGTAAAATGTGGAGCCTGTAATATTTCTTATGGGGGATCAAAATTTTAAACACTTTTCTCCCCCCCTACCCCCAAAAAAATGAAGTAGGTTTTCAACTTGCTTTTAATTTAATTTTCTTCATGAAAAGAGAATAGTGACAATCCCACTGAGTTCTCCTTGTCTGTAGGTGCTGGTAATGATTTGTGCAGAGCTCCCTTGCTTTGAGTGGCTCTTTTGTTTCAAAGAATGGGAGCTGGTAATTTGAGTGGGTGATTCCCATCTGCAAGTCCTGCATCCAGTTTATCCCTGTGCATGCACCTTCAAGGGCACCAGGCCTGGCAGTCTGTCAAGAGCACTTCTGAAAATTACTCCAGTGAGTTATAACAGACTGTATGGGCATATGCAATGGTGTTCTCCAAGAGGGGAAGCCTTACACCTGTAAGGCTGCTGGTTTGGGAATCTGTGTGAAGGAATCTGGTTTTTTAATATATCACACTGTATTTATCTGGAGTTTTTTATTTTTCCACAGCTTTTTTACTAATTAGAAAGAAGAAATCCATAAGAAGCCACATAATTTTATTCTGATCTTAATGCAGTTGGTCAGGACTGGACGCTCTGCAGTCCTGGCACACAGCCCCCTGTGCATTATTCAGCAGGGTATGGAGCCAGGAGGAGTCAATGGAGGAGCCAGGCCTTGCACTCCTGGCTTCTTCCATAACTGAATAAGAAAGATGGCCACATCATCTGGGTCTCCTCAGGCCTTTAAGGCTCTCAAATCAGTTCAGTTTATCACTCCATTTACAGGAAACTTTCTGGAAAGTGTATCCTTTGGGTCTGGTGGAAATCACCCCAAAAGGGCAATATGTAAAGGATTAATTCAAATTCCAGATTCTCTTATTCTGGTATTGCCAGAAATAAGGTTGTGTTACTTCTCTTAACAGAGTTAAAAGTTAGGTGCAGGAGAAATACACAGAAACATTAAGTTCTGAAATTATTTTTTTTTTCCACTTTCATTTTTGTAATATGGAACTGACTTGCTATCCTATCTGCTGGGTATCCTGCAGCCAAACTAATCCTGTCTGTGTCCTAGAATTTTATTAGCCTTTCTTGTTTAATACGGAAATATGTGGTTTCTAGGACTCCTTTTAATTCAGTTTACTAGTGTACTGCCTTTTCTCTTGAATATGAGTTTTCTGTAGTGTCCTTTAAGGATTTTTGACCTTTTCTAACCCAGGACATATTTATAGTAACCTGATCTAGTTTTATGAATCATTAGTGATCTTTCCAACAGGGTACATTCCTTTGTCTTTTTTCTGATGTGATTCATGATACATCCCAATTTAAAGTGCCTAAATGATTGAACCGCTATGCTGGGATTTATTGTATTAGATCAGACTCCAGTGGATGGAGATAAGAATTTTGTTAGTCAGTTTGCACAGCACTAGTCTGATATCTGCTGTCAAAGTCCTTGCATTTTGGTAATAACACCTCAACATTGCTCATGTAAATATGTTTTGATTTTCCTTTAGCCAATTCATCTGTTTTACTCCTTAAATATTCAGATTTCTCTTGAGACTACTCAAGGAAAGGAGCCCTAATAAATAAAATCACACAAATAGATGTGGCGATAGGCATGAACATCAGGTTCTTAGTGGTGCTTGTGTGGGAATGCTCACCATGCATAGAATGGTGTGAGTACAGCAATCTGCTCTGTAAGTTTGACTCTGTGTACATACTAATATGATTGGAGGTGCTTAAATGCAGGCTTAAATAGATGAAAAAAATATTTAACAGTTTTAATAAATCCGTCTTGTACATGCAGTCCAGCCATAAATGGTAGGCAGACTGACCACAAAATTATAAAATAAATACAGATGTCTTTTTAGTCACATTGGAGTAAATAGACTATTCTGCACTGTTGTGTGCACATGAGTGTGTGTCCATGTACTGGTAGACATACAAGGTATTTGTAGCCAGTGAGTTGTGGCTCCTAAGCTTGATTTAAAAACTGAATGAGTTCATTATAATTGCAGTCCCCTTCACTAAAAGAAGAAAATAAAAAAGTGGTATGAGGAATCAATCTAATCTGCTTTACTAAATGAACATGTGAAAGTGCTTATCTGGGATAAACCTGGGTACTATACATATTTCTCTCTCTTTTTCCTTAAACAGAATGAAAATGCCCTTGTGAAAATAAAGGAGTTAGGAGTCGAGCTTGCAAAGATCAGGGAGGAAGTTGGTAAGTAGTATAAGTAACAACAAAGTGATTTTCTCACTTCACCTGAAAGCAGTTATTATGATTCCCTGTGACCTGATCCTGGAGAACCTCCATACATGTGATTAAGTGTTTTCTGAAGCCCAGTGGCAAAGGGCTTTGTGACTTTGCAGGGAACCTTGATTTTACCTCTTTGCTGTGCAGATGGGTTCATCAGCACACACACTGGAGCCAGTTGTGCATCATCTTTGCTAAACAAATTGTTCTCCATAACTCCATAGCTCCTGTCCTCAAACACCAGCACTGCTGAGGAGAAAGCACAGTGTGATGAGAAGTGAGAGCTTGGGACCACTGCAGTTCACAGTGACTGGGAATGCATCACCAGCTTATGAGCATTGCTGTGTTTTGCAGTTCAGCTACAAACCAGAGGACACCAGCTCAGAATTTGCTTGTTAATAGCTCTAAGGCCTCTTTCTGGTTGAAAGACAGAAAGAGTGATGCATCGCATTTGGCCTCTGTATTCCCTGTATACCTGCACGCCCCTCTTTTCCTTTTTAGTTTCTGATCTAGACAGGAGAGAGAATGTAAAGGTACTGGCACTCCTGAGAGAGAAGATGGGCTTTTGCTCTGGCTTCAGCCAACAGGCTAAATTCTTCTGGGCTTAAATCTCTCCAGAATGAGTGTGATGTTGGGTTCATCTGCCCCAGGGCAAATGAAGAGCAGGGCCACTGCGTCAGGGGACACCCTGAGTACCAAAAGGTGTTGGAACCACTGGTGACTGGAGCTGTGAATAGAGGGGACCTCTCAGCCTTCTCTGCATGTGGGAGCCCAGTTCCTGGGTCACCCATTAAGCACAGACTGTGTCATGTGGACAGAGCATGACATAGCCAGCAAAGGGAGGCTCAAGGCCAAATCCTTGTGGGATGCGCAGAACTGCAGATCATCCCTGTGCTTTGCCTTCATCTTGCCCATGACAGCCCACTTCAGAAAATCTGAGCACAGCCCTTTTCTGATGCCCAGCATCTTGAGTTCCCTGCTTCACCCCTCTGAAATTCTGTGGCTGATTGTCATTTCGTAGATAGCTTTGCTGTCCCCATGGCCAATGTATACTGCAGTGATAGCAAAACAAGTTTCCCTGATGCCTGCCTTCCTCCATCCTCTGCATCTCTACAGCTCTTACAGAAGAGTAGTTGCCGCTGGTGCTTTCTTCAGGCAGGGCACATCTGAAGCTCTCAGTTCAATAACCACTTCTCATTTGAAAGCCCTACCTCAGTCTAGCAGGTTGGGGTTGCTCATTTTCGTGAGTGCTTTTTTAAGTGGCGGTGACACGGGAAGGAAACAGAGGTTCAGTGCTGGAGATAAAGAGCTCTGCTTCCTTTTACACTGTGTTTGTACAGCTGAAGTGAATACAAATCCCTGGTGGTTTTGCTGGAGAACTTTGCCAAGGGTATAACTGCATGTGTGTTTGGGGGTCACAGAGCAGCATGCTCAGTAGCAAGAGATCACTGCTCTGCCTGCCCTTGCCATTGCCCTTGCACATGCAGCAGTAGACACTTCCTCTGCACAAAGCTGAGTCCTGGTGGCATATGTGGGGACAGTTTTGCTAAGAACCACAGAGACCCCAGAAAAGCATCCTGAGCTGTGCTGCTTCAGAAGGGAGATGAGCTATAGATGTGTATGGGCTTTCTTCCTCAGAAAGGGAAAAGGTGGTGTGAGAGAGTCCCTTCCTCAGTGGTCCTGTGGGCATGTGTAATAGAGAGAAGTCATTACAGGCCACCTCTTCCTTCCATCACTCTGGAAGACATGGAGATGCTGAGCAGAGGATGTTTGTGAGTGACACAGGTGGCTGGTCACCTGCTTGATGGAGGTAATCCTCTCTGTGCAACCCTGAGATGCAATATGGCCAGCTAGAGAAGCACTCCCAGTAGAGATGAACAAAAAGATGAGCATGTGCAGGTGTTGCACTTCAGCAGAATGTGAAATAATTCATCAGCAATAAAAATCCTAGTATATATCCCTACATATGGAAGGTAAATGACTGTGCTTTTTAGTCAAAAGTCAAAAATTGCCGCACAGTCTGTTTTCCTTTTGCCTTTAAAACTTAGTTTTGTGAAACAACCAGTGTTTTAAAATTGTGGACAAGGTGAAATGGTAAATGCCATGTACATGAGAGCATTTCTTATCAGTGCAGTTCTCTGCAGTCTCTAAAGCAGTTCAAGCTGATGTTACTACTGGAGACATGAGGGTGTTACTGGAGACATGCAGCCCACCTGTGCTACAGGAGGATTATTCTGGTCTCACTGTAAGAATGAATCAGTGTGTTGTAGAGTATTGTACATGTCTTATGCAAACAAAAAATGAAACAGTCCTTTGTTTGACAGCAGCAATCTTGGGTGATTCTATGAAGGAATTCAGGGAAAATCAGAGCATGTTATTTTACCTACAACCAAGCTGTAGCTCTGACTTGCCTCCATCACTTTATAAGTAGTTTTTCATTAATTTAAAAATAACCAGTCCAGTTAAACAGCATAAGTGTTGGTCAGAAATTCCTGGTTTCTCATGTGTAAATTCACCATGTCTGACTCACTGAAGCAAATGCCTGAATGAATCAGTAAAACAAGGCTGGACTAGCTGGGTTTGATACAGGCAGTGAGTCCAACACTTAGTTGTTTAGGGAATAGCTGTAATTCAGAGTTGTAATTTGCATGCTGAATGTGCTTGATTATCATAGCATGCAGTCTTTAACTTCAACAGAAACTACAGGATTCTGCAATGCAAAGCAGCGAAACTGCAACAGAAAACCCACTGTTGAGAAAATTAGGACTGTATGTTTAAGGAAAATTCTTGTGGTAAATAAAACCATTGGACCATGTGTAAAAATAACTTAGGGAGACCTACATCCTTCTGGAGCCAGGAAAAATATCGAAGTTCAGACAACACTGTCCACTTTTACCCCCAGCACTCCTGTGAAAGTATCTCACCATATCTGAAACCAGCATGGGTGAAATAGGAAAGTGATTCTCCCTTCCCAGTCCTGGGGAGGAATCTTGGCCTCTATATAAACACTGAGGGACTTGTTATTTAAAGCAATAAGGTTTGGTCATGTATTTTGGTAGAAACAGCAAGGCTAGGAAAACCTGACAAGCAGTCATTCTATACTCAGGACACCAATCTTTATAAATTATAAATATAACCACTTTTCAGCTGCAACACTTGCAATAAAGAGATTTTGAATACCAGCTGTTTCCCTTCAAACTAGTGGAAACTAAATGTCAAAATTACCTGCTCCTTTACTGTCAGAACAATGACGTGAAGTGTGTTGAGAGGAGGTATGGATGAGATGAAGAAAAGGCGATGAGATGTCAAGTTAAAAATTTGTATTATCTGTATTCTCAAGAGTTTTGAAGCCAAATTCTTTGTGCCATCTTCCCCTAGATATGCCTCCCAGTCAGAGGACACTTAACCTGCATATGGTGGCTGCTGTGATTTGTCTGTGATTTTGGGGACGAGGCTCAGGAAGAAGAGCCCATTTCTCATGTCAGAGGGAAACAGTCCCTCTGTAAGGCCACAAGACACCAGCCCCCAGTTCCCACAGGAGCTGCACTTGCGAATGCAGAGTGCCTGGGCTGGGGGGGGGGCTGCACTGTGGCTCTCCCTGTGTGTGGTGGGGAAGGAAAGTCAGTCCAGTAGTGACATCTACCTTTCCCTCACCTTCCCAGCCCAGCCTGAAGTGGGGTTTGCTCATCTGTTGTGCACTCAGTGCACAGGGAGTAGGGAAGATGCAGTAGCTGGTCTCATTTAACCCAGCACACTGTCATACCAGGAAATGCCACGTTGTGTCAGAATCATTTCCAGCCCGTAAGCAGCAATGGAGATACCAACAGAGAGGGAAAAAGAAAACCAGGATGTAACTCTTCACAATAGACCAGTAATAGTTGTGCTCTGGTTGTCTTTTCCATGTCAGCAATACATTCATATAAATTTTCCTAGTAATTTTTTTTGTTTTCTACAAGAGTAGCTCACTTTAACAGTATCCCTGTCTTGATGCCTGAAAGCTAAATTCACAGTTTTCCAGCATCATTAGCAGGCTGTCTGTTCAGCCACTGTTATGGGGTCGCTGCTGGAGATGACACAGCTGTTTCACCAGGACCACACGCTGAAGCCACAGCTGGCTCCAGCAGGGCAGGCTCTCCATACTGGTTCCTGCTCCCTGGGCAGGAGAGCTGCAGACCCTTGGGCTCCATGGGTGTATCCTTCTGCTATGTCTGTCTCAGGAAAGCTAGGCCCAAAAGTCCATCTCCCTACTAAGAAGAGATTCAATTTTCCCTCAGCACTTCAGACCCCAGCCTCTTTTGTCTTAGTCTGAGGCTTATGGCAGAGATCACTCCTTCTCATTAGAGGTGTTTAATATTCTGTATAGGGCAAATTGTCTCATTTCCTGCTTCCAGTAGCATTGTTGGGTGCGCTATGCAAGCTCACTTTCCCTGCTTCCCTCCATTTTGCACCTGCATAAGGTTTTGTAGTCTTGTATTTCAGATTACAGGATGTGTTTCAGATGGACTTTCCATTGCCCAGCCCTCCCTGTATGCTGGCTAATCTTGTTAGAGAGGAAGGAGAGAGATGGGCTTCATTACATCTCCTGTTTAAAGCTTGAGTGAGTTTGAATTCTGCTGAAGGCAGAGCTTCAAGCATAACCCCCTCCTGCTCTGTGATCACTTTACATGCCAAAGACAATAAAAAGCAAAAGGCAAGAGAGAGGGTTCAGAGCTATAATCCAGACTGCCAGGAGACAAGACATTCCAGCTAATGTACCATTATATTCTGGATATAAGGCAAGTGGGAAAGCTTTCTATGTGCTGCCACTGAGATGCTAAACTCACTGGTTCACTCTCTCTCTGTGAGGAGCAGAGAGCTTGACAAGGACAGAGTCCCTCACAGTGCTCCAGAACATAGCAGGATCAGAAGAGGAGCCCAGTAGTGTTTATCTGTCTGGACATGCTGAGCAACTCTGGATATTGGTGTCCAGCTAGTGTGGAAGCAGAGCTCTAAACAGGGTGAAAAATAGCTCTGTGGGGAAGGGAATGGTTAGCTTGGGTGTCCAAACTACCTTGGAGTGGGTGCACTTAACATAAGCTGTGGGGACAGCACTGGTAACTTGGACAAATTGTCGCTATCCTGGGAAAAATGAGCACAGTCTGACACCATAGTAGAAGGAGGCAGGAAGATACAGATATTGAACAAATACATTGTCATAGGATAAATATGAATTTGAAGCATTCAGCAGGGAGACAGCAGATCCCAATCCTCTGACTTACAGTACCATACAGGTCTGTGCATGTCACCTGCATTTTGAAAGGCAAGGGAAGGATAAATATGCAATCAGTTTGTTCAAAAACCTGATCATCTTTCTAAATCAGCTATGGGTCTAAATCAGAAAGAAGATCTAGCAGTGCCATTAGAAGCCCATTTCTCCTTCTCTAGTATTCTGAATGTTACGGTCATGATGATATTAATCACTTCTTACCTGTTAGATCTTTACAAGTGAGCAAACTTGTTCTGTAAATGTACTCTGGCTGATCTTGTCCAGCTTGCATCAAGTCTTCAATATCTGGATTTTTTTGCAACTGTTCTTTAGCAAAGCAAAAGACTGAGGGCACAGCCTTGTTTGTGACATTGCTTTCCTGGGACCCGGGGGACAATAAAGGTGAGGAACCAAATAGGGAAATGGACTGATTTTCCTTGTCTTGATAAACTGTTGGAGAACAGTGGTGTGAATTCTGAGAAATAGTCACTGGGTTAGTTCACTACAGTAAAAATTTCATACTTTCTAATTGCCTTCAGTATCAGCCTTTCATTTCTCTCTGATGCCATGAAGCACACAAGATAGTGGTATGAATACAAAAATATTTTAAGCAAGTGTGCATTAATGGATTTGAATGGTCCTTGCTGGAGCTGGAGACAGGTTTATGGGACAAGCAGCTCCAAACCGGGATGTATGAGATATAAATCCTGGTCAAGTGTCTATCATACCCCTTGTATAACAGAGTGGGAGAGAAGCACCAAGCTCATTGTTCTACAAACAGATCCAATGCCACTGCTTGGTCCTGGGCAGTGTGAGGACTGTGTGGTCTTGTCTCCACAGACCTCAACACAGTGAGATGGAAGAAGCTGCTGAGCGAGAAGGAGGAGCTGGAGAGACGCTTTGAGGAGGAGGGGAAGCAGCTCCGCAGGCAGCAGCAGGAGGAGATGCAGGCACTGGAGCAGCGGCTGCAGGAGGAGCACAACACCAAGAAGGAGAGCCTGCAGGAGCAGCACAGGCTGCAGCTGGAACAAGCCAAACTGCAGCATCAGAATCAGGTCAGTCTCCACCTGTTGCCTTTGAAGAGCAGTCCATGCTAGTACTGATTGGGTTCAGATAATTAAATATATTGAACACTCCAACATGAAGACACTGGCAATGAGTTATGAGTGGAAAAATGTAATCCTGAATATCTTTACTGCTCTTTCTTCCCATTAGTTCTACTGTTTTCTCCACACACTAGTCTGTTACGTTGCCGTGTCTCGTCTTCACATGCTTGCTGATGTTTTACAATAAAAAGATTAGCTCTGCTCCCCACATACATTTGCTCCTCAACCCACCTATTTTAGTCAATTTATAACTAAAACCAATGGTTATAAGAACCTGTTCCACACAGGTAAGGCCAGCAGAGCCAGCCCATTGTTATTTGCTAGTTAAAGGGCAATACAGTGAAGTGGTAGCACCCATGCAACACATGCAGCCTAAACATCAATCATGTGATACACTCCAGGTTCCCTAATTGCTGTCCCACCATTCAGTCTGATCTCTTGGACTGTACCTCCCAAGTGTTTCTCCTTGCTTTGCTTTCTGTGTGTAGTCAGGAGTATTCTCACAAGCAGCTACTTTTGTCTGGTTTTGTCAGAACAAACACTGTAACTCAATGCAACTGGGTTGTTTTGTCCTGGGCAAACTACCTATTTCTGTTAATAAGCTGATTTCTAAAGATATATTACAAGTTGCTATCAAATAGGTTTTTGTGTTCTAAATCAGATTTTTCAAAATATTTCTCTATGCTGAGTCATGTTTTTTGGTTCTCATTTCAGTTTATGCGAGTTGGTTTTCTTGCAATGCCCATCAAAAATTTCTGCTTTTCTTTCTGATATGAAGGAGGGGGGTCCAGTTCCCAAAAGCCTTGACAATTTTTTTCCATGTTCCCAAAGGCCTTGACAATCTTTCCTTTCACTGTGTAAGTGTGTCAGTCAGCCTGGTAGAAGATGTTGGCTCTAGCTGCAAAGGCTTACCTTTCCTGGATCACCCAACATCAGCATTTGTGAAGAAATTTGTTCATTTTTTTGCTGATACAGTTTATAGCTTAGCCCCGCTACTCTTTGAAGTGTTTCTGCAGGCTCTCAGGACCACAGGATGTTGATTCTTCTCTCGAGCTGATCAGTGCTAGAAAGGGTGATACAGGTCATTGTAGGACTTGACTAGAAGAATGCTTATTTTTCTCATGTTTTCATCTGTTGTGACTCTATTCATCATCACAGAGGAGCAGTGGAAAGACATCTTTCCCTTTGTGGGGAAAACAGTTCTTGGTTTGCTCCAGAGCCCTGATTACTCAAAATAGCACAAACATTCCTCTCCACTGCTTTGAAAGTGTGGCTGTGACCCCAGTGTCTCAGAGTGTTAGCCCACATTTATATTCATAGTTCAGTTAGCATGATGACTTTCAGCAAGTTTTCACTTTGAATTCCTACTCTCCTGTATACCCATCCTGTATTGAGTGCTCTTAGAACAGTGGAGGCTGACAGACCATGCTGGAAAGCTGCTCACCAATATTTCTTGGCCAAGAAAATGGAGCTCTTACGCTGTACAGGAGAAAAGCCTTATCCTTGAGCCGCCCATCTGCATGAGGGGGATTTGAATTTGCATTCTTGAATGCAATAACAACAGCAAAATCCTTCTGACCATGGATCTGCATGTATTTCTCTATCCATAAATCTAATTTGGAAGATTATCCAAACTCATGCCACTTCCATGGTTTCCAGTCACAGCTTAACCTTCCATGCTGTGTTGCTTCAGTCACCACTCAGTTCACTACCAAATAGCTGTTATTTGTTTGGAGACACTGTTCCTGTGTCAGGTTTTGGAGGTTCAGCTGTCTCTGAGGAAGTAGCAGAGCATGAGAGCCAAACTCCTCACAAAATGATCTTGTGTGCCAGTGAATTCTCACATCTCCTTGCAGCTAAAGGCAGAATTGCAAAATAAAGGCCGTGATCTGTCTTGCCAGTGTTTCTCACTTGAGGTGCCCAGCTCAAGCTGTTTTGTCCAGCAGCTTACTGAACTTCTCCCACCACAGCTCCTCTCGATTTTACTTTATTAAGCCTTAAAAATCCTACCTGAGGTCTTTTCCATAGCCAGAAATAAACATGACTTGTGTTAAGTGAGGTGATCAAGCCTACAGAGTAAGTTACTAGCATCCAAGAGAGCTGCTTCCCAGTGCCAAGTTGACTATTTGCCATGAAAAACTGCAGACAGGACGTCACACTGGAAGATTAGAGTCATTTGGGATGTGGATATGAAACAGAAGGCAGAAAAATCCCTACAGACAATTGGGACATATCTAATTGGCTTTATACATGAATAACTTGCCAAGGATGGGGGCAGTGAGAAGAGACCCCTTCACCTTCTGAGAGTGTTGGAATTGAGGATAATCATTCCTATGGGGTGCTGTTCAGTTGAAGCCATTAGAGCACAAATAAAGTTTTCAGCAAGGTTGAGGTAAAGAACATGGCAATGCTCATGAGGCTTCAGCTTACAGACATCATATACAAGGACACTGTGCTCTGGGAAAAGCCAGGTGACAGTCCTTGCCCCATTAGTAGCCCTTTGAGTCATCTGCCTCCCGACTTTCTCAGCTCTGTCATGCAATACATCAGCAGGCTGAGTCCCCATTATTTTGCAAACAGCTCTTCACCACTAAGTTATCTCCCACGTTATTATGAAAATTAGTTTGGATAATTTAATATTCCACGTTAAATGCCCAGCTTACATTCTGAGAATGGGTTTTCTCCAATATGGTTAGAAATTTGGCTTCTGGTGAGTTACCTAATATATATGTTTGACAACTAAACACAGTGAAGTAACATTTATTTCAGTCAAGGCAAACTCAGCTGCAGTAAACCTCTACCATTATTTACATAACTGTAAGCAAATAAAGTTGTTTAGAGTCAAGTGCCATGAACAGAGCAGCTGTTTCACTGTAAATGTAAAATAGATTGATCCTCTGTCTTGCCAGATATCACAGATAATACTGTGTTAAATGTAGGGAGTAAAATTACTGTGGTTACAAACCCCAGAAAGACAAATTAATGCACTGCATTCAGAAAGTGTTCCAGATCACTGACTTAATCTTGATCAGGATTTCTTATTGCAGTTCCTTTAATGATTCCTATCAAAAGACCATCATTAGGGATATCACTTTGTGTGTAGCCAAGTCTAGTAACAAGCAATATACTGAAGGAGTCCCAAACCCATAGGGTGCTCTGGAACACAGGCTGCCCGCAGCCCTCTTCCAGCTGCACTCCACACTCCCATGACAGCCGTGGGCTGTGTGGTCATTATTGCAATTTAGATTAATTCAGAATGGAATTCTGAACATTTAATAAACAGCGTCTCCACCTAAGAGCTTTTTGACCTTTTGCTTTCTTATGTACCTCTTCATCACCACTAAAATAAAGGAACAAAAATACCATCAGCAGTGACTACACGCTACCACTCAAGGCATCAGCATGGCAAAACTGGCTCAGGTGCTGCAAGTGTCACATTCAGTAGATCCCTTTGCTACTTCCAGCTCACTGGAGCTCTCCAGCAGTGGTTTGCCAATGTGCCACAGGCTGTCTAACCGTGTGTCCATGTCTGCACTCACTGTTGTTGGAACAGGTGGAAGATCTCACAGCTGTACATGAAGCTGCAATGTCACAGTTGGAAAATAACCACGCAGTGGCTATTACAGTCCTGCAGGGTGAGAATGACTGCAAGATTCAAGGTAAGCCAAAGACAACCCCATAGCTACACAGCTGTTCCCAGAGCAGGAAATAATGCTGTGGTGACACTGTGCCTCTTCCTCCAGAGCAGATTACACAGAAATTTTGTGTTGGTCTAGTGCTTTCACATGGAGTGGATCACCAGGTTCATGCTAGGGCAGATGAACAGATGTCTGCAGTCAACAGCATCTAACTTTGACCTGAGAGTATCCGAGGGGGGTTGCTGGGTCAAAGATAAGGCTTTTTCTGTATGTTGCTGAAAATAGAATCCAAATTCCACATCACTTTGCACACATGCTTTTTCAAGAGCCTAATCCTCAGATGCTCGGGAGGATAGACCTCTTGGGGTAGCTCTGAATTTAGGTGCTTAAATACCCACAGCGCTTCTAAAAACAAGACTCATTATTTCCAGTAGCAAATGTCTGGCCATGTTGAGCAGACCAAAGCCTCTCACTGGTGCAAATCTGCACCTCAGCATGGTTACCTTTATTTTGTGTTACAGTTTGGCCACAGGGTTGATGCTGCAGTCAGAGCTCTTCCCTCCCTACCAGTTCAGGGTCTAAATATATGCCTTTGTGCATGCTTTAGCTGACATTTATCTGTAATCTGTACAATCTCCCTATTTTTTTATACATTTTAAATATCTCTAGTAGGTTTTCCCACATTTCCCAGATCAAGCCATATTGCTTAGCTCTGCATTGTGTCAGTTAGAGACACGGTCCAGAGCAGAATGTGAATTCAGTACAGTCTATTCCCCTCTCTCATGACCAGAGAAGGTATCTAGCATAGCATTCGTAAATCAACACACGTGACTCTGAAAATAAAAAAGTAAAAAGCTGATTCTTGCTTGAGGATATTCTTATCGCTCCGTCCTTTTTTTAGTATTTTTGATGATAAAATTCGGTTGTGGTTCATCACGAGTCTGGTGGCCAAAGTTTGTGTTCCCTGCTCCTGGTGCGGGTCTGAAATGCCCTCCTGTGCCTGGAAAAGGCACTGCAGCCACTGCCTGTGCCCGGCGCTGGAGCGATGGAATCATCACTGCTGTGACTGGGGGCTGAGCAGGAATGCGAGGGCAGAACCCATAGCCGGTGGAGGGGAAAACACAAAAAATGCAGCTTCCATCTATTAAAAAGGCAGCTGCTACTACTGCACTGAATGATGTTTCTATGCCATTGCTTTAGAGATTGAACTTTATTTCACTTTCTTTATTAATCTTCTGGTTATTAGTATCCCCAGGGTGAGTTATTTTAGCAGAAAAACCCTTAATCAAGTTTTTTCTTCTCTGCCTCACTATTGGAATAAACCTCTTAGCTCATCTGCCACAGCTTGGGGCGAAGCACTGTCATTTATATTTTTGCATCTCAGGTGGTGGCCCTCCTCTCTATCCCCTCAAAGAAATTGCAGCCCCAGATTTAAATGTATCAAATGTTAAATCCTTTGATGTAGGGATACTCAGTCTGAACTGGCAAATGGCCCATTGTCAGACTACCCCTTTCAGATCAGAGTGCCTGGAAGCTGAGAATTCTGAGCAGTTCTGAAAAATCAGGATCTGGTCACATAGAAACAGAGGTCTCTGCAAACAGGAAATTCTGATTTTCAGAACAATTTACCTAAGGTCACAGAGCATGTTGCTACCAGTTTCCTATTCCATGTCCATATCCTAAAACTGCATCCCAAATTGCACTTGGCTCACAATGTGTGTGCTCTCAGACCCTGGTTTGCTGGACTTCACTCAGTAATGTAATGTCTGTGTAACTTCTCCAGAACTGAATGCTGCTCACAAACTGGAAAAGGCACAACTAGAGGAGACTTTTGAAAAGCTGCGTCTGTCTCTGCAGGTGAGCAGTTTCTTTATTTCCCACCCTGTAATGCTGCCCACTGCCAGCACACCAGGCTGTTGCCTCTGGCCAGCTCTGGTACCTCTTGTGCTCTGCCTGTCCAAACTGGGATAGAGCAGCAAACCGTCAGCATTTTTCCTCCCCCTTGGCTGGTTCACAAGAGGGAGAAAACTTAAAGGGACTTAAAGGCATCTGGATAAAGGAAGAAATGTATTTTTGACTCTGCTGTCTGCTAGCGAATTCCCTGCTTGATGGGAAGGACTCTGGCACCTTCAGTGGCTGTGAGCATCACCTTGTCTGCATGGTACCTGCCAGCTGTCACCCTCAGAGCTCAGACATGGTGATCTCTCCTTGCCTGGCCCTGTGCCTGTGTCTGTGTTTTAACCTCTTCCCTGCTGCCTGAATGTGGGAAAGCCGATCCCACGCTGTAGACACATCTCCAATCCCACCGGAGGGCAGTGCAGTCCCTGATGTGGGTTGCCCCAGGGCTGGCCCTGCTGTGCAGCCAGGCTGTGGAAAGCCAGGGTCAGCCCTGCACATCGCAGCTCCCACATCCCACTGTTTAACACCAAGGTCAAAGTCGTCTAACCCTTCTAAGAACTCCGTGCTGTCCTCACTCCCTAGATGAAGAAATCACAAGGAGCGGAGGGCAGAACTGCACCCCTGTGACACAAACTAAGTTTGGAAATGTGTGAACAAGTAAAAATGCCAGAGCAAATAAAGCAAGCCCTGTTTGATTTCATGGGCAGAGATGAATTACAATTTTTAAAATGCCCTGACTAGTGCATATTGTTGCACTGCTGCAACAGCTCGAGGTGTGTCAGCAGTTTTGCCGTAAGGGCTGATGTAATATTCCAGACAAGAAATCATAACTGTGAAAGATAAAAATACCATTTTCACAGCAACTGTGGATTTTACAGGTGTTGTATAGACAGAAATGCCTTTGATGGTAACAGAAATATGATTGCTTAAAATAATGTTGTTCCCATATATAGCTCTGAGATGAAGTGGTGATCATTTAAATTCCACACCAACAACTCATCATTGCTTGTTACCATGCTAGAAGCTTAGAAAGGGGAAGGAAACAGGTATCCCCTGCCTCTTTTGGACTCTAAGGACCACACAAATGCATGTGATATAAATGCCAGCTCTTCCATGGAAGGACATGTCTGTTCTCATCCAGCACAAGGTGATGACATGATTTAGCATCAGCCACAGGTGTTGCAGGGATTTTGTGATTCCCTGAGGCTTATCAAATACCCCATTCTATGTTCAAGTGGCCTTACATAAAAAAGTGTCACCTTACATGGGTGTCTAAGCTTATTAGACACCTCATTTAGCTTGCCTGGTGGTTTGGCAGTGCAGACTTACCAGTATGAATGTAAGTGGGCTGATAATACAACTGATGTGTTAATTGGTGGTTTTTTTCCCCCAGGACCAGATAGACACCCTCACCTTCCAGAATCAATCTCTTAAGGCCAAAGCAGACCGGTTTGAAGAGGCTTTGAAGAAAAACACTGAGGAACAGCTGAAGGTAGATGACCACTCTAACTATACAGGCATCAAGATACACGTTTCTAAATATTACACATCACCTGATTCAATGAAGAGCAATTGAATCCTCACTCCAGGGTCAGGGGGAAGGTCCCAGCTGAGACCCTGAATATTGAGCTCTGAGGAAGAGTCACAAATCTTAGCCAAAGGGGTGTCAAGGACACAATACCAGGGGTCAAATGGGCTGCAGAGGATCAGGTCCAGGTAGTTTTCATCCTACTGATTCTCCTAAACCACAGGGTTACATTAAGGAATCTCTCTTATGGCTGAAGATGTATGTATGGCTGACATATTCAAATCCCTGATATATTCCCTAGATTGTGCGAGCTCCTTATCTACACTTAGAAAAAGATTTGAAGAGCTTAAAACATGTTCTGGAAATGAAGAACCTCCAGATTCATCAACAGGAGAAGATGATTATGGAGCTAGAAAAACAGGTGAGTTTTCATTTTTCCTGCAGAGGAGACATCACAGAGGTAATAAAGGAAAAGTTTGGTTACAGCAGATGAACTTAGGAGAGGTGAGTACACACACGAGGTTGAGGCAAGACACAGTCAAAGAGGTTCACATCCATCAATCTGGATTACTTATTCATACAATACCTGCTCAGCTGTTAGGTTAGACAGCAAGGTGAGTGGTGGAAGGAGAATGGAGGAAAGGCAAATCTGTGGTAGTCCAGGGTACACCGGCCTGCACCATATGCCCCTACAGGAGTCAGGTAGCCTTCTAGGGCCAGAGAGGGCATGTGGAGGAGGATTGAGCCATGGTGTGTCTTGCTGCTACTCCTGCAGGTATTTAAGGAGCCATGTGTGGATTAGAAATACTCAGCAAGCAGTGCCTAGCAAGGCTTACTCTACAAAAGGTCTCTCCAACCCTCCAGTAATGCTTTTCTGCAGGCTATGGTGTTTTCTAGTCCTTTGCTTGTGGGATTCCCACATGAAGAACTCCCCAGTTCACCATCAATTACATTTTTTGTGAGAAAGGGGATTAATTCTGTGGAGCATAACCTGCAGAGACAGTAAAATACAGTGTGGTGACAGGATGAGGCAATACCTCAGCTGGGATCTGTGGCAGCTGGTTCAGCACAGCATTCAGCAAGATTTGTTTCCATTTACAGGGAAATTTGAGAACTCTGATGATTATTTTGCTGAACAGATGCTTTAGTAAGTGGATGTAGAGAAAAGCGCCTCTTTGCAATTGAGGCTTATTATCTCTGCTCCTTCCAACGTGCTACTCTTGGAGCTAAGCCAGCATTTGGAAACACTGGGGTGGGGAGGAAAAATCCCAAACAATAGCCTATATAATTCCAGGTCATTTAGCTGCTTTTGCTCATTAACTGCATACAAGTGCACAGTCCTGTTCCTGCCTTTTATACCAATGAAAGACTAGGTCTGCTGTGGCCCAAAGGCACAAGTGCTTTCCATTTCAAGATATACCTTTGTAAGTGCCAGGACACCTTCAGGACATCTCCAAATGCTCTGTTGCCTCACAGTGGAGCAAGAGGACATTTCAAACACAGAGTCAGCTGAAAGGGAGGCTGGAAATGAAGGTGGCATAGCTACTACTTGTGAAAACTATTGAAGAAACAGAGAGAGAGCTTGTGATGGTGATTCCTCTCTCAGAACATTTCAAAACAGGGCTAGAATCCATGTGTTGCTCTAACAAAATAAACTGGGGCAGACCAGAATATCTGAGAATCAGGAGTATCCTTTGCAATTACCTCCACAGACAGGAAAACACAACCTAAAACTGATGTCTCCACCATTAAGTGTGAGTTATTGCTATCCCAAGTACACAATATTCTGTTTCTTTATAAAAGGTTCGAAATTCAATAACCAAGCTCACACAGAGATAAGGTTACCCTGTGCTATCTTGTTTTCTTTCAAAAGTGTCAAATTCAGCAAAATTCAAACTGCTGGAAGACCAAGGACTAAGGTGATAAAGTATGTCAAAATCAAAGCTTGGGGAAAACAGGGTACCTGAGGCTGTGGAACATGCCTGTAAAACATCTTACTGATGTTCTAATACGCTGCTACTGATGACCTCAAACTCTGCCCTTGAACTGTGCTGAATAAAAGATACCTGTGCTTGGGATAGGATTAATATTAATTAATTACAGCTTAAAGTTAAATGTCTGGTTTAAGCCTGTCATTTAAGACAACATTGTCAGCAGTAGTGAGAAAAGTCTCCAGAGGCCAGCCCACCTCATGAGAATGCAGCAGAACTCTCAGGCTGCTGCTCGGCATCATCTGCCCTGGTGGGTGACTGACTCCTCTCCTTAACTGAGGAATCATAATCCTGGAGGCTGGATGTCCGACTGTAATGTCTGGAAGATGTACATCATCCCATCTTTCACTCCTCCTTCATCACTAGTCTGACCACTCATACCACAGTGCTGGGCAACTTTCTGTGCTGGGTGTTCCTCAAGTGTCCCCAGCACTTTCTCCAAGGTCTGGTAACACAGGCTCTTTGGGGGACAAAAGTTGTGGGGGCACCACTGAGGAAAACATCTATTTGCTTTACTGAACAAAAATGTTTTGCTCAACATCTTTTTTTTTTTTTTTTTCTGAACAAAATTAAGACCCTACTTCACCAGTATGCTGTGGTGGTGTGAGTCAGATCTCTAAGTCTCAGCTGCAGTCAAGAAAACCACCTCCACCTATCCTCAAATTTTAGAAGTTGCTCCATAGACTAATATAGAACAAATTATTTTGGATCAGGTGCTGAGTGTTCTTTAGACTTGACAAACCTTCTTTTGCTGCAGGTTGAAAAAAATTTAAAACTGGAAGAAAAAATCACCATGCTGCAACAGCAGAACGAAGAACTCAGAGCCAGGATTGAACAAAATACTGTCATAACAAGGTTTGTGGTGGTATTTGCAAACTGTCTGAGCTTGGAAGGAGGCTCCAGGTCTTAATTGGCCCAGGCTGACACTTATTTCAGATGGGGAAAAACTTATTTCTTCCTGAAAATATATTTGTGTTCTGCTCTGCTTGTTTTTATTGAAAAAAAAATTAATTGGGGTTTGCTTCCTTTAATCTGAGGAAGGCCATGTATCTGTGTATTTCCATGATTTTGACATGCTGCTGAGAACAAGTTTGCCAGTGGTTCTGATCTCAAGATCAGTGCCCTGAAACCCGTTAGTCAATGGTTAATGAGGAGGCAAAATGGGAAAATCTTGGGAAAGACATCCTAATAATGCCATTGTCACTCAGGCACAATTAACCTTTGGCAGGTTTTTTTCATCAGCACTGCCTTTTTGCAACCTTGACACAACGTGACAAGGGTGACAAGGCACCTTGTCAGGTGACATATGAAGACCAGGGTAGGACAGTCCCTGTCCCAGAGAGTTGATATCATTCTGTAAGGCTGGAGACTGCAGCTGGAGCCAGGGAGAAGGGGTGCCAGAGGGAGAAACTAGAGCTGGTCTTGTCCCTGCACTGCAACTACCTAGCTGTCATTGCATCCAGAAACTATGCCACTTGCCAAAATTTAATTTTTAGCTGATTTTTTAAACTATCAGTATCTCATCTCTTAGTTTTTTTCTCATGCCTCATTTCTTAATGACTCAGCCTTTTGAAATTGTCTCCAGCATGTAGATATTCTTAAAAGGAGAATTGCTTTTGCTAACATTCACATCAGGGTGAGGATTATATTTTCTCTCACCTGATTGTAAATACCTCTCACTGTCTGAGGTGGGTGTCTACAGCATTTCTGTTCTGGGGGAGGAAAACTGGGTATTTTTAAGGTCTGGTTCACCAGACGAGTTTGAGACACCTGCTTTTGGGCTGGATGAATTGTGGCCTGGAAGTGGCAGTCTCTCTCCATGCTTGATAGCAGCTGGAGTGCCTGGTTCGGTGCTTGGCATCTCTGCATTGCAGCTCCCTGTCTCTGGCTGGGCGAACAGCACCCTCCCTCTTCTCCCTGCTGGCATCCAGCTGCAGCCCTTTGCTTGTTGCCTGCAACTGTGTAGGTACTGCTTTCAAAAACACCTTCCAGGAGATATACTAAGGTCATGAATTCGAGGTAAGCCTGGAAAGTCATCTTCAAGGAGAGTAATTTTCAACAAGTAACTTTTTGGGGACAGCTGTGGAGCAGCTACGGGGACAGCCATGGCTTTAAAGTTGTTGTTAAAGCATGTTTTTTTCCCAGCAGCAGTAACCACCCTGACTGCTGATTTCTGTTGTACTGGCACTGCCTGGGAAGCGCAGCATGAAGGAGCTCAGGGAGCTGCCCTGGATTAGAGCTATTTCTGCCAACTTGCAGAAGTGGCTGTGGCAGCCCAGCAGCAGTGAGAGGAGGGAGAGGAGATACAGCAAAGCCAGCCTCTGCAGCACTGTCAGGAGGGGGTCCCAGAGGCACTGGGCTGTGGGGAGTGCACCACAGAGCTATTTCCAGTTAAGGACAAAGGCAGGTATAAAGGGAAGGACAAGAGCCTTTCAGGTAGATCATGACCCAGTTTTGGATGCAGGAGCTCCACAGAACCCCTGCTGGGACTTCCCCAAGCACTTGAATAAATCATTTGATATCCCAGTGTTTCGGATTGTCCCTCCAAATCAACCAGCATTTTTTTGGTCCTTTGGACTGGGGATATCTGAAGAATGATAGTTTCAAGCACCCAAGAGATCAAGGTGACTCTGCTAGCCACTGCTCCACAGTTCAGAACTTTCATCGACTGGAAGAAGAAAGAGAGATATTCTTGATTAATTGAGCTACATTTCTGTAAGAATTAAGGCTAAAAAAGCAGAAATTTTTAAGAAATGTCTTTTAAACAAAATCAGAAATGCCAACCCCACCGTCTCATAGACACTTGGTGAGAGGAGCAGCAGTCCATGACATCTGCTACAGCCATCAGGCTACACCCAGAAAAGCAGTTGTACAGAACTTTTTGTATGCACCCAAAGTCCACACCCAGCTGTTGCTGAACACTGAAAACACCTAGGGGAAGGTTAGGTTCCTCTCTGTTAATTTCTCTAAAATCCTAAATTGCCAGTAAATCAGGTTAGGTGCCTGCCCAGAGCTGCCACAGGTTGATCACATGAGGAGCTGGCTCTTGTCCAAGCATAGTGGGGCTGCAGAAGCCTGGTGCTCCTGCATGCATCCTTTGGGACGTAGGTGTTGTCAGCACATGCCCAAAACACGTCTCAATCAGGTCCCACAGTCTACTTGCCCTGCCCCATTTGTTTCAAAACCAGTCACCTGGTTGATGAGTGCAGACTTGCTAAGGCTGTGGCACCCACAGGAGATTTCCATGCCCCACCTCCAAGAAAGCCATTAAGCTACCGGGCATTCTGGGGACAGCACCTCCCTAGTTGTTACTGGTTAAGTTTCTCTAGTGTTGCAGTCAGGAATAGAGGCTACTTTTGGATCAAGGAGGAAGAAGCCAGAGAAGGACCCATTACCTCATGACCTTTTACAGAGTACAGGGAAAGCCTGGAAGCTGTGTCCGGCATCAGGACATCAGCTGCAATTCAGAGCATGGAAAGGCCAGACTGCTTTTCCTTTGCATACTGTAGCAGCAAGTTGAAAAAATCATGGATGCAACTGCTGTCACCCCTCCTTGCACTTACTCTGACACTCCACAAGTGCCGCAATGCCAGGAAGAAAGGCTAGGGTTCATCCCACCTAATCTTTGGCAGCTGAGATGCCTCAAAGAGGTGTAGACCAAAGACACTGGTGCATCTGGAAGCAGAATCAGACACTGGTGGGAAGCTGTGACTTGTGGAGATGACTTTCTTATGCAACAGTGAAGAGATCTTGGGACAGCTGTGCCACATCTTGGGCAGCTCAGCTGCAGCCCTAGGGGCAGGGGGAGGGGAGGTGCTCAATGTCCTGCCTGGCCCTGGTTCCATGAATGCCACCATCTTTGCCCTGGTGTGCCTTACATGTTGTCCTGCTTCTCTCTCCAGGCAACTGTCAGAAGAGAATGCAAATCTTCAGGAATACGTTGAGAAAGAAGTGGAGGAGAAGAAGAAACTCAGCAGGACTAACGAGGAGCTCCTCTGGAAGCTACAGGAGGGAGATGCCGTGAGCCCCGTCAAACTCCCACCCGCACCATCCACTCCTTTTTATCGCTGCTCGTCAGGGAACTCCTCTCCAGCTAAAGTCAGAACCTTGAGGCGATGAATTGGCAGCTGCGTGCCGAGGGTTCCTTGCCTTTTATGCATTTCCAATCTGCAAATTGTTACCATCCGAGGAAGTACTACCATCAACAGGCGCCCAGGGTTCATGGCTGCAAGCATGTTCAGCAGCTGCATAGCTTTACACTAGGCAGGGTACTCTTACAGTTCCCACATGGAAACTCTTGGTTCTGACATGTTGATTAAGGTAGCAAAAAAAGATAGACAAGAACTAGAACAGCAGAAAGTTAGGAGAGCAAAGGGTTTAGTTTGATGTGTGACTATTTTAACTATGGTTAGAGCCAAAAGTTGGAAAATGCTCTATTAATGGTTCATCAAAATGAACTTTTGCTGCAGTATTCAGGTTAGTTACAAATACAGTACAAGTTGTGAATATTTCTGTATTTATATGTGTCTGTGTTTATATACATGTACGTATTGTACCTTTATACCTATATATAGACGCACACACATATATATGTAGTTGCAGATGTTCTGAATTACATTTTTTATATTATTGGATACTACTAAGTGCTGATATATTTTCATTACAGTCAGCAGTTTTCTAACTCGTGCCTAAGACTTATATCTAAACAAAATGCATTTCTGTTTAGCCTCCCAGGAAGGAAATGACACTGTCTTGTGTCATTTATACCCAACCTAGAAGAAAGTTACACAGAAGTAGAAGCGCCTTCCAAGTGACCACCAAGTGGTACTCTATGTTACATGAACACCAGCGAATCTGAAATTCTAAGACAGTACTGCCTTCGAAACCCTCACCTTTGCATTGAACACCAGAAAAGACATGCATACCATCCACTGCTTTTTAACTCTTAGCATTGATATTGTAAGTGGAGATAGGCTAGAGATGAGAAAATTGAGAATTTTAGCAAATTTGGTAGAGGTTACTGGTTAACATGGTTCAATTTGAGTGTCTTTATTTCAATATTAGTCTGATTTTATCTTGTTCTACCTTGTTGTGGTTAGGATGCAATCAAAATCTCTGGCTGTAGGTTTCTGTCTATTTTGTTTTATTTCAAGTCCCAGAGGCAAGAAGGAGAAAATAAGTTTTTTATCCTTGACCTTTGCTGGGTGAGAGGTTTCCGATAATAAGATGAGATACTGGGCATCTGCTGGGACTCTAGCTTCCTTCCACCCCAAATGCCAAATAGAGCATAGCCAACTTCATAGGTGCAGATAAGGTCAAAATTTCTTTCCTTCCACATGTCTGCATTATTTCACATTGCTACAGCTTACCCAGAGTTAGAGAGCACTTTGAAGATTCATGGAAATGAGTGACTAAACTACCTTCAACTTTCCCATCAAGAAGCAAAAATGTTCACCCGTCTTGGGGTGACCTCCCACCTAAGGGGATGGTGAGGCCAAGTAGTTGGGGTGAGAATGTCTGCAGGGCCCTCATGGGCATTGCTAACAAGATAAAAATATCCCTGAGGATAATTTAAAAAACCAAGAGATCTGTGGGATGCTTTCCTACCCAGCTTAGGGCAAAGAGCCTGCATGCAGGCCTGCTCTGTGCTCTGGGGTCAAAGTTAGCAGAGCAACAGTACCTGGAGGAAATCCCTGAGGAGTAGGAGTGCTGCAGGGAGGGTGGCTTCCTCACCCAGGTGTGTGGTGGCACCAGCAGGCTCTGCACCCACAGGGGTGGCACTGCACAGCCCTGCCATCCTGCTCGAGTGGGAGCTGTGCTTCAGCTTTCCTGGGAAATACTCAGGATTCACAGACTGCAGCTTACATACAGCTTCAACCACCATCAAAGCACCTGTGGCCTGTTCCACAGTGTTAAAAAGAAAGATGATTTTTTTTTCTTTTTTTTTTTTTGTAGCAGCTTTTGCATGGTACTGTGATACTGAGTAAATTGAGCATCTTGTTAGAATAGATCATGCCACACCAGCTACTACTGTTGAAATGCATTGCTAGATTTTAGTGCGTCCAGCAAGTACAACCTGAAAGATAGATACCTAGCACGCACATGCACAAAAAGCCCCTTCTTGCCAAGTACAACTTTAGTCATTTTGATACTTGCTAACTGCACAGCTATTTGCAACACCTACAGCATTGTCATCTTTCATTCCACCAATATAATTCTGATACAGTGAGATCACAGACTCATAGGGTGATTTGGGTTAGAAAGGAACTTTAAGGCTATCCAGTCCAACCCCCATTGCCATGGGCAGAGACACTTTCCACCAGACCAGGTTGCTCAGAGCTTCATCCAGCCTGGCCTTGGACACTTCCAAGAATGAGGTATCCACAACTTCTCTGGGCGACCTGTTCCAGTATCCTACCACTCTCATTGTAAACATTCTCTTCCTTATGTCCAATTTAAACCTATCCTCTTTCAGTTTAAAACTGTGGTCCCTTGTCCTATCACTACAGGAAGGCCCTGGTAAAAAGTCTCTCTCCGTTTTTCTTACAGGCCCCCTTGAGGTTCTGGAAGGCTGCTAGATCTCCCCTAAGTCTTCTCCAGGCTGAACAACCCCAAGTGTCTCAGCCTGTCTCCGCAGAAGAGGTGCTCCAGCCCTCTAACATCTTTGTGGCCCTCCTCCAAGATGTCCATGTCCTTCTTATCCCCAGAGCTGGATATAGCACTCCAGGCTGGGTCTCACAAGAGCAGAAGGGCAGAATCCCTACCCTTGCCCTGCTGGCCACGCTGCTTTGGATGCAGCCCAGGATACAAATGACTTTCTGAGCTTTGAGCACCCATTGCTGGTTCATGTTCAGCCTCTCATCCACCAGTATTCCCCAGTCCTTCTCAGCAGGGCTGTTCTCAATCTCTTTATCCCCCAGCCTGTATTCATACCACAGGTTGTCCCCACCTAGGTGCAGGACCTTGCACTTGGTCTTGCTGAACCTGATGATATTCACATGGCCCCACTTCTCAAGCCTGTCCAGATCCCCCTGGATGGATCCCCTCCTTCCAGTATATCAGCTGAACCACTCACTTGATGTCAGTCCACACACTGGCTGTGGATGCACCTGATCCCACTGTCTGGGTCATTTAAGATATGACACAGTATCGGTCCCAATACTGGCTCCTGAGGGACACCACTTCTTACTGATTGCCATTTGGACATTGAGCTGTTCTGGATGCAACCATCCAGCCAATTCCATATCCAGCTTCCATCCATCAAAGCCACATCTCCCCAGTTTAGGTTACTGTGTGGGACTCTTGCCAAAAGCCTTGCAGAGGTAGATGACATCAGCTGCTCATCTCCCACTCACCAACACAGTCACACCATTGCAGAAGGTCATCAGATTAGTCAGAGTGGCTTGCTGGTAGTTTCTAACATTCTCCTTTTTACCCTTTGTAAAAATGGTTGAGATCATACAACTGGAGTTGTTACCTTGATGCTTCTCAAAACTTTAAATGCACTAAAGCATATTACTGGCCCAGGACAGGCTGGCTGAACCTGTCGTAATTTATTAATCTTTCCCCTTTATATCTAAAAGTGCTTTAAAGTCATATTCAAGGGATGCTTCCAGCAGTGAATTGGGAATGGGGCTTTTATGGCGGGAAAACTGGGACCGAACCCAGCTCCATCATCATTTGGTATCATTGCCAATGCCTTTCCCATCTAATTTTTGCCTCCCAAACCTGCTTCTCACTGAATTCTTCCTTGGCACACCCTCTGGGGCCAGCCCAATCACTAGCAAAGCTGCAGGAAATTCTGCCTAACCAGAGGGACCCAGCAACCTGTCCCTGTGGGGGGTGTGAAGAATGGCTCCTTCTGGTGTAAGCCCAGAAACACAGACGTTTTTCCCCAAAAAAGGTTATGCCTTTTTTATACTTCTCCTCTGTCCTGTCTTTCTTCACCTCTGCATGCTGAAGTAGGTGTGAAAGAAAAGCCCAGGTCACTCAGACAGTGAGAGGAAGAGAGCAGCCCCTGAATGGGGCAGCCATTCCCAGGGAATGAAGATCCCTGGGGTGCATGGCCAAGCTGGTAAGCCCTGCTCTTGCCAGGGGGCTGCAACCATGCAAGGTGAGCCTGGCATTCCCAGCAGGGTAGGGGCCATAGCTCTAGTCCATCCTCCTTGGCCATCCCTGTTCAAAGACAAGCAAGGGGAAGTGTTTGCTTTTGCAGGGCTGGAAACTTCCTAAACACCACTGCCACTGTGGAGACTTCTCCATTTGAAAATAGGATGGCCTTTGGCAGGAGAGGAAATGTAGCCAGCATCAAGCAGAAAGGGTTTTATCATCTCTGTCTTTAAGGAAGCCGTTTGATTTTGTTAATCTCTACTCAATGCGTAAGGGTGTAGCAGCAATAAAACCAGCCTACAGCTGCTCCCAAGGGGTTCCAGAAATGAGCACTGGGAGCAGGTATCAGCCATGGGATAGCAGGAGAGCCAGCAGCAAGTGGGGGACATGGAAAACTCATTTTTCTTGTGGGAAGGTACCATTTGGCCCTACTGGGACTGCACCTCCAGTGACTGCTGGCACAGATGGGTTGACTCAGTTGATGCACAGCAGTAAAGGCTTGTGGTGGTGGCAGGCAGGGGGAGGAAAGGAAAAACTATCAAGTGCAAAATCAGGTATTTTGTCTGCACTGATGGTGGTTGTGTCCCATGGACACTCTGAGGAGCCTCTGTACAGTTTCCCATGCAGCAGGAGTTCTGTGGTCCCGTTTATTATGTGGCTAATGATTACAGGAAGAGTTTGTATTATTTCAATTACAATGTACAGATAAGTGTAATATATTCCTGACAATAAATCCGTGCGCCAGTGCACCTATGGGCTGACGCGTAGAGATCAGCATGTCCTGTCATGTTTTGTGTGCACACAAACGGGGATGAATGGGAAACAAAGCAAAACCCCATTAGAGGGTTAGGCCATTAAGGAAAAGATTGAAGCCAGATAGTCATTTGCTTCCTGGCAGCAGGGCTGGTCAGCTGAGTTACCTGACAGTGGCTCACAGGCTATGAGTTTCCATGGACTCATTTTCTAGGACTCTTCCAGTATGACTGGGGCTCCCAGAACAGTGAGTGTGGTCTGCAATGTTTCCATTCAAGTGTCATGATGCAGCACATGATAACAGGAATATTTCTGCCATTTCATCAGAAAACACCTGAACTCCCCAGTGTTCCATTTCACTCAGTTTCAACACCCTGTCCCCTGTCCCCTTCACCCTGCCCTCCTGCTGACAGCCACAGAGCTGCTCAGGCTTTGCCACAAGGATTAAAAAAGGGACTGGGTCATACCCCACCCTCATGAATGTGCCTGACAACATCCTCCTGAAAGATTTTGCACCAGGACCCTGGCTTGCTCAGCACAGATTAAGCTCTGGCAAGGACACCAGCTTCATGTTTTATTGAACAGAAGCTAGTAGCCAGGAAGAAAAACATCCTTATATTTTTAGTACAATATGAAACTTTGATCCTGTCTGAGTTTTAATCTTGTTGCCCTCCCACCATATTTTCAATGCCTTTTGGGAGGCTGTGGAATGTGTTGACCTTGCCTGTGTTTAAACAAAATAGACTTCAACTTAGTGGCTTTTAATTTCTGTATTCATCTCTTCCTGCTTGAGTAAGAGTTTGTATATGCATGAGGAGCAAAGGCTTGGTGGATGGGCAAGACCCGGCGACTGGAGAAGACTCATGACTTCTTTCTGTGGGGAAGCTGCACTCATAGCACACCCTGGAGTGCACCTAGGAGGCAATGAACACACTGCCTTCACTTCCTCAATTTTCAATCCTGAGAAGAAAAGCCTCCCAGTGTACTAGATTTAAAAGATTAAAACCCTTCAGTGGGCAAAAAGGCCATAAAGTCTCTTGGAAACATGAGAAATGGTCCACAATCCAGCCATGTAATCCAGGAGATGGTCTGATTCCCCTTTCTGCTGCATCAGATGCCTGCTGAGACCCTGGGCTAGTCATGCAGGGGTCTGTTCAGTTCTCCAACTCAATGACGGGTACAAGAGCCTGTCGCTTCATCAGCGTAGAGCCATGCTGACAAACAAATAAAAGACTGTCCAGTGTTCAGTAGACTGTCCAGAGGCAGTAGTCATATGAAAGACACCTAGGAAAGCATCCACTCACATTGGAAAGGGGATTTCTGCAGTATCTATCTGGGATGCTCCAACCCCAGAAGTGTTTGAGAGCAGGTTGGACAGGGTTTTGAGCAACCTGATCTAGTTAAAGATGTCCCTACTGATGTCAGGTAAGCTGGACCAGATGATCTTCAAAGGTCCCTTTCCAACCCAAACCATTCCAAAATTCTATGATTTGTTTTTCAGTACAAGCTGAAGCA
The DNA here is from genome assembly GCF_963662255.1 of Cinclus cinclus. Classification (NCBI taxonomy): domain Eukaryota; kingdom Metazoa; phylum Chordata; class Aves; order Passeriformes; family Cinclidae; genus Cinclus; species Cinclus cinclus. Next base: position 49,808,931 of record NC_085047.1, read on the forward strand.
TTAATTTAGATCAGTAGCATTACTTGGGCATGGCTCATCTTCACAGTGCTTTAATAAGCCTTTTTAGGGTAGTGGATTAATTTGGCTAGAGAAAGCTATTAGAGACAATTAAAACAAAAAAAAATCACAGCCAAAACCAAGGCATTGCCAATCAAATACAGACCCTGGTCTCAACTCCAAATTTCCTACCTTTCACTACAGGCAGGCTCTGGAGATGATCTCCAGCCCTAAAGGGAAAGTTCCCCTCAGCAAGTCAGACCCTAGAGCTTAATGGTGTTTTCTGGGCTGCACGCTCTGCTGGGACTGAGAAGCCCCTGCACACTTCCACAGCCTCCCCTGGGCAGGGACCAGATACCAGGCAGGCATTGCTCATATAAGAACTTCATGCCTCTGAGGAACCTGCTTCCCTTCCCAGGGCAGGAAGGTGCTCCACCTGCCAATGCCAAACCCAAGCTGCTAATGCCAGGCAGCCAGCACAAAAAAACTGATGTAAGAGGAGGAGGAATATAGGGCTCCACTTGCTGTCAGAGCTAGCTCAGTTTTGCTGGCCACCCCCACCACTACAGCCAAACCACTGGTGGTTTCTGAGGCAGAGGCAGGACTGCTCTTTGGAAACACCCATTGTTTTCAAGCCTTTGTAATACTTGCACCACATGGTTTCCTGACAAAAGCTGGCAGTTTCTCTGTGGAGACAGCCAGGAGAAACACCTGCTGGTGTTACCTCTGTGCTGGAAAGCAATCATTCATCTGACAATCAGCGACCACAAACCTTCCCAACATTTCACAGCAGTGACATGCTTTAAAGCATGTGAGGATGGAGCTAAAACACCCAGTTAAATAAAACAAAAAAGCTAAGACCTGATATTTTAAAGAATTCAAATCTTGCAGGTGCTTTGTTAACCTAGTGACATCTAGGATTTCGTGAGAACCTTTTTTTTTTTTTGTGTGTGTGTGTGTGTGTGTGTGTGTGTGTGTGTGTGTGTGTACAAAGAGGGTGAAGGATGGATCCTGGTCTATGCCTGACAGTAGCACTGCAAAATCTGCTCCATGTATAATCGAGTAGAATATCTGTGGGGAGGTAATTCCCGGGGCTACTGAAAGAAGGACATTTGTGAGGCCTGGTTTCATAGCAGCATTTGCATACAGAAGCAGTTCTCTTTCTACACATTGGGGGAAAAAAAAAATAAAAAACAAAAACCCAAAAATAAAACAGGAGAGGGAGAGAGAGAAACGCGCCAGATGAGTTGCCAGTGCTGCTGGGAATATGCCAGAGTTGTGTCTTTTCATCTTGTGGTCCCTTTTAACTGTGCTGCTAAACAAACTGCAAGCTGCAGTAACCGAGTTGGGGAGGCCTGCATTCTGCTTCCTTATTCCTGTGTAACTGATCACAGGTGTAATCTGGTTCAGGATCCCCACCACAAAGTTTCTTTCACTACAGCCATTCTTTCAGTCGCCCGTAAGCCAAACACAGTCATTTACAGCTGTCTGAGCCAGTGTCTGTGTTTCTCTCCACTTCTGCTGAGGCTCCGTAGCTGGCTTCCACACTATGCCATATTCCGTAGGTAAAGTAGATGATAAAGCCTGTGGAAGCCAAGGGAGAGGACACTGTTAGCTCTGTAAAGGAAAAGAAATCCCTACTCACAGCCACTGACACAAGTTACACTAGTGTAAGTCCAGCCTCCTCATGGTTAGCTTCTAGAAGACAGCCACTGTCTTTAGGGGAAAAAAGCCATTAACACAAGCACCAGTCTTTAAAAGTCAATTTATCCCAGCCCCTGATTTGAGCATTTCAGACAATTCAGCCTTATCTACATGGCTGCTGGGAGCATCTTGTGATACAGCTCACCTTCACCCCCAGAAGCATAAGCACTACCAACTGGACAGCAGCACAAGGCCAGCCAACAAGAAATGCTCTATGGTTTCTTCTTGGCAGCAAGACCCAAAACATGGTTCATAGGTTGTTGTTTAGTCCACACAAACGCATCAAGACCCTTGAATTTGAAACAAATCTTGTTACATGCTGGCTAAACAGCGTCCCTCAAATCAGCAGGGTTGCCTGAAGATGATCAGAAGCAGAATCCCTCCCTGGAATCCTGCAATAAATTTATGTTTAACAAAATCTAGTAACTTTGAACCTAGCATTTTTCACTTAAAACTCACCTAGGAGCATCCAGATTGCAAACCGAATCCATGTGCCTGCGTCGAGCTGCAGCATGAGGTAAACATTCACAAAAATACTCCCAACAGGAAGAAAGGGCAAAAAAGGTACCTGAAAAAGAACGAGGGGTATGTTACATCTATAAGCCTGATTAATGAGCAGGAAAGAACATCACATCCCACGTAAATGGGAAGTGATGGCTGCTACCAACTCTTCAGCTGCCAGATCTGAGAAAAGGCAAGGTTAAACCCAAAAGGACATCAGTCCACCACTGGAGTGGGATATGAACGATGCTGTTCACCTGTTTTAAAAGACTGTTTTGTGGTGTAGAAGGAGGCAAGTGGCAAATTTTAGTGTCAATACTAAATACTTGTGGGGCAAAGGAGGTAAGAGTAAAAACCAAGGACTGTATCATGACAAGCACCTATTGAAGACCAAGAGATTAAGGCAAGGGGAATGTCAGAGGAGAGACCTGAGGAACTTCATCCATCAGGTACCAAGGCCATGAAGCAACAGAGCAAATTATCCCAAAGCAAAGAAAACCAACAAATACTGCAAGAGATGAATGACCACAGCTGTACCAAGAATGCCTTAGTGGTCTGAGAATCAAAGAACAATGAGACAGCAAAGCCAAAATGCAAATATAAGAATACAAAAAATAGCACTGCAAATATGAAATCAAACAAGGCAAATTATAATAATAGAAAAGTTTCTGAATATGGAATATGGTGCAATAAGGTGGAAAGTGAACTTCACTCCTAAGGGAAAAGGAGATTTACAAAAACAAATAGACTGAAATGAGGGCCTTTCTTGATTAAAGCTTTGCAAAAAAAAAAAACCTAAAGTAGCTGCTCACATTATTAGAGAAAGGGGATAGGCACACAAACAGAAGAGAGAAGAGAGAAGAGAGAAGAGAGGAGAGAGGAGAGAGGAGAGAGGCGAGAGGAGAAGAGAGAAGAGAGAAGAGAGAAGAGAGAAGAGAGAAGAGAGAAGAGAGAAGAGAGAAGAGAGAAGAGAGAAGAGAGAAGAGAGAAGAGAGAAGAGAGAAGAGAGAAGAGAGAAGAGAGAAGAGAGAAGAGAGAAGAGAGAAGAGAGAAGAGAGAAGAGAGAAGAGAGAAAAGAAAAGAAAAGAAAAGAAAAGAAAAGAAAAGAAAAGAAAAGAAAAGAAAAGAAAAGAAAAGAAAAGAAAAGAAAAGAAAAGAAAAGAAAAATGTTTTTCTAAATTTGGCTTTGTCAAGTCAGTAGAGACAAATAAAATTTCCATAGGTGGGTGAGTTATGTACCCAGAGACTGCAGACGTGATCTCTGAACTATTAAATAAGCAACTTGGAGAGCTCTTGGTAAAGTCTCTGAAGACTGGAGAAGGGAGAAAAATTACCTATTAAAAAATACAGAAAAACAACTGGGAAACAAACAGGTCAGCCTTGGATTTCCAGAATGATTTAGGAGAAAAAATCACAGTTGGGTTGTAAATGCCCAAAGAACAGCAAGGAGATAAGAAAAAAGGTTATCAAGCACTGGAACAGACTCCCCAGTGAAGTGGTGTAGTCATCATACCCAGAGGTGTTTTAAAAGACTAGATGTGGCACTGGGGGATGTGGTTTATAGGTGGACTTGGGAGTGCTGGGCTAACAGTTGGACTTGATCTTAAAGGTATTTTCCAACCTAAATGATTCTATGATTTCATGATTACAGATTTAGTTGTGACATGTATAATTTTCTTTTTTCTTGGACAGGGTAGTGGCTGAGGGGAAATAAAAGAGGTGAAAGGTGAACAGACCTCCTCAGAAGCATGTTCAGAAAATAAGATCTAGATGAGAGTTCCTAAGTTTTCTGCTCCTGGACATTTCTGTTTCTACCTCTGGGACCATAACCCCAAAATGAGTTGCAAACACAACCTTAGAAAACTCTGGTTGTCTTAAGTTATTAAAATCTGTGAATTTAATGAAAAACCTTAGTTGAAGAGCAATCAAAATGAAAGCAGTTTAGAGAATGGAATTATAATCCAAAATTAATTTAATAAATTGGTGAACTACCTGAAATCAATATGATAAAGCATGATTTGTAGGATTACACTGGGAGAAAAAACCCATCCCAGTGTCTGTTTAATATAGAAAGAATGGTGTGCTTGGAGAGGGCAGGAAAACAACAGAGTTATCACACTTAAGACTGTTTAAAACAGAATAGTCATTCCTTAGACTTCATGGGGACTAAGGAGGACATGAAAGTGCAATTTCTTAGAGTCTTAGATCTTCACAGACAAGTTTACTTCTTGTGTTCATTCTCCTTTTGTATCCATGATCTGAATGTGGCCCTTTACAACTATCCCCTTTCCTCCAGTCTCTGTCTCTTCCCTGTCCTATAACCATCCACTTTCAAAAGCAGGGTCCTGCCCCTTCCCTTCCAGCCACACCTCTGCAGCAGGTTCTGCCACTCCAGCTTCTCCTGGATACAAAAGCTGACATCATGCCTATATTCTGCGCACATCCATTTGGCCAGTGGCCCACTTATGATACAGGCCAACACATGCACTTCCTCCTCCAACCACCTCCCAGACACCTCTTTTCTAGCTACACATCCCAGGACATTCACCTTAAAGGAGAGTTTGGTTTTGCTTTCAGGCTGTTTCCGTATAATGAAGATGATAGTGACAACAAGGATGGCGGCAATAATCTGTACAGTGCTTATCAGAATGTTTGGCTCAAGGGAAGTCAGGATACAGATACCCACAATAAGGAAACCTGTGAACAGACACCAAAGGTTACTGATTTTTTATTTTTTTTTTTAGATACAGGGAAAACCCAAGAACAAATCATAAGCAGGCAAAGCAGAAATCTGAAAGCTCACAAAAACCCTAACTATAACAGATACGCCTTTCCCACTATACACCCCCACACACTCCATCTGTGGTTTTCTTTTTAAATCAGAAATTTAACCATTTAATCTTCAGTTATTCTGGCCATTACAAGAGTTCATCAAAATCACATGAAGGAGATGAGTTTTCCCACCGTGGTGAGTACAAAGCCCTGCCAGCTGACTCACTGCCCCAGAGACACACTGCCCAGTACCTACCAATGATGAAGGTTGAGATGTTCACCACCGAACCAGAGAATTTGGAAGGATCTGAATCTGTGGAACACAGTATGGCTTTGAGGGAAAACTTCTCCTCTTCCTCTGGCAGAAACCCAGCCTGTGATTCACTGGTACTCACAGACTCGTTGTTATCTGTCTCCTCTGTCGACCTAGCCATCTGGTATGCCAAATTAGGCTGCTCTGGCTGGTATCTAGGAAAAGGAAATGACAAAAAGAGCTTGTTAGTTTGGCCTTTAAATGAGGGTAGCACTCATTTAAAAGCCATATAGATAGTCATGGCTTCATGCCAGACCTTTACAGCATCAAATAGGCCCACGTCATGTCTATACCCTTCTGCTTCAAGGGGAAATTGGAGGAATGATGTTATGATGGAAGCAAAGCTCTTATCGCCTACAGCTTGGTTGTAATATAAGTGTTTTAAAGTGGAGCATGCTCCTTTTCATGAACCCTGTCATCCATGTCACCAATACATGACTGGGTGAGAGGAGAAGGAAACAGCAGAGGGACAGACTGATGGTCATAACCAGGCCATTGTGTCATCTGTGGCAGTTCAGCTCTTGCATTTTGGCACGGAGATGGCTGAGCTAACAGCTCTTCAGCTATCACAGCCTGCAGCAACATTCTTGGTGCCCCATACTCCTCCATCCCAGACTCTTCTGCCAGCTTGTCTGCTGCCACGCAGGGAAGGAAGAGCTGAAGCAAGAACAGCTGTTGCATGTCTGGACAGCACATTCAACAGGGCTGTGGCACACAACCATGTGGATCCATAAATAAACGCTCTTCCAGCTTCAGCTCTTTACAGAAGGTTTTGTCAAGTTACTCAGCCACAAGTCTAACTAAAGGACTGGGCCAATTTGCAAGTCACATTAAAACTGTTCCTGTGTTCACAATGAGGCATTTGTAAAACACTGAGAATTGTGAAATGCAGTGAAATCCTTTGGTCCAGCCACAGCAAGAAACTAGTGGCAGGATCTTACAGCTTTGGAAACAATCCAACTGCTACATCATTAAGCAGTCAAGGGGCAGACAAATCAACTGCCCAGGCCAATACAAAACAGGCTGTCGGCTCTGCCAACCCATGATGGCAGAAATGTCATGCAATAGGTACAGCAGCTTGCAAAAACAAATTATAAAGCCATTGCTAGCTCTGAGGAGAAGAGTAGGCTGGGAAATCAGGAAACTTAAGATGGATGACGTAAAATGGCAAGAATTTTCCGGGGGCAGGGAAGAGAGGACAAACACAAAGCAATGGTACTACAGAAAAGCACTGGCCCTTCACCTATTGCAAGACTATTCTTAGTTCAGTGCAATTGCTGTGAAAGCCTCCATCTGATTCCAAATAAGTCATTCAACATGCGAAGATAATTCTTCAGTAACATGATCTTCAGACTTTCTTTTTTTTTCATTAATTGAGTCCTGTTGTCTGTAAGGTGCCAAGCACTGAAGATCCAAGATTTTTAGCTTAGGTTTGGGAAGCTGTGGGAGCTCAGCAATTCTAAAAGACACACATTGATCCTGCAAACACATGCTCAGCTCCTTCCCTGCTGCTAGACTTCACCTCAAATCCCCTTTGAAAAGGAGGACAACCTGAAATGGTATCCTCAGTGGGGACAAGTGTGGGGACAAGGCAGGCATCCAGGATTACACATCTTTCCTCCCCACCCCTTGGTGTATCTCCTGGGGCATTTAGAGTTGACCACAGCAGGACTGGCAAAGAACAAGGGTTAACCAAGTTCAGAGGACCTCCCTGTAGATCCAGCTAACACAATTCTCCATGAGCTTAAAGAAACAAGCTCTTCACATGCCTGTAGCTGGAGATGTGCCCATAGAAACCATGAGGGCATCTGACTGCTGTGTGGAATTATCTCTCTGTGCCAGAAAAGAAAAAGCTTCTACATTCTTACCTCAGTACCAACACACAGGCTGCTACCAAGGAGTACGCCAGGAGGGTCCCGATGGACATGAGGTCCACAAGATCTTTCAAGTCAAAGAGAAAGGCCATAACAGCTGTAGGAGGAGAGGAAGGTAAGAGAGAAGAAAAATCAGCGACACAGCAGAACATGCACATCTCAGGAGCGTTAATAATGATGCAGCACACATGTAACTTTTACTCAGGACTTGGCTGGGGAGTTCAAGATGTCCCAAGACAAGGAGAGGCAGGCCTTGATGAATTAATACCCTAAGACACCACAGGCTGTCCCAGTCTCAGTAGCTGAAACAACAGGAAACACTTACTACAGAAAATTCCAGCCTGTTTGTCTCACACAGCTATGTTCACCCAACTGCCAACAAAAAGCAGGGGTTTAAGCCACAACCTCCTTGTTAGTCCCCCAGTGGAGCTGCAGCACTCCTAAAGTCACAGTTGTCTCCTGGAAGTAGCTAGAGGGAACAGAGGATGGGCAGCACCTTGCTCTGGTGTCTCAGCTCAGCAGGGGTGAAATCAGGTTTGAGCATGCAATGGGACCAAGCATTGAAGCGGGAGTCTTGAAGTAGCAGGTGTCATCATGGGGATTTCCTGAACAAGGCTGCCATTCCTTAGGGATTACCCTGCTTACACACTCTCACCAGGTAACCCAAGTTGTACAGGACTTTCCATTGGGCTTTCAGAAGGCAAATAAGTGGATAAAAGACACACAGTCAGACATCAGATGACACCAACAGTCATATATGAAAGTGTAGGGACCTCAGAGCCGAGCCTGGCCCAGCCCAGCTTTAATGCACAACCTGAAGCCCAACAACCAGCCCAACCTTCAAACTCAGGTAGTAAATGCTGCTCCTGCAGCTTTGTGTGGGTTTCGGTCATAGGCACTATGGACCACTTGGATGAGACTGCAAAGTTTTGTTGTTTTTTCTTAATTATTTGATACTGCTCTTTTTCCTACCCCACCATGGTCTGGACCAAGAACACCTGAAGAGGAAGGTGCAGGAGAAGGAAGATGTGAGGAGGCTCTGTGAATTCCAGCAGCAGGAGCTGAGCCCTTTCACAGGAACTCAGAGCCCAGAGCAGCAGTCCAGCAGCAAGTTCCCACCAAAAGGTGGCACGTTTTCATACCCACGGCTCATCCTGCATTTGCAGCAGAAGGTAAAGAGGAAGCAGCAATGCCCTCCTCTGCCAGGCATCGTGAGGAAGGGGACGGCTGCAAGAACAGGGTAAGCTGCTCATCCTTGCTGTCTGAGAGGTTTAATTCCCTTATTTCTGGGGGGCCAGGAAAAGGAAGGGGAGAACAGGATGGCTGCCAGCTGTGACTAACTGATTAACAAATGCCAGTGCCACAGGGGCCATCTGCCTGTCTCCGGCTGCTCTGGCATCTTCTGCAGAGCTGCTACCCACAGGCAGTGTGGTGTCTTCAGCCAAGCTAGGCCAACAGCCACAAGGATGCTGGGGCACCACTGGCTGCTACCTTGCAGGGCGTTAATTACTTTTAAGGCTGGCTGAGCAGATAAAGGTAGTTCCTGTCATGAGACAGGATGGCAGCAATGAGCTCTGAGAAAGAGGGACAAGCACACAGCAAGCTGCTCATGCTCACCCAGTCTCTCCAGGGCATGCCCTGGAAATCCAGGACACCCTCTGGGATGTTGTATTCCGCAACATATCCAATTAGTAAGTGGGCTAGAGTCAAGCAGACTTATGTGCCCTGAAGATGAGTTTATGTCTCCTTTCCACAGATTCGTGCAAGTCTTTGGATCCTACCTGCAGTAGCTCCTGATGTCACCGTTGCAATTAAGGGAGTTTTTCTCTTCTCGTTGACTTTAGCCAAAAATTTAAACAGAAGTCCATCTTCTGCCATAGCATAAATTATTCGAGGCATTGGAAACATGGATCCAAGGAGACTGCAGACACAGTAAGGAGAAATAATCTACTTACATCACCTCCTGCTGAGCACAGGCACACAAGTGAAAGCAAGTTTATGGCAGTGTAACTACAGAACAGGCGGCTTCCGTTCACTTCAGCTTCTCCTTCAAGGGCTCCCCGTGAACACCCATGTTATAGATAGTTGGTAACTGAGGTGCAGCTCAATGATTTCAGATAGCTAAATTTAGCCGTGGGGCACAAAACCAGCCTGACTTTCAGGCACGAGCTGTAACTTCTATGAGCCTCTGCGAGTTGCTCACCTAATTGAGTACGTCTAAGCTGATCTGAAATAGGCCTTCCAAGTTCAGGAGGTGACATGTCCTGCCTCCAGCCTGCCCCGCCTCCTATCCAGATGGCTGTCCTGCAGGTAACCTGCAGACAGATGGCCCTGAATGTGGTAAGCCCCATGCACTCCTGAAGATGCACCCTGCACTAACTGACACAAGTCTGCTCTCCACACAGCAGGCCAGGATGTCTTGCACCCAAATCGTGCCTGCATTGCATAGCTGCCTCCATGACTTAGTCACTCAATCCAGATTTATATTCCTGGCATGCACCTGCTGGGTCTTCTGCTAAGATGGGAGTTTCTGAAGTGGTACTGGTCACCTACTTCTCTGTGGTACCTACCACAGGGTGAAATCCTGGTCCTTTTGAGGTCAGTAGCTCTGAATTTCACCCCTGGTCTCCGCTCCATTTCTTAAAGGAGGTGGAGGTACATGTTTGCCTTGACAGATGCAAAAATGAAGAACAGTCTCTTACCTTGTAGAAAGTGCACACAAGGAACCGACAGCCACTGCATAATTGGCTCCATCCCAACCCACATATTTAAAGGCATTGGGTAAAGGGCTATTGGTATCCAGCTGGTAGTAAGGCATCATGAGTGTCAGAGCAGCTGACACACCAAAATAAGCCACAAAGCAGATGAGAAGAGATGCCACGATGCCAATAGGAATGGCTTTCTGAGGGTTTTTTACTTCCTCACCTAGAAGAAAGGAATTTAAATATGAGCTAAATGACAAGCAAGACCTTTATCCCAACCTAGGGCAGGTGCGCTGGCTGGGGCTTTCAAAGGCTTCATGGGCACAGAGGTGCTCTCTGACCATAATGCTGCTGATGGCCTGTTCCATCCACTTGGGATACCACTGCCTGTTTGCTCCCATTTCTACTGCTCCTGTCACTTCTTCTGATACAGATTCATGGAAGCCTTGTAAACTCAGACACAGAAACAATCTGGATTAAAAACAGTCCTTTCCTCAAAATAGATCACCCTTCTATCCCACTCCTTCTATATTACTGATGGTTCAGACCCAAGAAGACTTCAATGATCACAGACGATGGAATAACAAATTATTGTGCAGCTGTAGGGAAAATCTGTGGATGCCCATTTACATCTTCACCAAAACTAATACAACATGATCATGGCACCACAGGTGCCCCTGAAAGTCATATGTATCTTTGAAAATGCCTCTTAACAAAAGGATCCCCTCTAGGTTTTACGGAAAATTTTCAACAGCCAAGTAGGAAAAAATGTATGCAAAAAACCAAAAATTCCTCAAAATTCAGGCACAGAACAGATTTGTGCTTTCCTAGTCCTACAAAACTGCTCTGAAACCAAGAGCTCCTGAGGTACAGCATTTCAGCAGGATGAACTGATAAACACAAATCCATACACCTACAAGTCAAAAGATGAATGTTTCTTCCACAAGGAGAGGCTCCAGGGCTGTCTGGAGTAATGGAGCCAACACTTCTCCAAATCCTTGCTTGGAACAAAATGCAGTATTGCTTTATCTATCTGTGATGATTCCCTTCTCCCTCTGCTCCAACTATTCTTGCCAAATGTGAAATTAAGGATAATCCTTTCTTCAAGGAATTAAGATTCATCTTAGCCACAAGAAACGTGACTATGATGGTGGCTTCTCTCTCAGAATGAGACCTTCTAACCTTTACAGGTAAAAACTCCTGATTCTGAGGCACAGTTCTAGGGTGCAGTTTACTCCCCAGAGGCTTCCTCTTTCTCTGGATCTTTAAAATACTGCAAGCTATCAGAGCTTCTTCAGCTGAAGGCACTGAAGAACTCTCTTCCAGAATAACCCATTGATTAAATTATCATCTGGAGTTAGAGGCTCAAACTCACACCAGGCATGTGAACCTGGGCCTTCCCTGTTTGCCTAGCTGGTAAACCTGGACATGTTTTCTGTGGACGCTGACCTGGTTACTGTCATCACTGACCATCCACAAGCTTGGGCCCTGCAGGCAAAGAAAGGAGGAAGCTCATGGTTAAACAGTTTATCCATGTGCCACAGCAGCTAGAAGTCAGCACTCAGGGACTTGAACAAATTCAGCACTTTCACTATTGGGAGCAGCTGAGCCAAAAGCCTATTTTGAGCTGAGGTTCAGAGGGACAACAAACGCGGTGTCCTGAATTCCCCATTATCTGTGCTCTGCAATGTTACTTAAAGTCAATCTACTGGCAGCCAGGTTCATAACCAGAATGAAGACATCTTCCCCACTTACCTGTAGTAGCTATACAATCAAATCCCACAAAAGCATAAAAACACGTGGCTGCTCCTGAGAGGACTCCTTTCCATCCATAGGGCATAAACCCCCCAACACCGTAGAGCTTTTCTTCCTGTGTTTGACTGAAAGGCATAGCACAGGGTTAGAAGTGATCCTGCCTAGCTGGGAGTCACAAAGCTACTCACATAGCTCATAACAAAATCCAAAGCCAACATTTGAAGAAGCAGGCTCTCCCTTTCATATGCTAGCATACAAATACTAGGTAAAATGCTAAGCCCTACTCACTGCTGAGCTTTGGACTGGGCTGCAACAGCCTAGGGAATGCATGGAATAAGAATGGTTCATGGTTTGTCCCCACCACCTGTTTTGTGGGGTGGATAAAAATGCCTTGGTTAAGACAAGGAGAAAATAGCATGAATATTAAAAATCTTCTGATAACATTACTGCATGCATGTAATACATATATTTATTTAAACACTAGCTCTTGAAAAGCTGAAGACTGAGAAACACATGAACTATCCACTTTTTACTTCAGACAGACTCAGATAAAAAATAGGTGAGTAGACATAAGAGAGGAATGCAGGGTGCCATGATTGTTTAAAATCCACCCCATTTTCCATTCTCAACTTCCAAATTCCTTGTGCCAAGCTCATACTCAAAACCATGACTGTAACCATGAGAGAGAAGTGGAGCCTGGATCCCTGACACACCAAATGCTTTGCTGAGCCCTATCCAAAATTCATTTAAGTCAACAGACAAACACAGGGTGATCCCAGTGCACTCTGGATTGCAACCCCAGATCCACATGCCGTGTGTTGAGTGACATACAACAAGCACACCCTTCAGTTCAAGTGACTTAGGTCACTTTTCTAGTGAAAAGCCTTTGTAAAGATGAATTAAGGCAGTTAAATTAAAGTAAATCCCAAAACTCCAAGTCTTCTCACATATAAGCATCTGAACTCTCTCAAAGAAGCTCTGCTGAGACTTAGATGAAAACTGGCCTACAGAAATAACACAACCCAAATGTGGATTACTCTGGAAACAATGATAAAACAAACCCCAGATAGATTTTACAAAAATAGTAAGTTCTACAGATCAAAGAGCTGCACTCATACTTTGAAACTCTTGTTGTAATTGCTCCTTACTTGGGAATAGCAGGAGGGAAGGAGAGGGGACCTGTCCTATGGAAGCAATTTGTTTGCAGCAGGTTGAATTTTGAAAAGAGGCTCAAGTAGCAGCTTTTACCCAAGATAAATTTGACCCACACAACATTTATGAATCTCACCAGATTTTGCCCAACTGCACTTCCTTGTGGGCCATTATAAAGGGTTTAAGTAGCAAGCCAGGACTGAGCTGATATATGTGGAGATATTTAAAGGCTGTTTTTCTGGGTGGTACAGTCTCAAGCAAAAACTAATAGCTTTGTCTTACTGGTAAGCCTTATAAGCTCCTTAATTTTGATCTTGTGTAGGATGAGAGAATTTTGGCTAAGCAGCAAAATGTCATTAAAAACAGATTTATTATATGCTTGCAGCAATGCATTAAAATAATCTGCAACTTGCCTTCATTTTATTGAGGCATTTGGGACAAGGTCTCTATAAGGTATAACAGTGCCCCAAGGGTATTGCCCAAGTATTCAAAAATACACAGTTATACTTGGGCATGGCTTTGTACAGGCCTCAGAGCCAGCCTGGTGTAGACTTGAGTAGGACACTGTCTAAAGAGCTTTTCTCTCCATTTTGGATGCTATATTGGTTATAAGGCTAGAAATGGTCAGTTCTGCAGCAGGGCTCATGATGACACAGCCTACTCCTAGCACTTTCAGCCCACCAGCACAGCCTGCTTTCAGCAAACATGCACCAAAGACAGCTTTACCTCCAAGATACCTGGCAAAGGAGGCAGACATCCCATTCACTGTTTTTTTAACTCAGTCCACAACCCCCCATTTAAACTTGCTTTTGAAAATGCACCAGTTTCTGCAATGAAAACATCAAACCTACTTGTCTTTGAAAATGCTATGGCTGGTGTTGTAAATATCCTGTTCAGTCAGATTCCAGTTTTTACCAGATCCTTTCACAAAACCGGAGATCACAACAAATCCAAGGACAAGGACATTGATGCAGGTGAACACTTTGTTCACCAGGGCAGATTCTTTCACACCAAAAGCTAAAAGCCCTGGGGAAAAAAAATGGCATAGGTCAGGTATTTCACCACCAGGAGCAGGTGCTGGGAACTTGTAGACATAGCTCAACTGTGTTCATGCTGTGCACTGCCCAGATTATCACACCTTGTTTCTTCACAAAGCCAAGTAGCTCAGGCTTAACTCACCCAGAAATAGGATGAGAACTCCAGCTCAGACATTACTGCTGCAGAATGTGACACACCCTCCCACCCAGAGTACCCATGTGGACTGTGTCCCTGGTAAAGTGCTTTTCTAATACACTTAAACTACTCCCACAGCCTCAAACTCCATACAGAGACCTGCAGACAGCACAACAGGTGGTTTTCAATGAAGGAACATTGTCTTAGAGACCTTGGCCAAAGGCAGAAATTATGAACAACTCTCAACTTTCCTTAGAAACGGGAAAATATGAGCAGGGACCAAATCCAGGAGGACTCTACTTCTAACAGCTACTTCTAGAGCTGAAGACAAAGAATAAGGTGGCATCTTGGGAATTCTGCTCCTACTTAAATCAGCAAGAGCTTTGTCAGCAAGTACAGTGAGAGCAGGATTTTAGCTTGGTCTTAAGATCATCTATCTGAAGAAGAGCATGACTACAGGCCTTGGCAAACAGAATCTCACTGAGACAATAGACTGGCTTCTCAGGTCAAAAAGCTTTTCCTCTTCAGGTGTCTGATTTTTAAGAACTGAAACTTTTAACTCAAATCTAAGGCTGAAGGAGAAGTAAAAAACTTAATCATGCCTCAGGGCAAAGAGAAGCACAACACAGTGTTCTTTTACTGCAACTCCAAGGGACTTCAATGAGAGAGGAGCATCCTGTGTACTTACCTTTCCTTCTTTTCAAATACGAAATAAAGCGAGACAGCCATATCAGAGGAGTGTTTGATAAGACTGCATACCAGCCCACAAAAACTTGTAAGGTACACCTTAGAAATCTGAAGCTCAAGACAGGGCAAGCAGAAATAAACGTGCTTGATTATATTTGGGACTAGAGCTGCTCTTTCAGCAGCTTTTTTTTAGAAAATAATGGTTTGCCTTTTTTATTAAAATCCATGAAACTTGTTTCATGCAGGAGCATAAAGCCACCTTATTATAAAGTAACCTTTATAATTTTAAACCTCAGCAGTGCTGAAGTAAGGAGTTCTAAATAATGTAAATTGTATCTGAGATGAAATAACAGATTTTGATTTGAAATAAGAGCAATTTACATTACATACAAATGAACAAAGAGGAAAATCTCTCCCATTCAGATGTAATCCTGAAAGCAGAGGACTGCTATTGGCTTCAGCAGCCCTCAATCCAGTCCTAGATCCAAACACAAACCCAAATGTCAAAGCATCCCTTGCTTATGAGGCCTGTCCCCGTGAGCACAGCTCACACTCTGAGAAGGCCATTCTGATCAGAGTGGGAAATGTCAGGATAACCTTGCTAGTGACCCAGAAACCACAGAGTACAGAAGCCTCGTTTTTTAAATTTGCCTTAACTTGGTAATGCTTTGCTAGATCCAGTTGGAGTAGAGGTAAACATTCTGAAGAATTTTGATCATGCAAGTTGTCAAAACTTTTCCAATTTATGATCAAAAGCTTGGCATCTTTTTAGAAGAAAAAATTATAAAAAAAAGGGGGCACTACCTGTCTATGACATATTTCTTTCTCTGGAGTCCTGTATTCACTTCTGCAAATGAAGCCCATATATATTAAACAAAACCAAAACCAAAACAGCAGTACACGAGACTGTAACCAAGTCCTCTTTTTCCCTCACTTTCCTGGCTGAATGCATCAAAAATTGGCAGACTATCAAAGGGGAATAAGGTTGATAGACCAACTGCATGAAATTCTTGTGTAATAGGATTTGTGACTGAGGATAAAAATTCATCTTTTCTTTTCCTCCTTATATAAAATTTGATTGAAGGTTTTAAAAGTGGCTGAAACAATATTGAGAGTGCTCCCCTCTAATTAAAAACCTTGCAAACAGGCTATGCCCTGTGCTAACTCCACAGCAGCTATATAGGTCAATCCAATACTTGTAGCAAAGAAAGAGTCTTTAACATGCTGTTCTAAACAAATCAGGACTTCAAACTCATTCCAAAAGCAAACAATGAGATTACAGAAGAAGGAGGTGCAAGACCCACAAACCCCTCCAGTGCCTCACCTGTTAGGATGATGATTATCACCACAGCAAAGATGTCTGGGTATCTTGCTAGCACTCCAGGAGCATCCATTGTCATGTATTTTTTACAAAATTTTTCAATGTGCTGCCCTATGATTTCATCAAACGTCGCGCTCCAGGCTCTGGCCACACTTGAGGTTCCTACCAGAGGACAGAAAGGACAAAGATCACCCACTGTGGCTGGCACGTGTTCCAAAACAGGGGGAGCCTTGTAAGGTTCTCAATACAGAGGGCCTCAAAGCAACCTTGCATGTGCTCCCAGTTGCTGGGAGTAGCCTTTCCTCTCCACACCCAGCCTACAGCCTGGGTTCATGCTTGGCACCAGCTCTGATGGTAACACACAGGTGGTGGGCCTGAGACTCATGCTGAGCTGACAAGATGAGAAAAATCATTTTAGTCTGGCTTCTTTGCAAACGTCAACTTTGCTTTAGATACTGCCCTGACTGACCTTTTCCTTACACCCCCAGAGGCCTGACCTTCCCCCAAACCTGGTAATTTCTCTTACCAGAGAGTCCAAATGTAATGCTGGCAGAAGTCCCTGGCAGCCCCAGTTAGGTGGCTGCAGCCCAGGCAAAGAGACCTCAGAGGGCACAGCTGCCCTCCAGCAGTGTGATGCTGGAGCACCAGAGCCTGGACCACACCACTGGCCAGCTCTGCACTCTGGCAACACCCAGGTCTGCTCCGAGCTCCAGTGCTAGAGCATCCAAGAAGGAAAAATACTCAGATACAATTTACATGTCATCTGAGCATAAATCAGCCTGTTGCAGAATGCTGGTGGTGACCACAGCAAGTGGAACAGTTCCTGACCACAGCAAGTGCTCAGGCTTCACCCCCTGGGGCCACTTTTTGTTTCTATTTGAGTACATCCAACTACTTGCAGCTCTGTGGGGTGAGGACTGAACCTGGGGTCTCAGGACAAGCAAGCTGGGGACAATGTGTGGGGCATAAAAGTCATTTTAGAGAACTGAAACTAATAACAAAGAGCTATCACCAGACAGTGACAGGATTTTGTAAAATAAGTAGGCTTGCGTAAAAGCCAACTTCTTCTGCTGCGATAATGTGGGTGCTGTTGCACTCCCAATATCTTGTACAGTACATACACTACATATAACAGCACCTTACTGCATATCATAATTATTACTTTACATAATTACCTAGTTTAAAAAAGAGCTTAGCTTGGTTTTGGCTTGCAGAGCAGTTCCTTAGAGGATGCCATCAGGGGCCCCTTTCCACCCAGAACAGTCTGTCCTGCCACACTCACCTGTGAGTGGGTGTTCAGGTCCCAACTCCAACACCTGCAATCCTGTCAAACAATGTCTGTGCTCACCTACAGCCAAATCCTCTGCAGCAGCGGTGGGCAGCACCTGCAGCACAGCTGGGAACACTCACCTGCCCAATCCAGCTTTGCAACAGCATAAATATTAAGCTGCAGAACAGGCCTGTTGGGAGACTCTTCTGTTCACCAAGACAGAAAAGTGCACAGTGTGAACACTTTTAAAGAGTTTGGACATCACTGCCATCAAATTAATATTGAGAAATTGCAAAAGCAATCATATACCACATTACAATTTTTCAGGTTAGCTTTGGCACGATTTGAGGAAAAAGACTATTTTAGTGCTATTTTTTTGTCCTAGCTCTAGTATTTCACGTTCTAGGACGGGAACACCCAGCTCCTTCCTGCACATGTTATATCAGATGCCAGCTGCTTGGATGCCAGTTCCACATAACTATCAGCCATTTATCCAGAACTCTCTGTAACCGACAGGCTTGAGGGAGCAGGGGGAATCTGACATTCTTTCAACAATACAGACACCTGGATAATCTCTTGCTGTTATTAGAAGGCACTGTGCAAAGACATTCAGCTTGTACCCAGGAGGATTTACTATTTTTGGGTCAGCATAGCCTCACCAGAGCAGATTTGGCTCTTACCTACAGCGCACAGCTCCCAGAAGAACTGCAGAGCTCAGGTGCTGGGCTCTCTGCAGGAACAGCCAAGGTCAAGGAGGTCACCAAGTGCCAGGAAAGCCCAGCAGCAACCACTTACCAGAGATGCTGTTACTCATCACACTACCAGCTCCCACCAGTTTCTAGTTCCTGAAACACATCCCACAATCTGGCACAGTTCCCCAAACCCACATCATCCCAGAAGAAAGCTCACATCAGATTCTGCTCATGGACACCTTTCTTCTTCTCTCTGGACCATAACTGATCAGTTGCATGCTCATTTTTTCTCATCACCCTCCTCCAAGACTCCACAAGAGCCTCTCCCCAAGTCAAGTCACTCAATTAATTAAAAGCTACTGGCCACCCATCCTTGGGACCCCAGAATTTCTTTTCCAACCCTCATAACACTTCCTGAGCTGATGTCTGAGAACCTCAGCATGAAAACACCAAGCTGGCCAAGCCCCATAGAGATGCACATTTTCAATGCACTGCTTGGCATTTTCTCAGCAAGATTAAGAAAAAAATGGCTTTCTGACCCTCTCAAGCCCAGGCTCTGAAGTGCAGCATGCACCTGTCAGAGACTGGAAGGACTGATGCCTCGAGACATTTAGGGATGCCTGTGTGTGTGATTGAACAGATCAAACTTGGCCCTGGTGAGGCAGTGCTCTGCCCCTACCACACCCCAGCCTCTATCCCAGCCCTGCATTGGCAGACCAGGGGCAGGGCTCCACTCTGCCTAACCCAGCTCCTGAGTGGCCCAAAAGACTAGAAGTCCCACCTGGGCTCACAAAGGCCCAGGGGTTTTTAAGGCTGAGTATGAGAGCACTACATCTTGACTCTACCGTCCCCTTGCAGTTTGTATCTGAACACTGCCGGAACCCAGGCATTAGTGCAGCCATATGTGCTTTTCTATATCTTCTCTTTTGCTCCTTCTTCTAATTCCCTCTTCTTGGAAAATTCTGAGTAACTTAACATGGAACAGGTTTAAAGTTTGCTAAGTTGGATGGGCTAAATTAATGCTGTGAGAAGTGTGTTACATTGATCAGATGTTGTACTATGTCTTTAGCCAAAGTCTCCTGATTTTTCAGAAGTTTGCCAGTAAACTTCTGTGTTCTTTTGACTTCTTGAGAATATCTGGTCTGTATTTCTCGTGTGTGCCTAACCTAGAGTACAGGAACCATTATAAACACTTTCAAAAGTCTCACAGAGAGACTTGATTGGGGCCTTACAGTGGCAGCCAACATATCTTTCTCCTCCATGCCCCAGAAGCTGCTGGGAGTTGTCCTTGCTCACAAGAGGGGCAATTAGCTCTGAGAGAAAAGCTGGGTAAGATAAGGAGACTTCCTACACCTCACATCCTCCCCCAGCATTTTTCCACCTTAGCCACCCTTTCTCACAAATTACGAGAAAGACAGTTTGCAAATACACATTCTTGACACAGGACTAAAATAAAAGTAAGGAAGTTGTACTCGAGCATATTTATGGATAGTATCTACTTATTTTTTACTGAATTTTCTGCCTTGTGACAATACAGTGAGCAGTCAACTCTGAAATAAGAACTGAGCCAGTTGTTCAAAATCCATTATGAGAGGGGAAAAAAAAATCTCAGAAATACCACTCTGAGCCCAGATCTTCGGAGCAGAACATTCATTCAGTAGGCAAAACTTTTCATTGTGCATTTGCAGAATCAGGTTTTGGGACAGCAACCATGGCTATGTCACTCATTTTGGTCGTCCAGTATCATGGTAGGAAGGGCCCCAAAACCAACTAGATGAATGGCATGAAGGAGACGATTTATCATTACCTTTCTGGAACAGAAGAAAAATTACCAAGAAGTCTGTTCAATTTTTCTACATAGCCTAAGCAGAGTCCACCATAGAAGTCTGGAGGAAATTATACGCTTACTTTTCTAAAATTATTTTTTTTGTACTTCTTGCAGTGAATGTAATTCACAAAATAGCTACAGGAGTCTGATTTCTTATGGAGAGTTTAACTGACTCTGGCTTTTCATCTTATTTTTTTTTCTTTTTTCTTTTGAAAGAAGGAGGAGAAAAATATTTCAGGTAACACACAGAGGAAAGCCAGCATGATCTCAGACAGGCAACTACTAAGCCACTATGTTGTTCTTGATACGGTCTTACCATCCAAGCACCATGGAAACTAAATTCCAAGGTAATGATTACAAATCCCACAAAATGTATTAAAAAAAACCAACAACTCCCTTTAGTAATTTAGCATACAGTTGGTTTTCAGTTTAACTAGCAAGCTTTCAGTCTCAACTGGCAAGTCTGTTGCAGCCTTAAAGGCATGATAACAAGCAGCCTGCCCAGAATATGCTTGAAAAGACACGAATCCTTAATTAGCGAAGTGTGGCTTAGTTTTAATGCGTCAGCTGAGGTGCACAGCGCATGCTCTGAGCTTGATCCAGGGCCTCTCCTAGTGGGAGTCAAGGGCTTAGAAGGGATTTGGTTTGTATTTTCCAGAGACTGTGAACCTGCAGATCATCTCAAGATTAATTCTGCAGCAATTCACAAGGCAAAACTCTTATCTCCAGATACTTTAAATAGATCCCAAAGGGACCAGAATTATTCCTTGATCAGCTGTGAGTACAGATGCTCTGTATAAAAGCATCTTTCTGTGAGCAGCTCCTTTCTCAGCAGAGGACTCTCTGCACTCTAGCAAGTGTGTAGCAGCCAGGGAATGCCAGAGGGATGGAGATTCAGAGGGATTCCCAGCAGCAACAAGCCCTCAGCCAGCAGCACACCACTCACCTCACCAGGTGGCAGGAGCCATCAGAAACGCATCCCACTGATGAGTCCTGAAATCCTCGGTGAGTGCAAGAGTGAAGCATCTATTTTGTAACAGTAACACAGGCACCCAAACAAGGGCGACCTTACAGGCCAGGCTGCCACCTTGAACTGAAGCTAGGGTCTCGCAGCACACCCACCACACTTACCAATAACATAGGACAGGATTAGATTCCACCCTGTGATGAAGGCCCACAGTTCACCCACAGTCACGTAGCTGTAGAGATAAGCTGATCCTGTCTTAGGAACTCGAGCGCCGAATTCTCCGTAGCAGAGTCCGGCCAGCACTGAAGCCAAGGCAGCAATCAAGAAGGAGATAACGATGGCAGGTCCTGCGTTTTCCCGTGCCACAGCTCCAGCCAGCACATAGACACCTGCACCCAAAGTGCTGCCCACACCCAGAGCCACCAAGTCAAATGTGTTAAGGCATCGCGAGAGGCGACTGTCTTCTCGAGAGCAGTCCACATTTTTCCGACGAAGAAGCTGGTTTCCAAAATTGGTAATTTTTTTACACTCCATCTTCCTGCTTGGGCCTGCAAGAAAGATGCTGCCATCATCATCCAGACCAGAATACCCTCCTACATCAGCATTACTGCACAGGTACAATGCTACAGCCCTGTTGCATTTGAGCAAATGAAACTTCCCATTTTCTACCTTTTTTACAGAGTGAAATGTCTCCTTTGGCATTTTATCTAGACCTACCATGGGGAATTAAAATGAACGCCACCAAAGCATTTTCTGTTTGCAACTCTCAGTCACGCTGCAAATCTTGTGCAATCCTGACAGAGAGGTGATACTCCAGTCCTACTCCCACCCTGCTCCACAGTAACTCAGTTCACACACAAGTGGACAAACTAAAAATACAAATTTTGTCCTTCAGATTTCAGAGGGGTTTTCCTGCTCTGGGCAAGAAGTACTTCAACAGTGAATGCCCCAACTGCCCCATTTATCACACTTTGGTTCACACAGCAGAGGGCCTGTGGAATGCACAAACCCTGTACTACTGGGATGAAATTAAACCTGAGGATGTTGCAGGGTGTATGTAACACATCCCAATCTGATGAGTTCTCAGCCTGAGTGAACAGGTACTCCAGGACAACCTCCTCTGTATGACGTGTTGTGCAGACATCAGATTTTCTCTGGTTTGCTCTACAAATCTACAGGCTGTGTGGCCACAGCCTACAAGGATGAGCCTCACCTTCCATCTCAGACTGCATCCTCTAGCTTCAACAGCCCCACCCTGATACCCACACTGCACCATTAAGCCTGGCTTCAGCAACAGGGCTTTAAAAATGTTTCCTCATTAATTATGGAGAAGGAAAAAAGTTATTTTATTTAGATGCAATGCTGGATTGAGGCATACACTTTCCAGCAGTACACATTGCACACAGACATCAATACTGTGCTGAGAATAATGTGTGGGCAAAAATACTCCTAAACGCAATTTACAGTACAGTTCAGTGAGATTGGTACTTCACCAGCTCCAGCTAAAACCTAGTGTAAAAGGAGTGAAAACACTTGCTAAGAAACTTAATTAACCGAGGCAACTGTTAAATCCATGCTTCAATTTCATCACCAACTACAAAACTAAAAATCCTCTTCACTTTTCCAAGACACCGGTCATAAGTCCTGGCTTAAATCCATTTCTCTTGGCTTTACACAAACTCCCCTACTACGAGAAAGTAATTACAACTGCAGGAACAGGGCTGAGGATTTATAAGCCCACTGTGTCAGGAATTGTACCCCACCAACAGCTCTCAAACATGCTCCCAACAGACATGGATTTAGACAAATAAAGGCAGGGTTTTTGGCCAATCTTACAAAAATCTTATTTCATTAACCATGGGAGTTCCCAACACATACAGAGAAGGAAAACTATCTTCTTCCTTCAGCAGGAAGACATACCTAAATGCATTCATGTCAGATTGTTCACTCACCCTTTTCCACCTGAACCTTACCCAAATCCATGTCAGCTAGGATTTCTTTTGGCTGGACAACTGCCCACCTCCCTAAAGCTAGGACAGGGCAGTCACAGACTTTGAACTGGGTTAAATGGACAAGAAGATTGTGGCACTGGAGTATCTCCTACGAATTCTGTAGCTTTGTAGGATGCTACCTACCAGCAATGGTAGACCTTTTACCTCTTACACAGCCATCTACATTAACAAAATCTGGTATTCTGAAAAACAAACATAACTCAGTTGTTTTAATTCTGCACTGAAAATGAAGGGGTAATTGGTCCCAAATTCCCTGCCTTGTCACAGACACACATCATGAGAAATCGCTTCCTTGGAAAACACAGGGCTGGTGAGGGGCAACGTCCTCAGGAGAGGAACAGACCTTTGGTGCAGAGATGGAGGATCAGGGTGAGAACTTGGCAAGGTCCTAGGGGGCAGGGGGACATACAAGTTATTCACTAAAAAGAGACCCTAGTGAATCATTTCAAGTTTATATGTCACTTGAGAGCACCCCAGAAGAAACATATTTCAAAGCAATTTCATTTGGAAGCTCCCTTGGGCTTATCTACAGGTGTTCACAGCTGTACTATGGCCATCAAGAATAAAGTAGAACTGCTTTTTATGGATAATTTGCTTAGAAGAGAGGCTATTTAATTATGGCAGACCTGGAAATTAAGATCAACATCCTGCAATTGGCTTAATGCCAGCAGACAGTGCTCTTCTAGCTGAACTTCAGATCAAGATATCAACTCCCTCTATCCCAAAAACCATCTAAAATAGAATAGAATACTTCCTACAGCCTGCAGATAACAAACAAGAAGTCTGCAATGCAGCCATGTTCTGTGGTCCTCACACACAGGACTGCCATTCATCTCACAGACCACTGATCACCATCTCTTACATGTTTTTTTTGCTTTTGAAACAGCAAGTACAAAATCAACCTTTCACTTTCAAGTATATTCACTGTAGCTTGACAAAGGGACCTTCAATGAAGACAAGTGGAATTTTTTTTCAGGAGAACAACCTTTTGGTTTAGCAGGATGCAGTAAAGAGTCATTATACCTCTGCCCAAAACCTTCTGTGTATCATTTGTTATCTTTGCAAGTGTATCAAAGGGTGATTTTGGCAGAGATTATGATTTTTCCCCTCCTTAGAAGTTGGATCCAGCTGTGATTTCGCCTTCTGAAACAGTCATCCTTGACTTTGAAGTGACCCTTTGTTCTGGGCTGGTTCCACTCCCAACCTCACTTGAAAAGATGAGCCTTTTTTTGAATGCACAGTCAGTATTCCTGTGGCATAATGCAGTCCTAATAACATAAAACAATATAAATTTTTCCAGAAATGTTACCAGATGGTACCTAACCACCTTCAAGCTTGAATCTTGAATCTGAATGAATATAGATTAGTTTTGTTCTGCACATGCCCTCTAGCTCTCACCCCTGTCTTAACTCTGGTTTCTCTGATGAGAAACACTGAGCTACAAGTCCCAGCCACTCAGACCCTGGGTAGGAAATGGCTTCACCCCAAGGCTTTGGGTAGCTCCATGTTTTGGCTAGAGCAGATGTCTTTGGGAGCAGTGGGAAGCAAGGACACGCCCAAGTAGCCTGGCAGGGTGGACCCCGACCAGGGGCCACATCCTTGGGTGAATCCTGTCCCACTAAAGTCGACAGCAAAGCTCCCACCAACTTCAATAGTCCAACTGCTACTGGTGTTTTATTTACAGTGCATTTTATGCTTATTACTTTTGTTCCCTGTCCAACTTTTTGTGTCTTGACTCTATTGTATTTTCAAATAAAATAATATATTCTTCCTCCTTTTATCTAATGGTTAACATACCTATTATATCAGGTTGATAGATTTCCTTCCCCATTCCTCAAACCCGTAAGAAAATAAGCAATCTGCCCGGTGGTTGACAGTAAAAAGTAAACCATAATAAACATCTGTCCAGCTAAACATAAAACACCATGTGTAAAAATAGGCTGACAGGGCACCATTTTACATAAGCAATACTATCACTTCCTCAACAATTACAAGTTGTTTCAACTTCTGAAACACCACTCCTTACCTATTTCAAGGCATTGCTGTTCCTGAGAATTTTCTTCTCCAATTTTTATTCTCCAATAAAGCTAAAGCTGATTAAGCAGAACAAGGAGCTTTCTACTAAGGAAAGAAGAAAACCTAAGCCTAACCTTGCTTCATGTCCAACAAAGTCCCCAGACATTTCCTTGGAGGAACAGTGAGCTGAAATCCTCATTCAATGTTGTCCCACATATGCTTATATCCATTTTGAAACAGATGAAAATGTCTACTGCCATCAGTACCCTTCCCTCACAGCAAAGTCATGTCCTGCGGACAATCTGACATTTGTTGAAAACCAAAAGGATACTTAGGAAAAATATCCCCCATGCAGCTGTATAATCACTGCTACGAAGAGCTTGTGGAACAAAGATCTTGTGCTTGCACCATGCTGCTATATTTGACAATGTGGAATGGTTTTCACCCTCACCTGTACTTTTAGTTCAAACACGGTCCCCAAACAAGCATATAGTGATGATGCCAACCAGTTGATCAACATACAGGTAACAAACCCCTTTGAAAGCCCTTTTCAAAAGGCTGATTTTGCTGCTTCCGTCCCCAAGGCACCACAATTCACACAGAAGTCCTACAGAGGAAAAGAGCTGGAAAAGCTCAATTCCTATTACTGCTGTTAGCATTACAGGTATTTTGGGAGCATCAGATTTGACTGCAGACTCCTAAATGCAAAAGGTTATAAAGTAAGGAACCAAACTAGATCTCCTGAATGTTTTCTGAAGCATCATTCAGAAAACCAAGTCACCAAGACAGGACTCCTAGGTGCGATCCATTCTAGTACAAAGCAAGAATTGTGTCAGATATGTCCTTCCAAAACATCTTGCTTTGAAGAACTCCAATGCTTTATGTCACTCTGCAACAACAGAGCAGAGTCAAGATGGCTACAGAAGATGCAGAACTTTCCCAACAGATATTTGAGCACATATCTCTAGATTTAGAAGCAAAGGATATGGCACCAGACACTAAGTCACATGTGGCTGTGTCCCTGAAGCAGCTGCATGTCCCCATCAGCTGTGCTGGAGAAGGCAGGCAGTTTAGAGAAGACATGCTTGGGACAAATGCTGAGGACCAACTGAGAGACATCAAATGTAGCCATTTGCTGATGCAGACACCAGCAAAGAGGCCAGTGAAAGCAAAGGCATGACCAAGCATTATGCAAAGCTGGATGCTAACTCACTATAGCAGCAGCAATGGCAAGAAGTCCAAGCCAAAAGCCACCAAAGTAGCTGCAATTCTTTGCAATTGTTTCATTGGGAGGGAAGAGATGCTGTCCTCCTGAAGTATTTTAACCAGAAAAGGAAGGTATTGTCCATGTGCTGTTAAATTGTTACCTTCTGGATTATCATTTTTTTTTAATATGTGTGCAAATGTATCCATATACTTCAATATACGTTAATCTAAATTACATTTGAGTGTATACACTTATATATTTATATGGACATTAATGTTAAACTCTTTGCCAGTTTTGTCATTAAAAATCAAGATCAGCCACTAGCAAGGCATTTGCTACTCAAAGGAAGGGAGTCAGGCAGTTAAATACAAACACAATAAACAAAGATACAGGCACACACAGGTGTGGGTGTGCAGTGTACAGAAAACCCAATCTTATTCACCTGCTTAAAGGCATACTGCCTGTCTGAAGGGAATCCTGTTACTCTTCTTTGTTGAGCAGATCCTTTAACACCATGAGGGAGGTGGTGCTGGGGGACCAGCCCACTGTCACTGACAGCTGGGCATGCTGCAGGTTTCTGTTCCTCAATCTCCTGAGTACAGGAACTCAGAATACTCCTCAGTATAGTATATGATGAATTTTCAAAGCATCATCACCCACTCCTCTGCAGGTCTGCTCAATTACTGCCATGGGAGAACACCATGGTGCTGCAGCTGACCCAATTGCTTTCCAAACTGTCATGTCTACTGGCTGTACCAAGGTCAGAAAATCCTCTCATTCCAGGACAACTTCCAAGATGGCAAAGACCATCCTCATCCTTTTCCACAAGTTCAGATAGGAATTCTCAACTTCCCCAAAATTTCAAAGCAGGCAAACTCCAGTGTTTGTCTCAATACCTGCAGAAAAGGCAATCTGGGTTATTTGTGATGATAGGCAAAATCCATTTTGAAATGAGTAGTCATTTTTGACCAAAGTAAAGGAGGGAGGTTCCTGCTGTGGAAGTCATGAGAAGAGTATTTCAAACACTCAGAATTCAAGATTCAAAATCTCCAAAATGGAAGTTGTAATGCCCTTTCTTCTGCACAAAGTTCCAGCTGTGACTGTCACCAAAAGCAGCACACAGTAAGCCACCCAAAAGGGAAAAAGTTGGATAGACACTAATTCCCCTACTGCATAAACATACACCGTATCATGCTTAATTTCCAGTGGGGAATTTGATGCTACATCACTTTCCAACTGCGGGCACAGTGAAAGGTCTGGACAGGGTACAATATCAGATCTCCACCACCCAAGTGTTGCAAAAACAGGTTAGAGAAATACCTTTTAGACTCCAGCTGGATATAGCGCACCCTGCCTCAAAACAGGGAAAACAGGTGCAGCCAGACAAGATGTTTGTTTTGGCAGGGTTAAATCATGAAACCAGATCTTCCTCTCCCCAGCCAACTGCCTATCATCCCGCAGCTGTACCAGAACAACCACCTGGGGAATCATGCTGAAAACCACCACCACTGAAACAAAATCAACACTGTGACGACAGCTGACCGAATGGCAGGCCACCACCAACTGCAGCCAGGGCAGAGGAGAGGGATGTGACACTTTCCAGGATAGA
Organism: Cinclus cinclus; assembly: GCF_963662255.1. Lineage (NCBI taxonomy): Eukaryota > Metazoa > Chordata > Aves > Passeriformes > Cinclidae > Cinclus > Cinclus cinclus. The sequence goes on from NC_085047.1 coordinate 49,836,483, forward strand.
TTCCCGCCTGAGAAGCACCATCCAGTCAAAGGTGCCCGCAGTGCCCTCAGCCCTTTTAGCCCACACCTCAAATTTCAGCTGGTGAGGATCCTGTCAGCTCAAAGCAGCACCCAGATGTTTGAGGAGGACAGCAGAGCATTTGCCATCCACAGCTCCTCAGAGAAAAAGTTAAGGAAATGTCTTCCTGCCTAGCCATTATAGGGGATCACACCTCTCTAATTACATGAATCACTATTTTCTGATGAAAAAGCATCTAACTGAAAAGTCTCCCACCAGCTCTAGTACAGTCTCCTCAAACAGTTCCTCAGCATGACTTCAAATTACACCTTGCAAGAAAATTGCTTGACTTAACTCTCTCAATTTGTTGTAACACCAAAGGAGATCTCCACTGATAATTAAACTTCCCAAATGAAAGCCTGAGACAGACTGGCAGGGATTCACTTGAAAAAACCCATCATCCATAATCTGCCAGGAATTCAGCCTTGATATCGAGCAGAAAAAAATTAATGGTCTGGGAAACAATATTAAATAAGTGAGCTTCTGTCTCCTTAAACCCAACTAAAATGAAGACAGATCTTTGCTTAGCCAAAAGCCCTGGCCATGTCATGTAGCATAAACCAGTTGTGGTCCTTGGACAACAGTGCTTGGAAGAAGGTGGGAAATGTCCCTTATGGGATAAGGAAGAAAGTTAGACAGCATACAAGTTGGTTTGTTATTAAAACAATAGCAGGGAAACAAACAAAACATTAAGAGCCCCAGCCTTTCATGCAGAACAAAAAGTATCCTACATAGACATGGGATATATCCAATCAGACTGACAGAAGAAAGGAAGGAGAAGACTCCCCCAAACACCATTACTTCACCAGGACAAAGGGCACAGCCGAGTTGAGACTTTCAGGTGAAGTCAAGGGGCAGATCAAATTAGGTAAATAACAGGACTTTGCTACATCCCTGAGCAGCAGGGAGCATGTGGAGGCCAGCAGGTAGGTCATGGAGAGCAGGGGCAGCTCCAGCTGGAGGCAGGACTATGAGGCAGCTGCAGACCCTGGTCACCCTTGCCAAGTGACCCATGAGCATCCAGACTGACTGACAGGCTGGACCATGGACCTGTGGCCACCCCTGTGGATCAGCATGTCTGCAGATCAGATGTCTCTCAAACAGCCCAGCTCCCAGCACTGCTACACCAATTTAAAAGCTGTCCCAATTTCAAAAATTCTGTCCTAATTAAAAACTTTCTCCATTTCCATAAAGGGTACTAAATTGAAGCAAAAGATCCCTTTCCTTTGCTGGGAAAGCAGGAATGTTGTTCCTGTGAATGAGATGGAAGAGTTTGAACAGCTTTTTCAGAGAAAACACTTTGTAACAAACCTCAGAGGAACCACTCACATAAGGGCAAACTCAGCCTGTGCTGGACACATATTAATTCAGGGAGGAAACAGAACAGAAATTGTATGTGGTTAAGTCATGGGGCTCCTTGCCTTATGCCAAGGTGATTGCAGGCTTCTGAGAAAGGTTTTGCTATCCCTAAGCAACCGTGTATGCAAATGAAGCATTCAGAGTCAGGATGGAACGGGCTTTGAACAACCCCATGGCAGGTGTATTGGATTGCATGGAACTTCAAAAGTTCCTTCCAAATCCAAACATTCTAGGATTTTATGAAAATCCAGATTATGCTACGTCACTCCTTTAGGCTTCTGCAATCAAAACAAAGTCATTAGCAAGTAATGAGAATACCTTTTTGTTAATTCAGGAGTTTTTCTACTGATCTGCAGGCCATTCAAGGGCTTGCTCTATGCAGAATTCCAAGTGATACCATCCAGCTCTGCACTCTGATATGGCTGTTGGAGAGTGACTCAACACAGCAGAATTACGAAAAAGTTCCTTTTTCTGAAGAAACTAAAGCTAATTTCTCACTGAACACACCAGCTGAATTTTAAAATACACTATAACCTTCTGAGAGCACTTGCATGACTACAGACCTAATACGAAAGCTTTTTGTGACTATGATTTACACCATACGAAAGAGACACCGACTGTGAAAGGAGTTAAAATGTTTGCTTTTAGATTCAGTATTCCCACATTCCTGCCATAATTCAAGGGCTGGGGAGGGATCAGCTCCTTCCAAGCATCACATGCTCATCATTGCAGGCCCAGACAAGCACTTTACAACCCTTGGCTAGCATGTGCAGGCACATCCACTCCTGCAGCAGAGAGGCTGCTGCATTTCAGGGGTGGCTCTTCCAAGTAATTTCCACTGTAAAGTTCTTCAGAAAGCCCTTCCCCTGATAGACAGTGCCCTGATGCACACTGGAATGAAAGCAATGACTGCATCCTAATGTCTTATCCAACTCGTACTGCCCATTGACCAGACCTACCCCACTGACCAGGGTCACTCAATGCTGAAGGAGACAACAGTGCATGGCTTGGATGGGCCACCAACGCCTCAGCTGCTTTGGAACAGCATGAGAAGCTCCCACATGAAGAAGCCCTAAATGAGGCAGCCTGGGCAGCCCAGTCAAAGGCAGAAGGGCATGCTGAGCACCAATGGTGTGGCCACATTTCCAGTGTAACTGGGATATGGCAATGTTCCAACTTGTTGGGCCAGTAAATGACACCCCTTCCCCACCAGGCCATGACACATGCCTCATCAGGGATCATCATTTTGGGATGGGAATTGGTTGTGCAGGTCAGTCACAGAGCCTGGCTGACTACAGAATATGCCTACACCAGTGTAGCCTAGAATTACATGCACAGACAAATGGGAGCTGAGGATGGCACAAGGAGGTGGAGCAGAGGAGATAACATATGTGGCTATGTGGAAAAAAAATCAGTCTCCTAAGTGTCTTGCAAATTATTCCACAAGCCATCACTGCAAAGACTTCACAGCTCCTAAACCAATGGATTTACAACAAAATGCCTTGAAAAACTGCCTGTTTTAGGCATTTAAGTCTAAAGTACAGAGCATGGTAAATTATACAAGCATGATGTTTGATTAGTAAGTCAGTGGGGTAACCAACCATTCCCATTTTCACACGTAAGTATCACAGCCTAGTTCTGATAAATTCTATTTAAATACATCTCATCAGAAAAGAGAGAACACTGATGTGGACTTAATTTTCACAGTGAGGTAGGTGTGGAGGATTTTTGCTTTGAGCAAATACTCTTTTCTTAGGCACATGTTCACCATTGAGCTCTCTTCTGCTCCAGGACAGGAGAGCTGTTGTTTAAGTAAAATTCTGCCTCCACCTAACCCAAACATTCATGGCTGGAAGGGTTCTGATATGGAAGGACTGGGAAAAAGAAGCATCCAAACACAGCCCATTTCATATTTGTCTCAGAACTTCTATCAAATGCATGACAGAAGACTTCTTGGCCTTTTTCGGATCAAAGCAAGACTTGATGAAGTTTGTGGTATTTTAAGGGCTTTTTTCCCATCAAAAAGCAAAGATTACACTGAGCAGCCAAACTGTGAGCCAGACCACAAGCCACATATTTCACATCTCACTGCTGCCAATGTCACACAGAAGAATCCTACACGACCTCAACAGAGGGCTCCATGCTGGCCAGCCCCAAGAGGAGATTGGGCAGAAAGCTGCTGGATGTGATAGTTGAAGAAGTGACAGCAGGGACAATACAGTGATACCAGGAGGTAAGAAATACAAAAAAGTTGATATACTTGGCCTGAACCTAGCCATGAGGCTACTGCAAAATTCCACACAGACTCAGGTCCGTGGTTTACACAAGGAGAAGCATTACGTTGTAGACATCCTTACAGTTTATTCTGCCGTCTGCGTGGCAGAAAACCAGGTCTTGCAACCCACATCTCTCCATGAAGAAAGCTTGTTCAGGCTCCCTTGGAAGCACAAGTCAACTTAGAGAAGTAATTAACTTGCATGAGCGAAAAAACAGATTTGTCATCTACTTTTTATTCAACCCCATCAGAGTAGTAGTTAGCCCATCTGTAGGCTAAAATGTTACTCAGTTTGCTGAATGTATTGGAATTGCTACTTGCACGTCCCTGCCCTTCATGCAGAATTCTGGTTTACCCCAGAAAATGCTCCTTCAGCCCAGTGACAGAGGTAAATGCAGCCACCCAGCACACAGTCCTGCCAAGGGAAGTTATAATGCTATCCTTAAAAATAATTATGTCCCTATCAGCAAAATACAGTGTTTGGAGTAAGTATACACTTTTTACTGAGAAAGATAACTAACAACATCCAGTCTGCTCAACTTTTAAAAACATTATATTTTTTCCACATCAACATTCTGGCATCAAAGGAGATCATTCCTAATTATGTTTATGGGACTAGGGGAACACACAGAGAGACCTAGATATGACAGTCTTGGAGAAGTATGATGAAATGTATAATGCAACACCTCTCAGAACATGTACAGTGCCATCTCTCCCCATGTCACTCACCTAGAACAAGAAACTTTGAAGTGTAAGTTCTGCTGCTGCAAGGTGCTTTAAGTGACAGCAAGAAGGAAACAAACAACTGGCTGTAAATATTCTGTTTAGCTCCCCTGTGCTGGGACTTGCAAAAGAAAATAGGTGGTTTTAAACCAAAGTAAGTGAAACAAATGATAATTACCATTTTCCCCCCAAGGGTCTGAACAGGAGCATGAAAAGCAAAGCATTGCGGTTGTGTTTTCAATGGTGCCCAACACCATGCTGTTCTGCTCTCCAGGTACTTCCTTCGAAGGAAAAAACAGGTTCAAAAGTGCTCCAGCATCTGTGACGGTTTATCTGGAGCAGCCAAAGAACAACAATGAGGCTTCATCACTTGTGTAAGATTTTTGGGAGATCAACCTTGTGTTTCTTCACACGCCAGCCCGGTTATGAGGGGTAGAATTCCTCTTGACTAGCTTCAGCCCACTCCAAAGCAGACATGGGAACTTAGCGTATCATCTCACTCCCTTCTGTAACCAACAGGCTAAGACAGGCACCTCCAGGCATGAACTTTTCTCTTTGGAGGAAAGATGGGAGCTATGGCCCTTCAGAGTACCTGCTTCCCTTGCTACTGCAGTACTCCAGCAAACATCTACAAAAACTCCACCAGACACACGAGACAGAAGACAGGACTGCACCTAGACCCAACTGAAGCAAAAACACCTCAATGAACTTTGACTGGTTGTTCTGTGGTAGACACTAAAAGGATGGTGAAAGTTTTTGAATAGTCTTAGGGGTTTTAACAACTCAGACATGCATTTTTCTCACAAGAGTAACAACTCCTCCTTACTCTTGTTCCCCTCAAAAATAATAGTGTTTTCTGCAGAAAACCTTGGATTTCAGGACTGTCCAAGCACTGATCCTAGCACTTCCAGAGCAAAGCTGAAGCATTTTGCTTCAGCTCTTCTCCAGTTAATTAGCTGTTACATAGCTGTTACACTTTTCACTGTATTGCTTGGGTTGGTACCTTTCCTGAACTGTAAAGCTGCTAGAAGCCAAGTTTCTGTTCTTATTTCACAGAAGTTCTCACTTACAAAATCCCAACAAACACCTATTGCTTTTCTCCTCCAAGATGTAGCACCTCCACCCTAATCCATCATCCAGCTGATGACTTTTGGGTGTTGTGCCTTCCTTTTGCTTGCGGTGCCAGAACATTTTGCCCCTTTCCTCCAGCCAACTGCACAGTCAGGACAGTCGTGCCTAACGCACCTGTAGTCAGCACAGACAGACACGCAATGGTACAGCACTTCTGCACATCAACCTAGATCAGCCAAGTGCTGTACTCTTCTCAATGGCCTCCTCTCAGCTCTTGGAAGCTCTAAGCACACAAATGTGAGACAGAGTAAGTCCTAACATCACATATGTTACAAGTCAGCCTGTTTTGTGAACTTTTTGGAGGGAGAAAAACAAATGAAGTGGCATGTAGCAGCACCCATTTGCTTGGGGATTATATCACATAGGTAATCAACCAGCTGTCAGGCAGTGTGAAACCCCAAGTAAAGTTTAATCAGCAAGCTAATGATAAAAGACTATATACTGGTTACCCCAGATAACTAATTCCCTCTGGAATATTTTCTAAAGATACAACACTGAAGCTCCTTTATAAAAGTCACTTCAACAGAATAACCTAGTTCTACAAACTCAACAATGCATTTTTTCCAACTAGTTTATTTTAAGGATTTTTCACCTGAGAAAATCAAGCTATTCTTCATCTTAAGGCAACAGTTCATTTTTCAAATCACAGTAATTTCTTGTACAGTGCATTTACTCCTGATGCATACACATCCAAACAGACCTCCTACATCAGCATTCCCAAATGAAACTATGACTAGCATAAATGTGGACTGATTTCATTATGGTTTAAAGCTTTCACTTTCTTCTTCCCCTTCTTATTTTCCAGGACTGGTTTTGCTTACTGACTCCAGATTTCACAGTAAACAGTTCGGGGCAAAGGATCCTTTGGAAGCAAGTTCCCGCAAGCCCTAATGTCAGTATGCTTTACTCATAAAATTAAAAGGTGATTTTGCACAGTATCTCTTTTATAACAATGGAGAGTGGCACTACATCACAACTCAGGGTAAACTCACCTTTGGTTTAATCAAACCACTGAATCAACATGGTCCCTTGCCAAGACACAGAGCAGCACAGTTTACCAGTGGAATGTCTTGCAGTCAGGTCCACACACATCCATGTGAATCATGGCACACACTTTCTCTTTCAACAGAATGTGTTCCAGGAATAAATAAGTTATCTGGAATAGGACAATTTAAACCATCTACCTGAATCAGAACTGGGGATAAGCCCTAGATAAACAAAAAGCTCATTGATAATATTTTTTTAAACTCCAGATTGGCTTGTAATAAACTTTCTGGAGTGGATGACTCAAATAAGCACTAACTTTTAATAAAAGCATAGCTTCCTCAGTAAATAAGGGTAGTAATTAAAAGCAAGTCCTCAGAAGCAAGATATTAAGTGAAATTCCCATCCTTGTAATTTAAAAATTAAAAGGACCGCTAAGATCTACAAGGAAATATACAAATTAATTACAAGGATCCAGAATATATGGCAAAAGTGAATTGTGGAATTTGTACAGCTCAGGAAAGCCTGTTGAGATATTTAACTGATAGTCTTGTGAAAAGAAATCCAAGAGTTACCCCTCATGTCAGAGGAAGGCAGGAGAAAGAGGAGTAAGAAAATACAATGCTAAATACTACCACAAAGTAGACTAATAAATTTAGTGTTTCAGTCAATATAGCAATCACAGGGATTTCTCAGAAAAGGGGTCAAGACACAGCACAGAGGGCACTGAGGTACAAGTAGGATTTACAGAAAAATTGAATGAGGGATCCTGCATTACTGTGAATAAAGTTTTCTGAACTGTTTTTTGCTTGAGTAAGAAAAAAAGAAACCAACAAGACCAACAACAAAACCAACAGAAACTGAAAAAATGTACCTAGAATCAAACATCTTACAGTATCCTATTTTGGAAACTCCGAAATCAGGCACTTCTGATACCACTCACAGGATTCATGATCCAGGATTTAAGGTCCATTAGCTTGGTGATCTCTGGCAACGTCAGGGACAGTGGCAAGGGCAGCAGCTGCTGACTCACCATCGAGAGAAGGCAGCTCCAGCCAGTGCTGCCTGGGCAAGAGGCACTAAATTTCTACAAACCACAACAAGAAGGTGGGAGCCCCAGCGCCTGATCCCTGACACCCCCTAATTACAGGATCCACAAGCAATAGTCAAGAATCCTGCAACTAGTGAGCCCACCATTCGTGAAATGATAGCCCCCTTGTTTTGTTTGACCATCAGACGCAGTTATGCCTTTTTCCTTCCATTTTCTTTTTTTTAAGTAGGTTTTAGTAAACAGTAACATTGCAACAACTGCACTAAGGAGGGAGTGCCCAAGTACCAAAACAAACCCACCCTTATGGCAAAAGTGCCGTAACTCTTCCCAAAGTCTTTGAGGTTTCCAAGAACCTCACAAGTTTCCTGAGAAAAACACTTGGACCATTCATGCCTTCTTTTATACTCAGTGGAAAGTAGATGAGTACATGAGCACATCAGGTCACAACTCACTTGCTTAAATGTACTGGACTGAGGTGAATCACACCCCCACATCCATCCCTCTCCTGGCTGACCACCTTGGACATGGATGAATGCCAGATGAATGGCCAGTATTCAGCCACCTTCAACACTAATCAGCACATGACAGATTTTCAAGGATTTTGACCCTGGGATAATGAAGGATGGGGATATAACAGATAATGAAGAAACATTTAGGATACAGAACACCCTCCCTGGGTTACTAACTCTGGGTAAGCACTGACTGCAGCTGACCCCAACCAACTCTGCCCAAAGCACCAAAGTGCTCTCCACACCACGCAGCCTCACAGCGCTAGTGGTCAATACCTCTAGTTTCTCCACAGACAGAGTTAAGTCAGCAGGATTCTTATCTCATCCTTCAGGAGTGGCAAAGAAGCTGTGTCACATCCCCATCTGCCTCTGTCACCAAGATGGCAGAACCAATAAATCCCATCAGGATCAAGGCAGCGTATACCCAGCACATCTGCAGACAGAGTAACTCACTCTCTTGTCCTGCCCCACTCTACACTGATGCTTTTAGCATCACAAATATGGGTCAAGAGAAGAGACTTACACTTACTACTTTGTTTTCTATTCAATTAAAGCTGGGATATAACTGGAAGTGACGTACCTGAAAGGCTACCGAAGTCTTGTTAACCCGTCCTCAAGGCTGAGGAACTTGCTAGGTCAAGAGTGAACTAAAGGTAGCAGAAGCAGTAATAGCAATAAGACCCCTGCCCTCCTTCACTCGAACCATATTTCTCCCTCTCTTCTTTCTCAACTGCATTTTCTTCTTTTCCCACCATTCCATCTTTCCCCTCCCTCTTGCACACACCAGGACAGCGACTGTGCTCAACACCAGCTAGACTGGAACTTGCTCCTGTCACCTCAGAATCATATTACTGTTAAGGTTGGAAAAGGACTCCAGGATGACCAAATCTGCCCATTTACTGTGTCACACAATTTAAAACAGAGACACAGAGCTCAGGCACGCCACCATGAGAATGAACACTACCTGCCATCTGGCAACAGATTACAAAGGAAAAAGGAGGAAGAAAAAAAAAAAAGAGGGAGTGACACAGTGACACATATTTCAATACACGTTCAAACTGGTTTCTCCAGTAACTAGTTAAAGAGTTACCAGCTTTCTCCTCTCTAATTCCTTCCGTTTAGAAAAAATATTGCAAGAATATACTCCACAAGGAGTCAAGAGCATATTGCGTCTCACCCACACTCACAACAGAACTGCCTGAATTAGAAGCCTAGTAGGCCTCAGGTTTCCGTTACAGCTCATTCAAAATAAGAAGTGCCCTCTGAACATACCTACTCACTGTTAAGCACGGCCCACAAGCAACGAAGTTCAAAATTTTACAAATACCACCAAAATGGCATAGGTCTGTGACTAAACACCCATTAGCTCCCTGACCCAAGAAAAGGCTTTTATTTTATAGCCAATGTGACCATCTAAAGCATGCATGTGATGGAGCACCATCAAGGTCTGACCCTGTCTGACCACTCAAAATGCAAGATACTTGAAGTACGTGAAGGCAAAATAACTTTCAAAGCTTGTGGCAACGTACAGGCTTGCTCCTGCTTTGTGCCAGGGTCAGCACTTACAGCCATGGGGGCTGTGACATTACAGTCTTTTGCATTATATGGAAAGCTTGTCCAAAAACCATGTCAGATGGTCGCTGAAGGCAACAGAAGTCCATAGAGTACCCGACCAGAAAGATAAATTTCTGCCTGTTCTTTGCATTTGCCTCTGCACTGGAGACAGTGGTCAAGCATCAACGAGTGAACGAATGGCTTCAAGAGGCATTGCTGTGCCACTGCAGAGGGTCCCACAGGACACCTGCACTGCCATGCATGACCACATCTTCACCACTTGTCCTCATGGCTTAGCAGAGCCCATAGAGGTGAGCAAAGGGAGGCAGGGCAGGTTATCCGCAAGTCCAGCTGATGCTGGACTTCACCACGCAGTTGTTGCTAAAGCACGAAGTAACATTTGCAAATGACCATAGGCAAGTGGCAAAACCACTGGGCTGAGCCAGCTAACCTGTGAACCTTCAGCACCACCATGACCTCAGCTCTTCTGCCCAGAACTGCAACTGCCTTTCTATCACGAGTCCATATAGGACCTAAAAAATACCATCTCACTCCAAAACTAAGGTTTCTAGCAGCCGACAACAGAATTAACTAGCAATTCCTTATGTAGTCTCAATCCTCCTCTCCAGCCTTAGCTACATATAAATTTCCTCTTAAGGATTTTTAGTGGGTTCCCCTTGCTCCACCCCATCTGCCACCCACATTCACACATTCATATGCAAAAAAAGATGAGACCCATCTGTTATCCAGGACAGCTGCCTGCAAAACGCAGACAAACCAAATGGAGGTCATTCCCTGTCCTGGTCACAGAAGCAGGTTCGGGAGCAGCACACTACAAGGACTCCCGGGATACGGCGCTGGCTCGAGCGCTACGGGCCCTACGGGCGATACCGCCACTCCCGGTAAATTCTCAGCCTCTTTTGGATTTTGACGAAAGAAGCAAAGCGCACCGTAGCAGCCCCTCGGGAGCCACCCTGGAAAGGCTGTCAGGGATATGGCGCAGGGTCTCTCCTCGGCACCTGGGCCTTCACCTCCAGCACAGCATGTCCCCTGCGCCGCTGCTCGCACCGCAGAGATAGTAAGCAAAAAAAAAAAAAAAAAAAAAAAAAAAAGGGATTAGCTCGGGAAGAGGCACACACGGATCTTTCCTACCCAACCCCATCCCAGACATAGGGCAGGCATGGCCGGAGAGCAGCCCCGCGGGGGCACACGCTCCGGCAGCCCAAGAAAGGCCTTCCCAGCGGTATGCTGGGGGCGGCAGAGGGGCCGTGCGGCCCCGGCAGCCCCGGGCGGGGGTCAGGCGAAGGCAGGGAAGGGCAGGGCAGGGCAAGGGAGCGCTCCGATGTGCTGCGGGGGCCCGGGGGGCGGCAGCGGGCCGGGAGCGCACGGCTCCGCTCCGCGCCCGCTGCACCGCGCAAAATGGACGCACCGCGTGGGGCCCCCGCCCGCTCCGTCCCAGACTCACCCAGCCCGGGGGCTCGGGCAAGCGGCGAGGCAGCGCAGCGGCGACCCCCAGCTCCACGCTGCCGCTTTAGATCTCCTGCGCCGGCCCCCCCGCGCCTCTAGCTCCCAATGAATGGGAGGCGCTGTTCTACGTCGAAGAGCACCCACGTGGTATAGGGGTGGGCCGGGGGCAGCGGCGGGATGCAGCGGGAAGGGGCACCGCGCATCACCGCGCGCAGGGGAGCTGGGAGCGCGCAGCTGGAGAACCGCTGGAGAACCGCTGGAGAACCGCTGGAGAACCTGGGCACGGCCTGGAAGAGATTCCCTCCTCCGCGGGGCAGAAAGGAGCTTCGCAGGCCTGGGAAGCTACACGGTTTTTCTTCTTCTCCTCATGCTCCCTGGGAGTGAGAAGTGAGGGGCTGGGTTGGACTGAATCATCCGTTCAGATGTAGAACGCACCTGAGGGCCAATGGATTCTGCAGAATATGGTTGAACAAGAAATGCTAGTGTGAAATGGGTGCAGTGGATAATCTTAGAATGTTAAGGGTTGGGAATGGACCTTAAAGATCATCCCGTTCTAAACTCTACTGCTGTGGGAAGGGAGACCTCCCACTCAACCAGGTTGCTCAAGACATTATCCAATCTGTCCTTGAACACTGCCAGGGTCAGGGCATCCACAGCCTCACTGGGCAACCTCTTCCAGTGTTCACTACCCTCACAGTAAAAAATTTCTTCCTAATATCCAACTTAAATTCCCCCCTTTTCAATTTTTACCCATTACTTCTTGTTCTATCGCTACAGTTCCTGACAAAGAGTCCCCTTCCAGCTTCCCTGTGGGTGTCTCTAAGATACTGGAAGGCTACTGTGAGATCTCCACACAACATTTTCTCCAGGCTGAACAGCCCCTGATAAGGACAGCAGAACAGCATTTCACTCACTTGATAAGGATAAGAAACAACATTTTACTTCTTACCAAGGACAGTAGAACAGAACAGCACAGCCTTCGAGAAATAAATAAAGGATGTAATTTAGGCAAACAGAAGTCATGCAAAACGCAAGCAGGATGCCAGCTCAGCTCTGCAAGGCTGAAAAAGTAGAAGTTAAGCAAAACAATGATACTGTACTCAATCAAAAGCAGGGGGTCAAAGAATAGTCCCCTAAAAAACCCACGGGACTTTGAAGACAGACCCCAAAGAACCATAGAAGGACTTTGATAAGGGTTGCGACTGTATAACATAAAGTCAAGGAAATGGGGATAGCTAGTGAATATGCAATCAACGTTTATGATAAAAATTGTACATCTGACACCAGGGGCATCAATTAGAGGAAATATCCTTCAAATGCCCAGAATGCTGTAATAAAGAATGCCTGCTATCCAGTACTCAGAACTGTGCTAGAAAAGTGTATATGCAGCTAATTTCAGTATCACCTCAACTCTCACTGTCTGTCTTCACAGGAGAGGTGTCCCAGTCTTTGGGACTCTTGCCAACTTTGTGACCACCCTTTAGACTTTTTTATGTTGCAGATGTCAGAACCATACACAGCACTCCAGATGGGGTCTTATAAGAGCAGAGTAGAGTGAGAGAATCACACTCAGCCTGCTGGCCGTGCTGCTTTTGGTGCAGCCCAGGATTCAATAATGGTGGATGCTGGAGGTCTTGGATTAGGCTTTTGACATTACTTCCCATGAAGTACAGTGCTTCCAGTCTGGAAAATACACTGTTGATGAAACTGCTATGGCTGACCCCAAAACTAGGGCAAAGAGCCCAAAAGAGCTGTGGATGTTGGAAGAACAGCATGGTGTCTGTGTCATACCTGACAAGATCCCATTTCCATTACCCATTTATAGGAGACCGCTATGGGAAAACTGTACAGTGTCCTGTAGGATGAGACAGCACCTGAACATGAATCTTGAAGAAACTGTCCCAAAATAAAGTGGAATTCTAGAAAGGAGGAGAGTGATACTTAAGGAAAGAAAACCAAATAAAGTCTTTGAGTGAAGAACCTTTGGCTGAGCAACCAGTTCAAATTGCATCAGAGGAGGTTTAGATTGGATATTAAGAAAAACTTCACCAAAAGCGTTGTCAAGCATTGGAACAGGAAACCCAGGGAAGTGGTGGAGTCACCATTCCTGAGGGTATTTAAAAGATATGTAGGAACACTGAGGAACATGGCTTAGTAGTGGACTTGGTAGTGTTGCATTATTGGTTGGACTTGATAATCTTAGAGGTCTTTTGCAGCCTAAATGACTCTGTTTAGAGATCGGGATAATTACAGTGGATCCCAAAAGCCAAGTGAGACTGCTGCATGGGACTAATGGTACTAATGAAATTTTAAAAACTTACCCAAAGGAACTGTAACTTTCTAGTAGAGCACCTTAATTGAAACATATGTAGTACAATCGAACTTTAGTACGGGGCTTATTTTGACATTTAACCATAAAGAAGTACATCTACTTGGTGGAATCCTGAAAAAGTGGATCCTGAAAAAATGTAGGAGCAACATTCATTAAAGTGTAAGGAATTGTTTTTCTTTTCCAGGACAAAGGTAGAGTAGTAGAACAGTCCTTCAGTGATTAAGAGGCAAAGGCATAAACACTAAAGAAAGAAAGAAATCGTTTAATGTCAATTACAATTGCACCATGCTCATTAACAATTATCCACTAGAGAGGCTGAAGGACATTTTGGGGGTAAGCATTCACAAAACCCCATAAAACAATGTTTTACTGCTATGTTTCTTCATCAGCTGCTCCATGTGAGATCAACAACTATACCTGTCATGTTGCCATCTGCTTCTGCCTGTCACTTCCATAGAGCCCTAGTTCATCTCCTGTGTTATTAATAGATGTGGTTGCATAAATAAGGGGAGTGGTGGTCTGAGAATTGTTCTGGAAAATAAACCCTCTCTTCTATACCAAGCTGAAGTACCTAAGAACAGCAAGTACCAATTAATAGGAAAAAAAAAAAACACAACCAAGCAATGGTTCTGAAAATTCTCTTCTTTTTGCTAGAATTAAACTCTGTATTTAAAAATCACTTGTCACACTTTAATCTTTCCTTGCTTTTTAATTAAGCAGCCGGTCAGCCTGTCCTAGTTAATTTTAATCTGTGGAACGCATCCATACTAACTAATAGTATCTGAAATGATCCTTAGACACAAGAGCCATTAGCACAGGCCCATGGTCATTCCCTATTTACATACAAGCACTCTGTTTTGGAGGGTAAGAGGATGTAATAGTGTGGGCATTAACCATTCTGTTCCATAAGCATTTTCTGTCCTCAGCAAGCTTAGTAGGCTAAGAAAAAAGCAGTCAATACAGCTGTTTGTGGAACAGTGGTTAGGGACATGCCCTATGTTTAACTACCAAACACAGATGTGGGCTGGATGTGTGAAATTAAGTGTGAGATGAATACTGCCTTGTTTACCGTAAAACCATGATAGATAAGGCAGAGGAGGAGGGCAGAGCTGCTTTTGACTAAGCAGTTCAATGTTTCCTGCAAAATTTATCAAGCCAAATGTGAAGATGTAACAAAATGTGTAAATGGAGAAATGCAGAAGTTATCTACCAGTTTAACCAAAAAAACAGTTATCCAGTGGTTAATGACCTCCAACAGTACATGACTTAGGTCATTCAAGATGTCCCAACAACATCTGAGTCATTTGTATCATCCCAGTCTCAGAAGCTAGACTTGTGTTACAAAATAAGGCGGGCTTGTTCTCTGTCTTTGAGGGCACGCAGCACAGCACAGCTTACACCCGTGCAGCAAAACCCTCTTCTACTCCAGAACAACTCCATAGCAGGGTGACCACCTCCAAACTGCTCACTGGGATGAGCAGTCTGATGCTATCCCATAAATTGTGCACAGGCATTTCCTGTGAGAGGGCTGTCTTGCTCACACCGTACCTGTAACAGGAACTGTTTAACACCACAGGCAGTTGAGGACTGGTAGACCATCCTGAGCCCTCACCATCCTATATTTGCTGATAGAGGTGTAGCAAGAGAGGCTGGACTTTTGTTGTGAATCTAGAACCAGACAAGACGGTTTTGGACAGGTGTCTTGGCATTTCCTCATGAGCAGCTCAGACACCACACAAGTTGTGGTAGATTTTAGCCCCCAGAACATGACTTTCTTTCATTTACCAGCCAGAAGAATAAGACATCTTCCTCAGTATTGTACATTTTGTTCCCACAGCGAAATTAACTTCCTGGCATTACAAACCTGTGTACCCCCCTAGGTCTGGCCCTTGATGATCCAAAGTGTGATCCAAATACTGTGTTTGATCTCAACCTCCTACTCTGTAAACAGCAGCCCCACTTCCTCCTTTTTAAATTTTGTTTCTGTTTATACAGTTAACAAACTGTTTCCTCATTCATCTTCACAGATCTTTGCAAGGTCTAACTCAGCTTGACTTTTGGCATTTGGTGCTGTATTCCTACAGTTTTTGACCTTCAAAACATAGCTGCATAGAATGACTGACCTCTTTATTTGTTCCCATAGACTGTTTACACCTAGCATCCTTCCTTGAACAGTCAGTTATCCAGGTAACTCTGGAGAATGTCCTTGTTAGTTTTCCCTTTGTTTAGCATGCAAATTCCAGAAAGATTTTTCTACCTCTGATGTAAAATCCCATACACCCTCATATGCAGCCCCAGAGCTTGCCAAATTCATGAACTCCAGTCCCTACTTTTCTTAAATTTCTTGATGTTTTCCCTGTGGAAAAACAAAGAAACAAATAAACAAACAAAACCTAGAAAGATCTGTTTTAACCTCTTCCCACTCTATTGAAACACTATCAGCACTCTGATCTTTTTTTTTTTTTTTTTTTTTTTTTTACTGTAACTAGTTCTTCTATAATACGTTCACTACCAAAACTACATCCCAAATACATGCCCCGTTGCTTGTGGAGATACACAATTGTAATACAAGTGTAATACCACATCCCTTTATTCTTGAGTTTGCAACTCTGACTCATACTGAGCTGTTGCCCGCCATGAACCCCAGATCCCTCTCTGCACTCCTCTCCCACTTCATATTCGTGTTTGGCATTACTTTGTCCCAGGTGCACAATGTGACATTTGGACTCGTTAAACTTCATGCTATAGATCATAGCCCAGTGTTCCAATCTGCACAGATCCCTCTGGAAAGCCCCCTGCTCGTCACAAAAGCCAAAAGCACCTCCCAGTTTGGTATCACCAGCAAACTCGGTAATGGTGCACTGCCCTCCTGCATCCAGATCGTTGGGAAGTACAGGGGCAGGACTGGCCCTAGAACTGATCCCTGAGGAGCACCACTGGGGACTGGTCACCAGCTGGATGTAGCCCCCTTCACTCTACAACCCTTTGAGCTCTGCCCTTCAGCCAGTCCTTCACCCAGCACAGCATGATGGTTTTCGTTGCCATGTTCTTCCATGCTCTTATCTTCTTTCTGTGCTCCTCTTACATGGCTCACATACACCCTTTGCACCCTCTTCACGGGATGTGTCAGGCTGGAAGGGACCACAGAGGGGCATCTGGTCCAACCTCCCTGCTCAAGCAGGGTAATCCTAGAGCACATGGCACAGGATTTCAATCAAATAGTGCTTGGATATTCTCCAGTGAGAATATTTTTTTCTCCCTTTTTAAATTCTTTTCCCCCAGCTTAGTCCTTGCAGTAATAAAGAGGTTTTGTTATTTCTGCCTTCCTACCCAAATGAGAGACAGCCTCTTCTTTAGCAGGACCAAACTGTGACAGTATCACATAATTTCCAGTCTCTCTTGATAACCCAGGCAACGGGTGATAGATAAATTCCTAACTCTCGCTCTGCCACCGCTCTAGGGGATGGTTTCTGGGTTAAAACCAGGCAAGCCACGCCACTGGCGAGCGAGCTGTGCCTGTGACCACCACCGCTAAGCACAGGGGGAATGATTCGACTGGACCGTCCAAGGCCGTGCTCACACTTTGAATCCCCAGGAATCGGTGGGATGGCAGCAGCCTTCCTCCCGGGGATCCTCGGGCCCACCCCGGGCCCGCGGCAGAGCCAGCGGCGGCGGCCCCAGGCCCAGGCGCCGTCCTGCGGCGCCCCCGTGCGGGCGGCCGGGGCCTTGCCGCCCGCCTCCCTCGCTGCCTCCGCCGCCCGCTCCCGCTCCCTGCCCGCCCCCTGGATCGGTGGGAGCCGCCTCCAGCCCCCTGCCAGCCCCCGGGAACGGCGGCTGCTCCGCTGGGCTCAAGCCTCAGCTAACAGTGGGTGTTGCTGGGGACCCTGTCACCCGCCGGGCCACTCCCCAGGTGTCCGCATCCCTGAGGTCCCCAGGGTTTACGGGGGGCTCCTGTCACAGCAGGTACTGCCGGCTTTAATGACGGACCCTCCCTTGCCCGGCTTGACCTCTCACTACCGAACCTTCCTCTCTCCAAGAAGGAACCGACCCACAAGGACGTTTGGGAGCCTAAATCCTCCAATTTCAGTAGGATGTTGGTACATAAATACATGTGTAGGTCCTTATTTCACATTCTCCAGGCAGCGTGTAATTTCCTACTGGGTTCATGGAGAAATCCCCAAGAAACGCCCTACAAACTCGCGTTTATTGACATAAAAATAAAGCAAAACCCCCGACCGTGTAGCTGTGGAGCACCTGTGTTCCATAGAGGTGGTGGTTGTGTTTCTCCACCAGAAATTACGTTGTACCCATGACACAAAGGGGAAAACCATTCCCACCCAAAGACTGTGCTCTAGTGAGGCTGAGTGGTTTGGCTGGCTTAAATAAGATGGATGCAGTTTGCACAGTGCTGGTGGGACTAACGCAGTCTCCCACATCTTGACCAGGTGAGATGCTGAGCAGGGTGACTGCTGAGCCCTCCTGACACCTCCAGTAGGGACAACATAGTGGGGCACTGGCTCAAGTCATATTGTGCTAGTCATGGCTCTTACTGCCATGAGAGCATCCATTCCTGGATGTGGCCTGGGAGAAATGCTCCTGAGGGAATAGCGTCCTCCTCATTTAAAGGTTCCCAAATATGGCATATTGCCTGCAAAACAAAACACTACTGCAGCTTTTTCTTGAACCTGCTTAATTATACCGGAAAATTTTGACCCTCCTCCATCTGACATATGTCCATTGTCTCCCCCACAAAAATTGCACACCCTCCAGAAATATCCTTTTGGTCTCCCCATTGCTTCATGAAGAGTGTGGTCATTGCCCTCTGCAGCTCATGCTCTTGCTGACATGCAAGTGTCCTGTTTCCATCCAGGACAGAGTTAATTTTTGCAGTAGCTGTGAGGAGGGGAAGCCTGGAGTGGTGTGGCCATGGCTAGGAAGTTATTCTATACTACCTCATGCCAGTTGCTGGGGCCAGGAGCAAGGGACTTTCTGGCTTCTGTGGAGAAGGGCATTTTTTCCAGTCAGTAGAAAGCGAGGTGTGGTGGGAAAGAGCCAGGTGGTATTTGTCAGGGCTTTCTGTGTAAATCGCTTTTTTGTCTTATAACTTTTATGATTAATATTGTTGCTGTTACTGTTTGTTTTCTTATCTCATTACTCTTTCCAGTGAACTGTTCTTATCTCAACCCATGTTCTTTGCTTTTTGTGCCTCCAACTGGAGGGGGAGGGACAATGTGGGGTTTGGGTTTTTTTGTGGGGTTTTTTTTTTTGTTTGTTTTTTGTTTTGGTTTTTTTTGTGGGATTGCTCAATTGAAGAATATCATTCCTAAACCACAACAAGTCATGTATTACTAGGATTTACCAATTTGCTGTCTATTCCTGGCTACTAAAACTTTGTTCCCCCGAGCTAATGGCTCTTTTTCTCTTTTTTTTTATTTATTTTTATTTTTGCCAGTATTCCCATATCTAGACTCTGCTGTCCATCAGAAAACTCTTTCAATTTCCTGAAAAAGTAGATCCTTCCAGGTCCATAGTCTGGCTTAGTTTTCACAAAGAACTTCAGATCAGATCATATCAGATCCTCTCCTTCAGGTGGCTTGTTTAGCCTTTTCTATCCCTTCAAACCCAGAGTTTCTTCTTCATTCAATAACACTGCTACGATGAGACAGTTCAGGCCTGTATCTTCTCTGCTTTAGAGTCTCACAGCCCCCCGGTGCAGGATGGACTGGTGAAGCTTGCATGCAGCCTGAAATTAGCATCTCCCAAGCTAGCATCTTTGAGATTGCTTCCTTCAATTCTGTTTTTTCCCTCAAGCTGCACCATACCAAGGCAGTGAGAAGCAGATGTGGATATCTTTCCCAGACAGGAACATGTTTCCAGTATCTCTCCTCACTAACCTTCCAGCAAAATCTCTGCCTTGTGCTTGCTCATGGGTTTTCCCCAGCCCCTGTCCTTTTTCTCCCTCTCCTGCTCTGAGATGGTTGCCTACAACCAGGAATTCATGGGGGAGCATTTTATTCAGTCTTCAAGGAGAAAGGGCTCCCCTTGCAGCAGACTTGAAGATGGCAATGAAAATGCAGCATGGAATTATGTACATGTGGTAGTTCCTGTTTATGCTTGCCTAATGTGGCCCATTCCTCTTCGGACATTCTTAGTCATTTACTACCCTCTCCTAGGTTTGTAATACGGCTTTATTTTAATACACATATCTTGCATGAAATCCGCTAAGACCTCATGGGTTTTGACTGTTGTTTATGCTTTTTTTCCAGAGGAGTAATTATGTTCCACCCCAGTTGTGGTGCCTTGTAGAAATTCCCCAGACTTTCCCTCCCACTGGTAGCCTTTAATACTTTTCTCCAGACCAACATATCATCCTCTAGTCTCTCAGTAAAAAAACATGTGTTTGAGGTATAACATCTGAGTAGCAAAACCAGAGGCAGCTCTGATCTTTGCCCTGTCTTCTCAGACCCTTGCTGTCTCTGAAATGTAGCAGCTTGGTGTTTGCTGTCTCCAGCTTCCCCCACTGTGTTTTGTTTCTCAGGTTCTGGCTGAGTTAAATTCAGAGAGAAAATACCTAATCACCTTACGCAATGTTATCACCCCAAACAAGCCTGGTTCTCCTGGTATTTGGAAGCCTGGGAAGTGTTATGTGAAAACTTGTCTCCATCACTGGGAAAACCCAGGCCCAGCACTTGGCCAGGAGCCCTGACCTTGTGCAGGGTTCAGTGAGCCTGACAAGACCATTACTGTCCCTGCCACCCTGTGGAGCTCCACGGTGGAGCCACGGCATTCCTGCCCAGTGACACAATGGCTGCGGATGTCCTGGGGCTGCTGGAGCTCATCAGAGCTCAGATCCCTGCCCAGCAGTGAGCAGGGACCACCGACAGGAGAAGCACCGGGCTCCCACCCTGCCCAGTCACTCCATGAGGGATGGTGCAGAATTGCTTGTGGAAATCAGGAGTGGGTCCCACTGCCTGGGGGGGAGATGGGTGTTCACTATGACACCCTTTCCTCAGAGGTAATGACTTTATTCCTGGTAAATTTAGTGTTATCAGAAATGGTTGCATTTTTCCTCGGAAACAAAAGGCACAGTTTGACTCTTTGTCCCTGAGGAATGAGATATATGACATACTGCCCTGGAAGAGGGAGCACAGTGGGAAAGCAAGTCTGGGAGAGCCATCTGAGAGTGCTCTGGGTTTGGAGTGCCACATCATGAAAATTAAAGCAAGTTTACAGCATTATAGGAGCATTAATAGTCACAGATATCTATCTGCCTTTTGCCCTTCAAGGGAGAGAGGCAGGCCAGGAGCACTGGAGCTATTAATTGAGTCACAGAGAAGTCATTTGTGCATTTAAATGGCAGAAAGCTAAATATGCTCTGCAATCAGTCCTAGCAAAGGACACTGACTGGGACAGGCTCCTTTCAAAGCCTGACATCCAGCCTCTCTGGGCTGCCTGACACAGCTCTGCAAGCACAGCTCTTTCTGCCTGGCTCTTACCAGGTTCCTTTAAAGAGGGCAGTTTCTTACGCTTTCTTCTTCCTCAAGCCAAAGGTAACAGCAAGTAAGAATTGAAACAGTCATAACACATAGCTTCCAGCACAAATAAACAACCTCACTGATTTAAGATGTCCTATTGATTTTCGAGGTGTATGTGTTGGCACTTGTGCTGAAATATCTGCACCCTGGACAAATGTCTCCTCTGGCTCTGGCCAGAGCTACCTCAGCCAACCAAGTGTTGCCCTTACAGCAGGACTTCAAGCATTCCTTCAGCTTTTCCCCCTGCATGAGATTTGCTTCCCGTTTTTTCAGTCTCTGTATTATGCAGCTTCTAGGTGTTGCTTGAGGAAGATGAGACACATGTTTTTCTGTAAACCTTTCTCTCTGGCAGGACCAGCATGTTGCAGCTGTGTTCTATTATTGTCACTTTGCTTTAGCCCAAGTGCTCCAGCTTGTGTCAGACTGGCTCAGTGTGCTGGCACAATCTCTGCTACTGTGCTTTCCCAGGTCTTAGTATACAAGAATGAAGGGGCCTTGTTTCCAGTTCTTAGCCCAAATGCAGCATCATCTTTACCAGCACTACGATAGATAGCTGTTTGCTTGAGATGCTCTTTGAAAGATCTGTGAGGGCAGTCTCCATCCCTCCCCAGAGTAAGAAACTATGGTTGGTTGGCCTGTTGAAACCTCTGAGCTTCTGAATGCAAATTAAGCAGTGGTTGGAGACAAGAATATCTCTCAAACAGAATGCAAAAAAACATGTGCTGTCTTTTTACAGCCTCACCAGAGACCTGCTGATGATGAAGTGTAGAAAAATATCTGGCATCAAATATATCCTAAAAAAAACATTCCCTTTGCATGTGGTGAAATCACTCCCTCCCAACACAATTACAGGAATCCTTTAAAATCTCTCCATCAGAGAGTTCTGATCTCTCCCTTCTTTCAGTCTCCTCTTACTTTGGTGCCCATCCCTTCTATTGAAATTCAGCATTTTCCCAATAACAAAGAGATTAGGAGATTAGTAGGATTTCCCAAATAACAAAGAGATTCTGTTTCCTGCACGTACACATTCCTGGATGTAACAAATTTACATACACTTTGGTACTTGTCTGAGTTTGCATTTCACACCTTTCCTTTTAAAGATCACTTTGTTTAGTCTCTAAGGTTTACTGCATGTCTTCTCTTACCTATGGTGTTGCTTCCAATGTTGATAAAACTGTTTTTAGCACCACACCAGTTTGGGCATCTGTATCCAATTTTAAACAAATATCCAGTTTGGTTTGGAGCTGATCACCCATGTGTGCTCTGCATCTGCTGGCAACCTCTGTCAATGCTGCAAAATGCTGGAGCCGCTGCAGATTTTGCATCTCCTTCCAAATGACAAACATCATCTCTGTTTGTGGTGTCTGCCGCAGAGCCTGCAGATCCTTGTGCTGCATGTTCTTCGTGAACAGCTTCCCTTTTTCACTGGAAGCATTTTCCATTTTATTTCATGTGTGGTACCATGTACTGTGCAGTAACGACTCAGGACTAAGGCAGCTGAAAGAGGCTGCTCCCTTCAGCATCACTGGCTTTTGAGCACTGTGTAGCAGGAGTCTCACTACAGCTCCACAGAACGTCCTAAGTAGCTCTGGCAAAAGCCTCTAAAGCAGTGTTATTGTTGAGGAATGCCCAGTCACGAGTCTTCTCTTGTTATTATTATCTGTGTGTCTCTGAGATTCCTTCCCCCTTCACAGTGATACCATCTTTGCTCCCTCCTTCCAGAGGGTGCTGGAGTGTGGGCTTTGATTTATTGGCTAGTGGAGAAGGGGGTTTGCTGGGATTTTTCCCAGAAAGCACGGCACTTCCTCAGGCTAGTTTGCTAAAAGCTGAGTAGGAGCATGTTGGGGAGACCAGAGCAGATGGGCAGCTTTTATTTAAACGAGAAAATGCTCTGTGGTGACAGGAGGGGGAAAAAACTTGGGAAGAGAATGAGAGAGTTCTCTGAAAGTTCTCTGCAGGAATCCAGCTGTAACAATGGCCCTGAGGTCTGGGTCCTCCCACTGCCAGATGCTGGCTCCATAACAATTTATTTAAAGGCTGTGGATGATTAGACCAAATGGAAAATAAGATTCAAGCGGTCTAGCCAAGGATCAGGCTGACAAACTCTCAGAACAGCTCTGCTCTGTATTTGGTGGGCTGAGAGCTGAAAATATGTTTTCCTTCAAGCTGATGACTTTGAAAATGCAAAAGCCTAGAATGCTGAAACTGGCAAGTTGAATTAATATTTCATAAGAGACAGATTTTTTTTTTTTACGAGATTGATTCTTTTGGCAAAGCTTTCACAGACCTGCACATCCCAGCACAGCACAGAGAATTCACCAGCAGGTTTCATGATTAAATGTTACAGGAATTATTTTTATTTTTTGTAAGACAGATCGCTGGGTATCGGGGAGGCTGTAGCTTGACACTGATTTGATGCCAGGGAAAGCAATTACAGCAGATACACAAACCAAGAACTCCGAGAAGCAGCAGGCGACATTGCAGGGTCCAGTAGTCCCTTAGGAAACATCAACCATGTTATTACTTGATGCCAACAGTTAAAGAATTATCAGCAATAACCTGCACTGCAGCAGCTTTTCCAAACAAGCTAAAAACATTCTGTGCTAAGTAAGACAAAATCAAACAGTTTTGTTCACATCTGGTGCAGCAGTAGCTGCTTATTCCAATGGCTGAGGTAATAAAGGACACAGGGACCATTAGACACACATCTGACTCTTGGGAGAAGAGGGAATAAGTCACTGGAATAGAGAGATTTCACAATGAGAGAGTACAGTCTCTTTCAGGACTATGATAGGAACAGAATCTCCTGAGATCTCTTCTGGCTCAGCACACACCCTGCCCTGTTGGCAAGCAATTATATGTACCAAAGAGGTCCACACAGCCAGAATCAGTATCCAGGACACCAGCATGGTTTGGGATGGTGTCCACACAGGAAGACATCTGTTGAGTTAAAACCTTTTAAATAGTGCTGCTGAGCTGTAATTTAAGTGAAGCACTAGCCGTGACAGAGGCTTAATGAGAATCCCTACTCAAGCTGAGAATCTAAAGGCAAGCCTTTAGATGGCTGGCCAGCAGGCCTCATACAGCTCCAGCTCCTGCAGAAGAGCTGCCTTACAGCACACAGCCTCATTCAGAGCTGCAATGTGATGTTTTGTTGTCACAAGACTTAAATCATGGACACCAATGCAAACAGATAAGCCCACCAACTTCAGTGACACTCAGGCTCTCCTCCCTGCTCCTGCCTCCACTTCTCACACAGAGGACTCAGTAAAAATTAGGGGAAATATCCTTTCTTAGTAGTTTATTTCCTGTGGAACCCTGTCTGATATTCTTCTAAATTAATTCTGCAAAATAAAGTTCAGGAAATATGATGGGCCATGGCATGGTCCCAGCTGGTGAGTTGGTTGTGTGCCTCCTGGCTGGTGGGTGCATTCATGCTAGTGGGCAGAGTACCCTGAGTGTGTCTGATCAGGAAAAGCTGGAACACAACCTTTAGCTTGGCTAGCAGCCAGGCATGCTGTTGGCCAGGTAAACTTGGTGCCAAGAACATGCTAAAATGAATAGTATTTTGTAGGTATCACTCCCTTATGTCTGAGCTGCTCTCCAAACACCCACTAGCTGCATTTGAAGGTACAAGCTCAGATATTTATTCTTTGAAATTTCTTTTGCATCTAAGACATTTGGAAAGACGATTAGCCACTCACTGTAATATTCATAAGCATGACCTTCATCACATCGTAGTGCACAGCTTTATTGTCTGGATGCTTTGTGATTATCTCACCAAAATGCTGTGACTGTTTCAAAAAAACAGACTCATCTGCATGCAAGCAGATGTGGATTCACAAGAGAAAGCATTCATTTCCATGTCCAGTACTCCCCCAGCAAGAGCCATCTGAGGACATCTACAGAGCTTCACTATGGAGCTGAGCTTTAATCTGGGTGTGACCAACTTACTGGAAAAAAAAATCTACCTCAAAATTATTGGCACCTGGAAATCTTTGAACTGTGGTATTTTGACTGAAGTGCAGAAAAGGAAGTGATGGTGGGTATAGGAGGAGTTATGTTACAAGATGATCATTAGCTCTATTTAAAGCACACCTCTCTTCTGCCACTAAGATGTGCCAATATCGTGACATTGAAAGAGGAGATCTTCCACTGAGAAAGAAGGATATGGTGAGACTGGGTTGATGTGATATGCCTCAGGAATGCTGTCCTAAAGAGAGGAAAAACATCACCACAGGCTTCCGTGTAGCTCTCACAGCTAACCACGAGCAGTTCTTCCTGTCAGGTTGTCCCAGCTTGCTCTCACAGGGAGTGCAGTGACTCCAGATGTGACGGATGAGGCAATTAGCCTGTGGTCCTGGCAGCCCAGGGGAAGACTCTTGCCACAGCAGGTGCCCTCTCAAGAAGCATATTGCCTAAAACCAGAGGCTGACTGATTGTAGAACTGACTGCTGGCTTATTGGGAGTGTGTTACCAGTCACAGATCAAAAGTTGGTTGAAACCTGCTCAGCAAAGTAGGCTGATGAAACACGATCAAAGGAGCTCTGCCCTTCAGGACACTGAATGAGTCTCAGCTAGGAATGCAGACAAAAGTTCACCCGTCCTCCTGGAGAGCTGACAAAGACATGCTTTCTGCTCATCCAAGAACTGTGCAGGCTGAAACATTCCCATGTCCTTGTCAAAGAAGAGGAGCTGACTTGTTCCACCTGATCAACAAATAATATTGCTTCATGTCTGACCAGTATCACACAGTTCTGGGCCGGCCACACTTCATGAGGTTTATCCTAATACTGGTTTTAATCCCTTAAAGTCCATCTTTGGAGTGCCAGAAGAAAGCTGACTTTTCCCAAAGGCTACAGCTTTCTCCACCTCACTTGGGGACCTTCCTGACCACAGAGCTCATTGGAACAATGGTGAAGATTATGAATATCTGTCTTGAAGGAGTAGGTTACACACACAAGGGATTATTGACTTCCTGTGTTCTACTGTGACTGTGTCCTTTCTTACCAGTACATTTATTCCAGTTTATCACAAATTTTATATATATATATATGTGTGTATATATATATATATATATATATGTATATATATATTCTTCAAGAATATGAGAGTAGACAGAATAGGAAAATG
Organism: Cinclus cinclus; assembly: GCF_963662255.1. NCBI lineage: Eukaryota > Metazoa > Chordata > Aves > Passeriformes > Cinclidae > Cinclus > Cinclus cinclus. Next base: position 49,862,593 of record NC_085047.1, read on the forward strand.
TTAGGGATATTTTGGACACCACAGGCCTCTTGAGAGAATTTATTCTTTGGTGATGGTATGTACATTCATGCACTGGTCAAAGAAAATGTCAGGATTCCATTTGTTTTATTTTGTATCTGAAAACTATATACTCTGCTCCTTACCACAACTTTGCCTTGCCTTGCCTTGCCTTGCCTCTCTCCAGCCACCTTCTTGGGGTCATAAGAAACAGGACCAGACCAGGTCCTGACCTATCTGCCCTCCTACCCCATCACTGTAAGGAGGGAACACAGTGTTTTGCAGCAGCTCCCCTTTCCAAATGTGTTCATCACAGACTGGCACATCTACCTTTGTCACCATTCAGAATAGGGAAAATCCTTGGGTAATCCCCTCTTCATAATTGCAGTAAGTGGGAAAACATCTAACACAGATGTATCCACCCCCACATCAGTCTTCAGCATAAGAAGCAGCTGCAGCAGTAACTCCAGAGCCTTTCCTTGCAATGGTGGTCCTTGAAAAGCAGATATTCCCCTTCCTTGGGTATCCACTCATTACAGTTTGCTTGGCAGGGACAGGGCCCTATCCTGAATCTCTCTCCTGGCAAACTTGGTGCAAACAGCTTTCATGTCTATGCCTTTCTTTCTCATTCACTGACCACTAAAATAGGCGATCCTGTGCCCCGACAGGAGCCTTCCATGCTTTCCATGGTTCCCTGAAGAATGAAGGAGGCTTAGAACACTTATTTTTGTCCTGCATGCAAGAAAGGGTCAGGGCAAGGCTGACAAACAAAAAGTAAGACTGGAGTCTGTTGTATTTTTTCTTCATCTGGCCAGTGACTCATTTGGCACTGCTGTCTTAGCTCAAAATTAAAACTTAGATATGATCCAATTTGCAACCCATAGAAGGAGGCATTTTCCTCTCTCTGTTCCAGGACTCTCCCAGTAGGCCACAAAGGGTTCAGCAGATAGAATGTTTTCTGTGCTGTGTATAATGAAATTATATTCACCACAGTTTCTACTGGGAGTTTTGAACCCCAGGTTTATTTCTTAGACAGCCACCAAAGATTTTATTGACAGAACAAATAATTAAAGAGAGAATGGAGAATCTAGTCTAATGGGTATATGTATCTCAAAGGAGATAAAATGATAGGTTTTAGTCAGATCATTTTTTAGGGATTGTGTCACAGAGAATATATGATCAATCATTGAGAAAACATACATGAAGCAAAGGTTTTTAGAAGTTATGCCTGCTTACCCATATCAGAAATTCCTTAAACGACTCAAAAATTGAATAATTACCCATTAAAATAATTAGAAATGAAGCATTAAAGAAGGGTAATACAATGTGAGCTGTCAGCCTGTGTGATACATGTGTGATTGAACTCTCTGGGTGGATCCATTTTCTAGTTACAATGAAGCCTGTGCTAGCAGCTACCATTCTTACACAGCCACTGATTTCAAAAGAACATCCAAATACAGCCCTGTTATTCCATATTTTTTTCTAAAAAAATTCTCAGATAATTCACTAGTCTCCAGGGCAGCGATTTTGCACAGGCTTCAGGCTACTTGTACTTTGGAGAGTCCTGGCTGGTATTTTCAGAACATCAAAGCTTGAATTCCAAATTTGAGAGCAACTTCACAACATTAGAAAAGTAAATTAAGCACTTTGAGATGGCGAGTGGCTCTGTAGCAATATATATAAAAATACAAATATAACTGCAGTCAGGAAGTCTTTCCCCTTGAGGAATTACATTCATAACCAGAACACAAAATAAATCAGCTCATGATAAAGTGGAGCAATCAGCTCATTCTCCAGCAGGCAGATTAATCCAGTTCCATGAACTATAGTTATGTCACCCATCTACATTCTCCCTGTTTTAAGCACCTGTGTATGAGGAAGGACAGCCACTCACAAGAGCCAAATAATGTCCTGAACTTCTCACAGGGGACCAGTGATTTCAGAAGGCAGTAAAACCCTGGATGGTGCTAATCACACTGATAAAGCCATTACTTTCAGGGAACATTTTTCCAGAGTAAAAAGCCCAGAGTCCCATTCTAGGAACTGATACATTAAATAAGGTTCATGTCTTCACTTCGTCAATGATTCATGTAAGGAGGTTTTTTAGGGTTCAGAACCAATAGTTTAGGCTCTGTTTAATATTTTAGACTCAGAGAAGAGCTCATTTTTCTCTTCAGTGTTTTTCTCCTTAATGCTTAGGTAAACATAATGTATAACAATATTCATGTACCAAAACCAGATTGGCTTATCAGCTCTCCTCAAAATGTGTCTGTCAGAGACTTTGGCACAGGACCCCATGTTTAATTACAGCCTCTGCCCTTCAGTTGTTTTAATCAAGACATGACAGAGATAAGTGCCTCAATGCATCTTCCCATCCTTCCCTTCCCATCAGCCACTATCACCACAGGAATAGCTGCAAAATTGGTCAGAGTTCTCCAGGTTATTCTCCCTCCCCTTAGTTTACTGGAAAATACTTGTTGATCTGCACAGTTTTACATAGGTAATTTAATGCATTTAATCTGCAGTTATGCAAAGGATCTGTTTGTACAAAGCCTTTTGTGTGTGGAGCTGCCATTGACGCTGGTCAGCTGCAGAAAATTTAAATACTCAGAATTTCATGAACTCTGTATAGAAAATAGAAGTGAGTCTCCAAGAAAAGAAGAAAAAACTCATTTTGGACAATTCCAAAAGAAACATTCCAGCATCTTGACTCAGTTGGAAAGTAATAAGATAATCTAGAAATAAGATTCAAAATCTAGCAGGAAAGAAAGGATCCAACTGCTAAGAGAAACAGGATGATGTTTCTGATGCTTGCAGGAGATGCTGTTATATAACACATTCTGGTGTAATGGAGAACAACTAGATTGTTACTGTGATACTAAATTCTGTTTTAATAAATAACCCCTATCTTTTCATTCATTTACAGCTCTACCTGCTCTCTTTTCTTCTTTCCTTGCTTGTCATTGTCCCCTCATACACATTCCAGGCAGGTCTGCTGTAAATCCTTTTCATCACACTGTCACATTTATTGACATTTCAAGGACATTTCATTTGAAATGTTAAGAAAAACAGCACTTTGCAGCCTTCCAGGAAGAAGCATCTATGGCTGTCAGCATTTGAGCTAATGTTGTCCCATCTCCAGCAGGACCCAAATCCTGAGGAGTAAGATCTGGAAACAGAAATATCAGAAAAACTTCTAAAGGCCCACACACGGTTTTGTTCTATCTGTGACACCACTTCATGGCAACAATTCACTCACAGCTTCCTGCTGTAATTTAGCACAAGCTACCTCATTATTTTTTGCCTGGCTTGTCTGTAGTTTTACCCTTCCACCTGCAATTATGCTCATTCTTTGCATCCCTTGTTGCTTCCTCAGCATGCAGCTCTCCCGAGTTCCTCTTCTTCCATTATTATTCACACCACAAACTCACTCAGAAGATTGCATTCAAAAATTATTGCTTTTTTAGATTATCAGCACCAGATCCTCCCTGATGTTGTTTGTAGGAGTCTTTGAAAATTAACAGCTCGAGGCCATTGATGGTGTTAGAGGATACGGATCACTGTCGTCAAGCCCACAGTGTTCTCGCATATAGGGACTACTCTTCCACTAGGTAAAAATATGTATCAATAGATAAAAAGATGGTGACACTGTCAATATGGAGTCTAAACAGCAAGGAGGAAAAGGAGAACCAGCCCTTGAACTATGAGATATATGATAAGGAGAATAATCAAAGGTGACCTCTGGTAATGGAGTGTGTAATGTGGGACTTGGAAAGGTTTGGAGAAGATGGTGGAAACCAGAAGGTAGAGCAGGCCCTTAATCTTTGTGGCCACGTGGATGGAGAAGGCTGGTGCAGCTGCGCACAAGTGGAGCCCCATGGGGACAGCTGTGCTCCTCTGCAGCTGCTCAGCACTGGGGCTTTGCTGTTGAACCCCAGCTGTGGCATGGGTTCTCCTATGTGAAAGAATGGGTTTGTCATACTCAGCTTTCCCTGTTCAAGGAATACCATTTGCAAAGCAGAAACATGATATGGCACAGAGTAAAAGCCCTTATTCAGCTTTGATCTGCTGGAACAGCAGTATCTGGCAACTGCAAAAAACAAAAGAACAAAAATATACCACTGTAGACTGACTAGATACCTGTGTCTCTAGTTATTATTTCACTGCTTTAAAATAAAAGAAAAAAACTAGCCCAGTTATGGGATCCAGATTTTCTTGATCTGCTCAAAAGTCATTTCCATGATGATGCATTTTGCTTTCCCATCATATCCTCCTCTGTGTGAATCCTGTCCTTGTAACAACCAGCACCACTTGTCATGGATATCAGAAAGGAGTGATTCAAGGACTGCCATTTTTTCCTCTCTCTCTATCAGTCTTCCCTCAATTGCTTTGTTTCTTTTTTCATTTGAAAAAGAAAAATCACATGATTGATGATATGACAATGTGAGATTCACTTTGATACCCACCCTCTGGAATCGCAATGAAATTGTGCAATTATGGTCTTCAACAATATGCCATTGATGGCCTTTGAAAGTGGGACAAAAAAGTCAATAAAGTCTCATGTCTTCAGAATGACTTCTCTGTTGTTTTTTCATATTTGTCCTGTGGGATGTTTGGCAATTTGTCACACAAGCACACATAACCAAGTTAACTTATCACACAGAGTTCTTTAAAATAATACTGGAGGAATTCAAGGATTTTACTTAACACAATATTGTGAAGAAACACATCAGGGTTCTGTTTGCATTAGCTATAATTCCCTAATGTCCCAGTGGGTCTGTTCAGCTGGAGCTTGCAATTAAGCTAAAGTTGTTTATGCAATAATTAAGTTTTTAATCATGGATATCTTTTAGAGCTCTGTTTGTGGAAAACCATTATTTAAGAATGAACCCATGTCCAGATAAATGGTTGTCTTGGGTTATACAAATGTCTCAAAAAGTGACTAAGATGATACTGAGGTAATTTTCTATGATACCAGCAATTGTCACTGGTGTCTCCTGGGGAGTCTACATTTGAGAGGGTAATGAGCAATTCAAAGCCCTATTTTCCAGCATGCCCAGACCCTGCCTGCTTATGTGGTCTGTAAAGAGAAGCCATCAAAACACCCTAGGGAGGTTCCAGTATGGTTTGAACACAGACCTGGCTCCTCACAGTCTATATAGAGCCAACACTGGGAAGTCTGACATCTAAACCACTTTTTTGTGTATCAATGTCATAGGAAGCATCTGAGCAGTACACTTAAGGGTTCAGCCACCTGTTTTATTAATGCTTAGCCCTTGGTAGCATTGTTCACTGGACAAGTTTGTTCGTAAATAACCATACAGGTTGGTTTTATTGCAGATTGTTTCATCTTTACCGCCTGTGTAGAGCAGGATTCCAGCACCACAAGCCTCTCCAGAGAGTGAAAACCCTCTCTGTTGGCTTCCAAAGTATCTCGGCATTGGCATGAAGTTGTAAGTCCTCAGCATCCTCCAGCTGGTGCAGCTCAGTCTACATGATTTGCACTTCCTACTGCAGAGGTGCTGGACACAACATTTCCACAGCCAGCAAAGCAGTGCCCCAGCAATCTCTGAGACCAAAAGCACCTCCAGGGTTTTCATTTGGGAGGGAGCTGTGTTCCTGGGGACAGCTCTCCACAGCATTGGCTCTAACTGTGCAGCAACGTTGCTGGGCCAAATCTTCAGCTGTTGCTCAGTGTCTCTTTTGGGCTTGTTTACCTTTACAAATAAAGAGCAAAACAGAGACAACAAGGTAGAACAAAAACAGTCTCTGCCCTTTCTTTGAACAATGCATGAAATCATAGCGACCTCACCCTCACTGAAGGCTTTCTGGTGTTACCTTAATAAAAATAATTATCCTAATTGCTCACTATGAGTATTCCAGGTCAACAATAGTTGTGTCTTATAAATGAAAGCATAAATTTAAAAAAATAGATGAAGCAACTAGTCTTATAAAAAGAATCTAAACATTAAATCGAACATCACAGTAAGACGACATGAAGAATGTGGCTGTAGCATCAACATCAAACATCACAAGTTAAAAGTATTTTTTTAGTACTAGAATTTTCATCAGTTTCACAAGCCTTTTCATCCTGTTTGTGCCCTGATCTCCCCTGAAAAAGCTAGTGTCTCAAAATGAGGGCTTTCAGGGTCCATGTGCCACCTTCACAGCACCCGAAGCTGGTTATGGTACCAGGAGCTATCCACATCCAGTGGAGAATACCCATTCCTCTGAGTGAAACACTAACAACATTGAAAATTCAGTGCTATAGCTCTCTCAAATGGTTATTTTCTGCCAAAATACTGACCATGACCTGGGATTGTTCAGTCTGGAGAAACTGAAGCTCGGGGGGGGGGGGGGGACCTTATTGCTCTCTACAGATATCTGAAAGGAGATTGTAGCCAGGTGGGGTCTCTTTTCCCAAGTAACAAGTAACAGGACAAGAGAAAATTGCCTCAGGGAGATCCATGGGAGATTTAGGTGGGATTTTCGAAAAATTTCTTCATGGAAAGGGCTGTCAAGCACTGGAATAGACTGCTCAGGGAAGTGGTGGAGTCACCATCCCTGGAAGTATTTAGATGTGTAGATGTTTGAAGGACATGGTTTAGTATTAGACTTGACAGTGCTGGGTTAATGGCTGGACTTGATGATCTCAAAGGTCTTTTCCAACTTAAATAATTCTGTGATTCTGTTTCACCTTGAGGACCACAGCAGAAGAAGCAGACCGCACTGCAGCAGGGGGTGTGCCCTGGCAGGACAATAGCAGTGTCTGCAGTAGCCCGTGGTGATGGGGGAGAAGTTGGCAGAGCAATGAACTCCATGTGTGTGTTGCGGTGCTGGGCAGGCCTGCATGCCCTCCACTGGCACGGTGGGTGGAAAGCCTCATGTGAAGGCTTGGTGAGCCCTGGGCACTCACCGAGGGTCCCAGCGGGCTCAGGGCAGCCCCTGACCCTGCACACGCAGCCCCACTCCACCTGGGTTCAAGGGATGGTAGCTTTAGAACAGCGCTGGGTGATGAGGCACAGGAGGCAAAAGGAGGTTTGTTTTGGTGAGCCAGGAGTCCCATCAGTCCCACAGCTCTCAGTCTCCCTGGGAATTTCCACTCGGAAGCAGAAATAGGGCTTATTAACCCTTGCCTTATTCATACACATCTGAGTTCTGATGAGTTGCCTTGCTGCCAGTGACCACGTACATTGAGTGCATCTTGCAGGGGAGCCCCTCTGCAGAGCAAACTTTATGAGTTCCTAATTTTAAAGCACATGTGTCTGTGACTTCACTCTGTTCTTGCTTCTTTCTGCAGTATGTCACTGCCAGAATGATCCAGCCATGTAACAATAGAGGCCCCTATCTAAATTTCACCCATTATGAAAATTTTAGGCCACAACATACCTTCAAGAACATATCCTTTTATGTAACCAGTCATGCTCTGGTATGAGTCAGTCCGTGAATCACAGGAGATATACCTAAAAACCCAACTAGACCACATTCTGTTCTGTATTGTTAAAGAATTATTTTCTGTCATATCAAATTATTCTATTCTTTCAGCTTGTTATGTTTGTCCTCCCCTCTCCCAATTACTTCATTTTTTTTCCTTGTAAGAGTTGCTTATTTGTCCCTGGCTGCAGGCACATGCTGCCACAGGTCCATGTGCCGGTGTGTTCCCCTTTTCACTGGACTCAAGGGTGCATGTGGGACCAGTGGGAATCCTCTCAAAGGCTGGGATACTCTTGTTTCTTATGAATGCTGCAGCAATGCCCAGACATGCTTGCCAAGACAATGTAAAAATTGCATACATAATACAAGTATGCTTTGAAGAACTGCAATGTGGAATCCCAGCTGGGGATCTTGTGCAATCTCTCTCTCTTCCTAAAGGGAAGCTTCATGCTGGAATATTTTGCTGCAGAGAGCCTGAAGTTTGTCAAGGAGTAAAGTATGAGTGCACCATCACACTGAGGTGCACAAGGACTGCCTATGCTGGGGGTCTGTGGGCCATGAAGGACATGTATCCTTGTGGCTGTGTGCCTTGGTCCAGATGGGGTGAGCCCATGCAAATGCACATCTGGGACAGCAAACTCCTGGCCAGGGCAAGCAGCTTTGCTGCTCATGAGTGCAGAAAGTTGATTTTCCTGGTGGTAAATATAGTTTTTCCATGGAAAGCAACTCTCTGTGTGATGCTGAAATGTGGAAACCAGATAGAGGAAGAAACAAAACACTAGGGATGGGGAAAACGTTCTCTCTTTTTTTTTTTTTATGCAGTGCTAAATCAATTTACATTCAGCCCTCTTCTGGCCAAGTTTTCAAGATGAACTGGCACAATCACGCTGGAGAGGGAGACAAACAGCTTTCTCACAAGTGCTTCAGCATCCGTCTTTCCATCCCTCAACAACTAACCTAACTGCAGAGTGGAGATCAGCTGCAGGAGGAGTTATCCCATTCATTTGGCAGACATAGGAGTCCAGGTAGAGAAGAAGAGTTCACTCCTGCCTAGGCACAGAAGCCATCTAGGCATACTCCAGCCAGGGGCAAGCCCAGATGGGACCAGGCTTATCTCATGCTGCAGCTCCAGCAGGACTTTGTTTTTCCATTTTTGCAAACCATTTGCCCAAACCCAAGTTCATTTTTGCCTGCAGGTTTGGAGGAAGGCTTCCCCCCTCAGCAAGGTCTCCCCTCCAGCACACCCAGCCTTCATAACCATATTCAGCCAAGCTGCCAGCCCTGTTCTCCTTTCTTCTTGGACTGCTTTTGTGGGCAAAACACAAAGAAAAATGGGTACCTCTTCCCATGCTGGATGAGCTCCCTGTCCCTCCTCACACTGCTGAGCTGGTGTTTTTCCCAGGCTGTGGCTGCAGAGGGATGGGGAGGGGGCAGACATGGCTGGGCAGCACTGGCTGCCTCTCGTGTTTGCATCACGGTGTCCAGGGAAACAGAAGGAAAACAGGGAGTGTGCAAGCCAGAAACTAAAGCTAGTGAGAGTAATTAGCACTGTGCAGGAGCTGGAATTGCCATTTTCATGGGGAATTCCCGAGTTTTGTAATGGACTATTATTCTTTGCTGGATCAAAACCAGAACGTTTTTGAATTTCCTATAAAACTAAACTTGGGAAAGACAAATAGATCCTTTGAAACTTGTCAAGTGTTTGTTATCATTTCAACAACTGACGGGGCTTTTTTATATTAGATGAATTTCAGAACGTGTTGCCTCACAGAAGATTAAGCCAAGTATTTCCCCATGCAAGGGTTGAAGCAAAGTAATTTTATTACTTTGATGCAATGCTTCCTTCCTTGCTTCCAGGATTTTTCTCTAGAAGTTCCCTTGAAAATTTCCTTTAAAATTATCATTCTCCTGGAAAAAGGAATAATAATTCGTTCTGTTTTACTACTGCTATCAAAGCTAAGCAATTGCAGCCATAAGTGTGTCTCTGTCACTTCCTGAATCTTGAAAAATAGCCCTATGGAAATAAAACAGATGTTTTTTTCCCTTTCTCCTAGGTTTTCTTGAATGCCACCTGTCCTTGGAAGGGCTGGAGATATCCCTGGTGGCATCTGGGAAGGGGACCAGCACCGGCCCAAGCATCCCTCCCATCCCAGGGTCCTGACTAAAGAGAAAGAGGGACATGCAGACAATCTATTGTAGGACTACAACAATTATTCAAGCTGGGACTGACTTAAAATTTGATGACTGTGGGAGCAGAAACAAAATTCAAGCTCTGAGCAGCTGCCTTTGACAGGCTGACAGCTTAATCTTGGAGAAAAGCAAACCCTGATGGATCTATCAGCCAGGCCAGCTCTGCACATGTATTTAGGCTACATGTTTTCAATAAGAAAAATATACAAACACTTTATCCATGTCCTTAGTTTTCCATAAATCATGGTCCTTCTGCAGCGAGGAGGTTTCTGCAAACCCAGGTGCTCACACCACAGAGTGCACCTCACTAGTGGTGAGAAGGAAGGAGGTCCATGATTTTGGGGTGTCTCCCCCCAGAGCAATTGGTAGAATGAGATGCACAGCCTGCATTGGCTTGTGAGGTGCTGCTTTCATTTAATGAATTTTAAATAACTACGTTCTCACTTGATGCACTGCTTCCCATCCCAGTTTTCCCTGGTAGCTGTGCCCAAAGGCACAGCCCCCTCTGGTTTTGGGGCATCCTGTTGGAGAGGGACCACTCCTTCAACAATGTAAATCAAAGTTCTTGCTTTCTTTCTTGCCCATATTTGTTGCTTCAACTAAGTCATTCCCATCTGAATTCCTGAAAGCCAAATATCCTGACCTACATAAGACACTTCTTTAATCTTTAAGAGAAAAGCAATGGGATTATTTCTTTGTGTATGTGCCTCTGTGTTTGTATGAACTTCTTTTCTTCATTTTAATTATTCATTTAATACCCACTGCCCTTTTGCTGCTACCTGAAGTACACTTCAAAACTTCAAAACATGAGCTAGGTGTACAGAAATTTCAGCATAAATCAAAGTGAAGATGAATCTCAGAAAGCCATAAAAGAGCTGCATGGAGAATCTTCCATAAATATCCCCACTCACAGCAGGTAGCTGTGATGCCCCATGGCTCCTCCCTGGTAACAAAATATCTTTGGAAGAATGGTGCTCTTCCAGTACCAGCCCCACTCCAAGGATTACAGTGGGATGTAGGTGCCTAGACAGTCTGAAGAACTGTTATTTCACAGGCTTCGATAAAATATTCAAGCCTGTCCATGAAGAGTGTCCACCAAACACACAAGGGACCATGAGTGCACTCCAGTGTCTTGGCTGTGAGTAGAGCTGGAGGAGAGTGCTGGATTCTAATCCTCTCCTCAGGATGTGACAGCTCCCTCCAGTTCCCCACCAGCCCTCCCAGGGACCAGCAGTGCCTCCAGCACCTGGGTGAGAGGTGCTCTTTGGATGGGTTGAGTTTTAAACCCTTCTATAAATTAGCTGAACCAATAAAATGGTGATGGGTTTCTATTTTGTTTTCCTCATCCATCAGCTCAGTAGAGGTTTCCCTCCATCCTGTTGGTATTGGAGAAGCCTCCCTTGCCTTCAAACCATTTATCTCAGTTTTGCTTTTCACTGCTTGACCTCTGCTCAACATTCTTCTATTTCTAGCACTCCCATGTGCATTGCCATGTAAGGTACCTTTTAGGCAACATTCCTGACATGTATCCAAGTCATCTCAGCTGTCTTTTCCAACACTTCAGTAACAGGGCAACTTCTCCAATTAGCTGTTTCCCTCATCACATCATCTTTTATTTTCTGCAGCTCTAGCCCATCTGGCTTCTCTCTGTGGTCCCCATCCCTGAGCTGCTGCTGTTCTCATGCTCCACATCCACATCCACATCACCATTCAGTGAAGCCGTCTTAAACACACACATTCCTGACTTTGGCAAAATGTTGGGAGTGCACTCCAGTCCTTGCAGTTGCTAGAATTGTTCCTCTCCTGGTTGCCAGTTTTGCAGCCCTTATCACTTCCAGTAGCTCTCCACCAGGTTTTTCAGCTTGTCCTCCCTCTCCACCTCCCAGTTCAATCTTTGCCTCTTCCTGTTGGTTTCCATTTGACATGATTTTCACCTGCATGTTGAGCCTCTGTCCAAACTTTCTGATCTTGCAGTCTCACCTTGTCCTTTATTCCCTGCAGGCATTTTTTCATCAGTGGTGCCAGTTCATCAAGATAGCTGAGCTGGGAAAGTGGCAATGAATAATTTATCTGACAGGTGTAGCTCCTTTGTGTGCCATGGCATAGCCCTGAGTAGCTTGTGTTTCCCTGGACTGCTTCCAAGTCCTAGCCCCATTTAAAAGTCTGTTAATCACTGAGAGTTTTATTACTCACTCACAGGCTCATCTTCCTGGGGGAAGCCAAGCCCTGGATCTCACCAAGTCCCACCTGGGTCTTTCACCCAGGTCCAGCACTGGTGGCCAAGCAATTTTCCCTCCACAAGCACCTCACTGCTGCTGTCTTCCACTGGAAGAGGCATTTGAAGAGATTCCCCTAGGGGTGGAAGATCTGGTTCCCATACACCTGTAGAGACAGCATGACCATTCCTCATCACTGAGCATGAAGAGCAACATGGCTGGTCTGGGTGAGCATGTGTGGCAGCTGTCTCCCAGAGGGATTTTGGGAGAACATGGGGCCAAGGGGCTGTTCGTGGCACACAGCTGGGAGCTTCCCCCAGCTCCCATCACGGGACAAACTCCTGATAGAGACTTCTCCATAATGAGCTGCAAGGGCTACCAGGTAATTTTAAAATCTAATTTCATCACCAGTTAAGCCAGAGAAAAGGTTGTCAGGAAGCCAAATAGCACAGCGAAATATCTGACTCCCAGAAATGTCAAGGATTATTCAGGGAAGCCTGTGTGCTGGCCACTTCTTTCTGAATGATCCTTGCGATGATAAATGGATATATAAACTGAGTCCAGCCCTTCCTCCCCTTGTAACCTTGGTCACAACAGACGGACAGACAGACAGAACTTATGCAAGGGAGAGAGCATCTCATGCATGCGTAGCTAATGGCTTGCCTTCAATCCCTGCAGGGATGGGATTTTATTCCCTTTTAACTTCAAGTGCTGCCTTTGCATAGGGACTGCAGTGGTGATTAATAGGAGGAAGAAGCCCATTGACCCAAACAAAAGCCCATTAGAGTAAATGGAAGCTACCCATTGATTTTTCTGCATCCTTCCTCCGTGGTCCAGTGAGAGAGGACAGTCCCTAGAGCTGGTCTGCAACCTGCAAGGCTGCTGCTGCTGCTTGGAAACTGCTTGGGTTGGGAAGGTGGGAGATGAAGGCTGGTTCAGATCCCCCCACCTTTGCATCCCCACTGTCCCATGCTTTGGCCCCAGCATATCATGACATTGTTTGCTCTGAAACTATGGGTACATGCAGTCACTCCACATTACTGAAGTCATCATAGTGAAGAACACTCATGGAAGAGGCTGTGCAGGCCCTGGGATGGGGGTAAAGCTGGGCATATAAACCCCCTAGGTGCGGTAGGATTTATCCCAGGGTGCTGCTTCACAGCTCACTGATTTGGAAAGGCTCAGGAAGGGAAAAAAGCTCCTGAAAGAGCAAGTCCTGGCAGAGGAAGGCTGCTTCTCTGAGGGATCTGAGGGGAGCACAGTCACATCACGCAAACAGATGTATGCACAGTTGACTCCATCAGCTGGGGTCAAAAGGACTTTCAGGGCTTCAAACCTGTGTTTTCTGGCATACCCTAATCTGGTTCACAGGAGGTCACCTGTCAAAACCTGGTCGTCTTGTTGTCCTTGAAATCTTCACTGTCCCATGGAAAACCTTCATTGTCACGTGGGAGCCTGGAGTTCCCATCCATGTCAGCTGGCACAAAAGCTACCGCTCCAAACAAATATAAGATGTATGCACTTTCTACATCATTGCAGACAACAAACTGCTTGCCTGGATATTCACAAATTGGAACAAGCATAATGTTAAAAAGGGAAGTAAAAAGACCAATGGGAACAAACACAAATGCTAAGCAACAGCAGAAAAAAAAATACTTGAAATACACTGAATACCATCCTGGGGCTGTTTTCTCTCCAGAAGAAAATAGCATTCAAGTCTCTAAATATTGGCTAGATGTTAGGATACAGCAAAATGGCATCTATAAGTCAGAGTAGGTTACTTTTCACCTGGGATCTGTTAAAAACGTTATTATAACAGTCTAGAGAAAGTTAAATTTATTAAGCCACCGGCTCTTGGAGCTCAGCCTGCAACATAGTTTTATTCCCATAAAACCAGTGATGTGGCAAAGCAAACCCTGGTAATATCTAAATGTGCTTCCCCCTGCAGTCTCACTGTGAGGATTATGATGCTTGGCAGCTGAATACGTAGTGTGTTTGAATTTATGAGATTTGGAGTTACTTCAGGGTAAAATCTCACAAAGATTTTTTTTTAAAGAACCCTGTATGTTTAAAGGGTCAGAAGAACAGAAAAGAGGATAAATGAGGCAGGAGTTATTCTTAGTTATTAAAAGAAAAAAAATTCAAAATGGAAAAACCCTTCTCACTTTACTCACTGCAGCATGGAGTGAGTCCATGAACCCAGGGTGCCCCGAGTACGGAGAGCACATCCATAGGAGAAAAAGGGAGCATTTGTGTCCTTGTTCTGTGCCACGTGGTGCCCTGGCCTCTGTCTGCCATGCTTTGCACTCACTGGCAATATAAATCAGGATTTCCCAAGCAATAGGAATTGAAATAGTGAACCTGTGGCTGCCTAAAGGCAGGCAGAGCCCCAAGGCAGGGGCAGGCAGGGAGGGAGGTGAAGGGCCTGGCTCCTCTGACCTCACAAAATGCAAATGCATTGCCCTGATTTGACCACAGGGAAACAGGGGGAAATAACTGTGCCCTCCAGACCAGCCCCAAGAAGCTTCTCCCCCACCTCTGCCTTTCCTGGCTGTCCAGTACAAGTTCCACTTTGCAGGCAGTGGTTTTCCTGGGAAGGGCAGAGGAAGAGAAGGCAGATTTCCTTGAGAACTGGGTCCAGAATCTTTTCACAGCAGAACTCATGTCCTATTTCCCACGCCTCTCCCCAGCTGGCATCCATCTACCCGGCAACTCCAGTGGGAGGCAAGCCACCTTCTTGTGCTGGTGTCATGCCCCCAGCTCCTTGTGTGGCCATCAGCGGATTGCACTAGCAATGAACAGCTTGGCTCACACTCCTGCCTTCCCCCTCTGGGTCCCCAGACCTCTCACACAGCCATCCATCACTCCCAACATCACCTGTATGATCTCTCCCTGCTGGGACCAACACCTGCCTGGCAGATTGAGATAGAGTGGATCAGTGGCATCAGGAGCTGCTGAGGGCAAGCAGACCCAGCTTGGGTGCCTGGCTGGTGAGACAGATGCCTTGTGTGAGTTTATGGACCTCATTTCCTCAAAAATCTAAGCTAAAATTAAATGTTTGTGCCATGACAGCAGTGGTTTCTATGATAATGTGAAAATGTTGCTCTGGGCTCACTGCACGTCCTGGGCAAGTGAGAGCAAAAGGTCAAATAATACCCAAATAATATCCAGCAATAAAGATCTCCTGTTAACACAGACTTTCTTATTTCTATGGCTGACAAAGAAATCCATCCCCGAGCACTGAAGCAGGGTTACAGAAAATAAGGATGGAAAAGCCTTTAAATAGGAATTCAGGCTCGTGCTCCTCAGCTGGCACCCATGGCCCCAGCTCAGCCCCAGGGTAGGGGTGTCTGACTGCTGCCCACTGGCTATGCATCCACTTTCCCTCCATGCTTCTGGTGGCTTGGGGAGCCTTCCAGAGACACCCTCATGGCCAGCAGGCACTGGTCCCAGCTCACCTACTGCTCATGCTTGCTCAGCTTCCCTGAAAAGAGTCAGTGAAGCCTTACTTAGATGAGCCTCCCTTGCAGAAAAAGCTGTGTTCCATCTGAATCCATGACAAAGCCTGTTCTGCAATTTTTTTCCTTCTTATTTGGGAGAGAAGGGCACAAGTGACCTGGAGCAGTAAGGCTGGGGTGCAAGACTTGTCCATCCCTTTCTAAGAGACAGCACTGCTGCCTGCCAGCTCATTCCAGGCACCATCTGTGGAATGTTTCTCACTTGAGGAGAAGAGCAGAGTGATCCTTCTCTTGCTGTGTTTCCTTCTGCTCTGCCTGGCAATGGCCAAAGCAAAACAGCACAAACAACATGCAGGTGGTGCCCAGCCCAGTACCCCCTGAGCTCTCTGCAGCTGCAGCTTTCTGCTCTTCACCTCTCACTCTCCCTTGCCAGGATAGAGAGGGACACCCAAGGTGCTCCCCGAAGAGCACACCTGCAGCACCACACAACAAAGATGAGCAGGGGCCCAGGGAAAACAGCCCATCACCTCTACTCCAAGGGTAACTTATGCCAACCCTCCCTTTTCTCCTTAGAGGAAGGCACAGGAGGCTTTGCCCTACAAGGTAATGACAGCCTTTTATATCCATGGCACTAAAAGAGATAGAAAAGCAAATTAAAAAATACCATTAAGAGACATGAACAAGACCAGCATCTCCTGTGTCCCGCCACAGGGTCAACACGCCAGAGCAGGAAGAGGGATGCTGGGGCCATGCCAGGAGCAGCAGGCAGGGAAGGGGTCTGAAGCCCCTCTGAAACTTGCCTCTGGCAACTTCAGTTCAGTGAAGCCTGTTCAGGAGCCCAAATACCTTCTTTTTCTTCAGAGCTCAGCTGTGGTTCTGCACCACTGCACAGAGATCAGTCTCGACAAAATATACTCTAAAAAATAGATGGGCAAAACCCAGGGGCGGTTCCTCAGGCAGGGAAAGGGTCACTGTTCATCCTTCCTTTGCTTTCCTGCAGCCAGCATTCTCAGTGCTGCCGGGGATGTGTGCAGCCTCCCCTTTTTGTTTCACTGCAGTCTGCTGGTGCTGCCGAGGAGGCAGCACCACTGCACAGAGGAGCAGGGAACAATGTCCTGCAGCCACCACAGCCAGCCGTGCCCTTCTCTGCAGGCTGAGAGTCAGCACCAAGCTGCCCTTCTGGTCTGGAGCAGTCTCTGCCATCATGAAATAGACAACAAATATAAGTTTTTCATATAAGCAAAATTACACCCCAGGATGAATTTCCTCCCATTTTCTCCCTCTTCTTCGTGGTTTATAGGAGGTGAAGCACATGCTGTACCCTGACACTCATGTGCTGCCTTCAGGATGCTCTCCCATGGCAAGAATATGCCCATCTATCAGGGCCAGACAAGGGCACACTAACAGGCTTTCCGTGTTCCTGAAATCACAAAGGAGCACATACCCCCTGCCAGGAGTCCTGGTTGGCTCCTGCTAAAAACCAGGGACACCAGAAGATGGAAGTGGCTCTGTTAAATGGCAGGGACAAGGGGAAATTTCCTGGTGTTCAAGCAGAAGCCTCAGCCGAGGGATTTTGCTTTTCAGCCAGAATTTCACCTGACTGCAGCCATCCTCCTGGCTCCCCTTTGACATGAATCTCGGTAGACATCTCACTCCTGTAATTGGATAATTATGTCAATTATGAGGGTGAGAGGAAATTTTTAAGCTTGTACGTGCCAGTACAGCCTTCTGGAACCAACCTCTCACCACACAGCCAATGCCTGTGTCTCAGGATGCCTTCTGCATCAAGGATGAAATTCACCCATAGAAGAGATATGTCAGAACAAACTATATGGGCACACATGGTCTGTGGTTGGGGAAGGGCCAGGGCTGAGCTGCTGTCCTGGTTTAGGGAAATAAAGTCACCCTAGGACAGCTATGCCCCACTCATCCCCTGCTGCCTGGTTTGGAGATGCCTCTGGGTCTGTCTGAGCCCACTGAGGCTCAGGGCTGCAGCAGTGGGAAGCTGCTGTCTCTGTCCCTGAAACTCCACCAGGAGTGGCTCTGCTGCATAAACTGCTGTGAAATAGACGTTTTTCTTTTTTTGCCCTTTCCTTACAAGCAGGCGAGCAAACCATTCGATCCTGTGAAAGCTGTGGTGTGTGCCACACACCAGTCCCTGTCCCTGCTGGGGGGGCTGGGAGCAGCACCGCAGGTCCTGGCAAGGGCAGAGAGTGGAGGGGAAGGCAGCAGCCTCTGGCATGGGGTGCACACCCGGGGGGAACTGAGTGCAGCTCAGTAGGGTTCTCCTCAGGCATTCTGTGAACATTATATCAAAATATAATCTAAAGTTATCAGACTGCAAAATTCAAAAGCTCAAAATCCAGCCAAGCAGTAGCCAAAACACCGTTTAGCGAGTAAAAGTGTCTTCAGTCACCTCTGCTGCCCGCTGTAGGATGGTAACTGGGAATTACAGCACAGCCAGGGACAGGAGGGGGATCCAGCACTGCCC
Organism: Cinclus cinclus; assembly: GCF_963662255.1. Lineage (NCBI taxonomy): Eukaryota > Metazoa > Chordata > Aves > Passeriformes > Cinclidae > Cinclus > Cinclus cinclus. Next base: position 49,880,379 of record NC_085047.1, read on the forward strand.
CCACCTGTACCTTCCAAAATAAACACTGGATTTCCACTGCATGGGCTTGTAGTGAAGGCTGGGAGCACTTTTGGTCAATTGTAAAGAAGGCTTTTTCATTCATTAGGAGTTGCATTCTTATTACGCCACCAATGGCAAATGGGGATATGACAGGGGCTGGAGTGGCAGTGTGAGTTGCAGCTTCCAGGGACTGGGCTTTGCTGTAACAAAGAAGAAAAATGCCTTTGAACCAGCAGACTGAGTTGGGGCATGGGAATTCGAAGGTTTCTTTCAGTGCAACCAGCTCAACTGGCAAAGCAGTGAGCTCAGCAGTCTGCAGCAAGAGCAGTGAAGCCATGGTAGATAAGTGATCTCAGAAGGACAGGAAGGAATGTATTGATTTAGGGGCTTGGAGACCACTTTCATGCAGAGGATGCACAGGAAAGCCAGGGCTGTTTAGCAGAAACTGTAAATTATTTTTTTTTAATCTATGAGATAAATGCCAGAGGAACAAAATGGCCCAAGACAGGAAACGAACTGCCTCCTACTCCTGTCTCATTACCCATGCATTTTTTTGGCAGCATCACCTGGATTGGTGACACTGTTAAATGTAAGAGAGAAAATAAATTACCCATTTCAGACTGACCTTTCCTACATTTGTCTTAATGTGGATTGCCTGCCTTACTCCAATCTGGAAGGCAAGAGCTTTTAAGTATGCAGGAGTACTCATCCCCTGCCATCATTCCAGGCAGGGCCAGAAAGAGGCTTTCTCCTCCCCTTGCCCAGTGCATGCACATAACTGTTTTCTTTTTCTGCCCCCACGGAGCCTCCTCAGAGGATGCTGCAGCTATTCCTGCTCCTCCCATCCTCCCCAGGGCCACTTCAAAGAGCAGGACTGCTTTTTCCATAGTGACAACCAGGTTTGTACTTCTTTGTACAGGCTTTAAGCAAGGTTTCTGGAAAAAGTTATGAGTAAATAGCTTTTGGACCTAGCAGTCAGCCACATCATTTGGTATGACTGCTTACGCTGGAGCCATCTTCAATGCAAGTATCTCTGTGTTTTTCTTGTAATTGTCAGGAAATCATTTGGAAACAGATACACACCAAATAAGGCTGCTGCACGTGTGAGAGGGTAAATAATGCACTAGGCTATAGCTTGCAGATCTAACAATGGTTCAGCATTTTGTTCATCTTAGGACCCTTGGATACTTCGGGCAGGGGCCTCAGGAGATCTTTAGCCCAACCTGCTGCCCAGAGCAAGGTCAGCTTTGAGATTGGACAAGTGCCCTCTCTTGCCTCCTCCAGCTAATTTGTTAACAGTGTTAAAGAGGACAGGTCCCCACAGTGGCCCCTGGTACCCCACTTACTGGGCTGTGGGTAGAGCACAACCCATTATCCTCTGATCAGCCAGACGGGTTTTTGCTTTTACTCTTTAAGACAGCAGAGAATAGGAAGAGGATGGTATATTTGAAAAGCTGGTCTCTGGTGGCACTCCTAATTTCTCCTCTTCACAAATTTTGTCCTCTTCTCAGTAATTATTTAGAAGTGTGCTAACACTAGTCTTTGTGAGATCAGTAGCTTGCTTTCACAAAGAGTGGGCATGACAAAGATGAGGAAGAATAAAACAGAACCTGCGATGTGGTGCTATAACAGTCTGGGCAGATAAAAGTGTCCTCAGGCCCCACCCATGGCTGCCTCTGCACCAGAGCAAAACAAGCCACCAAGAGAAAGACTGCTCTCTCCTTCTACCCCCTTGCAGAAGTCCTCAGAGGAAAAGTGTGGGAGAGGAAGATTGTTTCAGCCTGCTGACTTACTCATATATCCAGGGGGATCTTCCTCCCAGAGGGACTTGACTCTGCTCTTGAAAAGGACAGAGGTATCCTGCATTCAGAAAAAGGACAAAGTACTTTCACTGGGAAACTTCCATTAGAGCTCTCACCATGTTTGGTATATGGGCCAAATGCAAACAGAAATGACTGGAGTCAACAGAAAACTTTCCATGAGCTACTATAGGAACAAGAGGAGGCCACATTTCTCAGTACCTTTTTCTTTTTGCTACTTCTCTCTATTGGCAGTCCTTGGAGACCAGCCAAGTCTGCTTCCAGTGCTCCTCATTTTTCAGCACACACCTAAAAATCAATACCCTTGCACTGGCTACTCCTGTTAGTGCATTATCATTTCCTGCAACAAGGATAGCTTGACAAAATGAAGTCTCAGCTAATTAAAGACTGTAAAACAATTGTGTTGACAACTGGGTCTCCAGCACTCTGTAAGCCATTTCAAACTATTTCTTCTGGAGGACACTCCAAAAGATCTTAGCTCCTTCATGAGTCCTTTTGCAGCTGCTACTCCTGTGTGGCGCTCAGTTAGGGCTCTGTCCCCTATCCATTAGGAATTGCTATGATTTTAAGGATGTGAGCATCATCCGGGTTCAATGGGCTGTGAGCCCTTTGCATCACTGTTGACACAAAGGCAGAGAAGGCTCCATCCACATGCAAATTTCCCATCTGTTAATGCTGAAACCTCCCTCATGGCACATGCAGTCCTTCATGTAAATGAGCATCAGCCTTTCTGATTTCCAAAATGTTTTCAGGAGAACAGGTGCCTGCTGAGAGAAGTACATGCAATTGCCAAACCAAATGGCTCCCAATGGCTGACCAAGGAACTTTTGAAGGGAAGGAAAGGAAACCGTGCAGCAATTTTCAGTTTGCTGATAAATCCCAGGGTAGTCTGGGCAGAGGAAGACCGAGCAAAATCTATCTGACAGCCATAGCTCTCCAACAGTCCAACAGGCCAGTTAAGCCTGACAGATTTAACAGACCAGTTTGCACAGCAGCATCATGTAACACATGAGCTTTGAGTACTCAGATAAGGTGGATCCTCAGGTTTTCAGACAGATGCAAAAAAGCACTGAGGGACCAACACAGTAGCGAAGCTAAACAGGGCAAAGTCACTACAAGCTCCTTTACTGTCTGCCCTTTCCCTAACAGAGGTATTAAGGCAGCTTAGGGTTGTATTAAGTTGCTCAGAGAAAAATCTCTCTTCCCTCCTTCTCAACACATGGTGAATAGAACCCTGCAGCTCAACATAAGACAAATGCAAAAGGCCCAAAACAGAGGGTGTGCTGGAAGAGCGTGGCTGTGGAACAGCTGCTGGTCAGAGCAGACAGCCCTCTGGTTTGGTCTTCAGTGCTCCAACATGTTAATTTACACCAGCCTGAAGTCAGTCATCACATGATTCACCTGCACACCAGCCCACCTTCCCATCTACAGACTAAAGCCTTTTCTAGATGGTCTCAGAGTACAGCAGTCTTATTTCCTCCTTCCCTGTGTGATGTGTGTGATGCAACATCTCTGCTGGTTTTGCTGAACCTTCCCTGTGATTGCTTAGTAATGACAGCACTGGCATAGCAGCTATTGCTCTGCACACAACTGCATCATAAAGATGCCTGCCTCATAGGAGGAAAGAAGATTGATTCCTGCTGCTGCAGCATGGACAACCAAATCCTGTAGTTGCCACATCAAAAAAAAATATAAAAATGTATATGAGTACACAGACCACTGGTACAGGATCTATGCAGAGACACAAACTGGGGAATTATTATAGGGTTTTCCTAAAGAAGTTCAGAGGACTGCCCATTAATATTTTCTAGATAGCACCTGAAAACCTGGCAGCCTCATCCAGGGTGTGATTGAGAGCCAGAGGTAGTGACCTCTGCTGCTGTCCATGTTTGGGCTAGCAGTCCCAAGAGGGAGCAGTGATGGAGTAGCCATAAGAAGGAAATTCTTCTTCTCACTACATCAGGACTGATGGCCCAACATTGCCAAGATGCCACATCACCCAGAAAGGTGATTTTTCATGTTGATCAAGTGAATTCAGTGCTCAAAAGAGGTTTGAAGAAGAGACATCACACAAGAAAAGAAGAAATTTTTGTTGAATATGATGTCAACATCGTGGCTGGATTTTCAGCCTAGAAATTAATAAGAACATTTTTTACAAGCTTCTGCATCTTTAGTGTATCATACACAATCATTTTTTTTCCAGTTTTCAGTAGAAAAATACTGTTCATTATGAAATGTGAATAATGAATATGTTCATTATGAAACTAGGACCAAAAGTCAAGCTACTTTTACAGTACTGTCAAAGTGACAAAAAGGGCTTGCTCTGGTAATTATCCTTTGGTGAGACCTAATTTTCACCCTTAAGAAAATAAGTACAAATACCCCGATGCAGGAATGCCAGCAGGTATAGGAGGGAAAGTCCTGATCTGTAAGTTCTGTGAGCCCGTTGTTGGGACCTGACACAAATGTTAGGTGAAAAACCACAGCATCAACTCCCCTCACCAGTCACTTCTGTGCTTCCTTACAAAAGCAGCTCATCTCCCTTGGAGCATTTCTTAGCACAAAGCTCTTTTCAGCAGCAGAAACTGTACTTCTTTAAAGAAACAAGCTTGAGAACTGCAGCTGTAACAGGCTATCAGATGTAGAAATTCAGCACCTGTATCCAGGGATCAATAAAGCCTCGGTATGACAGTCTGCAAAATCCCAAAGTACTGGAAGCAGCATTATTTACAAACAGCCTTCGTTGCTGATGCTGAGACACTGCAGTAGCGTGCTTGCTTCCCTAGCTGAATGGCACTCGGCCTTTTCCCCCCTCTTACATTACTGTGCTGCCTTTCACCTTGGAAACTGGCATCTCTGACAGCAATGTTGCTTCAGGGGAGATGAAGGTATGATCTCTTTCTGGTTCCACGAACACTTTGTTCCAGCTTTAGCTCACAACCTTTTTGACTTGTTTGGCCTGATGGTGCAATTAAGGATGCCCACATTCCTAATTTACAACTCCTTATGCAGGTGAGCAGGGCTGAGGCAGGTCCATCACCCCGTGGCAGTGGGGCTGGGGCTGCTGGAGATTCTCTGGCCCCACACAGGGCCAGGAGCTCTGGAGGGCTCTCAAGTTCCTGTTGTCTTCTCACTCAGCAGATAATAAGCTTCAGTCTGGGATTTTGCAAATCCCATTGGCTATCTTCAAAGAAACATCTGGGAGTATTCATCCCAGGGGGTAGGAAATGAACCACTCACATTTAAATAGCTCTCAGTGTCTGAAAAGGTGAGTTGTTGAATGTCAATTATGTCATGCTCTCAGAAGCTTCATTATCTCCAGGCTCTTCTTTTGGCCCTAATCCACAAACACAAAAATGTCTCTTGTCTTCGTTTTTTCATTTTTTCACCTGAGAAAGAAGAGGTGTCTCTCCAGGTTTTGGCATCAGCCTACAGGGACCAGAGGGACCAGTCAGGTTTTTCCTGGCAGCAGCAATATTTCACTCTAATGAGGATGCAAGGAATCTCTGTGTTTGCTGCCTGTGGCCAGCTCTTCCCTCTTGGGAAGAGCCTCCCTACACCTGCCCTCCAGGCAGCTATTTCCAGAAGAACTCTTACTAGAGCTGACTAACTTCTGCACACAAGTTCCCCTTTCCAGGAAACAGGACAAAAGTTCTTTACTGAATCAAAGAGAAGCTGAGTTAGAGATTTGGGTACCACAACACCAACCCAACATCTTTAAGACCAGACTCCCTCAAGCAGCCCATGAACTTGTACATGCAAGCCTTTGCCACAGATGGGTCCTCCCACCCATGCACAACCCTACATCTCTGATAACCCAGCCCTCCTCAAAGGCAGGGTGGGCATTTGGCACGTACACAGGCAACAAGCCACCACACCTTCAAGCTGCCTTAATTTCCAGAGGTAAGGAGAGGCTTCTCAGTGCCCACCTGCAGTCTGCAGGGCTTAGCTATTGACTTTCAGGTGAAAAAGAACAGCCATGCATATGATGTAACATGAACAAAAGCCTCCTCAGCCTTTTAACCACCAGGCAGAAGAAACTGTCTTTGAAGATGAAACCCCCAGACCCCTGAAGCCTAGGGGAAGCTGCCAGACCAACGAAGCAAAGGAAACCAACAGACTTAGGCCTGGTACCCTGCAAGATCTTCTGGAAGCTCAGGCCCCCCCATCCCGCTGGTGGCAGCATGCCTCCAGGGAGCTCATGGGAGCATTTGATTCCTGAGGAGCTACCAGCTCCGGTGTGGGTGCTGGATCTGGGAATGACAGGGGGCAGTGAGGCTGCTCCCTGGTAGTCAGGTTGAGCCTTGCAGCACCGTGGTAATCAAGGTCACTTCTCGAAAAGTGCTGGGGCACGGATGAGCAGTTGTGCAGCCACGGGGAGCTGGCAGAAGTGATCTGCACTGACTGCACATTCCCAGCAGCTCTCCAAGGGCAGGGATGCCTCAGGCTGTCCCAGCCCTGCAGTTACATCCCAGCCTCCCAACGGGAGCTCAGGATTATTGTAATCATTGCAAACCTTGAGATGGTAAAATGCACTGGCAGCTGAGCAGCCCCTAGGCGAGTTCCTCCCAGGGCAGCTCAGGGTGCAGAAGCCAGGGCCTGTGATCCCAGCTCTGGTCCACTGTGACAGGGAGTTCCAGCAGCAGAGAAGAGGAACAAGGCCAGGTCCCAAACCATCCCCCCCAGGCTGTCTTCCCTTGCCTGCTCCCCATGGTCCCCAGGTAGCCAGCACAGCACTCACCTCTGCAGCAGGGACAGAGCTTAGGATGCTCTTGACCCACATCTGCTCTCATGATCAGACCTAAAAAAGCACCCCAGGACTTACTGCCTCCCTGCTGCAGGAGGGCCATAGCTCTCACTAGTTTGGTCACCAGTGAGGTTCTCTGCTGCAGCACCAAAGGAAAGTCTTACCCAAAGGAAAGAGGAAAATGCAGCTGGAGCAGGGGGCTGGCCAGTGCCATGAACTGTGGGTCTGCACTTTGCTTGGAAGCTCAAAGCATGTTCCTCTCCTCTGGGCAATTCACACAACCCATCAACAACCAGAGCCACGGAAGAGTCCGGTCTGCAGGCAGGAGAAGGATGTGATGCTCAAAGACCTTGATGATGAAGCCAGAGACGGTCATTGCTCAGAGCACAAAAGAAATAGAGCCGGAGGCAGCCTTCATATCAGTTTGTTGAGAGCAGATGGATATCCCCTTCCTTGGGATTCTGTCTGTCATGGTGACAGGAACCAAAAGGTTTGGCTGGCATCGCTTGATAAATGCAAGAGAGACTCTTGCCTATTTGCTTTCCAGAGTACCCATCGAATTCACTGAAAGGCAGCTCAGCTGATACATTCCCATGGATTTGGTGGAGTTCCCCAGCCTGAACTCCTGCTGAGTCACCACACGGACACTTTATCCCACTCAGGACCTTTGTGCTTTTCCCCTCACACAGAGGGCACAGTTGCAGTATTGACTTTTCACCTGGTGAGTCTTCAGGACACCCTGGAGCTCCCTGCCAGCTCCAGCAGAGCCATAACCTCGAGACCACTGGGGATTAACGAGCCTTATTTAGGCACACATGAGCTGCACAAATTAAAGAACCAAAACCCAATCTTTCTTTAATTTAGCCAGCACAGGAAACAGGTGTATCAAGGTAAGGCATACACCAGTATGCAGTTTCCTCATTCTGGAAGTCCAATATCATCCATCCAATATAGAGTTGGCTTCCAGTATCATGGATTTTTTAAAACATTGAATTTCCAATCTAACCTCTACAGGCAGTTCCAGTCTGTTATTCTGCTCCCTAATGACTGGTGCTAGATCCTAATCCCCCCTTTTTTTTTTGCCAGGCAACAGCTGAAAGTCCCAAAGTGACAGCTTGTCACCCCCTTTTGCTTCTCATTCTCAACCTGAGCTATTTCACCCTGACAATCACTTGCTGACTGTGGGCAGTGATCACCTCTTTCCTACAGTTGCTCTTTCTTGCATGGATAGCTGCTGGTCAGTTTATTTCCACCAGACAATCAATGGTTGACCCTGTGGTAAGTACTTAATACTTCTCCCATTGCTTCTTCCTGATTTTTAGCTCAGGAAGAAGGAGTAGATGAAAGTAAAAAAGGAAAATTGTTGTTTCATCCCACTACTTTGCCTCTATCCAAACAAAATAGTAGTTGAAGAGTATTTTCTGTTAGAAGTGTCAAAACATTTACTACCTATAAATTCAGCATCCTTGGAATTGATAAAAGCAGGGTGCTTACATCTGGCACCACTCAAGAGGCAGCAGCTTCTGCCCTAAGGAACTGTAGTTCACCTTCTCTACCAGCTAAACCACAGTAAATTATTTCCTCAAGCTTGCTCCAGGAAAGCACAAACATCTCCTTGACTCTGACCAAAATTTTTTCTTGGAAGCAGGAGGTTTGTAGAGATAAACTCCTACTGGAGCACATGATATGCTGGCCCTGGGGCTCACATTATGCACTCGCTTGTTCATAATGGAGGTAGCAATGCCAGAAGTATTTTTCCTCTTAAAGCTGGGCTCTTCCCTCAAAGGCAACATAATGTCTGAAGGACAAAAATACTACCTTGTTGGGAAAGAGTTTGGCATCATTAATTTTGCTAATTTTGGAAATTCTATCAATTTTAATTGATACAACTATCCATTTTACTTTTATATCTAGTTCAGCTGTTCTCTTCAAATTATTTCTGGTGGCAGTGACTGCCATTCATTTAATGAAAAATGTTTCTATCAAATTTGAATTTGTCACCTCTGCTTCACAAATCTAAAAACTGGGCCTATAAAGCTACAAGACAAAATTAGAAGTTCTCCATCCATTTTGTCTGTATTAATCATCACTGTAACTATTTTAACCTCTCATTCTCTTCAATCTCTCTGTAATATTTCTGCTGTCTCACTATTTTTGTCAGCATTTTCAAAATCCTAAGGAACTTGAAATACAAAGCATCCACCCCTGATGCCCAGAACTCAGACTTAGACTGATCCAGGTAATTTCAAAAATAAGAGTTGTTAAAATACTTTGCTTTCTCTACCTATGCTGTCCTTCACATTCCAAACTGCAACTTTATTTGCCACTGTGATCTACTCCCTGAGCTTGATAAGGTATCATTACAGTCTTTTTTTTTTTCCTTTGTGAACTTGACTTTCATAATCTTCATAATTTTCTATCTCACTGGTCATTCCTTTTCCAGATTAATTTAAAAAAAACCCAAACCAAACCCCTATCGACTAAAAAAAAGACCAGCAGAAGTCAATAATAAACTATTGGAAAAACCTAGAGCATAGAAAGCGTTTTGTAATTACACAGTCTAGTGAAATAAATTGGTAAGCAAATTAGCTGTCACATTTTAAATCTCTTCACAGGTATGTACATGTGGCACAGAAGGACAAATATGCCTTTATTATCCTACGTGATGAGGATTGTTAACAGCTTATTATCATGAACCATATATTACCATCAGCCTCTTGAGTAACAACAAACGTTTTATTGTGCTCCGAAAATAAGCTTGAAACTCAAAGCTAGGGCCAAGCCAGGGTACCTAGGAAGAACCTCAGTACTACAGCAGAAATAAACGTGGAAGGAACTCTCCTTTAAGCATCTTAACAGATCTTGGCATTTCCTCTGATTCAGGCATAGAATTCCCCCTGGTTTCAATAGTGTAACTGCTGTCAATTGTCTAAGTGCCAATTCACACAGGACATATAGCACAAAATCTGCTTAAGCTTAACCACTTAAAGTTAGCAAGAGATTTTTAGATAGAGAAGTATATCCATCCCTCTATTTGCTTCTTGAAGAAAGATTTGTGTAAGAAATCTTATCAGAGAATACACAGAACTACAAAATACACAAGCTTTACTCCCCTGGAAAGCAGCAGCAGCCACTCCTGATTTCTGGCTAGCTCAGAAACACCTGTCTGCCCTCTTACCTGCAAGAGAGGAAGGACATTTTTACAAAGTGCTGTATGTTTCTCTTCTAAATTAAATCATTGTTCCTTCTGCTGAAATGTACTAAGGAATGATATCCATAAACTGCATAGATCAGCATTAAATTAATCTTGATGCAGAACCTTAGCAAAGCCTCTAATATTACAGTGGCCATGCTGTTTTCCTCCAGCAGCTGAGCTAATCCCCATTACTGTTTCCATAGCCATAATTTTTCTATCCTTTAAGAGAACAAAAGTTGTACAGCACTTTCACTGCTACCAGATATTACAGAATCACAGAATGGGCCAGGTTAGAAGGGACCACAGGGAGTCATCTGGTCCAACCTCCCTGCTCAAGCAGGGTCATCCCAGAGCACATGGCACAGGATTGTGTCCAGAGAGCTCTTGAATGTCTCCAGTGGGGGACACTCCACACCCTCTCTGGGCAACCTGTTCCAGTGTGCAGTGACTGCACAGTAAAAAAGTTCTTCCGTATATTCAGGTGGAACTTCCGTGCATCAGTTGCTGCCTGTTGCCTCTTGTCCTATAGCTCAGCACTGCTGAGCAGAGCCTGGATCCATCCTCTTGGCACCCTCCTTTGGATACTTACAGGCACTGGTGAGGCTGGACAGGCCCAGCTTCCTCAGCCTTTCCTCGTAAGAGAGATGCTCCAGTCCCCCAGGCATCCTTGTTCTTCTCCACTGGAGCCTCTCCAGGAGCTCCATGTCTCTCTTGTCCTAAGGAGCCCAGAACTGGACACGGCACTCCCCCAACCTACTAGCACTGCTCTTCCATCCTAATCCACCCCAGGACACCCATGGCCTTCTTGGTCACAAGGGCACTGCTGGCTCAGGGACAGCTTGCTGTCCACCAGGACCCCTGGGTCCTTCTCCACAAAGCTCCTTCCCTCAGCCTTTGCTGGTGGAAGAAGAACCCTGCATTTGCCCTTGCTGAATTTCAGACAGTTCCTCTCTGCCCATCTCTCCACCCTGTCAAGGTCCTTCTGAAGGGCTGCACAGCACTCTGGCCACAATATTACTCCTCCCATATGTGACTGTTTATAGCACACACACAATGGTATAGGAGACAGATGTAGCCCCTTCATGGCATTTCAGAATAAGAAGGGCTCCAGATCATCCTCCCCTTCCTTCATGACATCTATTAACTTATGCATAGGGAAAAGATAATTTCCATCTGGCAGTGCAAATAAAATGTCAAACTCTTCAGTGTATTATCAGACCATCCAATGGCCTAACCCTGCAAAGACTTAGCTTTAATCTTTTTGGGCTGCTAGTATCCACTTTACTCCAATCAAAGTAGAAGAGAAGCATATGCATGAGCTTCAGCAAGGCTGGGAAATGTGGATTAAGAGCTAATGCTTTTGTTTTAGCAAATACACAAACCACAACACAAAGCACACAAGGAAAAAAATACACATCTTTCAGCAATCCCCCTGCCCCAGTTTTCCACCCACTTCACACCACAACAGAAATGTTCTTCCAAGGGCAGAACTCTGACAATTGGTAGGAAAATTCAGGCAAACTGTTCTATCCACTTTCTGCAGGAGTCATTTTGGCATGCTTTAAATGCCAGGCAGTATTTAAGGATTTGCTTGGACATGTATGCATATGCATTTTATTCATCTTAACAAAAGGGAACTCCACATACTTTACTACAGAAACTCACCAAATACTTTGACTAGAAGCTTCTGGATTTTCATGTATTTATTCTGTATTAAATACCTGGCTACTTTCTCAAATCAGGATTACATCTCCTGCATTCACTTCCCAAAATCAATGCATTTGAAAGCCTTGTTTAACTAACTGAGCATGTTCTGTCTCAGGCCATTTCTTTTTCTTATGCTGTCATAGCCATTTCCCATCTAAGTCTGTGTTACTTGGGTGGTCAGCATTTTGGAAAAGGGAAGTCTATCACACTTTTGCCTTTTTAAAGAAGAAGATTTGTCTATCTACAGTTTCTTATTTAGCAACCACACTGCAGAGCAGAAGGAAATGCCCCCTCCCAAGATTCATTTTGGTAATGAGCACAGAGTGGTGTCATCTCAGTCCCCAGTGCCTGAAGGGGTACGCGCGTGCTCTTTGCCATCAGCAAATGAAGATTGCAAAAACTCATAGCATGAGCACACGGCTCATGTGAGGCACACAAGGGTTTGACACTGCAGTACATTTGCAACTGCTCTCATGCTCATGTTCCTCTTCAACCGAAAAAAAGATTTCCAGGCCACTTACTAAGTGAAAGGAAAACAAATATTGAAGTGATAAATCCCATTACCATTTTTCAGCAGGCTTTGTGCCCTTCCTTTTTTAAAAATAAATAAAATGGAGTCCTTACTTAATTTCCACATTAAGAAGTACTATTAAAAGCAATTCAGACCAAATTACAACCCTTGAAACACCACTGAAATGCACTACAATATTCTTTTATTTAGTTTACAGAAGAGTCTATCAGTACAGGTTGCAGAAAGAAAATGTTTAGTGCTATTTACAATTTGTTTTAAAACTCTGCTCTATACAAATTTAATTCTGATCAGTATGAACAATATTTTTGTAAATCTACTGCATATAAAGCATTTCATCAAAGCAGTAACAATGAATAAAATAACCTGTTTACATTTGAATGATGCCAATCATTCAGAAAAACGATTACACAGAACATCTGTAAGAGTTGTGGACACTTAAGTACAGAACACAATGTCAACCTGTGACTCAGTTTTTTAAAGGCTAAAGCTATTTATATGGAATATTGTTCTATTATACTACACGCCAATCTATATTTAACTTCTATAGTTATGTATTTTATAAGATTTTTATTAAATATATTCTACACATATTTGTAATTTCACCCAGGAAGAATTCCTCCCCAGTGAAAAAATATAAAATATTTTATATTTTTAATTTTATTTTTATTTTTTACAGGTTTAGATGAAACTAGCTCATGCTTTAGTGCTGTGCAAATTTCTTCAGCATATCAACATTTAAATTATTGATATGAAATAAAAGAATGGCATCCTTTTTCAATTATGTATGCCTTCAAAAATCAGCTTCTGATTTTAATACCATTGCAAGCACTAATACCAAATGCAGATTGCATAAAGAAACAAAACCAGTACTATGGCAGAAATTTTTCTTTTTGCTTTTTAAATTTTAATAATTCTTTTGAAATCTCTAATGAGTAAGCATGACACTGGAGTCTAAGGTACAGATGAGAAAAATGACAGAAAAACACCAACTGCCAATATTCAAATACATAAAATTGATTAGTAAATTATGTTTTCTAACGTTTATGCACAAGAATAAAAGCCTATGAACTACAGGAAACTACCCCTCCCATATTAAGGCTAGGAAATGCACACTCTGCACTTGTTTGTGCTGTCTGAATAAGCACTCAACTAACACGATTGGAGTGCACACAGTAACAAAAAAATCAGTTTCATCAGCCCTCTACAGAGTGCTTTTAAATTACAGGCACATAGTATTTTTTTCTTTGTTGTAGTGAAAATATATATAGTTAGACTTGGTTTAGTTAGTATTCTGTGCCAGTTTGGCCACCGAGGTTGACTTAGGTAGAATTGACTTAGCAGTTTTTCATTTGATTTGGCCATAAGTGAGATTTGTTTTAACTATTTTCCAGTGTTGCATTATACATTGTGGGTTATTACTAGATGTCTCAAATATTGTTAGAGATTGTTGAGGAGAAATATACTGTCAACCATATTTAGTGCAAATTGCATCTAGAAAGCTTGACTGGTTAGATCCGGTTAATGCAGATTTTCGTGGTAGCAAAAAGATTCCTGCTATGGAAAAGAAAACAAACCTTTCTGGAGATTGAATTCTTTCAGAAGTGATGTACTGTAAGATTATTCAACAAAGGAGGAATTGAAAAAAAAAATAATTAAAGTGTTCATAGATCTTTCACCTTTTTTTTTTTTTTTTAAATGACTAATGAGACAGTGTTCGTGTATTGTTTCAGTTCCATGGATTTACAGACAGGCTCTTCCTACAGGTGTTTGAAGCAAGGTAGGGCCTCTTCTATTCCAGCAGCATGAAAGACAAAGACTATATTACATCACACTTAGCAGGTAAAGCTAACAGGGTTTACAGGATTACACAGCAATTGCTTTCTCCAGTTTTTTCACGGTTCCTTTGACCTGCAAAGAAGAGGGAAACTTTACTTACATTCCATTTCTAAAGCAATGAGGTTGTTCTGTGTGAGAGTATGCTTAATACAAGTCTGTTCTTAATTATTTATTTATTTATTGTTATACATATGCATACATAACTGAAAAATAAATCAGGACTAGTTTTTCCACAATAAAAACAAGAGCTTTTAAGGTCTGAGTTTCTGCACTATATAAAAATGCTAAACCAGAAAGTTATTTTCTTAGTTTTTTACAAAAGCATTCCATTATTTTCTTCACAAAAGAGCACAAGGACTCGACTTTTCTGTACTATGAAATGCTCAAAAAGCCTGTAAGAGACCTGAGCACTTTGCCAAGTACTTGAGTAAGAAACTCGCCTAGTGCCCAGCCTACCTTGAGAGTTTGGTTCTGGCAGTGTCTCTCTAGCCACCAAATGCATCACTGTTGTTTTGCCAAAAGGAAGTTTTAATGCTGCAAAAGGAGAAAAGGGGGGTTATTAACATATTATATCAGCCTTTTTTTTCTCCAAAATACCCAGTTGAAACTACCTATAATTGGATTAGCACCTGTTCAGAAGTTTATACTGTTAGGTTTGAACTGCTTACTGGTTGAAGTTTGGTAAATCAGGGACTTGGGGCATGACAACAGTCTCTTAGAACACTGCATTCTTAAAGACATGATACTCCTGTTAGGAAAGTGCGCCTTCCTCTCTTAAGTAAGAAAGTGAAGTGGGCATTCATGCCAAGACTTAGGTGTTAAGCACTCTTTAATGATAAGGATGCAAAAAAGTTGCAGCCACCAAATCATTATTCCTGAGATATCAGAACACTGAGCCTCTACTGCAAAACAGATTTTCCTGAAACATATTTTGATCCATGACACAGATTTTTCGAAATACAAAATGTCTGCATCTTGCCTTTTAATACTAATTTGTAACATCAGCTGCATGTGAAAAATATAAAATTTAAAGTAGTAGTTCTCACAATGCTGCCTTTGTGAGCTTTAGCAACACAAAATTTTAAAAAACGGTGCTTTCCCCAACTCATTCTGCTTGTGTCTGAAAATAAAATGATATTTTTTACATTCCAGTTTAAGCATATAAATACACTGTACACTTAGAGCATCTTCCTTAATTGTTTTTCTGAGAAATAGAAGGCAAAGATGATCTAAATTCTGTCCTTCCCAACTTATAGTAGAAAAAAAAGTCAGTGATATATTTAACAAGAATTTAATCCTTAATACACAAATAATTCTGATTTGAGTAGACTTTGTCCTATCAAACTCAAGTTACAGCTTTTTCATATACAGTGAAATATCATTTTAAGTGAATAAATGAATAAGGAATGGCCAATAAATCTGAAGGCAACTGAAGCAAAAACCACCTCTCTGTTTTAATCACTACAGCATAGACTAAAGATTCACTAATAAAAACCCTCACTACAATACTTCTATTAAATCATGTTTGTTGCCTACATATTTATTTTAAAAAAATGCAAATTATGATTAAAACTCGGGTTCAAACACAGGTGTAAGCACACAAAGTGATACAGAACTCCCCAAGATCCTTTGAAGGAGCTGTACTTCGGGAAAAGCCATCTCTACGGAAAGGCAAATCTGAAAGTTGCTTCATTTACTTGAAGCACTGCCTGTGCCTGCAACTAGAAGCTATTGATGGCTTGAAATCTGACAGATGTATTTTGGCTACTTGCTACCATGATACAACTGAAAACTCAAACTGACAATATGCTCTTTCCAAACTCCTTGGAAAAGGACTGTCTTCGTAACAAACTCTTGAATTAGAAAATAATCACATTAGGAACATCTTTCATAATATCAACACAATTCAGGAGATTTGATTAGTGAGTTGTGGAGATTATCTGTTTACAGTAATCAAGTAGAACTATGCTAATATTTATACTAACTAGTAGTGTGCATGGCTAGAAATTTCCAGCTTTTTCCTTGGAGCACCATGACAGCATCTCAGCAGCCTAACCTATGCTCAGTAATCCTTTCTTGCTCTTCTCTTTGTGCTCTCACTCCTTTCTCTCATTTTAACCAAAATTGTATTTAATTCCTTTCCCAACTGTTCAATTTCATCCTTCTTCTGCATTTTCTATCGTCAGAACTTGCTTTTCACCCCCATATGGAATGTGGATGGCACATGTTGGGCTGACTTCCCTTCCCCAGTAAATATGGAAGCAAATGCTGCTGATTACCATTATCTACCAAGAAATGTAGAACTGTTGATTATGTATTACTTCCCTAATTAATATTATTTGAAATGCAAACTGCAGAACAAATATTTAGCTAAAGGATTAAATTTCCTGTTGGAAACTGAACAACAGACTCTGCCCTGCTAGCCAACTCCCCAGCTCTCTGCACAGGCAGGACACAACAAAACTGTGCTGTTGCTCAAGCACCGCAGGCAACAGTGGTGCAGCTTTAGAGAGGTGTCTGTTCTACACTGCTCCCAATGCCACTAGCTCTGCTGTTCATGTAGTGACAGGCCATTCAGAGGAGGTATCAAAAGGGATTATTTCTTAAAAATAAAGTTTTTCACTCAAAAGCACTTTTTCCTATCAATTTCTCATTTTGAGACATCTTAGTTTATAGGAGTCTCAAATTCATAAGCTACTACAAGGACATGTAAGGTAAATGTAAACAAAAATGGACTCCAGTTAAAAAAGAAAACATCAAACTGTTTCCTTGGAAACTTTTGTTTCACTGGATGATAAAGTGACTTTCAGGAGGTCCAAATCCCAGTCAATATTTCCTAATCACCTAAAGCAAATATAACACTAAGTGCTATAACTCAGTCAAAGAGAACTGCAGCTAGAAAAGCGAAATGAAAGTGTATTATAATAGTATAAGAAACATAATATAAATATTGTGTTTAGCAAGAAACCTCCTGCCTCCACCTCCCTTTTAAAGGTAGCTAGTTCACTTAAGGTTAACTCTAATGAACAACACAAACTAAAGTAAGAGTCTTTTCAGGCTGTTTCATGAATTCCGGCTCCCCTTTCAGCTGTGTAACCTTACTCTTGATAACTTAATTAGTGCTGAAGTTAAGCCAATGTTTTAGAGATTCTTTTTCTTAAAACAATACAGCAACAAAAATATTTTTGAAAAACTCTAATATACATGTAAGATCCTTGGGGTAAAAACATGATTAAATCACAATGCATGAATGATTAAGAATGAACTAAAATGCCCTGAATCCAAGTAAGTGTTCAAAATTCATAGACCTAAGTTAATGCAAGAGTCAGCAGCATGCAGCTATTATTTTTCAGCTTAATTAATTAACTAATACATTAAATATGTTAAACAAATATTCAACATTGTTTTCAGATTTAGACAAATGTCACTAAAGGGAAAAAATGCTGGTGGTAAAGAGCAGCACTTAGATGAATAGCAAAGTAAATCCCAGTTAGCTATCCTTGCCTGGAAATGTAGGGTAAGACTAGCATCTTTAATTGCAGAGAAGATCCAAGACTTAACATTTGTCTTTCAACTCTACTCCAACTGCTACTAGCTGCACTCACTGTCACCTGGTAAAAATACAAATTAAAGAGTGAATAAAAATTTCAGAGTTCTTCCAGCTAAGCTGACAATGATCTTCTTTGTATATTCAGAAGCATTAAAAATTTATATATGTGGAGAGTGAATCTATAAGTACATCACTAGGCAACACTGGAAATGGTAGAAAGTGAATCAATAGCTATATCATCCAAGTCAATTCTTCATGGAACATCACCATAAGCCATCCAGAAACATTATTTTCAGATTCCTCTCAACTTCAGAAACAATTCATTGGTGGTTTTGTATATTATGCTCTTTCTGTACTGCATTCAGGCACCAAACCATAAATATAATTTGAATATAAAAGTAGGAGCATTAATTTGTTTTTAAACTGGCACAGAATAGAGCGTCTCATATTATTTAGTCATTGACAGAGCTGACAATCCCATTGGGAAATGCTACCTACAAAAGGAGAGGTGACTTTAGAAATGTGTGTCACACCTCTAACAAGGGCTCCCACAAAAATGCGTATTTGTTAGGAAGCAGTTGCCACGAGGGGGCACAGTTGAATTGCATTTCCTTAGCAAACGAAGTGAAGCCATTTACTGTTGTTTTCGCATAACTATGCAATTGTATCCCTGGGAGAGCACTGGACAGCAAGAATGCTTCCCCTCATTCTCATTCATAGGGTGTCTTCCTGCGTTGCACTAAGATTTAAAGTATTGTTAGACTAATTATCATAAAGTTTATCAAGCATTTTAAAATATTTCAGATATTTATTAAGTAGCTTGTCCTACTAAATGCAGTGTAAGAGAGGTGGAACAAAATATTCCATTTAGAAAGACAACAAATAAAAGCACCACTATAGTTTCTTTGTGTGAGAGGAGACTTGATTTAGCAGGTGGTTCCTCTCAAAGTTTAACAACTCACAGTAACAACATGGAAAAATATGCAATAAAATACAATGTCACTCTATGCACAAGAAAAGCAGTTTAAAGCAGACCATCCTGTGATCTTGAACAGTAAAGTAGAACTCACTGAACTGTAAATACTTATCTCCTTTGTCTAATTGTAACATGTATAATGAAAATTATTTTCATACCTCCTAATGTCACATTGCCATGAAGAAACCTCCCTTGATAAATAAGTCGCAAGATATTTGGACTGCTGACTTGTTCTTCTTCCCAATCTGAAGAGAGAGAGAATTTCCACAGTTACATTGTAATAAAAACATAATTTGATACTTCACTAGCATTTATCCAGGTAGAAAATCGGGAACAGGACTCTTTTGCATAAAACACTGAAGAGAGAACACAGGCCAAAGGTACAGGAAGATAATTCAAGGCCAGAACTCCTGAAGTCTACTCTTGAATTTATTATTTGACATTGGGCATTGAAACACGTAATTTTATGTCTGCAAGTATAAATATTACTGATGTCACAGACCGCAGGATATATTTGGTACATACACAAGTCCTAAAGAAAATATTTCATACGTGCAAATTGCTTCCTGACTCTTGATATCCAGGCCACTCTGAAGTTTCCCTTGCCATACTCCTAGTCACCAGCTAATTGACTAACTGGAGCTGCTCTCCAGCAACGGGAAGCTGCCACACACAGAGCGAGTGTGCATGTGATGGGTCACTTGAAACAGGACTCTGAGATCACAGCACTGAAAAAAAGCTCTGGAGGCAGCTCAGCGCTGGTCGATGACGGCCGGATCCAACCAGTTCCATGTCTGGAGGGGGCAGTGACCTGAGCAGCCCCCGACCCGACCGCCACCACAGAGCAGAACAGAGGCTCTCTCAGAGCAGACATCCGCCAATACATTCTAAGGAGCTTCTCAAAGGCCCGTCTGTGAATGTTTTTATGTGGCAAACAGTGGTTAAAAAAAAAAAAAAAAGCAAACATGCATTTTCCTATAATGCTTAAGCCATCATAAATAAATGATAAGTTTAAGTCTTTTCCTACTCTTTTTCCATTCCCCGTCATAACGTGAAGAATAAATATGCACTTTGCTTTCAGAACAAGTATCATAAAGCCTCTAAATGTTGAATTTAAACGGTCTCTCTGGGAATAGAGTGTCTTCTGTTTCTTAGATGACCAGATATCTGGCAACAGTTGTTCACAAATGTTCTCTCTTTCTGTTTTTGTAGTGTTTATACAGCAAAATGAATATTCAAGCAAGGGATCAAGACAAGCCACAGAAACCAACCTGTTCACAGGGAACATACAATTAACATACAGGCAACAGCAACTGGCACCACAAAAGAAGAAGAACTGAAAAGGGTAGAAGGGGAAGCATTTAAAACAAAAGCCACAGCTGCAGAGTGTACGGAGAGGCATCTGGTACAAAAAGCAAGCAGGCAGAGACTGGGCAGCAGGAGCCATCTCAGCCCTAGACCATGGCAGGAGCAAGGCTGGTACCAACAGCAGAAGCTGCAACACTCCCAGGTGCTCCCATGTGCCTGGTTTGCAAGATTAGATCAAATTAGGCAACCTGAGCTATTTGAATTTCAAGTATTTCCACTTAGGGTCTGATTCAATTGTCTTGTAATTCAAGCACATGCACGTTCTGCTGTGCTGTGAAGTGGGCTACATCAAGGATATGAATTATTACACTGCTACCATAACTGTTTTGATTTTTTTTTTTTTTTTTTTTACTCCATACAGTCTGAACTTCACTATATGTGGCTGTAAAGAGGAGAAATTCAGCCAGTTGACAGTGCCATAATGATGTAAAACCACAACCAAAAGAAGGCAGACTAGCTTTTGGCACAGGTATTTTCTCACTGTTAAGATGCCAAGTTACCCATCCTTTGAATTTCTGCTTCTTGGCTGGAAGTCTGAAACATTTCTTTCTGACATGAATTCGAATTTTAATTTCCACAATTACTAAATGAGCCAAGGACTCACTGCATCTACCTTTTTTTTAAAATCAAAGTTCAGTTAATTGCTGTACAAGAAAGAAGTTAATATTATTTAGAAGAAAATGGGGAGGGGAAAAAGAGAACAGGTAACCTATCTAGATGATATGCATTAAAATAAATTTGGCATTTTCTACTGCAAATCAAGAGATCCTTAAGAAAAGTATTACCAAAAGAGGTGGAGCAAGGTTTGCCTTAATCCTGCCAGCATGGGACAGAGGTTATTTCATTCCTTTTTTCCCCCCACAAGATCATGACAAGTCAAAATGGTGGTAAAAACAATTATAGCATCTCTGTTTCAAGGCAACGTTAGTCCTCATCAAGATTTCTCAGTTCTGTGGCAAAGAGGAGCACTCTCAAACTGAAAAGAGCTAATGGACTAATGTTTGTGAAAATCTAGATGCTATTCTGAAATGCTGAAGTGAGATTTTTTTTTCTTTTAAACTCAGACTATTCTTCTTTGCAAAAGAATTATATTTTCACCAAAATTTAGAGCACTCCCTCAGGACAGCAGGTATTTGAACTGAGGTTTCCATGTCTGGTTCTACTTTTTTTTAAAGAAGAGGCTTTCAAGTTTGGGTTTCTTCCCAACTCTAAACTCAGTATCTGCAACTTTCAGGCTCTTCACAAGACTGTGAATATGACATCACATGTTCACAGGCATAAACTTGAGTAATGAAAAAAAATCCAGTTCTGCCTCTACCAATTCAGATAAATATACACAAAGAACATTTGGTTATGACAACTATGTTATAGGCACACATTAAAATATGCACAGCACTTTTTTAAAGCACTTTACATCTGTATCTAATACTTAAGAGGACTTAAAACCTCCTCCTTTGTTACATATTTTACTAAACACATAATACTGCATCCCAGCAAACCAAACAGCAACCTGATTTTTTTTCCTGACCTCAAAGACCAGTTTAAGGCCTAAAATACCAATTATCACCATTAATGTTTTGGCATAAACTATCATACATCATATGTCTTTTACAAAGGCACCACAGAAACAGATAGTGCAATGTTTTAGTTTGTCTAAATAGTAGTCTTTTTAACATCAAAACAGTAACCCAAATGAAGTCCTGTACCAAAAGAAGCATTTTCTTTCATCGTATGTAATGCCATGTCTGTGTTTTGGCTATTTTCCCATGCAATCATAGTCGGGGAGAACAGAAGCACTTTGTTTTGGGGACCTATTCACATATGTGAATACACATCTTAAGTTCTCAAGTTCATTTTCCAAAGCCAGTATTCCTGTATGACACCAAGTATATTTACACAAACAACATCCAGTCTTCTAATGTCTCTTAAAATGGGCTTTTATATTTGTTTTTTCCTGGAAAAATATCAGTATTACAGATCCTTTCCAAGATAAGGCAGTAAGGAAGAAGTACCTCAGACTCAATTTCACTAATGCATTCCTGTGACTTCCCAAGTTTTATTTCAGCTGTCCTCACATAAGAGGTTTTATATCTCCAACATTTCCTCACACTTATTAGATCCTCTAACACGATCGATAAAGAAAAGTGTCTAAAGATGGGGGGGGAAAGTACTTCAATTCAGGGAAGCAAATTGTAGAAATAAAGTAGGAAATAGTCCTGACACCTAAAAATCTGCTCAACTGAAGGAACTGTAGGCAGGACACCTGTATTTCTATATAAATCTTTGTCCAGACATTGAATAAACATACTTAATTTGGATGGTGAACAAGAGATCAGTTTACTGACACTTTAGTCTGAGTATATAGGGAAGCTCCGTGCCCAGCAGTTAAATAGCCAAAGCCACACTGCTACTCACCCATTGGCCAGTTGTCATACACATGTTTTGCAATATCTGCAGCAGAGTCATTCGGTGAAAACAGGAACTCTTTTGTTTTCCCGCTTACCAAGATGAGGCGCAAATTTATCTGGTAAAAAAAATCCAAACCATCGGTATTAGGAAAGCTTACAGAGATAACTTAATTTATTTTTTACAGTCACTAAAAACTGTTGTTGGTTTTGAAAGACTGATCCAAATAATTTGAGAAAACAGTTTAACATGTTAACATATGTTAAAAAGAGGTTCAAAGAGGTCAATAAAATGTTGTTCGCATACACATAATCTAGGAAGATTAAATTCTAACAGCTGGTATTTTTGATTATAAACACCAGAACATTCTGTTAGTGATGGAATGAACTGTGCCAGTAAAAAAATAGCTTTCAATAATGTAGAATACTCTAGCAACAATGAATAAGCAACATAGCTCCTGAATGAAGAGGGAAAATATAGCTTAAAAAATTAACTTAAAGAGAAAGAATTAAAATACCAAAATCTGCACCTGAATATCCTGCGAGCCTAAACAAAGCCTTAGAATGCTCCCTCCCCATCTCAGCCAATGCACCTCCTACAAAACACCAGGGAGTCAGACAGCATCCTTCCTTGCTCCCAGCTGCCAGAAAGCTGCCTTCCTGAATCCCTCTGCCAGCCTTCCTAATCCAAAACTTTGTCCCACAACTGTTTTCCACCACAAGCCAAGTGACACCCACATGCAACACCATAGTAACCTCACACCATAATTTTTCTTTCATTAATTTCCTCCATATAACCACTGGCAAGTTAAGCCATACCTTTCCTCTATTTGCAAATTACTGAATAGAATTTCTTTTCCATATAGCATTAACGTAACACATATAAAGAGGTCACAATGACATTATTTACAATGAAAAAAAAGATTAAATTTTGGCTCCTCCAGTGACTGTTAGCAAGGTCACAAAATACATTTGGGAAGCTAGCACTTAGCAATGCCCATGACCAGGAGGAGTCTAGCTACTGTTGTACTTTGACCCACAGGCCTACATCTCATCAAGTTTCAGTGAGACTTTAGCAGACTAACTGCTTGGATACTTTTTTCCAAGTCTCACACTCAAGCTGCGGCTCTCACTTCAGGTAAGTTCCAACAAAGAATTCTTTGTTTTCCACATCAAATAACAAGTTAAAAATTTGCAGCAATGTCCAAGTTTTCTAGACTTCTTGAAAAAATCTCAGTGCATCATATTCACTGAACAGCCCTGCCTCAGCTGCCTACTCTCCTCTCCACTTATTTCAGAAGCTCTTCAGACAGATCATCTATTCCCTCTTGAATGCTTTGGCTTGGATTCACCCTACTTATCTTTAAGCATCTAATGGAGGTATCCAAATTACAATCTCTATCATCCAGCACACTTCAAGGTCAGTGAAGGCAATGACCCCTCCTAATAGCAATTCAGTGTCTGTTTCAAAGTGTAGCAAGTGTAAAAAGAGTGAGCATAAAAGGCTAAATTCTCCTCCCTGTCCTCCTACTAACACCCCTTGGAAAATACAAGCCCTCCCATTAGTCCAGGAAAGAAGCCAAGTGGTAGCGGTCTCTGAGAAGGCACCACAGCCACCGCAGGAGCATCACTTCATACCAGGTAAGCACAAAAAAACTTGAGAGAAACTGAGGGAATGCCGTTTAGTCAAAGACAATTCTTCATAAAATTCAGTATATGTTTGGCTATACACAACAAAGTTTTGTTTCCTTTGAAACATCCACAATGATTAAGGAATTATATTCAAATTTCACCGGTATGTAGCAGAAAAAGCAGATCAAGTTCTACTGTTCCTGTTTACTCCAAAAACCTGACTACTGTGATGAAACTACACTGAAGCTTCAAAAGGTTGGACTATGTTCAGGTGTTGTTTTGCTTATACTGTCCTTCAGTTTCAGTATTTTGCCCCCCTTTACTGTCTCCACCTGTGTATGTATAGACAACACTCACATATCCAGTTTCTTTAGCTGGACTACCCTAGATTAACTCTTCAAGCTTTCTCTAGTGAGACACCTATTCTTCCTTTCATCCTAGGAGCCTGTCTCTGCACAATTTCTTTTATTTTCTCCTCAAACAAATGACAGTTTTTGAAGCATACTACATGATGTCTCACCATGCTTGTATAACACCACCAGTAATTTCCTCTGTCTACTGGAAACATCTGTGACTGTGTCCCAAGAGCATATATACCTTCTTCCCAACTTGCACCATGCTGTTTTCTCAGTTTCTTTGTACCCTCTTCTACTTTGATCCTTTCAATTATTCAGCCTCCAAGCTTTTATCTTGGCTCTATCACCCTAAAGCACATGGCTCCAAATTTCATTCCACTCCTATTACTCCATCCCTCAGAGAGAAAGAAGGCTTGGTGTAAAGAAGTATTCTGCATCACAAAGATGTTTCAGATTTCTCCCAGGTCTGGGCACTGGACCTAAGAAATCTCCCAAAGTTGTTCTTCCTCTCTATATTACAAGCACTTTCCAAACTTCATGTCATCAATGAATTCTAGCAGCAAGACATCTTCACACTTCTCTTTGTCATTAAAGAATCAGAAAACACCAAAATTGATCTGACAGTTGTTTCATAATGAATTTAATAACAAGCTCTCTCTGAGCTGCCTCCCCTACTCTCAACTAGGAGAGTCTCAACTCCTTTATATGAGGGTCATAGACACACAGTTTCTCTAATACTTTTTAATTTCTCCTGTTTAACCAACAGTTTTCAAAACAGCACCACATCAGTTACTAAGTACACATTCAGATGACACTCTAAAAATATGCACATAGAAAGTTCTTTTCATCAGCTTTTAGAAGTGGGGTGTACTGCATTTGATTCCACTCTTTCCATACGTCATTATTTTAAATTATTTTAAAGCATTAATGCACCTCCTTACAATACCAACATAATGCCAAAAATTTAGGAAGTTCAGACCACATCATGATGTGTTACGTGTGCTTGGAATGGGCTGCCTCTTTAAAAGAACAAACAAGCCAATTGCACATTTTCAGCACCAGTGCCTAACCTACCTTAGCTTCTTCACCAACAGCCCTCTTTCCTCTCACTCAATTCCCCATATCCATTTCCTACACTCTAATGGGCTCATGAGACACTCCCCTTGGATTGCTCCCTGTGGCTAAGCAGTTCCCAAACTCTGAATTTGTATTGCTTATCTAAGGATTTATTTTGCTTAGTCTGTGTGTAGTTCAGTTGTGGTGGGGGTTACCTGTTTCCTCGGCAGTAGACTTAACACCAAACCATCCACTCCCTACAGCTAACCTGGTTTGGATCCTACAAGGAAATAACTAAAAAAATAACCCCAAAAGATTAAGATTAGCCCCGCTCAGCACTTACAAGTATGGTTGTGGCACCACATTAACAGAAATGACGTTATTCTTCTTAATAACATTAGGGAGACACATTTCTTTTTATTCTCACTACTGAGTTTTGAGATCACCAGAAAGACTAAAGTGATTACAGAAAGGAGACAAATATCACTAAAGAAATAAAACAAACTAACTTGGCTTCCTGGAAAATTTGATTAAGTCATACCTCTGCAGTTACTGTACACCATAAAATCAATATAAGCAAAATGGGGGGGTGGGGGGGAGGAGGGGGAAGAAAGTGTTAAAAATGTTAGATCCTTCTTTCTCCCTACCTCCCTAAGATGGATAAGGTTCTTGTTACTGAAGAGCATTTCTTATAGCCTTATTATAAAATACAAAAGGCACATAGAGATAAGATAATTTTACAGGGTATGGGTATATTACAAAGTATGTATAAAATGCAGGATATGTATTTTCATTTAAAAAATAATCATCACATTATCAGCAGAAGCCCAAAATTAATTTTTAAGTCAGTCAAGCAGATGTTACATCAAGAGCAAAGAAATAGCTGTTCTAATGAAAGGTTCAAGTATTTTCTTATTTATAGTACAGCATGCCACCAACGCATTTAGTTTCCATGTCTCTCTGTATATATATTTATGTTTCTTAATCTTGGCTTGAAGGAATCTTAGTCTTGAGTTGCATATCACACTACTCCAAAGGGTTTGAAGAAAATAATTCCAAAATTTGCATCTAAATTTAGAGTCCAATCTTATTTCTCTCAAGAATATTGGTAAATTTAACAACTTGTAACTGCTGCACTACTTAATCTTGCAAACAAACTATAGGGGATCTGAAAAAAATATTTCTTTGCAAAATTTCAGAAACCTCAGAATTAAAAGAAGAAAGAGAAAAGATAAGAGCATATGTGTATATACAATTACTCAAAGTGAAGAAAACAGTCTTAGTTAGGGGTAGAGGAATTTTGATATTAAAAACATCAAATTTTTATTTTTCAACTTAAGAAAGAATTCTTAGTAATCTTAGCTATCCTGTATCCTATTTCCTACATTAAAAGCTGCCAAGGAGATTGCATCTGTATTTCTTGTATGCTTAAAGCCCCTCCACCTATTCTTGTCAAGTGTCTTGGTCGCAAAAGGCTTGCAATTCTCATGGCCCTGACAAGTTTGCTCTTCAACTGGGGATGTTACAACACTGTCCTTATTATGGTTTTCTTTTTTTTCAGGGTACCAAAGGGAGTTTCATGGTCCAAAAGACTTTTGCAACAACAAAGTGAGAGGGATCATATCCTCACACTTCTGCATTGTAGTACCAACTGCAACATTACTGCAGAAAGCAGTCAAGGGCAGCCAAAATATCAGAAAAAAGGATTAAATACAATTTGCAGACTACATCCCCTCTGCACAGTTATGTAATAGCACATTCTGTTTGTGATCTCAAGCATGCAAACCTCACCCTCTCCCTCCCATCCCAATCTAATAATGACAGCTCCAGTAACTACCCCATCAGCTGCCCTGCATACACAATAAAATTTTTCAGTGTAGATTGTATTTCACAACAACGAACCCCACCACCATAAAGAAAACCACCCAAAAATAAAATTATACTTATTAAAAGATTATAGTAACAACTGTGACCACAATTTTTGGAAGATAAATTTGGGTCGCATATATGCTGATATAGAGTAAGTTGTTTATTTTTTATTCTAGGCATCTACAAAGTTTGTTCATTCTTTAAGGCACATCTACAAAATGTCTTAGTGCACAGTGCATCTAATTTCACAGCTAATGTTAAATAAATGGAAAGTCACTCTAACATCAGTAAACATTGTGTAGGTTGGAAATCTCATTTCTTAATGTTTAAGTGACTTCTATTCAGTCAAAAAAGCTAACTGGTTATCAATTTTATGCTCCAGTAGCATCTTAAGATTGCTCCCCAATTTATAATTAAAATGCAGAAAAGGAAAAGTGTCATATCACTACATCATATGCAGCCCCCAGTTTAAACTAACTGCTTTTCCTTAGCTGTTTTAAGATTGAAATACATACAAAAACAATTTTTTCCTCAACAATACACTTATTTTTTGTTCAAGTTCATTATTGTAAGAAATAAGTTAGCTCTCTAAAGACACATTAAGGTTTCCTAATGGCTCTAGGCCAAAGAAAAACCTCCCAGCCTCACTTTAGTGACTGAATTCCACCAGACTTACATACGAGGTTGAACCAAGCCCAGATAACAGTCTAAGCATCACAGCAGCATCACACAAGCCAAGTCAGCAGGGACCTGCAGGTTCTGGACACCAGGTCACTGCTGAAATGCATCCACCTGAATATAATGAAGAACTTAAGTTTCTACATGTCCTGGAAGGCTGTTGTAGAACCTGAGCTGTTACACTGAGTGTTTCCTTCTCATTCCCAGTATAAATTTATTCTTTAATACTTTACACTCACTGATGCTACATGCACATCATGCTCTAGCCAAAAAAAAAAAAACCTTGGGGTATTGATGGCTTTCTTCTACATCTGCATACAAGGACACACTTAGCTAAAATTAACAAGCAAAGCTTTTCTTCATTAAAAGGCTGGCTCTAGGTGGGACACTGTCTTCAGAATTCTGAAACACATCAAGAGAGATTAAGGCAACTGGGCTTGGTAGGCCTGGAGGGAGCCTATTAGCAGCCTTCCCAAGGCTAAATTACCAAAGGACCTCTTTACTGAGATCCAAGACAGAAAGCCAACAGACAGTGGTCATAAATGGAAACAAGAGACTCTGAACTGTGATCAGGTAAAAAGTTTTCACCCTGAGGATCTCAAAACAGTGGTCACTCAGAGATGCTCTGGAAGCTCTGGCCTTGTGGATCTTCAAGGTCCAAGCAAAAAAGCCCCAAGCAATCTGGTTTGAATTCAGTGGTGACCCTGCTTCCAGCAGGAGCTTGGGCTAGAAAATTGCTCAAGGTCCTTTCCAAAGTGAACAATTCCACAATCCACTTTAATCCATATCTGAATTAGTTTTGTTTAAACTTTCTTAAGTATGTGTAATTAGAATGATACACAGTATTTCAGGAATTTACAAAGTGATACTAAAACCTCCTTAAATAGACTGCAAAAGCCTCTCCATTTTCAATTAAAAACATCACAACTGTCTTACATTTGTAATGAAGTAATGTCACAATGCTCTTCTCTAGCCCAGTTGTTTCTATGTCCTAAACCTTCAAGCTTGCATTTCAAAATACAGCTTTTAACCACCCACAATGCACAGGATATTTTTATTTTAATTCAATTAATTCTGTTCCTATTAATTCAGTCTTTGAGATAATTCCATCTCCATACAACACCACAATCATCTTCTACACTATTCATCATCAACAAATCTTATCAGCATACTGATTTTCCTTGTCCCAGTGGCATAAACGAAAACAATACGAAGACAGCTGGTACCAAAATTATCTTTAAGGAATTCCACTAAGCCCAACTGACAGACTGACACTTACATCCTGAACACTGTACCTTACTATCTTCTCCACCTAAGTCACACACTCAATCACACCCTGCCTTCCCCTACTGATCCCTTCCTACACAACATCAACTACTCACTGAAGTCCAGGAAGATTACACCTCTTCCGCATTTCCCTCATGTGGAAATCACTCTCCTTCCAGAGAAAACTGGCTGATGAATCTGTTATGATCTAATTTGGATAAATAGAAATAATTAATTTTATTCCATTATTTCTTCTCTCCTCATTCTTAGCATCCTTCCCAAGATGGTTATTCGTCTCAAGTTCAAAGTCTCTCTTCACATCTTTTCACTCATCTAGCATCCAGTTATTTTATAACTTAATTTCTTCAACCTGAAGAAACACCAAGCATGCAAATTCCTCAGATACATTCCTTATTACTAACCTAGTACATTTAGTTTAATCAGCATCTGCCTCCTTGAAATCCAAAGCCTTTACATATACTCCCGCTTTGTTTATTCTTCCCTTTGATTTTAACTGTATCAGCTCATGGTCAATGAAAGGAAGCAATTTCTCCAAGCAGCCTTCTGAAGACTTCCAGAACTTTCTGGGAATTTGAGACACATCTAGAATAATAACATTAGCTCTTTCTCAGCCAAGCAACTAGCTGGTAGAGGGACTGAGGTGCCCAAGGTAAGAAAGTAGGAGAGCAAAAGTATAAATTTGTAGCTCAATCATGCAAGCATTCTTAATGAGAGAGAAGAGATCCTTTACCCTGAACTCTTCTTCCAGAGTCACTTGGTAAAACAAATAAAATTACAATTCTCATGAATCATACTTCTAGACACCTATTTTCACCAGACACTTAATAGGAAGTACAGGTATTTTAACCACACTTCCTCAATTGAACACCTCAAATGTATTCTTGGCAACACGCAGAACCCCTGTATTTAGCATTGCTCTACCTCTACAGCAGTAGTAGATTTTGCAGTACCTGTAGATCTGCAGTAGATCTGCAGTACCTATCATGAAAAAAAAGATTGACATGGAAAATAAGAAGAAACATAAATTGTCCATGTGAATGAACAAAGCTCTGAAGTTTCATTGACACCTGTGGCACTCGTTCAAGGCCATACCACTTGTGAAAGCAGGGCAGTCCCAACATGACACCAGGTAAATGTGACAGGACCCTGCATCACTCTATTCAAGGCTAAGGTGAACCTCACAGCAGTTCCACTTCAGATTTACTTTAAATTACTACAAAGTGAAACAAATATGGCTTTATGTGCAACTGCTTTCTCAAACAAGGAATGAAAGTGTAAAATTTAGCTTTGCACAGCTAAAAATTTAGTTAGCAAATTTCAGAAACTTGAAGTGAAAAGAAAGAGAAAACCAAAAAAGAGCATAAACAAATTTTATTTAAAGGGAAAAAAAGCAGCAAAATCCTACAGGCATTTAACTCAGCAGTTATGATAGAACTAGCTGTTTCTATGGAAACCATGACATTCTTGAACTTAAAATCCTAGTGCTTGGTCACACTTCATCCATTTCCTCACAACTACAGTTCAACTAACACAGGAACAATGGCAATATCTTCCAAAGAGTTCCAGGGGTATGTTTTCAGAAGAAATATCTAGGAAACACTGTTCTTAAAAATAAACTAATAGAGCCATTGTGATAAAGAACCAGCAAAATACAATGGATTTCAGTCAAGTTCACATACTGTTTCCTTTACTGTCCTGACTTGCATTTCTGAATTGACTTCCTGATTTGCATTTCTGAAACAATTCTGGGTTGGTTTGGTTTTTTGGGGTTTTGTGGAGAGGGATGAGGTAAACACAATACACTATATCACACAAGGTAAAAACAAACACATCTGCTGGTGCTAATTAAGAACTAAGAATTTTCACTGAAAATAAATTTTAACAAGACATTAATACCAGAAGAATAACTTTTTCTTATAACATATTGGTTCTATTAGCAAAAGATTTTTTCACGATTTAATGAAATAAGACTCTACCACAGACTAATTTGTCTCTCACCAGCACAAGAAAACTAAGGCACTACTTTACCTGTAACAAGACAAATGATCAAGTACCTGGTCTTCTCAGCTCAAGCGGAATTTTGGCTACTGCATCCCAAGTACATACTTGAGTCATAAACTGTCTTCTGCTGCTCCCCAGAACAATTCACTCTGACTAAGAAGACTCAAAGACCAACTCCAATTACTCATTAGCCATAGTCAGGGTAGTTTCACCTTGCACATGTTATAATTGTCTTAGTCCATTGTGATCCTAATGTGCAAATTACAAGACACTGAAGACCTTTAACTTGTCTTTAACACAAGTCAGAAGAAGACCAGGAGACTTAATATAAATAGGTGGTAAAAAATGCAGAAAGTAAGACATGTGGCATTCAAGTCTGGTGTTTTCAAAGTTCATTCTTTCAACTCAGTGTTGGAATAAGTCTACTTTCACTGAGGGATAGTGACTAAAACACAAAACAGAGCAATTGATATACTCAGATTAACATGAAATTTTGGTAGAGACCATTTCAGCAATCAGTATACCACACTGAGCCAGTCAATTCCAAACACACCAGTGGAAACAACAGTGAAATTGCATCAAATGTCAATGTCCATGAGGGAAGTTTGTGCTTCCAGGCTGAACCAGTTAGCTTTGGTCAGCATGGCCAGTTGGGTGGTTTGGTAACCACAGTGGTTTACAGCTCCTGTTCTCAAGAAGGACCCCTGAAACAGGAACCAGGCCATCCTGCTGTGACATTTCCATGCAGTGCATGGATTTACTGCTGAAGATCCAACACAGGCATTTTTATGCCTTCTACAGAACTTACATATAATAATAGCAAAGAGCATTCCAGGGTTTCTTTCTGAAGTGGGAAAGAGTGTGAGTAGGAGAGAGAGAGAAGAAGAAGGTGTCTGTTTCTATATTTTCAATCTCTGTCTCCCTAAAAATATCTTTTAATGACACACATCCCAGTGTTTGACTCCAGAATTTAAAAGTGAAATCAGCGTGTACCATCTGTGTTACCATTCTGCCATCTCTTCTCAAGAGCTGCCCCTGGATAAGCCCAACACCTTGTTTTCATCCTCTCCTATTAAGCTGATATTTGAATCTTAGAAGTCCACTCCACAAATATTATTAATGATAACTCTAGTCACTTAAATTTGGATTTAATTCTGATATAACTCAATAATTGTTCTAATGTATTCTGTAGAGAGAATATTTATGTATTATTTTTAAATATTTAGAACAGACACCTTTTAAAAGACTGATGCAAGACCACCAAGACTGTGAACACTGATGCTGTGCAATGCTTAACACCTCTAATTTGAAAGTCAACACTACCAGTGCTGCTAAGAAAGGAGAACCAGTTCCATACACAGCTACTTTTTCCAAGTGCAAGTGTCAGACAGATATTCTCTATCCCTTCATAATCCCCAGTCAATTATTTTTTCTTACCTTTAACCAACTTTGTAGGGCTCAATTTGATTTAGCCATGTATCTAGAAGACTACCTAGATTTGAAGGTATTACAATTTTATAACCCGCAGAGGTCAGACCATAGGCAAAAGTCAAAGTAGTCTTCCAGTTACAGCCTGGATGAAAATATACATCAGCTTCAATCTGAACAAAACTGAAGATCTTTGGGGAAAAAAAGAAGTGAACACAAAGAAAACATTAAAAATACATGAAAAAAGAAGGACATTTCAAGGGAGCTGCTATTTACTGGAACAATCAAAATAATCATAGTTGCAAGCAGCATGTATCCATGGATATCATCTAGTTCCACATCCTAATTTTCTGGAGAAAAGTTTGGGGTGTTTTTTAATTGTTTTTGTTTGTTTTTAAATGAAGTTTTAAAACATGATTTTTCATATTAAGTTCCTAAACATAATAAAGATGCATTGGGCTCTCTGCATTCCTGAGCTAGACTTTACTGCAGGAGTCCAGCTGTTCCTCCCTTTGCTTCCACTTTCAACCATGAGGCAGGAACACCAAGTAAGGATCACTTCAGTGTGTACATTCAGGTACATGAACATTTTCATAAAAAGACACAAGTGACTAGCCAATTCAGAAGATCTCTTCGGAAATCTTTAAATAAGGGAGGGAAAAAGCATTTATTTAAAAAGAAGTAGTCCCCCCAACATAAAACAAACATACAAAAAAACCCATACAAACCCACAAAAAGTCACCCTGCTGTCCTGGAAATGAATGGTCTACTCCTTACATATGAGAGCATTAAGATTCATGAGATCTTACTCATGAAGATTACAGCATGAGATTATACTTTTCCTCAGAAACAAACTGATCTCCAACACAAAGCCTGTATTTAAAATGTGCTCCTCTTCAGGCCCCAATAAGGGACAATGACAACCAAGTACAAAGTGATTTGGAGCAGAAGAAAAATAATGCAAGAGAACAGAAACAACCCAACCTTCCAAATCCAATTTTATCTTCTCTTTTCTCTTGCAATAACTGTTGCATTAAATGTTATTTAATACAGTTTACTCTGCAGTACAGAAAACATCACACTGTGACTAAGTAGGAGATTATAGCTAAAAAAATACTATTTGCCATTTAAAGTAAACACAGCTTGAAAAACTCTTAGGAAAAAAATGTCACTCCATAAAGACAAGTAATTCCATAAAGAGTGACACAGTTCTATGGAAGTCCCCTCATATAAACTCCGAGCTATTAATAAGTACACTGCATGAATAAAAAAAAAATAAACTTCCCTAGGATTTTTCAGGATGTACATCCCAGTAGAAATACCAGCAATAGGAGGTCAAATTTGCAGCTTCTCACTTCAGAGTCATATTGGGACTCTGTTGAGAGGTCCTTTAACCTGGTTAGCATCAAAGTATGAAACACTTCAGGCCTTGAGAGTGTGTGTCAAAAAAAGATAGAAAAAAATCTTTAAAATCTTTTAAAACATGAAAGAGGCAAAGAGTTGCACCTTTACTTAGAGATGTATTTCAGATCACTTGGGTGGGCATACCATTAAATTAAATTTTTCTTAATAGCTACCAATCCCTAGCTTCTCTGGGCTTACTGTGTATCATGGCAATCAGCCAAAGTTTTGCCATTCTGAAGCACTACATAAATCACTGATCTGTGATAATTAAAGGCAAGAGACAGGGCATCATATATTTTTGTCTCTGATGCAAAATATAGTTCACATTTTAATCAAAATGCATGTTTCAACGACCAGAGAACTCATTTACTCTAGAAAGACCAAGCAACTCAGATATGAATGAGAACAAAACCTTTTCTAATAGTTTTCCTCCTAAAATAGCCCAGAGAAAATACAGAATTACGTGTTAAAAATCAAGGATTCTGATGCTGATGCCTATTTATTCAAACTACAACTCTTCAAAAGCAAACAGCTTGACTTTGACCTCTGCCTGTACTTCTCAGAATAGAATAATGAACACACTTTGCTTTTTTTCCTTCCTCAATGAGTTACCCTTATCATTCAACAAAAATTTAAGCCATGTTTATAGAAAGTTTACATGTTTTTCTTCTGTTTAAACATTATGACACTAATGCATTCCCAAGCTAAGTTTGTTGAAATCAACTGAATGAAGTTAATGGAATGACTTCATAAATAAGGTCTGATGCAGTTATTTACTGTGCTCTGCATTCACTGCTGAACACTAAAAGGCACAGCTTATCCACCTTTCTTTCTGAAGTCAGTCCTGAGCTTGTGTTGCTCCAACCAGCTAAGAGTAAGTCAGTCTAAGAGTAATTCTTATCCTGTTTCCATCATGAAGAGCACTAGCACATCCAGACTGCGTATTAATGACTAGAAGAGTTAAAGCTGCTCTTTCATTTAGGTCTCCTCCTTTTCCAGAATTGTTAAGACTTCTATAGAGGCAGAAACATACAATTTGCCAGCTGTTAACTTACCACTCAACTTCCTTGGATGATCTAGTTTCTGATGCAGTATCCCTTTATGACTACCCCATGGCTTTGTGAAGTACTTGCCACCACAGTGTATCTGTATGGGAAGGCACCCTAACATTTTTCATTCACACAAGAGTTTTCTTCAAAGAAAAACGTATTTTAGTGAAGATGGGAAAAAATAATTTATAAGAAAAGGTTTTTAGATCTTTTTTCTATCTTCATATGTCTTACATGCCCAAAGTCTACACAAAAAGCATCAAATTACATAAAAATGCTTCATTCTAGCCCTTCAGAAAAATCTATCTTCATACAAACAGCACAAATTTAAGATGCAATTGATATTCAGGCATCTTCTAGGCATAAGTATCCTCTCTGCCTAGGATCACACTATATTCTTACCACAAGGAGAGAACAGCGATGCCTTCTTGAAGGCAATGCAGTCTTTTAATCAGTAGTGATTACAGGAAACACCAGTCACAGCTCTCAGTTCTTACTGCATCAACAACTACATTATAACAAGCCATCTGCTCTGTGTCAAAGCAGTGAGTAAGGTTGGCTTCTGTGAATCTGGGGCAACATGTGTTCTAGCTTGCATCTTAATTATGGTTTACAAAACACTATGTATGGACAACCACAAAGATATGTCATTGACAGCTCCCCAAGCAGCTATGATTCTCACCATTAAAGCAAAAAGAAATTAGTATTACTTCCCTGAACTAATTTGTTTGAATCTATATACATAGGCAACAGGAGAACACATAATTTAAGATGCTTTTCTTCTCATACATACTGACTTTTGCTCCAATACAACAATTTTCAACCTTCATACTCCAAAACTCTAAATTTGCCTGTGCTCATGTTTTTGCACATGTGGTCAATACAGCTAGCACACAGTACTTGCCACCACCACATGTCAAAGTCTTCCAAGACCTGGAGATGACCCCGTAGGAGATGACCTGACTCTCTCTCTCTCCCAGTTTTTGTTTCCTGTGTTCTCAGACTGTTGAGTTTTTCAGGATAGCTATTTGTTATGCCTGACGTATCATATTACTTCCAGGCCACAGGACAGATGCTGATTTAAAACTGAGTGTTTCATTAATAGTTCCACAAATGCTATAATGGGTTTCAAAGGCCCTCTAACCCTTTATTTTCATTAAGGAAAAGGCCTGACAGTCTAGAGTGATAACATCAACTGACCATGTTATGAAAAATCTTACTGGCACCACTGGTTATAACTAGCTATAGTTAGAGAAGAATGATTCCCCATAAAATTACTAAACTTCTGTATTTATCTCAATTGAAGCATTACTTTGATGTTACAAGAAACAGAATAAACTCTTGCAAAAACTAACAAGCCAGAAGGTTGTCTTTCTTATTGGGGTTCAACATGTTCAACTCAAGAGTTGTGGACAGACATCCTTATCAGCAGCAATGACCAATCTTTAACACAAATCATTTCATATATACATATGTGTGTGTGTATATATATATATATATATATATATATATATGTATATACACACACATACATATATAAAATAAAGTTAACAGAATCGTATCTATGGAGAGAAGAGGATAAGAACAGAGTTTAGAAAGCTCTCTGTCAGGAGACACAACATCCATTAGTATAAATGTTTTTTTTAGTGAAATACGTATGTATATTGGCTGAATAACTATTCTGTGCATACAACCTGATGTTAGCTCTGTTACGATTCAAAAGTTCCCAGTTATCAGGCAAAATATTTTCTAGCTAATTTCCAAGTCAAAATTACAGCACAGCAGTAGCATTGTAGATACAATTACTTTTTAAAAAGGGTCTAGCACATACACTCAAGACAGCCTAGAAAAATACAGCTGCTCTATAGGAGTAGAATGAATGTCCACATAGTCAGATCTAGTCCATTCTTCCCTATCAGTTTGGGAGATAATAATTATACAAAGCTGAAAGGAAGAACTGGGATTCAGAAAGAAAAGTGTATTTGTCATACGAAACAGCTATAAAGAAAACTATTGTCTTAAGTTATGCAAGGCTTGGGTGACTATTCAGCAGAGTCAATCAGCATCAACCTGTGACAAGTAATACTGTCCCTTACTGGTGCCAGACACAGCTATGGCATCATCTGCTTTTCACATCCCCATCCTCATTCAGAAATTACTTTTCAGCAAATACAATGAATTCTCACGTGTATGTAACTACTCCATTGATTACTTTAACAAGCAAGACTTGCAACAAACAGCCCATCAGATCATACCAAATAAGTGTTTCCCGAACACTATGCAGTATTCCCACAACAAATCAAGGATCTGAGAAGCTAGATAAGCATACACTGATGGATACTGTCTAGGATCTAAACATCACCACATTGCAAACACATTCAATTCTTGTCTTGGGAACACATTTGTTCGTGTGTCAGCTTTCTGACAGGCGAGTACCATGTGAGACAGTTCAGGTCTGTTTTAATCTGTTCTGTAGGTCATGCTCAAAAAACTTTTTTTTTAAATTCACGATTTTTTTAATAAAGCTTGAAACCACTATAAAGCAACTAGACAAGGCAATGCAGAGAGGAAGAATGAAGGAAATGTAGAAGTGGAACAAGATGACAGCTACAAATATGTGTAGAACCTGGAAACTGTCTCCCGGGAAAAAACCAAACAAACAAATCCAAAGCAGAACACAAACATTAAATAACTATAAACAAAAAACTCACATAAACCCAAACTCAACTCAATTGCAGACTGCAAAGAACACAGGAATAATATCAGCAGGGGAAACAAAAAAGCAGCAAAAGGACAAAAATCAAGAACAATGGTGATGAACACAGCATGGAACAAGACTGATGGCCACCAGCTACAAACTTTATAAAGTTACCTGAAACCTATGAGGCTCTAAGCCATGAAAAGTAACTGGCCACATACAATCATGGGCGAGCAATTAAAAATAAGTAAAACCAAGGTAATAATCAATTGAGTCTCCTGAGCTGCAAACCTTTCCATGAAAGAGAAGGTGAATACACCTAACATGCCCCAAATAAAACCTTGGCCAAAGTACCTCTGAGGCAAATGTTTAGAAACTTCTAATAAAGAATCAAAGTTTATATTCTGCCCTGGCAAAAACATGTTTCACATTTTAATAACTACAGCACAGACAATTGTAACAGACCATAAGCCAAACTCCTCTCTTCAAAACCCGTGGTATTTTTGACCTCTCCAATACATGCCTCAAAGGTAGGATTAAAAAGTTTAATTAGCTTTTTATGCAAGTACTGAACCAGCTGATCATATTCACCTTCCTCCCCAAGTGCGTCAGTAAGGTCATCAGGGTATTATTTGCTCTCTGAAGAAGAGACCATTATCATGATTACCTGCTAACAGTCAAATCTCAAAAGCCTTGGTGTCATCTCAAAACAACATAGGAAAGGTTACATGATTGCTCTGTGTTGTACAGCACAGACCTTGCACTCTTGTACCCATCCACACTCTGGAACTGAGAATACACTTGTTCACAATAATCCATCTTCCTGTATTTAAATGTCAAGAAAATGGACTTCCTTCATAATAAAACTAAAATCCCTACATTAATAAATGTAATATTACTTACAGTACATACATTTATATATATATTATACCAGGAAATACAATAGATTAACAAAACAGAAATAATCTTCAACACACTAAGTATGGAAACAAGAATAAGTCTTCATAAAAGATTAGTCTCTATCAGGATATGAGCTGAAACTTCAAACCACTGAACAAACAGGAGTGCACATCAGAGAATAGATTAAGTAATAAAAAAGCTACTGTTGTTGCTAAACTTATTAGTTTTCTAAGCATTCCACATACACTGAGTCGATTTGGTTGCATTATAAGAAAAATTACTCACATGCAATGTCACTGTGAAAAACTAAGATAAACTACCCATAGAATGTAGTTTCACTAACAGTGAGAATATTAATAATATATACAATACTAATAATTTGTGCTTTTGCAAAGAAAATTGAGGAAGTATTTCAATCCTACATTCTAGAAGGCTTGTCAGGTCACAAGTTTAAACTTCTCTTAAACCCCTGAGATATCCCTTTGCAATTCAAATAGCAGTTTTACAAAAGCAACCTCTACCTTTCCCCATTAAAAACTCTGCCAAATAAACAATAGTAAAGTCCATATACTAGCAAGCAGTTCCATAATTATTAATTACAGTGTTACTTCTCAGTATTAATTCTACCTCAGAGAATATTAACTTGCAGATGGATATCACAAACCTTTACGGATATCTCAGAGAAACGAGTAAAATTTTTATGGAGAGTCTCATTTCCACAGTGCCATAACTGAAGAATGTTTTCCTGCCTTCAGTGACTGGTTTTGGCTCTTGAAAATTAACAGCCCAGTTTGACATAAATCAAGACAATAATTTTCACAATGATTCTTCCTAAATTACATCATTTGTCTCATTAAAACAAACAAGTAAATTCCACTGAGTATTTACCTCGCAGGTCCTCAATGTTCTTGGAATCTGACCATTAATCTCCCTCACCGTCCAAAGACAATTCATAGGGTTATATATCTTACAGCATCTTCCCATCCTTTTCTTACCTCAAAAGGGGGATTAAGCATGTTTTTCATGTCCAAAAATGAAGTAATTCAGCACGTGGCATAGCCAATTTTGGTATATTTCGAAACATTGTATTTAATCAAGAAAAAAGCAACCTTTCACTCCCAAAACAGCATTTTTACTCTTGCATATACATGAACTTCTCACTTCTCTTCAAATTTAAGGGTTAATAACAATTCACAGCTACTCAGACTCCATTATTTTCTCAGTTAATGTTTAATAGTTCGCATAATTCATAATATGGTATTTCCATGTACAGATAAAGTTGAAGTCAAATACAAGTGCACTAATGTGCACACTGGGAGGGTTGAAAAAACATTAACTTTGATCTTTCTTTAAATAGTGATAATCATTGCCAAAAATCCATATGCATATAGAGAAAACACATTTCTTAAGAACTCTGCAAATTGCAGCATAAACCCAAATGTTTCTTGCCTACTAATTAATTGTTTTGCGGTTTGGTAACAGAGGGAACTTGCACACAAGGAAGGTACTTGCAATAATCTAAATTACTATAGGGACATAAATCAAAGTAATATTTCACCCTCCTCCACTTCACAAGCTACATTCACAGACACTCATCACTTAAAGACCTCCAAACTTTCCAAAGGAAAATACAACGGTAAATAATACTTCCTTGTTATTACAATGTTTGTTTCATCAAGGAAGGAAGTGTAACTGACATTAAAACCACAAGAGGCAAAGTCATTATGACTCTTAATTGTTATTTTTCCCCTCTCTCAACAAACTAAGCTCTGAATGGGCACTGAGTGTCCATCTGACACTGATTCAACAGAAGTTACAAGTGAGGCCTCTACAT
This sequence comes from Cinclus cinclus, assembly GCF_963662255.1. Classification (NCBI taxonomy): domain Eukaryota; kingdom Metazoa; phylum Chordata; class Aves; order Passeriformes; family Cinclidae; genus Cinclus; species Cinclus cinclus. The sequence goes on from NC_085047.1 coordinate 49,920,708, forward strand.
CATTTCCATGTGCTTGTAGGTGGGGGTGACCTGAAATCTGACTTTTAGCTCCCCAGGCTGCTGCTTCTGCTGCCTCCTAACAATGGGCTGAACTAAACAGATTCTCCTACAGAGCTGTTACTGCTCTATAGGAAAGCATTAGGAAAAAACCAAGAGAAATATTAAAGATGACAAGCTGCTAAATGGACCCCCTTCCATTCCCTTCTGTCTCTCCAAAACCATACACAGGCTGTCATATGATTTGTCTTCTTCACATAAACGAGTGCAGACAGAAACACTAGGAAATACATATGGGGAAAAATTATCCTATAGGCAAATCAGCAGGATTAACAGTTGGAAGCATAAATTCATGACAACAGGCCAAAGGCGTAAGCCTCAAATTGAGAAAGGTATCCATTTCCATTTTGAAAACTGCTGCACCTGTGCACATTTGAAATAGTTCTAGTTAGACATAATGTCCCTGGAAAGGGGTGGAAAAGTACCACTCTCAGTACATGCTCTTAGTCTGAGCTTAAGAGAAAGATCAACATGTCTTTTTCACCAGTCTTCTACAGGCAGCAGTTCAATGTTCAGAGAATGGAACTGAACCATTGGTTTCCAAAATTAACAGATTTTAAAGACCTTACGACCTTTGATCCAGAGTGCTTAGTAAGTACAACAATTTGTAGTTTTTCCAACAGTACTTCAAGAACTTCAGTATATTTTTGTGGCAGCTTCTTTTTCTTTTTTTTTCCTTTTTCTTTTTTTTTTTTTTTGGTGACACTTAAAAAGTGTGCTCTAGCACAGAAACTATTACTAACCAAAATGTTTTCCCCTTTGCACATGGTTCAAGTATGAAAGCAGTACAAAACACAGAACAAATATTTAATTTCTTGAAATAACACTGATTGCTTCTCTTTCCATAGAAGCATTAAGTGCTTGTAAATACATATATTTTAAGAGATTAGATACTTCTGTGTAAAATAAAGGGTTAGAGTTGCTTGGGTTTTTAAACGGCCACAATTATTTTAATTGCTTCAGAAACAACACAATTACATTTTTGTTGTATAAAACAGCAGGTCGCACATTGACTCCAATCTTTCCTGAAAAACATTTTTAGAGAAAAACGGGCCCACATTCACTGCATTACTAGCATATATAATGCAAGCAGCAAAGAGACAGTTAACACTGCCTGAGGTTTTCCATTGAAACTTTCTGCACTGATCATACTTAATATTTTGAGACCTACATCTGTGACACTGAGATTTTCTACACTAGTTTTCACCTAAGACAGGGCTTGCCCTGTTTGTCCAAAAGTAGGGGGCTGGAATGAAGTAACTGCTTCTGGAAAAAGTGAAGAAACAAGGAAAAAGGAGAAGCACTTCCACTTACTTTTTTTAAAAAGCAACTTTTAATTTTTAAATTAAAGTTTGAAACAACTGTATTAACACAAATGGAAAGGAACCTAAAGATCCAGTGGTAATGTTCAATTGATGTATACTGTGTGCTCTACTCTGTTCTTGTGAAACCCCACATAGAGTACTAGCCACAGTTCTAGTGTCCCCAACAGAAGGACATGGAGCTGTTGGAGCACATCCAGAGGAAAGCCATGAAGTTGATAAGAGGCCTGGAGTGCCTCCTGTATAAAGTTGGGTCTGTTCTGCCTGGAGAAGAGGTTGTGTAGAGAGAACCTCATAGCAACCTTCCAGTACCTGAAGGTTGGAAGCTGGAGACGGACACTTCATCAGGAACTGATAGGACAAGGAGTTATGGATGCAAAATGAAAGAGGGGAAACTTAAATTAGAGATAAGGAAAAAAAAAATTCTCTGTGGGGATGGTGAGACACTGGAACAGGTTGCCCAGAGAAGCTGTGAATGTCCCAACCCTGACAGTGTTCAAGGTCAGGTTGGATAAGGCCTTGAGCAATCTGTTCTGGTGGGAGGTGTCCCTGTCCATGACAGGGAGTTGAGACTGGATCATCTTTAAGGCCCACTCCAACCCCTTAATGCTTATTCTCTAACATAGTTACCTTTTAACTCAAGCAAAGAAAATTAACATATTCAAGTTATCTTGGAAACTGTATCAAAACACAATATCTAGTCTTTCCTGAAAGAGTTACATTTTAAAGGGAAGCTTTGCAACAAGTCATCCTTTGCAGATATCATTTTGGCTGACAGCTTTCTGGCAATTAATTCATTGGCCCACATTGCTGTCTGTAGTTTAGGTTTATTTCCTAGCTCACAGTAAACTAGATGCAACTAGGTGAAGAAGGAAATACTATTCAATTGACCAAGTACCCACAACAATACAGGTAAGTACATAACACTGAGGAAATCTTTCAATAAGCATTCCATATCATATTCAGCTTCCCTCAGGAATCATCCTAGAAAATTAACTTTATTTTTTCTAGGTGGGTGAGTTTTTGCTCCCTGGGAAAATCAGTACAAATCACTAGAAAGCATGTATTACATCACCTTTCCTGCTTGACTGAAACTTGTCAAAAAGCCAAAAACCAATTTACTTCCAGAAGGTGAACAAAACTATCAAGAAACCACTCTGATGACTGTTTAATCCCTAGTCATCTGCTGTGATCCTGGATGCTCTTGGCTCTCTCCACCTCTTACCATACTTCAGCTTCTTATCAATATTCTTACTTATTTTCCTAACTTTTTCCCCTTTCGGCACTCTTTTCTCATTATCTGCACCCAGTACAAGGTGACTCATTTGTGTTCAGACACTTCTTTGACACTACATTGAAACACTTTCCCTCAATTTAGTCACTTACACATGAGACAATTAATTTCATCTGCAGGTAGCTCAGTCTTAGCACAATCCAAAGTAAGCTTATGTTTTTCCTTCCAACTCTCCTACTTGTACCCTATTCCTACTTGCACTTACTACTATTGTCCCATTTTTCTGACTGCTGTGAGTAGCTGCTGGCCAGGACTGACTCAGGAACACCTTACAATTTTCATTTGCCCCTTATAAACACAGACAGACACTGTCCACCCTTTCCTTACTTATCTACATCAAAATATTGCCTAGAAATCCAGGTCTAGCACACTTAAATGCTACCAGAATAAACAAGCTGTCCCCCTTTTTGTCAACTCAAGGTTGACAAAAAAAAAATACATAACTCCTATTGATAAACCACAAAGACAGCACTGCTGACTAATATTATGCTCAGTGGTCTTAGAATAACACTTATGTGTTGTCAAAATCCTTGCGGAAATTTGCAAAAGATATTCAAGGGGTAAAAAAAAAAAAGAAAATATATTAGTTTTGCAATAGACATATACAATAATCTTTCTGAAGAGAATGGGCAGTATGGGATAAAGGGCAAGATGTACTCACTGGATCATTTAGTGCACATGCAGCTGCCAGTGAGAGACAAACAATCCACAGCAAACAGAAGTTTATAATACAAAGATAAGCAACCTATTTTTTCATGAACTAGGGAAGAAAGAGACAGTGAATTGACATATTAAGAATGCAAATACTACATGTATTATCTTTGCAGGTCATTCTGAAAGCTCATAAAATAAGTCAGAGAAAAGAATACTGCAGCAATTAAAAAAAAAAAAAAAAAAAAAAAGGAGAACCCAAACAGTATGAGCAATAGGGACAAGAAAATCTAAGTTACATGGAGTCACTATGAAAGAAGAATTTGAGGGCTTTGGATGAAGATCTTAATAAGGCCTTTCAATGACACCCATTCAAAAATGTCACCCAGATCACAGGCCCAAGTGATGATCAGAAAGCTGATGCTGCTCATGCAACCAGAACAGAGGTAAAGCAAACAGCTGAACAGCTTTAGGTCCAGTTCTACTCAAGCCAATAAAAGATGTATCAGAGGGGCAGAGATTTTAGCTGGACCAAAAGAAAAGCCTGGACTAAAGGCTTTTACACAAACCTGGCAACAGATTATTCTCTGTGAACAAGGAAGTGCTTGGGAAAATCATAGCAAGGGGGGAGAGAGACAGAGAGAGAGAGAGAATGTGCAAAGATGGGCACACAACTACAACTGAGCAAAGTACCAAGGACAGTGTGTTTTGAAACCTCTACAAGAAAGCCTGGAGTGAAAGAGTTTGAGCCATCTAAAGCAATAAAAACACTGCAGGGGAAAAAAATAATAAAAGAAAGATAAAATAATGCTACAGTATCCCCAAGGGACAGACTTTCTCAAACCCATTATAACCACAAGGCTATAATTTATTGCCAATAGTGAGATATATGCATACGTCTCTTTTAGAGGTTAATAACAAGTGTATTATTTAATGAATATTGGATATAGACATAAGATGTAGTTCAAGATGACATTTCTCTCAATGATTTACAAGCACTAGAATGGGCACAGAAGTTGGAACAAGAAGTTTTTAAGCTTTTTTGAGTTGTTCCTAGCAGGAGAAAAACAACTGCAAATTACACCAGACAAAACTGCAATTCCATCTTCAGGAAAGTAACACAGTACTTGTTTTAACACAACAGAAGACATTGTCTGGAGTGGATATTAAGATGTTTCAAGTTAGTGATTAAATATGTTCACAGCCTTTCAGGACTAAAAAACAGAGATATAAAAAAAAAAATTACAAAAAAAAATTAAAAAGGCTCCAGAAGAAGCAACTACATATGGAACATAACACAAAAAGACGGCATCCCAGTCAAGGTGGGTTTCGAGAAATAAAATATGGCAAACCATCTGGATACAAGAGGGAGGGATTCCAGATTCAATCTCAATGTAAATCAGTTAACTGTAACCCTTTCTTCCATTTCTGTAGTTGTCTTCTTTACATCATTTATATTTTCTATTTGAAATACTATAAATATAGTAGGGAGGGTTAAATTTATTCTAAACCTAGATTTAAGTAAAAATAATTTCAAAGTAAACCTGAACACCGAGGATGTGAACCAAGCTTATGAATGAATAAAAAAAAATTTCATAGAGATGAATGCAAAAGTTAAAAAAAAAAATAATCATTCTGCCACCAGTATTCCCCCCCCCCCCCAGTTCAAAACCTTTCTTGTTCCTATTTATGACCACTGTCATTCATTCTCTCATCCGTTTAATTTAGTAAATAGCCTGGTTTCAGCTTTTAGACAATCTTCTTGTAGGCACAAGGAGGCAGGTGTAAGGTCCCTCCAAAGCCAGCTTTGCTCCAGGCTGAAGAAGATTTGTTCCCCCAGCCTCTCCTCCCAGAAGTGCTCCACCTCAGTGCTCTCTGCTGAACATGCTGCAGCTGATGGACACATTTCCTCTTTCAGAGCAGTACAGGAAACAATGTTCAAAGCTGGCCACTGTATCCCTGATGGAGTCAGAGTGTCAAGTAAAGGCGAAGGCTCACTTCCCCTAATTCCCCGGTTTACACTCCTCCTGGTATCATCTGGGTGCTGTCAGCCTTCACTCCTGCCAAGATGCTCTGGCAGCTCATGTCTGGCTCCTTGACACGCATCACTTCTAGAGGTCAGTCCACCCCACATGCAAGACATCTGTTCTTGGTGAATTTTCCCAAGTTCCTGCTGGTCCACTCCCTTGGCTGCCCGTGTCCCTCTGTATGGCAGCCCTGCAACTCAGGCAGGTCAACTACACCTGCAGTCTGCTGTTCACAAGAGTTCACAAGGCAGGAGTGTCTCCTCTTCCAGGTCACTGATAAAAGACACTAAATAATAAGGTCCAACAACAGAGCCCTGCAGGTCTGCTTGTACCCAACCTGCAGGATGGAAACTAACCATTAGGCACAAGCTCTAAAGTTTAATGATCCAACCATGAGTTCCCTGTTTAACCAGTCAGCCTACAGGCTCTTTTCTTCCTTCCCCCCATTCCTGGGACAGACTATCTCTGTGCTTAGAGGAACCGGAATCTGCAAAAAACCCTGATGAAGAAAGCTCAGACAAGGGAAGCTTCAGCCGTTTGGCAAGGGGTATGGCACAGTTTCCAGCTGGCACTGTAGGATGCTGCAGTCTACAGGATCTCCACCATTATCTGATTAAAAAAAAAAAAAAAACCTTCTGTTTCTTCTCCTACCATATGGCTATCTACAGAATACCTGAATTAACACAGTTTTCTCCACAGCCATACTAGAGATGTTAGGACTTTCAGGCCAGGCAAAAGTCGAGGGAAGAAAGACATGTTGTATCAGAATATTTTCTAATGTTGGTATATAAACCTACTTACAAATTTTTTTCATTTTATTCATAATCCTCCCTTGGCACTGAGCATTAAATATACATTTAATACACCAGCCTTGGATCTCTTTAGAAAGACAAATATATTGCAGGGAATAAATACCTGTTCAGAAAGTAATTTAGGATTTGAAGGTATTTTTTGTGCTTTTTTATTATATCTTCCTCTAATTACAATGACTATGAAAAGGTCATTTTTTAATTCATTAAAACAGCATGAACTTTTCTCTTCATGGCCCATATTTGAAGGAAGGAAAAAAAATCCCACAGTGTCATTTTCATTAAAATTAACATATTCAGAAGCACCACTTTCCTAGAATATTATCCAAACCCTTTAGAAAACTTTATGGGTGTTCCAGGCATTTTCTTAGGTCATAATTTTATTTCCAGTATCGAAAATCTTTCTTTGAGTGACAGGTGTGTAATTTTTTTTCCCCTATATCTGAAAGGATCAAAACAATCACCAGTTATAAGTGAATCACCCGCATTGCCTTGATATGCAAATGCTCTAAACATGCCTTTCATCACCGAATCACTGCCCGTTCACACCTGGTATGGGAATGAGAGAGCAACACAAGCAGTGACATAGTGAAAAACGCTACCCAGTATACAGTCACACCACCTAAAATACTACACAACCTGCTGCAAAGATGACTTGATAGCTCTCAGATGAAGGTATTGTACAATCAAATGTGACATTATCCTGAGGGGCACAGCTCCCAGTGGCCCTGCAGGATTAAACTGTTGTGTTTTATCACTTCAGAAAATGGAAGGGCTTTTCAGAAATAAAGCCAAGGGAACACACAATCAAATGAAAAAGTTTCTTATGTACAAATAGCAAGGTACAGTGACAGCGTGGACATTCAAGTCCAGGACAGTGAAACACACATCACGTGTTTGACCAGATAGGGACAAGATCACTAACTGAGGCTCCTTCCTTAGCTGATAACAAAAGCAAAGAGCAATATTCTGCTCCAGGTCTCCCTCTTTTCCAGAAATTAGTACCAAATTCCACCAGGAGGCCTATTTCAGTGTTAACAACTCTTGCAATATCTGTTTTCAAAAATTTACGAAACATGTGCAATACGACATTTCAGAGAACAACTTAAAACACAATTTCCACATCCTTCAGTATCACTGACACCAATTAGATTAAATAAAGTATTTGCAGGTTTCTTTTCCCCTTTTTTCTGTTTCTTTCAGTAGCCCGAATGCTTAAAATAAAGTTTAGAATAAAACCAAAAGCAAGCAAGCAACCAAAAAACCTCTCTAACACTTTAAATGAAGTACATATATGAACAAGATACAGGTTACTATACATGCAAGGAACAAAAGGTTAACTTCTGACCCAGAAGACTGGATGGGAGAACATTACATTGTGTATACACTTTTAAAGCACTTTTCCCTGTTACGAAAAGCAAAAGGAGTGAACTTCCTTGTTTATTGTTTTTTGCCCTACAAAAATCTGATCAACTGCTGTTCTCCAAAGCTTCACACACACAATAGCCTTTTTATCATTTGGGAAGAATCCTTTTCTTTGTTCCTATTTTGCTATCTAGTTTAAATTGAAGCATCTTGCTATTTTTAAGTACCTCAACCTGAAAAAAATAAATTTACTTTCTCTTTCCTACTTCCACCCAAGTAACTGAGATGGCCTTTTTGGTTGGTATTTCAGGTAAGCTTGATTTTCAGTACAAATCTACACCGTCACAAGCATTCCATCTTTAGATAAGGGCAAACATTTAAATCAAGTAAGGAATACAGAATGATAAGACTATTTTGGTAAAATTTCAGAGATATATGTTCAAGCTCCTATGTACAGGCAAATTCCTCATCCACTACAGATGCCAAATAAATCACATGTGGACTCTAAAATACAAGGAATTCTAATGTAGTTTCGTTTCCAAAAGTGAAAGTGTCTAAGAGCATTTCTGCCATCTCGATGGTGGCAAGCTGCAGCAAGGGAAATTCCCACTGCCCACACAGCAGCAGCCTTCCCAGTAAAGGCAGGTCCAAAAAGGCAGCAGAATCAGCATATTTGGACACAGCCAGAACTCAAATGCAAAAGGCTCAGCCACCATGATCTAAGGCTGAGGTTAGCCCTCCTCTGGACCACCATCACAGCTTCCTATGATTTGGATTACACACCTTCAGAGGCTTCTTCTAATCTTAAGACTTAATGATCTATAAACATAGATTTCCTTACTTTTATTTGTCAATTGTAGCAAACATACTGCATCTATCAAAGCACTGGTAAACTGAACAGACCTTCGAAGTTCATGTTTGGCAACAGACTCAAGCCCAGCTAGTAAGTTCTGGAAAAATGACTTCTTATGTGTCTAGAATTGTATCTCTGCATAACAAATTCTGACTTACAAATTTTCTATGAGACTACAAGAGTTAAAAAAAAAAATATTCTACCTTAGCATTTTATACTACTACTTCACTACTTCAGCTGAAGTTGATAGCTGAAGGGCTAACCAACAAAAGAACAGTTTACAGGAATAGGTGAACACCCCCAATGCCTCGCACACATGCACATTACAGTTTTATTAAAACTCATGTCCTTTCTCAGACCAATGGACTTTTATTGCTACAGATTCCTCACTGTTCCTCTGACTTACTTCCTCCCTGCTCTCCCAAAACAGAATCCGTTGGGAGATTAATATCTGATAAATATGGCACCAGGAATATGAGGAGAGAGTGAGTAAATATATCAAAAAGGTATTAAAATGAAAGAAGGTTATTTCTTAAATTCTCCTATTGGTTATTCAATTCCATCAGGAGTCTACAATAGCAATAACTATCTGAAATGAAGAACTACTTAGGTATTCAGGTGCTTTCACTATTAATTTATTCAGTTTGAGAGATAAAAAAAATTAGAAGAGTGCTTCTGTTTTGCCTGACAAGCAACTAATCCTTTAAGCTATGTTCACTGCTATGATCCGACTTGGAGACTGGCATTGTCTCAGAACAGTGGTGGTTACATAAATTTAAGCAGGCTTGGATCTCTAACATTCAGCTTGCTGGTCTTTTGATTATGAGCTTGCATCTTCTGTTACCTCTCTTGAGGTAACACAGGCTATCGATAACAGGGATGCTCCCACTCTCTCACCTTTCCTGGGGTCAGATCAAATGACCTACTATCACCAGATGAGTGGGTTTAAAATGGACCTATAGAAAAGCTTTGGGGGAATTTCTAGATTACTGTTCCCTCAAATCACTCACTGGCTAATTCCTCTTGGAGCAGTAGGACGTCTAACTAAATCCTACTATAAGGATGTGGTGGAAACATCCTTGGCCAGTGGAGGGCCAATATTACATGGTTAATCATGTGCAGACATAATGACTAGATGGGAAGGTAGAGGGAGAAACAGAGCTTACAGCACAGTTTTGTCTACTGGTTCACGTGGAGATGTTCAAAATCCACCCAGATGTGTTCCTGTATAACCTGCACTAGGTGACCCTGCTTTGGCTGGAGGGTTGGACCAGATGATCTCCAGAGGTGCTTGGTTTGGTCATCCTCTTTCCAGGAACACAAATAAATGGACCATCTCACAATCATCTTATATACTCTGGTTTTTGCTACAAAGCTTCCAGTGAGATTTTGAAGATGAGGGCTGGGGCAAAGGAGATTTTATAAAAGCGTAGATTTGAGGTCCTTGATCTTCCTAGAATAAGCCTCTGATGAGCTGGGCCAATAAAGTTAAGCCAAAGCAAACCATGTGCAAACAGCAGAGACTGGATGCAATTAATTCTCAAGTTCAGTTTCTCCAACTCACATATGCATAAAAAAACCCAAGCATTTCAAGTATTTTGATACCACAGCTTAATTAGTACTCCAGATGTACTCCATACAATATCAACAAATTCTTGTTTTCATTTCATTTGTATATCTAAACTTTGGAGAAACAGTACAATGCTACTCCATCAAGCTGTACACAAACAGTGCTGCTGTTCTGCAAAGATCAAAAATGAAGCTGGACAGGGCAAGAATATACTGGAGTATGTTGTAATCAGGGGTATTCATGCACGACATTGAATTGAGAGGTTCCATGCTTTTAAGTGGTGAAAACAAGTCTAGTTAACACAGTGATGAAGAATAAACAAACAAAGGAGTTCCATCTTTCCCAGCACAGCAGTCTCATCCTGACTGAACAGAGCCAGTGAAAGGAGTTTGGTCACTTCCAGTGATCAGACACAGCACACAATGTATTTCAGAGAAATCCAAATCAGAAAATATAGTGCACTGCCTCAGGCAGCTTCTTCAACTGACTTCTGGTCAATTTTACTAAGGCACCATTCTGCAATTTAAAAAAGGCAAAAGTCCTGCAGAAGTGAGAAAATTAATTTCTAAAACTATATTTTAAAGTCGGCTCTAAACTGCAGTCAGCAAAAAGTTTTTAAACCTAAACCATTTTCTACAATTCATCATTTTTTTCCTGAATATGGGTTGTTTGGCCGCAAACTGAGCAGCAGAAAAGAATGATTACCTGACCTTCAATAACCTTTCCAGGCTTTTGTAAATACTTCTTTCCTTTTCTCATCATCTCTTATATAAATTATAATCAAGTACACAAACAACTTAACACTGAAATCCGCCAGGTCACCCTGACACCATTACAGATCTTTTTTATCACGAAGACAACACTCAAAACCAGAGAATGATTTCAGCAAACTCTAGTGGTCTAAATGACCATCCCAAAACACTCAAATAAAGGAAAATAGTTACGAAGAGCTGTATCATCCCACAGGGTCAGATAAAGCAAGGAGAGCGCTCAACAGATTAAGTGAACACCACGTGGGCTGGATGTCAATAGGATTAGAGTGGACTTGGGTTGCCACGAGCAAAGACGCCCACATGCCTCGCAGAGGGGTCGCTGTGAAGGCACGTCTCCTCCTGTGGGGCAGCTTCAGACCTCAGTGGGAGAAGATGAAAGCACAAACCAGAGGAGTGCAACAAGGGAAAGGTTTCAAATACATTCCTCAGCCAGAGACTAAATACAAGGAAGTGTCAGACAAGCTAGGGGAGTTTCAGATGAAAATAAAAAAGCTTTTTGTCAACTCACAGAAAGCCTACTGTGTTATTCTTAAATGCACGCCTCCATCCCGGCAACATTATAAAATGGACAGCTGGCTAAACCCATCCAGAAAAAAAATAAGCTTCTGATGTATTTAACAGATGGTGAGTGACACAGGTTATGAAATTGGTCTTTGCTTCAGTCTCCAAATATTATTTTTAACATAATTGATATATAATATTTCAACACCCTTAGAATAATTTTCAGATGAAACAAAACTAAGCACTTACTGGAGTGCATGCCTGTATATAAATTATATCCTATTCCATATTTCTGTTACCAGAGGGAAAAAATCTGTGCTCACGAAAGTGAGGAGTTTAGAGAGACTTTCTTGTACCTAAATATTATATTGCTTAAAATAAAATTCCAAACAATTAAAATTTTCTCCTCATTCACATAGCTATCAAGTTGTCTTCTACACAGATGTTCTGGAATGCAACCATGCAACCACATGCAATTTTCACAGAGAAAAGAGTAACACTGTTATCTTTGTTTTATATCACAGGATTTCAGAGGAAAAAGAGATTTGTTTTGCTATAAATAACGAAGATCATTCCCTTCTATTCCTTCATAAATCAATGCCAACCTTTTCACATGGTACAGGAAAAAAATGAAGGCACCCTCTCAAAAAACATTGGTTTAAATTAGGGGTTTTTCTTAAACTTGCAAATAAATATCTGTCAATCCTGTGAACTCTTAATCAGCAAATTTAATGCCACAAAAAACAAGCTCAGTTTGGGCTTGAGCTTAAGTAGCACAGCCCCATATTTTGTCAATTTGAAAGGGAAGCAAAACATAGAACGTAACTACTTAACTGCAATTCTTTATTCTAATGTTTAAAACCTCTATATTTACATGTCTAAGTAATAAATTTGCTCATTTACAGTGACTTGACTATCCTAGAAAAAGAAATGTGAATACATACTAGGGGAGGTTTAGATTGGATTTCAGGAAAAAATTCTTCACTGAAAGGGTTGTCAAGCACTGGAGCAGGCTGCCCAGACCAGTTATGGAGTCACCACCCCTGCAGGTATTTAGAAGACATGAAAATGTGGTGCTTGGGGACATGGTTTAGTGGAGGCCTTGGCAGGGCTGGACTTGACCTTACAGGTCTTTCTCAACTTAATATATGCCATGATTCTATGCTTATCAGACTTCCAAAATTCAAATACCTAACATTACAGGTTGGGCAGCCATTTCTCCCTAGGTACATAGCATGCTGATGCCACAAATGTCCAAGCTACTTCACCAGAGCCCACATCAATTACGTAAGCTGACCTCTCCAATATGTTACATTGGGTGAAACACTCTCTTCACATTAAAATTAAACCCTAAAATATAACATTTAATAAAATACTGTGCACATTCTATTAATGGGCATGTAACTCCTAAACATAAAATAATATATTCATCATCAATCTTCAAAGATAAGGAAATAAAATTAAACATAGATAGACATGTGCAGAGATTCGATAGTTTAATGCTTTCCAAAGCATGGAAATCCAGAACTATGTCACACCTTTATCTTACAGGTCATTTTCAGCTTAGTTTGAACAATAAAAAAAGTCATTTAAACAAATCTGCCTGCATTCAATAATTATGACACACTTATCCTCAAACAGAGGCTGTATGTATAACAGCCCATGTATCCACAAGAGGAAAGGGATGGAGATGAACAAATATATTTGTGGGCTGATAGTTCTTTGCTCCTTTGTAATTTAAAACTATAAAAAAAAAATCTGACTCTTGAGGTCAAATATTATTTCCAAGGTTCCCAATTTTTCATTGACCTCTTAGTCATGGAATCTGGCCACAAAGAAGAAATCTGCTAGAAAAAAACCTACAAAGTTTACTTTTGTCAAAGGAATTAAGACTATATTTGGATATATACATATATATATACATATATATATATATATATATATATATACATATATATATACATATATATATATATATTTACAGAGTTACCATGTAAAGATTCCTCTACATGAAGTTCCTCAAAACATGAATATGTGTATAAGTAAAATAACTTTCATGACAATTTATGCTGGAAGGGTTTCATTTATGACCATTAGATTTCTACCTCAACTTAAAAAAGCAAACCACAACCAGCAACAACAAAAGCACAACAAAAACCACCACACACACAAAACTAATGCTTCAAAACTGAAATTCAGACAGAAGTGCTAACATGAAATATGCCAGAAAGGCTTCACTCAATTTGTAAGTTAGTCTTTAGCAACACACACATATCAAAAGTAGCCCTCCAAAATATGAAGGGAAAATACATTCATCAGAATATAAGTGTGAAATTTACTCCAGTATCCAACTGGAGAAATTGCACTGAACTGTTAGGGCAATGATAAGCTTCCCTGCATTTATATCTTACATAACGCCAAAGAATCCTCATTATTTAATTATGTAAGCATAATTTTACAACCCACTCATATTCATTTCTGCTCTGAGGATATGAAATATCTTGCAAACATTTCAGGCCAAGTGTCAAGAGAGACTTGTGAAGCTTCAAGCAGTGAATTCTTTTAATCTAATACAAAACCCCCCCAAACCAATCCATATCTTTCTTTGCAAGATTCCATTATAAAAAGTTCAGTTATTAAAACAACATAGCATTGGTACAGGCAGTGTTCTTTCTCTTGGGCTCCACAGTTGTGATTACACACCTAAGCAAAAACACACATTTCTGCTGTGAGTTTTAGAACAGACAGACCATTTAAGTCCAATTTTATACAACAGATTATGATGAGACTGGATAATGCTCTTTAATTTTTTTCAGAATTATGCCAAATTGAATTAACCCAATTTTCATTTGTTTGATAACTTAGATTACTTTTAAATTTACTGTGATAACATATAAAATTCCTTTTTCTTCCTTTTAACAGGCCGTGTGCAACAGCTTAGATGGGATCACGCTGAGCAAAGATCTGCAACTACACTGTACCTGCTTCACCACTACAAGCAGCTGTACAGTATTTCCGTATTATTGTAGTTAGGAGAAGATCTGCTGCATTCAAATGGCAGCAATGTATTTTGAATCTCAGAAAACTTTCTTTCTTTCTTTCTTCTGCAGTGCTCACATGTGTAGATATGAGAGTTTTCTGTAGGAAATAACAAAGCTGGTAGAACTGTGATTACCTGCAAATTGAACCATTTAATGATTTTGAAACACTACTTAATGAATTTAAGCTAGGAAAACCCAAGCTACCAAAAATCAGTATGAAATCATTGGAAATGAGGTTTTACAAAGCCCCAACAGCCCAGAAGAATTACCTAAATCTATACATCTAGTGCTATTTCCAGGTGTTGTGAAATATTCCCTTCATAAAGAGCAGCTGCATCTCCTGCAGGGCATGGGTCTCCTGCAGCTCATGTGTCACTGCCGCCTGCTCTTTCTGGCCATCCTGAGAACACTGGTACTGGATGCCATGTTTAGGCAGCTGAATCATGTGCTTAAAGCTTTATTACTGTAAATAAAGCCTGTATTTGGCAAGGTAAGATTTACTTTTGCCAAAAGGTGAGATAATGTTTACATGGACACTTCTCAACAGTTTTTCCACCGAGCAAAGTAACACACACTGCTTCTCTACCTCCACTCAGCAGCAATACTGAAAACACAAATAGATTGTGGATGGATCACAAATCAAATTGTGATGGGTTAGGATATGTTTTGTCTGGAAGGCAGAGGAACAGCAAGAGTGCTCTTCATCAGAAATCTGTTATCATTTGACACACTAAAATCTTAATTAAATGGAATTTAATCACTCCGAGTACAACCTACTCATGGTAAGATAAATTCATTACAAATCCTTGACTGCTTCCTGCAGCCCATTGCACTTGTGCAATAAATTACTGTCCATAAATAAGCCTAATGGCTTTGACACTTGATATGTTCAGAGTCTCTACCTTTATCACTACATGACTGTGTAATCACAATTTGTCTTTCCCTTTTACTCCTTTCAGCTGCTACCACCACCCTCCTACAAACTGCTACACTACTTCAAAATGCCTACATTGACAAGTGAATGCCATCTTATCCAGCTACCCAGCAAGAACTACTTTGAAGCAACTCAAAAGACTTCTCTTCCCTATCCCAATGGTTCCACAGACACTCTGGGGGGGTTAGTCGATACAGCTTCCAACAGAGCAACACAAAACAACTGCTGGCTTTATCCAGAAGTCAAATACAGGACAAAAATACAAGACTACTATATTTTTGGATTTTGAGTAAGTGATTTTTGCATAGAAAATTTTAAATTGATACAACAAAGAGCTATGGGTCTTCCTAAAAAAACAATCCCATTTTTTTGGAACATGTTACAATCTGATTTTACAAGAAAAGTTATGATGTGATTCAAAACACAGCAGAAAATGCTGTGCTCATTCAACTATAATTCTCTACCTTCCATTTCCTACAAAACAACACCTAGTCTAAGAAAAGAAAAACATCTTCAAAACTGTACTTCAAATGGTCTTCATTTCTATATGCTAAGAACTACAAGATAAAACAAGAGAACAATAAAGGGGAACAAAACCATCACCAAACCACAAGTTCATTACAAATAAAATTCATAACCTAGGACACTTATTTAAGCATCAAAGTCAGGACAGACATGCAGGAGCAGAACGAAGTATGAAAGGCAGTAAACTATTTACCTATAGTCTGCCTTATCTGGCACTACTCAGCACACTGAATTATTCACTTTGGTACTTGTCTCTTGGTTGTGGGCTTTTTTAAAGCTGACTTTGAAATCTACCAAGCAGCACATTTGGAGATAAAGGCACTGACTGATAATCATTCTGTGCTCTATGCTTAGAGCAAGCTATATTTCCTACATTTCATTTCCTGAAAAAAAATTAATACAGAATTTAAAGGAGATAATTTAAGAATAAAACTAAATCCCCATGTCCTTTCACGCTGGGAACTACTCTGGATTTTTTATCTTCTCCTGAGATTGTTCCAGATTTAAACTGAGGGAATGCTATTTAAAAAGTAGGAATATGAAAATAGACAAATATATTAAGTCAATATTTGAAAATCAAGAGTTCAGAATTAATGCTTTATTGAAAGATCAACAAAAACACATCAACAAAACCACATGATTCTCAAATAGTAAGAATAGAAAGAAATACTAATATAACCCTAAAAACCAGCTTCCCCATATGCATTAGCCTCAAAACTTACTTTTAACAACTCATTAACAAATACAGTTACAACCTTTCTCTAAATGTTCTTGGGAGCATTTCTCAATGTATAAATATTTTATTGTCTTTTGCCTGTTTTTAATTAACTCACTATTCACAAGTCTTTTGAAACAAACCCTTCACATCAGCACAGAGCACACTGGCTTAACTGAAATGCTGTTAAAGTCATGCTCTGAACAACTGAGACTGACAGGCACAGAAGGTGTACCAGAGCAGAGCTGGCTTGAGAAATTTCAACAGAATTTGACTGAAATATGAAATGTCATTTAAAAAAACAAAGCACAAAAAAAAAAAAAACACACAAGAAAGTCTTGATCTTTTTTGAATTTTGTTTGACTCACTCCAAACAGTAAGATTTTATTCCCTGCAGCTCTGCTGCAGTTATCTAGCATAGGAGTATATTTGAACGAAACTACATTTCCACAACATCCACCATTTTTGATAAATAACAATCTTCTTCCCAAAAACAGATGGATTTTTATTCAGTATTTGTTAAGAAGACTAGTATCACAGGAAGGATAAGATTAAGATTCATCTTCCAAGAAAAGTCTGAACAGTGCAGGAAGATAAGACACAGATCCAGTCTCTGAACAATGAGAAAGTGCTGAACAAGGGGAGGAGCAAAAGCACACTATTCTGGAAGAAGACAATTATGCATTTACACAACAGGATGGATAAATACTGTTGAACAGTCAGATATTTAGGACCAGTAGTACTTCATTTACCAAGTCGAGGGAGTTGCCCCAGTATGGGGTTTCCATGCATAGCACTGTGGCACATTCATCACACTCACAGCAGCAGAATGCACGAGATAAAATTGAAAGCCACAAAAATCTGTACTGAAAGGCAATCTCAGCTTCAAAATGCTAGGCTCTTTGTAGAAAGATATTTCTGTCTTCATAGTTAATTCAGGGACAGCTACAGCTGGGATTCTGGAGTCCACCCCCACCAAAAGTTTGCTCTTAAAAATTTTCCACTCCTTACTCCTGCT
Organism: Cinclus cinclus; assembly: GCF_963662255.1. Lineage (NCBI taxonomy): Eukaryota > Metazoa > Chordata > Aves > Passeriformes > Cinclidae > Cinclus > Cinclus cinclus. The sequence goes on from NC_085047.1 coordinate 49,938,163, forward strand.
GTTAAGTGCAAGGAGCACATATGCTGGGATCATCAAGTGCCTGCATGAGAATGCTGGAACAACAAGTTTTGTGCAACTGCACTGCAGGCCTCCGTAGGGATTTCCCTGGCTATCCCCTGAGCCACCTTCTCCCTTCCTAGTGAGAAGAAACAATTCAAAAGCAACAAAATTAAAACAATTTTACAAATACCTGATGCCACTTTCACCAGAGTTCTCATCACAACCTTGCTCAGTTTACCAAGCATTCCACCCACTACGATGGCTATTTTGAACCTCCAAATAATTTCAAACACATGTAATTAAAAAACATTTACAGACTTACATGAAATCCTGATTTACCCAGAAACATACTGGCCAGATGCAGTAAGCAGACAGAAATCAAACCCAGTTACAGTTTCTCTTTATTAAGACCTCCTAGCTATCTTGCCATTAGTTATGAAAATGAAATCCTCAAAACCAAGTCAAATATCTTAGTAAGAAACTGTTGTCTCAGTGCCAGACGTAACCTACTGCACTCAAAAACCTCAGTCTTCTGTCTATAACATTAGAAATACCCACTAGCATAATTTTTTTTTAAGATAAAAGCTTCCCTTCCTACTTTCTTGAGATTGAAATGAACTTGCACAGAGCTGAACTTACATAAAATACTTAACATATCTTTAAATTATATAGGTGTTCTCTATAAAACAGCTTTTTTTGGAAATCCACAGCATGAAGAATACACATTACAGCATATTTTGGTATAAAATCTTTGAATATTCATCTCAAACATTACTCCACTTACATGCTGTAATATGGCTGGTGAAAGTTACTAATTTTGCATTGGACTTCATGTTAACATCATTATCACTGAAACATATGGACTTTGCAAATGTGGATTTGTTCCCTACGTACAAAATATTTCAATAAAGCTTTTTGCAAGTTTGGGGTTTACCACCAAAAAAATACCTATACAAGTATGCAAAGTAAAAATCACTAAAACTTGCAAGTCCAATAGGGTTTGTTTGTATCACAGATCAATAACCTGGATTTGGAAGTGAGAGCTAAGCTTTCACTGTCACACCACACAACCGTTATGATACACAGATTAAAAATAAATTCACAGGAAAAATGACATCAATATTCACATGTAATGTGCTGTGCATCAAATACAACCATCAAGCATAATTCCAAGAATTAACTTTATTTTGATGTTACTGCCCATATGAATAAGAATTCTATAAATAAAATAAAATACTGCAACCAGGTATTCCAGACTTTAAAAGCACACAAAGGCTTCCAGTTATCCTCTTGCAGCATATAAAAGGTAATCATGCCTGAAAAATCTTGCACAATATTTAATCATCAAAGAAGAATAAAAGAAATATTGAAAATAAATGCTATTTTAGAAGAACTATTTTATAGTAATGTAATTTACGGTAAGTTTTCTGAGACTTACTAGTATACGCCACATATATTCACATATAGATTGGCACTAATCTACTTTTAAGAAGAGAATCCTGAATTTATAACCTTAGCTATGAAAGATTTTTGACTAGCACTGCACTTCACTATTTTATCACTATTCCATTATTTCTCAATATTAAAAACATATGTCAGATTCTGGGGACAGATTAGGTAGTACCATCTAGAGCACATACTAAGTATCAGAAACAGATTATGGTGATGTGGATCTCTGCCAAACCACAGAGCATTACAACATCACAACTCTGCTGAGAAGATACCAACCAATGCTATGTACAGTATACGGCTGTGAAGTACTGCTCTTTTTGAGATGAAATACACTGTTCTTTTCCGTCTCAAAGAACACATATAGCTTCCTTCAGTTTATTTTGAAATTGGTATCCCACTTTTATCAAGTGCTGGAGATAATTTCTTATGCAATATGAAACATATTAATATTGCATAATGGAGACCACAGAAGAACTGACACAGGAACTCAGGACTACCTTTAAAAAAAAAAAAAAGCGCTTTGTTTTCCTTTCCATCCTAACTGTGTATAGAGTCACAGACTAAACTCCAGACCCTCAGCTGCAGCTAAAAAGCACCCCAGGATAAGACCACCTTTGTTCCTCAGCAGTGGTCCAAGCCCTTGACATAAATCAGACGAGCCCCAAGAGAGACCAAAACCACCACAGCAGGTAGACAACAACACAAACCCTCCCAGTTTGTATCCCTTGTGTGAACACCAAGTCTCATTTTAGCACCTCCATCCCACTAAAGCATAGATTCCTTATTAGGAATCCTACCAAACTCCTAAACAGAGCCTCTGGTTTTACTTGGCTAATTTCTATGGGATACATAAAACTCAAGGAGTTTCTTGCTTGCTTCTGTCTCTATAATGACAGTGTCATGGAACAGTCTCAGCTAAATTCTCCCACAAGCCTTCCATTAAACTCTAAACTGAATCTCCCAAATAATTCTAAGTAAGCAGCCAAACCAAAACGAACCCACAAATGTAATCCTGTCACTGGCAAGCTATTTTCATATTTCTTTACAGAAAGTAAGAAAAAAACTCCAAGACACGGATGGCAGCATCAGAGTTGTGCAATCTGCCAAATCTTCATTTTACACAAAGTTTCTATCTGTGGAAAATGTGCCCTATTTTTTTTAAATCACCTTTTACCATACATGCAGAGTCTTACTACAAACTGAGAGCAGGCCTTCACTGTGGATGGTTTACAAGCAGCAATAAATGTATCCTCTGTCAAGGAGCTAAACACAATCCCAGTTAGCAACCACAAAATACACCAAATTTCCACAAATATATAAGAGCTGTCAGCTGCACTGGTAAAGTATTTCTGCAGAACTATACTTCTCATGCTCAGCAAACCTTCAAATAAGTAACTTTTTCTTTAAGTACTGCTCTCAAAACCAAACAGACCTCTGAAATACTTTAGCTACATTGCTAGAAAGCTTTTACAGCAACTTTTTTCCCACTTTAAATCTCTTTTCAGATATTGAAGAGCACAATGCTATTTGCAGAACCTCAAATGATGTCTCAGCAACCCTTCTTTTACCAACTCTTGCAAAGTCTTGACTATTCATGGTTTTTTTTTTCCTCAGTCCTTCCTTACAATCAGTACTTTCAGCACTTACCAGTACATCTGTGATTTTATATTTGTCTGGAGGTATACCAAATGAAAAAGGTTTCAGTCATTGTCTTAAGATGTTCTGCAACGTATGTATAACTGAAACTGTCAAAAATTAAAGACTGGCCTTCTAAAAGAAATTACAGAATAATTTTTGACAATAACTGAATTCCAGAAGACAGATCTCTAAATTACATGAAAACCAGTGCAGAGCTGGGGCCTCGAAGTTTAGATTTTATATTAGCATAATGAAATTAAAATTTCTCATTGACATGCTGCTCATTGTCCAATGCTTCTAAAATGAAAACAACACACTCAGTCATATTCCTTTAATAACTACAATGAGCTAAAGTTTACCCATGCAAAATTGTGTCAGGAAACGCTTGCTACTTTAGCAGGCTTAATTAATTGCCCTAAAAACAGACTTAATGTGAAAAAGAATACCAATCAGCAGCAATGTCTTTCACCATATTGAGAATAAGAAATAACCAACCTAGCGGATCCAATTCCATACTCAGAAGAGACTGAAAATAAGCTGAATTATCTCTTTTACATAAAAGCATAAGAATGATTAGTCACATTCCAGATATTTCTGGATTCCCGCAAGCTAGTGTAGCACTCACAGGCTGAGTCAGAATCGAGGTCTCCATTCTGCTCACTGTTGCATAAGCAGATATAGAGACATCTCCAAAAGTTTACATTCTGAGTTTTACTGAGTAACAAAGCTGACTGACCAGAAGTATAAAACAAGTAAATCTCACTGATAAAAATACTGTGACCATAGCTTTCAACATTCACAAAAGTAGGAGGAACTCTCAACTGAAAAAAAGTAGTAAAGCATGCCTTTAGTCATTTTGTTCATAGTATCATGAAAGTATTTCTTACCAAGACAGCTGCAAGGACCACATTCAGACAGCCTAAGTTCCTACTGCAGCCTTGAGACAAACCAAGGAAGTGAGATATGGGCTTCGAATGATCCAAAATTTAGATTTAGATATGCACAAAGCAGTCACAAGCTCCACAGGGAAATACTGATTACAGATAGCTGATATTGTCCCTAATTCCACAGCTGAGAGGTGGAACATTTCCCCATTCAGGCCCTGACTGACCTGGTCATTTACCAGATGACATCTGCTAATTTTTAAACATGCACAATTGACTGTTCCTGCTGTAGATATGATCATTTTCCTGCACTTGCATATACTCAGCATTTGTATTTTCCCTCTCAGTCTCGCTGGAACCTGCCAGCAGCTACTTCCCAGCATTCCCAACATGGGAGGAGTTACATCTCCTTCAGTATACATCCCCTCCAGCGTTCATAAAGTTAAGACAACAAAAGCAGAAAGAAACCAGTTCAGGTAATGACAACAAGGGTGGGTGGCAGGAAGGAAGGAACAGTTAATATCATCAACCTACACTTCCATCTGAAGTAGTGAGCTGCACCACAACCCAGAATAAGGATCAATCCAACCACAGCTGCTCTTCACCAAAGAAAATTAGATGAAGGTCATGAAAACATGACCTTTCAGAATACGTCAGATGTATATACTAATACAAATAATAATATATTTAGTTACAAAGTTTCTCCTGCAGTGCCATACCTAAAAATGTCAGTTGTGCTAAGATGTTTCTTGTTGTTATTTAGATACATTTTTAATCTGTGAAACAAAAAAAAAAAAAAAAAAAAAAGGTGGGTGGGGGAAATAAGTACAAATAATTTTGGAGTATACCCAAATAAATACACACTGAAGATGAACTTTAGTAAGTTTATGCCTGGCCACTGCTTCAGATAGCAAAGAAAGAGGTTCTTCATTTGATTACAAGAAGCACTGCAATATGTTACAAAGGCTCAACTGGCTTATATATTGCCCCAATATATAAGGAATCCGAAGCTTCTCCAAGCTCTTCTTTCTAACACAGATGCCACCTCCATTTCCTTCTCCAAGAGCACAAAAACAAACCCAAAACAAACATTGAGAATGGCAAGAGAGGCTACTCATTGCTGTTACAATCAGCAAACAATTGTGGGGGGAAGAAAATCAAAAAAGAAAAAAAATACAGAAAAACTCAATTAGCTATTTTTATCACAGAATGTAATGAATTAGGACTTTCAACATGTGGGGGATACAGAAATACAGAGAAATAATCATACTTCTATTGCTACAAAAACATAAGGGACTAACTTAAGACTATCATGCACAAAAGCTACTAGGAATACAGTAATTTTCAAACCCACAAAAAGCATCCACTGAAGGCAAAAGGAAAAGCAGTTAAAAGAACAGAGATGCAGGACTTCTCACATTTTGTTCTGATACATGAAAATGTTATACTGAAAAAAATATTTTCTGTGCTCCAAGTGTATTACAATGCTACTGCACCTATTATTCTTCAATGAAATAATTTTTTAGACTGAATGACAAACAACAAAACTCAGCTGCCATACAACCAGCTACTCCTTTAAGTCGCTCATATCTGAATCTTATTCTTGGATGCCAAAATTCCCATACTGATGTACCATCAGTTTCTGTCCATCCTTTTGCACTGTTAGCCACCATCAATATGTATTAAAAATGAAGCCCCTATATATGTTCAACTACTCATCAACATTCTGTATTAAATTTCCTAAAAAAAGACAATGCACATACACATTTCCACTAAAGATGCTGAATCTATCAAGGAGGGAACTGAGCAGGGTTTCTATTTGTTATTCTTCTACCTACTGCCCCCTTTTAACATTGACCACATATAACCATTTTAGACCATATGCTCCATGCTCTTCTACGTCTGCAAATATCTCACACCAAAGATTGAGTTTCCTTAAAAATTATGTCTACCATACCACCTACATCTCTGAAGCCTAGCATATGGATTGAAGAGCCGTGCACATTAAAATTAAAACCTTTAATTGTTTGGTAGATTCCAACACTTCGTTGTTTACCAAATGCAGAAAAACCCAACAAAGCAACAAGAAAACAAGCCAACAATAAAAACCCCACCATGAGCCAAAAGCGTCACCTTCTCTTACTGCTCAGACAGAAAAAGAATTGAATCTCCTAGAGGGCATGCAAGGAACTACCCAGAAAGAAAGTGCTAGCAGAGCCTTTTCATACGGACATAAAACACATGGACAACAGGGAACAGTGGACACTGTTAATACTTTTTAGTCATGCAGGTGGCTTTCTGTGGATTCCTAAAATCCCTGAAGAATTCTAACTATAAGGAGAAGTATCACAGGTACACAGAACCCAGAGAGGAAGCTTCCCATAGTCTGATGGCAACTCCATTAAAATAAAGGGGATTATTCAACTCAGTAAGAACTTCTTGTCTGAGCACGAGTTTTTCATCGCTTACTTTAAAATTTTCAGCTAGTGTTTAAACAACTGCCAAACCATTTTCATTTGGTCCACTCAAAAAGCCAGTGTGATTAATTTCACAAGTCCATAAACCACTGCATGTCTATTTATCATTACAAAAGAAATACAACTTGCAAACAGCCCTGCTGTTATTCACAGTCAAACTCTAACTGCTACCAAATGGTAAAACTGATAAATCACCTGACTAAATTACTGAACATAATCAGAGGTGCCCCACTGCCACTACAGTCATCAGAGCTTATGTGAAAAATTGAGCAAAATTAGGCTCTAGATATGCAGTTTAGCCTTCAAGAACTGTCCCAGACGCATCTAGTCCTAATAAAGTTAATGAAACTACTCAGGTAGAGAGGTCAATATTAGCAGGTTTCATGCCAGGAGTGGAGTTTTAAGCTGCAAGTAGCACACGTTGCTGAGGAATAACGCACCACAAACTTACAACACTTGGAATGTGGTGTGTCACTACCCAATTTATTAGTGGAATGCAAATGATAAAGTACTGTGTTAATTATTTAGGAAGTGATGTTGAAATGGTTAGCTGGTAAAAACTGCCGTAGTTCTGGAAACAAGTCAACTCAATGTCAGAGAACAGGAGACTGAGTCAAATTATGTCTACTTAAAAATACAAAGCTTACTGGAAATCAGATAATTTACTACGAATTTATGTATAGCAGATCATTCTCAAAGGTAGGACAGGAAGGCAAATTAACACATTTTTAAGAAGCAGCAATTATATTATTATTATTATTATTATGAGCAGGTTAGTTCATGAACCTGACAAACAGCTACACACATTATTATTATAATACTTATGTAATTCATAGCAGATTTACTAAGTATAATGGAGTCTTCATAAAATAACACTCCATCACACTGCTGCCAGCTCCTATAGATATGGGAAATTAATTTTTTGCAAATGCAAATTACACAGTGGGTGGGTGGGTAAGAGAAATGCAAACTGCAAAATCCTACACTAAATAAAAACATATATAAACATGGTGACAGCCTGGTAAGGGCTCCTCTTCAAATAGCTAAGGAATGGCAATCCCATTTTCCTTCCTGAACAAACTCCTTTGAAATATGGAGGATGGCAACAACAGAAGACCAAAAATGAGTTTTCAAGCACTCTTTTCATAAAGTAATATTTATTTGTTGTAATTAATAACTGGAATTTCTACAGCACACTTCAAACTTTCAGAGAGAAACTGCATCTAATTATACAGAAACTAAGAGAAAAATGATCCCATGACAGGCCAGAAATATCTATTTATTTAAATTCTACCAACATTGGTAACATCTTCATTCAAATGTTTTTGTAATGACTCAGTATTTAAACATCACTGTGTATAACAAGCTTCTTCCTGATTTGAATAAACAGAGCAGCACTAGCTAGGCCCAGCTATCCCCAGCAATAGTATTCTCATTACACTGTAACAACACAAGGAAATAGTTTTCATAGAAAAATTTGTATTTTGCCTATCTTAAAATCTGTGCACTTTGTAGCAAAAGTCAAGCATTACAAGCCTAATGGCAGCACCGGGACTCCTAGGCAGGCAGGCAGGCCCTAGGAGGAGCACGGAGGTGGCAGCTCAGCCCAGGGTGACAGGGAGGAGGAGTGTGTTTCATGTCACAGTCAAAGGGACTCCTCCAGGCAACTTAAAAAGCAGCACTGAGAGATTTGCACCTAATCCTCGACGGTCCCGGCGAGGATTTCTGTGATATAATGCTAGACAGCCACGTGCAGGAGAGAAGGGGGTTCAAAAAGCTCTAGCTGTCAGAGAGAAAGAGAGACACTAAAAAGAAATATGTGTAAACTGATAGCTGAGGAGCTTACTGCCTCTGAGTTTAAATCCTTTCATCGCTCTTTTCATCCAGGGGAGGCAAAATTTATTTATAGTATTTCAGAAAGGCAGACGGGAAAAAAGAAACAACAAAACCTGTATGCTTATAACTTGCTGCTTGATCATCCTCTGTATCTTACTGTTTCTGCTTTTTTTGGTCAAAATTCACTCATTGTGACTGCTGTACAAAGGCTGTGAAGGAAATACAGAAAGCAAGCAACTAAACAGAACCATTATTTCAATAGCCCAGCTGCCATACATATCCCAAATAACTGAACATCAATGACTTAAACAAGGGCTACTGGGTTTTATTGTTCTCACTACCGGGCCAGGTTTTACCCACAAATTAAACTAAAATTATTTTTTAAATTAAAAATAAAATAAAAATAATAATTAAAAAAGCATAGACAAGTCCTTTGCTTTTGGGGAGGGGAAAAAAGTACCTTTTAATGCAAACAGCTATGTGGAAATGCGTGATAATATTTTGCTGTAAGAATAAAGAATTAGCATACCAAACTGCAGCTACAAGTTCGTGGGTGCTTTTTCCAACTAAGAGACCTATGAAAATATATCCTGATTTATGGAAATACATACAAATGGAGAAAGTCGTGCTGAACGGAAGATTACCTAGCAGACTTGATTTACCCTACCTTCTCATGATCTGCTATACCTTCCTGTTTTAAATGTACTGCGCCGAGTATCCAATACAAGCTGAAGTACAGTCCGCCATAAGAAGTACTAGGAGTGCCCTTGAAAAATGTCCAGATTGCAGCTAGTGCACAAAGGACCTCGCCATGAAAATAAAGCGCATGAAAATTTCTCTCTCGCACTTGAGCCGGCAGCAAGTGAAGAGATTAACTTCCCACCAACATCGGAAGACAAAGCGTTGGCAAGAGACAAGCCAAGTTTAAGAGGTTTAGAAAGAAAGAGACGGGGTGGGGGGGGAGGGAAAGAAAAAAAAGAAAGAAAGAAATGGGTCGAGCAATTCATCCCGAATGCTCTGCTTCGTATCTATCTCCCCCTAAAAAATGCTCGACGGAGCTGAGGAGCAGTGCTACACGACCCAAGCGTGAGCACTCAGGTAACTGACTGCCATAGGTAATAAAGGGAGTCGGGCATCCCCCTCTCCTCGCTACACAGAAGGCGACGCTGCAGATCTCCCACTCCACCACCAAAAAGCGAAGCAGAACCAGCATCTGGGGCGGAAGGGGGAAGGTAATTAACTGGGAACTTTATGTTCCTTAAATATGCAACCAAGACCTTTTTTTTCTTCCCACGCCCCTCTTCTTCCCATGTTCTCTGTCAAAACTAGGCTGAAATTAACGTTATTTTATAATAAAACTATTAAATAAACAGAACAACACTCACCATATCAGCTGGAACGCTGCTGGACATTTTGATGTTACCCTAAATGGCTTAAAAATCAACTTAAAAGAAAAAAAAAGGAAAAAAAAGAAAAAAAAAAGCAGCAGCACGAAGAGCAGCAGCCCGTTGGAGATCTTTAAGATGCAAAACCGGTGTCAGGCAGCAGCTTCCACGTCCCCTACGCGAAAGAGGTGCCCGATAAGCAGCGGGGAAGGCGGGCGGCTGAGGAGCAGGAATATCCAGGGGCAGCGGTGCCGGGCTGGACCGGAGGAGCCAGCGGGAGACCAGAGATGGCAGCAGATCCCTGTCAGCGGCAGCAGCAACAGCAGCGGTGCCAGGTAGACCAGGACACACAGGCAGGACTACACCGCCACATGAGCTGCGTGCGGGCTTTTTTCCCCTTTCTCGCCCTCTGCCTTCTCTCCCAGCCTCGACAAATGACGACGGGATGATTCACACGGGATAATAGTGCGTCCAAGTCACCTCCTCAGTCGGCGCAGGCGACCCGGGCGCGCAGGCAAGACCTGGCTCCTGCCCTGGGCGGCGGGGCAGGGAGGCGGAGGGCCGGGGTGGGCCCGGGGCCGCTGGCGAGGACGCCGGGTCTGCGGCCCCCCTAGGCGGTGTGCGGCATCCAACAGCGCCCGGCGGGGACGCCGGCCGGGGAGGGAAGGGAGGGAGGGCGCTCGGAGGGGAGAGCCCTCCCCCGCGGCGCTCGGAGGGGGCCGGGGGGCGTTCGACGGCGGCCGCCTCCCGCAGCCTCAGCTCTCCGCTCGCATCGCCGCCGCCTCCTCCTCAGCCCGCCCTCCCTCCCCCGCCTCGTCCGCCGGCGGCTCCGGCCGCCCCCCGAGAGCCGCGCCGCGAGCCGGAGGTGCCGCTCCTTCAGCGCGATCCTCGCCCGCAGCCGCCCCCTGTCATCTTCGGCTCAAACCAACATGGCGCCCGCCGAGCCGAGCGAGGGGACGCGGCAGGAGAGACGCGGACCCTCCGCCGCCTCCGCCGCCGCCCCCGCTCCCGCCGCGTCACACGCCGCCGCCCCGCGCGGCACCATGGGGCTTGTAGGCGGCCAGGGCCGACAGCCTCCGGGGCGGGGCTACCCGCCCTCCGCGGGCCCCCGGCCCGCCCCGCCCCGTCGGGGGAGCCCCTCGGCCCCTCCGCGCTCCCGCAGCGTCGGCCGAGGCGGCACCGAGGGGGCTCCGCGGCACCGGCGGCGCGGCTTCCCCCCCGGGCGGCAGAGACGCCCCGAGCGCCGCGTGAATCGGCGCTTTTCCCCCGCGGGCGCTGCGGCTCCCTCAGGGGCGTTCAGGCGCTCCCCTCGCAGCCCCTGCCTCCCTCCCGGGGCGGGTGCCGCTCCCGGCGTGTAGACCCGCGCTGTGCGCTTCGACGGCTTCTAGCAACAACAAAAAAAGTAATTGCCATAGAATGTTAAGGTTTTGGACTGGAGTTTAAAGATCATCTAGTCCTAATCCACCCTGCCACGCGACCGGGGTGCTCGAGGCCTTATTCAACCTGGCCTTGAACACTGCCAGGATTGGGGCATCCACAACCTGCCTGAGCAGCCTTCTCCAGTGCTTCACTGCCCTCTGAGTAAAGAATTTCTTCCTAATAACTATATTTTTCCTCTTTATTTTTGTACCCACTGCTCCTTGTCATATTACCCATTGTCAGTTCCTGACAAGAATCCCTCTACAGATTCCCTGTGGATAAGCTACATTTCCGTTTTATTGTTTTAATTCTTCTGCACCTCAGATCTTCAAGTCTGGACCTGTACATCGCATTTTTGTCTTCCTCCTTCTCATATTATTCTATAGGTTTTTCTTTAGGGGTTTTTAATAATTATTTTAATTTTTGTTTCCTTGTTTCCCAAACTCTGTAGTTTTAATAATGGAAAAATATCCTGTAAGATTCACAGTGCAAACAATGAGTGCCACCTTGGAAGCACCTGGAGAAAGGGAGTTCCCTCATCATGTCAAAAGCCTCTTCAAAAGCCACCTTGCTTCCTGAAGAGCTCTGTATTTTGTCATGGACCCAAGTTATCAGAAGCTATGTGTGTAACTGGTGTTTTATCCCTTATTCCAGGCAGCTCCTGGAGACCAGCATTCAACAAAGAAAGGCAGTGCCTGATGAAAAGTACACTGCAACTCAAATACACAAAAAAAAAAATCCACACAAGGCACATGTATACTGAAGAAATGAGTTGGCCTTTTGAGAGGGGTGTGGGTAGGCACATTCACATACCAATACTGTGAAACTGTCCAAGAAAAAAAAATAAATCAAGAAAATCAAGCAGATGGTGACAGATGGTTCCTTTGTGGATCTCATGTAAAACCACAGGAAATTAAGAGAGAGTTGTTCCCTTTAATTCTAAAAGTTTGAATCTGCCTTTCTTCTTTAGGACTTTATACTGCAAAGGCAACCCCTGGCAAGTCACTGTCCCTTGCAGGGGTTATAATTATTTGCTTCTTTATAATTCTTTACTTTACTCTGCCCCAAAATAGTACAAAACTTCTGACTTCAGAAGATAGATCTGACAGCAAGCAGCCCCATTTGATGTCTGGGAAAAGAGCGGCCCTGCATGTGTGATCTCTGTGAGGATTCTGTACTGCCACATCGTGTGACTTCAGGCATGTCACTCCCTCTCTTGACAGCCGAATTTGCTTAGATCATACATTTTTTGGGAGTCAGTGACAGCCCCACTCTCAGTCAGGCCTTTTAGACACCAACAGGATAAAAGGTCTTGTGTTTGTGGGAGCAGTAGCAAGTTGTTGAAGAATCGCTTACTCTCTTTCTGACTGGCTGTCCTTAAGGGGCAGAGAAAGTACAAGAGGAGAGTTGAAGAGATGAGACTTGAGAGATGGCACTCTCTTTCAAACATTATGTTTTCTTGGGTATCAATGACTTTCTGATTGAATCAGTGACAGACTAAGGTATTATAAAAATCTTGCTTAGTAGAGTTTATTCTTAGAATCTTACTAATGTGGGCTTTTCCCTGAAAAACAATCAAGCAAACAAAAAACCCTAAGAAGTTTACATACAATAGCTTAAATTTAATCAGGAGGTAAGACCTGCTCCTAGGCCACCCCGCAGACCAGCCTTTCACTCCTCTCAGACAGCAGCCCTGTACAGGTGCCTTGAGGTGATCCAGGTAATTTAGGAAGTGTCCTGCCCATACCTTTCCTGCTAGCACTCTTATGGTAGGGGCAAGAGAACAGGCACCACAGCTGCTTTACAGTCACTGCACATCATTGCTGTCTCCTGATGTAATCTGAAATCAGTGACAGCGCAGTTATGTCCTTGGCCGCTCTGTGACTGCTGAGGTGCGTGGCCCTTCCCACCTCCCCTGCTACAAGCAGGCAATGCAGACAGTGGGGTTTTGTATCCCTTTGCAGCTCACAAGGTGGATTGCCAAAGATCATGTGGAAATACCCTTCCACTGAACATCAAGAAGTCCACGTGCCCAAGCAAGTCAGGCAAGTAAGGGCAGCAGCAAGCACAGGCAAACTGGATGAGGGGTCAGCAAGGCAAGCAGGCAGCAACAGGGCACATCCACTGCACTGGAGATGGCTCTTTTTAATGTTCACATGGAGGAACTGTTCTGTGGTGCATAATGATAAACAGATCCAAAGGACATAACCACAGGAAAGAAACCAACATGATTCTATGGGTTTTGCATTTTTGCCTCTGTTTTAGCAGTCCATTAAGAGGAAGGACCATGTGTTGGTGAAGCAGTGGGGTACAGGAGTCAGGAGTCCTGACTTTTCTGCTTTCTGTATGCAGTCGACTTGGTCAACTTTTCTGCCAAGTGTTGTATAAATGAGGATCAGCTCCTCTCTGATGCACAGCTGTACTGAACAAGAGAGGTCAATTACCTTTTTAATAATTATTTTGATTGCCATCTATTTGAATCTATAGTTATGACTGCTGGCCAGAATGCCCTAGTATTAGGCACAGTACAGTACAAATACATATCATGTCCTGTCTTGAAAGGTTCATAGTGCTGGGTTTGCCCAACAGCTGATATTCATGTCACATTTGAATTATTATTTTTTCCCCGGCTCTTATCTGTGATGACCAAACACATATGAATGGAGGATTCCAGTACAACTGGTACATGCTGGAGATCATTTCAAGGTGATTGTGTGATGGACAAATAAATGAGAAGAGGTGCTGATCCTGGTAGAAGTTGGACTACATATGATGACTGCGGTAAACCCTACCAGTTTTGTAGAGGTGAGGTCATATACTTGAAATGCAGGGTGGTCAAATATAAAACAGAAAAATTATCTTTTCTCTTTGTCATGTATTAAGAAATGCTGTTATGATAGTATTCATCTCACATTTGCAGAGAGTGGAAATGAGGGTTGTAGTCAGCAGTAGTTGTATGGAACAGGGGACCCTGCAAAAAACATAACCACAGGCTGAGTCTGGGATCAGCTTGCAGATAAATCCCAAGCAAATGCTACAGGCATACACATCTGAAAACAAATCTTTTCCACATCCAGATATCAGGGAAAAAAGGGGAAATGCTGTTCAAGAGGAATGCTAACAACATAGAAAGCTTAAAAGGCTATTCTGTTTTTGGGGCCTAATCCTGTACTCAGATGCACAAATCTTGTTTCCATTAAGTCTCCTTTGCAGAAGTGTCATTTGAATTTGGACATCCAGGTACAAAATCATTCATCATCACTACTTTGACAATTTATGGGGGAAATCGACCAAGTATTCAACTGATATTACATTCCTTATTTGAAAAATATGACATGACACAAGTAGAATTTGGCCATTCTGTATTCCTTTAGAGAATAATTATGCCAGGTATCTACAAGTAGACTGGGCTGCAGATTGTTTCATGGCCATCAGTACTAGTTGAAAGCTGACTCTGTACTGAGGCATGCTTAATAGGAATAAAAGGTCTGTTATACTAAATCAGATTAGTAGTCCAGCCAATGTGATATCTTGTCTCCAGCAGTGGCCAGCATCAAATGCTTCAGAGAAGGACACACAGACCCCTGCAGTGGACAATCACATTATAATAATCTTATTTGCTAAGTTTCCACTGCTGCCAAAGGTGCCAGAGGTTTATGCCCTGGAGCACAAAACTTCATGTCGTTTATAGCCTTAATGGCAGCATAACCTACTGTTAACATGTGAGACTGATTGCCATTTTTCAGAAGAGCAGCACTCTCTCTCGGGTGTTGTTATTGCTGGGGTTGGAGACCAGGTTGAGCCTACATCCCACGACTGACATTAAAAGCTTTCAGCCCAGTACTGACTTCCAGTGTTTTCCCTTTGAGGCAGGCTGTGAACAAGAGCATCTTCAGGAGAGGTAATACGCCATCAGGAAATTTCTTTTGAGGCAATTTCTGATTTGCCTCCAGATTTTCAGTGCACCCTGAGAAGGTGAAAGGCTCTTAAGACAAAGGGTTTAATTCTTTGGGGTTTGGCTGTGGGACAGATCAGGATTCTTTCCCTCTCTGGCAGCCACAGCTGCGAGATATCCAGGGCAGCAAGGAACACACCGGGTTACTCAACAGGATACTTTTAATACCTTTGTAGAAACATGTGGCCTTTTATTTTAACTCTTACAGAGCCAAGTTTGCATTCAACTCGGTATGACTCAGTCACACTGAATTTAGGCACCTTACAAAGAGGCCTTCAGGCAAAAAGCTGCACTGGAAATGAGGGCTGGATCCCACAGAGTGCTTGCCACCCGCTGTCTGCTCCTGTGTACTGCTGGTTTCTCATTCTGGCTGCTGCAAAAAAACTCCTATTTTCTGTGTTCAGATTTTTTTTTCTTTTTACAAAACTGTCTCCTTTCCCCTTGGAAGAACATTGATTTTTGCCTGTTTGCTGCTCCTGTGTCAAGCCAAACCAGCATGTGGGTCCTATCAGCCTCTCTGTCAATGCCAGCAGGCTTCTGGGAGCAGCGTTCCTCAGGTCCACCACACCTTTCTCTAAACTGGCAGGAAGGCAGCAGAGGACCTCTGAGATTTTGTAATATTTAGAATACACACTGCCAGGCAGAATCATGGTTTATTTATCAATTTTTAAGTTACCCATCAGATTGATGTTGCTGGAAAATAAAAACCACACAGCCAGTTTAAACCAACTCACATTGTTCCTCTGAATGTCCCAATTGTCTTTAAGGGGTTATTTTCCCCCCTCACTTCTGCAGAACCCATGTACATACACAAGATGATAGGAAACAACTGAGTGACACTGAGTGCCCGAGGTTATTCCCGACCTTCTTGATGCAGCTGAACCAGGCAGGAACTGTGCTCTGCCAATCTAGTGGGTGTTGCTGAGATATGGCATAGTGTTTGTCACAAATCGCATTAGGTAACTCCTAAGAGCAGGGGTGAGGACTGATAGAAGAGGGTACAAAGGTAGAATAAAAGCAAGAAGTCCCCAAGCCTGTTTTAGAGAGTATTCAAATCACCAGAGTTCTGAAGGTGGTTTAAATGTCCATATAACTAGGAATAAATGGATACATCTGTCCAGTTCATACAGAAAAATAACCCTGAAAACAGTGGGAAGAGGTCCCTTGTTTTATAACATATAAGAAAAAGGAAGGAGAAATTTTAGCAGAGAAGCTTCCATCCTGGATCAGCTTCCTGACAACAAGGGGGACCTAGGGGGAGCATTGAGGTTATGCTACAGCTCTAAACTTAAAACCAGAATTTAACAAAACATAGGAGTAAAATGCTCTTTGATATCAGGAAATAAATATATGTAAATGAAGAAGTTCTACACAACTGATTGTAAGGGTTATGCTGGCAAAAATTACTAAAATTTTCCAGAGAAGTGGGAGGTCAAAGATCAGGAAAAGTGCCATATCAAATTAAATGACAGCTCTGCAGAAAAAGGAACAAGAAGTTGTGGCTTTGGGGAATGACTGTTGCAAAACTCAATGCTGCAAAAGAAGCTGTCTAGAAAAAAATGGAGAAAAATGTACGGTTAGTGTTCAAGAGAAAACAGTAGAAGAACACCAGGTACCAGTCTCAGAGTGATCAAGGATGTAAAAGGAGAATGGCTTTGTAAAACTGTTAGATGTGAAGGCTAAAGCTCAGGTTGCTCGTTGGTGCTACCAGGATCCCAGCTATTGTTCATGCCTTACATGAGCCACGGCAGCCCAAGGCTGAGTGTAGCCTATTAGTTGTGCAGAGCCAGAATCAGCAGGGACCCTGGGGTACCAACTGTGTTTTATCATCCCTCTGTCCTGATGACTGCAGCAGGTTATTTTTCTTTTTACACTATCAGGCAGTTAAGTTAATTTCTATTTCTTTTTTTTACTATAAGGGTCTCTAGTGGGCAATTAAACATTAGTGAACTCCCAATATAGCTCACATTGACTATTTATAAAATTAGTACTAAAAATACTAAATTGAAGAAAGAAATAATTTTTGCTTCTTTGAATTTCATGAGGGTTTTTTAATTTAAGGACCTTCATATGCCTGTAATTTCAGGCTGTTACTTATATGCATGTGTATATATACTTAAACATATGTTTATAAAGCTCTCAATCTATATGCACACATACATATTAATACTCTGAACATTTTTAAATTAGCTGAAGCACTCAGATAAATTAGATGCAAATCTAATTGTATACTACTTGAACTGAAACAAAAACCCAACTCAGAATCTGCGCTGAGTTAATTGTTGTTTATGTAAGTTGTGTCAATGTAATATAATATTTTACTTGCCTTATTTTCTATCATGCATTAGTCTTTAGATCAGAAACAATATCTGAATGAAGCAGTGTCGAGAAATGCTATTTTTAATTGGCTAAAGAGATTGGTTGACCTCTGGTAACTGATTACTGTTGTTGGGGAGACTCTCCATGAGTGGTGGTGCATTGTTTAAACATAATGGGACCATAGTCTCATGTCATCCATAGGATATGGAGACACCACAGTTTTGTGTTTCTTTTACTTTATAACTATACATATGAGGCACAATCAACAAAGACTTCCTGAGGATGAATGTTGTCAGTATATGAAACACTGAATAATTGCTTTTTGTTCTGATGAATGGTCCCCTTTCTTTCAGATTTAAAGGGGAAAATACAGAAAAAAGTAGTAGCTCTGGGGCATGGACTCTTGAAGATAGGATATTTTTTAATAGGCTTTGAGCTGCATTAAGTTCTTACAATAATTTTATATGACTTTGACTCCACTGATATAATCTAAATGATTCCAGGCTTACAATAAAATGTTAGGGACTGGGCAAATTAATAGGAAGCTGAATTCCATGTTACTTCCAAGCTCACAGTCACCTGAGTCCTGAATGTTGCCAGTGTTGGGATTGATTTTTTTGTTTCTCTATTTTCACTTTTGCTCATCATGAACATGAAACCCAAGACAGCCTGATTTCATTCTAGCCTCGCTTTCTCATTTCAGTCCCAAGGCCTCTGTGGACAGTAATAGGTATTTGTGTTGCAGAGACAACTACTCCCAAAATAGCCAGCACTAGAAGACTTCTAATTGGTTTACTGTTAGCAGAAGAGCAACAGAATCTCAAAGACTGAGTGGACAGATTTTACCTTGTTTGAGTTTGTTCTATGTGGGTATAGTTGCTTTGAAAGAGCTTGATTAGTTTTTATTAATCTTAGTTTTATTAATTTATTAAAATTATTTTAATAAAAAGTTCAATGAAAGGAGGCTTTGTCAGACATCAGTGTCAGTGCTCACTTTTGTTATGTCTGTCACTGGCAGTGGGCTGGTGCCTTGGGTGCCAGCTGCAGGCACAAGTGATAGATGAGGAGCAGTACTGCCAATTCTTGTCCATGCACAAAAACTTAGGCCACATTTTTGACATTCCCTTTAGCATAACTCTAAGGGTGGGACTTGACTCATCTAAATCTAGCCCTCTAAAAATACTGGATATCTTACCTAAGCTACTTTTGCAGCCTCCATCTGTCATCAGTGGAGCAAGGTACGGCCATCACTTTGACCTCTTAGATAAGATTCTAGACTTCCTTCTACTGACCATTTTAAAAGCCTTTAAAAGTCTAGATGCTTAATTTTTATACAGCTGAAGGTAACCTTTGTGAATTCTCTCCAGTCTTTCTCACTTCTCCCCACCAGCATGGTGTTTGTTGCTCCCCACTCTGCTCAACTGGAAAGTTAACCATGATTTGATGCTCAGGGTTGTTGCA
Organism: Cinclus cinclus; assembly: GCF_963662255.1. NCBI lineage: Eukaryota > Metazoa > Chordata > Aves > Passeriformes > Cinclidae > Cinclus > Cinclus cinclus. The sequence goes on from NC_085047.1 coordinate 49,956,989, forward strand.
CACTAACTCACCCAGACCCTGGCATTGTTCATGCTCCAGAGTGCTGAGATCCAATGCCAGGGAGGCTGCAAACATTTATGCAGGACCTTTGGTATGAAAGTAGTGCCACCATGGCTGGAGTCAGTGGGCACAGGCTGAAGGAATTACCTAACAGAAGCAGAACTGGTTATGTACTTAAACAGGTGCACAAACTTTGGCAGGATCAAGGCTTAAATAAAAATCACCTCAAGGCAAGAAAATGTTCTTCTTTTGTTTCCTTTGCAGCACAACACTTTCTCTTGTCACTTAATTAACTTGGTTTTCTAACTGATGAATGATGTAGTAACTTTGGATGTGTTACAATCATGGCATCATTTGAAATGCCTCAGCGCTCTCCTGAGAGAAGTGAGAAGGTTATGGGCTGCCTGTTCTGCTAAATGAGGATATTTGGTGATCACAGCATGTGCTCTGCAGTCTTCGACATCAAGTCCTTGGGGTGCAGCCTGGCTGCTATTAAATGGGCAGAGTCCCATTACCCAGGTGAGAGTTGCATCAGGTCTGAAAACCTTTCATTTTTCCAGGAAGATCCTTATGTAGGACACCGAGGACACAGTGAGGGAGCTGATTGTTAAGGGTTTGTTGAAAAAGAGCAAGAAGAGGACATGAAAGCTTCGAGAAAATATGCCTAGGTCTCTTTTTCTTCATAGCTTTAATATGGCATGTAATATGTGTGTGTGTGCTTACTAGTTTCACTGCTGCTGATTTCTCTGTAGCTACAGCAAGAGGCAGTTCTTAAGCAGAGACTGGTTACACAGAATATTAGACTATTTCAAGGGTATTAAAAATGCCACCAAACAAAGATCTTGTTCACTCACCCTGCCCTTTCTGTGACAAATGACTGCAGTAGAAGTGAACTCCTGCTTTTCCTTATTTATGAAACACCTCTTCCCTTTTGTATGAAAAACTAATATTCCTGTGCTTTAGAAAGAGTATAAGTGGCATTTGAGAGAGCGGGTGAAAGCTGTACATTAGAGTGGTGGAACAAGGCAAGTACTGAAAAACAAAAAAGCTATTCAGATTTTGTTTTTTTTCCTAAAAGAAAAGGAATGAAAACTCTCATCAGACTGAATTGTTCCACTCCTGATTACTGTGTGTAGCATGATGAAACAAAAAATGCATTTCCATTTTAGCTTTTGCAGGCAATATATGCCTGCAAATGCTAAAATATATGCCTGCAAACCTTTTGATAAAGAACTGATTTTTCAAAGCAGCACATTCCTGTAGGCTGTCAGTGATCCAGCAGAGCTCTCACGCTGCTTTGACTTTCACTCCTCCCAAGAGTATCAGACCTTTATAATTCTTTCTAGGATCCTAACAAATTTAATAATATAGGCAAACTTCTCCACAGATTGATTTTGGATTTACAAGGCTACTGGCTGTTTGCTTGCAGAGATGTAACCAAGAGGCAGAACCCACATATCAGTCTTTTAAAAAACAACCTAATTTACACAAAATAGATTTTACTCTTCAACCTCTTCACAACTGAAACTGTCAATGTACCACACTTAGCCATAAACATTTCTTCAGGAAGGAACTGATCTCAAATAAGCCAGTTTAAATAAGATCAGCAAAGCCATCTCCAGTAATACCATCTGGTGACTCTTAATCACATTCAAGTCTAGAATATTGAAAATATGAGTCAGGTTAAAAAAAAACATGAGAAAAACAGTGTGAGCAGTGGAGTGCAAGAGTATTAACTAAGAGTAGCTTGCAGGCTGTAGGATGGAGAAGAGCAATAAAGAGGATCATGTAGCAAAGCAAGTCATAAACTCAAGGACTAAGGCAATACATGCTCATTAATATGCAGCCATTTACCAACTCTACCCTGCCCATTCTAACAAATGCTTTTGGCTCAGTCCTTATGTGCCACCCAGGTACTGAGACAGGTGCAGAGGTGAAAGATCAATGCAGAGTTGAGCATTATGTGTTTGCCGTGGTCTCACTAGCACTGCACTGTCCCTCCCCTGACTGGTGAGCCATGGCAGCAGTGTATGCCTCCTGAAAGTACATGAGAACCCATGAGCTACCATTGTGTCAACTGTATTTTCTAAGCCACTGGCAATATTTTGTAGAATTTGAACTATTGTGTGTGAAGTGGTGATCTTTTTTTTCTTTTCCACATTTGTTTTTTTCTTTTCTGCAGTTGAACCCTTAAATAAACAATGGCCTGTAGCAACTTGTATCAAGAGTAACAAGAAGAAGGTGGCTGACACCTGTACTGGTTTGAAGAAGCAATTTAAACAGTTTGGTTATGAATTCTTCTGCAAAGCAATTTTTTTTTCTGCTGGCATGCGTTGTTAGATTCAGTTTCATTTCACTGTCTGTGATGCCATTCCTTCTCCACAATAAGTATCCAAGTGATGCATCACAGGCTTGCTGTATCAGAGAATGTTGAAAAATAAATGAATGTGCTGATTTCTTTGGCATTTAAGCCTTTTATTCAACCCTCTAAGCTACAGACAGATGATTTCTTAAAGTGGATTTACATGCTAGCAAATATAAACAAGCTCTTAAAGTGACAGTAGTGATGAGATCTCTGTAGACTTGGAAGTTATTAGAAAAAGAAATTTAAAAGGTGAGAGTAGTTTTCCCATTTTAAAAATACTTTCCAATTAGTTTAACAGGATTTGATGCAATGTTTTACAGCTTGATGAACAAGTAGCTGAATAGTTTGGACAGCATGTGTCTAATCTTGTTCTGAACAATTTGTTTTCTTTAAGCAGGTAGCAGAATGTGCATTTTTCTCTTCATCATAGACTTCTGTTCTCACATTCTTTCTTTTCTTTCTTCAGGCAAAATATTTTTGCACATGCTTAATCCCAAGAACATCATTAATCCCAGGATATTTATGTGTGGAAATTAAGCACAATTTTCAGTATGTTATTGGCCTGCGCTGAGACAGACAGGGACACATCCCATAGAAATCCATCTACTCCTGGAAAAGTCTATGCTGTGTGCCCTGTGTGTGGGACTGACTTCTACTGGCTAAGGGTGGGGAAATGACATAAGGAAGCCATTGGGTCATGCACAGGGTGACCTTGAAAATCAGGCTTAAGTACCTGCTCTGGCGACTAAATTCAGGAAATTAGTGAACAGTTCAGGTGGCCTGTCCTAAATGTCAAGCTCAAGTGTAGCAGATCTTGGTGCAGGTCTAGATTTATTCTCACATTTTCAGGCTGAGTCCTGGCTTTGCAGCTGTGGAGAACAGGGACTCTGAAACACCCCTCGCCCTTTTCTTAACAGGGTAGGTGACCAGATCTGCCAGAAGTCCCATGGGGTTAATCTGTTCCCATTTGTAACCTTAACTCACTATCGGAATTTGTGTAAGGTAAAGCAATGTGTGATGGATGCTCTTGTCATGTATTGAATCACTTAAATCCTCGTGAGAGAGTCTGGGCATCCACTTCCTCCTACTGGGAACAGCAGACATTCAGCTGTTCTGCAGCTAAGGAAAAGTACTGATTGGAGAGGTGAACATAAAAAAAATACATGTATCAAAATATATATTTATAGAAATATGTATTTGTGTGCATGAATAAACCTAGTTGTTTCTTTTCTCCAAATGTGGTGCTTGGCCCTCAGGACATTTTGCATGGCTATAGAATTAACTGGCATGCTTGGTGGGGTCTTCTAGTGATGGACATTTGAGATATTTTGGTTAAGAGTTAGTTAGTTTTATGGGTACTCTCACTCATACAGAATCAAATATACATGTGCAAACAAAGCAAGGAAGAATACAGTTACCTTTGTGATTAATTTGATTGACAAAGTATAGGAATAGAGAGTTTCTTTGTCCTTGTACAGGACGTGTTTGTTGTTCTTCAAGAACTTTTGTGAATAAATGAATGTGTTAAATTAGGTCCTGTAGAGACTTGTTTGCAAGTGGCATAAGGAAGCTTGTTTCCAGCTCTGAAGGGATAGCTTCTTTTGTTAATCTACCAAATTAAGTATTGGGTAGACTTCTTTATTGAACAAATGGCAGAGGACATGCCAAGACTATTCTTTTACCCTCCTGCTCTCAGGTCTGTGACCACCCTCTCCTCCCTGAGGGGGAACCAGAATTCTGCATTCTGTGGAATCAGTGCAAACCTTTTCTGGCATATGAGCCCGTCTCAGATCAAACACCTCCCTTGGAAAACACTGACACATGTTAGAAAAAAACAAACCAAGCCATAAAAAACCCCCATCTGTTAGTTTCTTAACAGGTTTCACATTTGTTTCAAGCATGCTGGTCAAAAAAACTCACCCCAACAACACAATCACATGGAGAAAATATCAGTTCCTCACCTCAGAGAAAGGTCTTCTACAGCAACTTTGAACACTTTGGAGTGGATTCCCCTCAAAGCCATCTGAAAGGTTCGCGTTTACCTTAAGATTCAAATGAACTATGAAAAAAGGCAGGAGCAGAGGGCAAGCCATCCCATCTACTCTGGCAGCTATCTTCAGAGGGGCGAACCATATTTTGGCAGCCCATCTCTTCTCTGACACAACAGGCTGCCAACATGGCTGGCTTAGATTAGATGCCTGACTCCTGAAAAGCTAATTTAAGTGCTAAGAATCCCAAACTTAAATTTTTAATCTTAAGACAAAATGAGTGATTGTGGGTTGAACCCCCAACAGAGTTCATTGTTCCTTCTCCAAAAATCCAAGCTCTTTGTATCATGCCAGATCCATTTTAAAGGCTGGTTGCCCTTTGGTTCAGATGTGGTACAGTGGTATTCCTGCTTCCAGTTCATTCCTGCTTTGCAGGTAATGCAAAAAGTCAGAAAAATGCCCCCTCCAGCTGCACATTGTGCAGTGAGGAGCCTCGGGCTGAGAGCAGCAGAGTGCTCAAGTGATTTTGACCAGTGCATCTGAATAAAACAACCTTCATAATACTTGAGCAACAAAACACTTTACTGCTCTTAGAACAACAAACCACATGGTACACAGCAGCAAAGCAAGTTATTACTGTTGCCGGAGCACAGGGATATCTCATCAAGGGATCCATGTCTTACCTTTTCAGCATTATTCACTGGCAATTCTCCTTGTACCAATAAGCTTTCACTTGTGCACAGTGAAAATAATGGTCTTACCTTTACACAGCGAAGTCAGAGAGAAGGCAATGGTGCAGAGCCACAGGTGCTTTTATATCCTGTACAGTGAGATCTGGCAATGTATCCTTATACAGAAGCTAAAATGCTCTGCTTGAAAATAATGACAATAACACTCAAAAGCCACTTCTGGTTCCGTTGTATTTACTGCTTCTCACTTTGAAACCAGAAAGTGTTTGTGTCTTAAAAATCTAAATACACAGAAAGCAGAAAATGTAATGATTTAATTTTGTAATAAGACCCAGGCACAGGAACCCATGAGGATTTTCTTCCTGATGTTGGACTTCACATCTCACACCCGGAGAGGATACATGCTGGCTTTGGCTCCCAGCACTGTCCCCAAATGCCTTCCGGCTTGGAGAGGAGAAAGCCTTCTCTGGTTACCTTCAGACTTGCCCTTGGACTGCAGGAAGAGAGGGAAAGGACAAATGTGTGTTGGACAAATGTTTTTCCTGTGTTGGTATCAGGAAAAGACTATTGCCTGAGCCCCTTGCTAGAAAGTGAGTGCACAGCACTACAGGTGATGCTGGGGTTTCCTTCAGCCAAAATGTGTCTGAAAATACATTTCTCTCTCTGGAGACAGCAGCAGAAAGTCCATTGCTGCTCCTATACTCCTTCAGGGATGCTCTATAAAATAGAGGATTCTCTATAAAACAGAGAAAGAAACATCGGGCAGAGTAGATATTACCAGTCCCATTCATTGCTGCATGCACAATGAAAAACATCTGTCTCTGCTCATGGATGAAACAAAATCTCATTGATTCAATGAAGAGCAAAGAAAGAAACTGTGGGAGTACCCAGAGACAGATCTCTGTAGACACAGTATTTCTGGAGATATGATCATAAGGATGCTGTCCTCCCTGGTTATTTCCAGAGCACACGAAATTCTACTGCAGCCAGCTCAAAGCATGTTTATCTGTATCTGATGGACTTACTAGTGTGCCAGTCTTCACATTCACAGTCATGAGCCCAAATACCCTCATCTTTCCCCTAATCCCTCCCAATACACCTGCGACAGGGAGGGGAGAAACAACTTCTTTCGGAAGAATAATTGGGCTAATCCCAATGGTGAATGCTGACTTAAAGTGAGCACTATTTCACAGAGAGTCAGGAAGAAAATGTTCCTAAAGGCCTACAAAATTCCTTAATCTCAGCTGCTGGAACTATTTGTATGTTTTGAAGTGACTCCTTGTCTTGTCAGAGCTGGAATTCATTCAGAACAAATTCATTCATTCAAAACAAATAACTTTTTTTATTCCAGCAGCATTCCACCCCAATACCAAAATCTTTGCAGAGAAATGGTTCTCTCTTGACTTTTATCTTTGTGTGTGGCACATCTTATGCAGAGAGACAAAGGGCACAACCATGAGACACAGAAACATCAATGTACGGAGGTGCTGCATGACAGCACCCAATGTGGGTTTGCTCTATTACCCACACAAAGGAGGTTCCAGGCTGTCCCAGCTGCCAGAGCCAGGCAGGATAGGTGGGACAAGGGCATGGAGGGAGTTCAGATCAAAGCAAGGATAAATGTAAGCTTCAGCCATGCAAACAGAGGCAAGAAGCTTTTTGCTGAAAGTCATTTCCCCTCTTGCAACATCGCCAGCTCCTGACATGTCACTATATGCCTTGTTTGCAACACTGGGGAAGGGAAGCTGGTGGAGGTGATTTCCTGACATTTCTGGATCCTTTCAAGCCTGAACAAAAGACTTACTACTTCTGACATTGGATTACTGTGCCCGATGAATCCCTGACTTCTCTTACTTGAATAAGTAGTTTAATTCATAGCGGAGCTGATTTCAGTTGGTAGTGTTGAAGTGTTGTCATCACAGCATCATTCAGCACAGGATAGGAAGGTGACCAGGAAAAACTGAAATTAATAGTGCTTTCATATGGCCTTTCTAGAAGAGTGTGAACAAAAAGAAGCCATAACTGTAGAGGAAAAATTGCAGAGTCTGTATGGAAAGGATTCATTCTGCCATTTACTCTCTGGATCATTATATTTGCTTTCCACCACCACCAGCATTCCTTTATGGTAAGAGAGTAACTTTTCAGAAACCTATTCTCCCCTGACATTTCACCTCTATTTCATTGGCTCAGACAACTTGAAGTGACTTGGATAACATTTAGTGAAAGAAAGCAGCCTGAATCAGATCAAACATTCTTTTCTTTGATGGAACACTTAAAAGCAAACCAACAAAAATATATTAAATATATGGTTAGTATCATCATATGTTCTTAATTTTGCTGGGTTACTAAATTACAGGGACTGCAAAAGGAGACATTATATAAATCCTATGTGAACATATGGCGTTTTTTCCCCTTCCGAGACTGCAGGCTAAATCTATGCAATCCTGTTTACAAAATGAGCCTTGTCGTTTGAGGAGTAGTGCCTAATGACAGTTGTCAGTCTTCACTAGGTACCACACTCAAGGGACATCTTGGTATGCCTGTGACAGACAGATTAGATATTGTCTGGAGAAGGTTGTGCAGCAGCTGTAAGAAAGTTTGGTGCAGAGGAAATGAGGATTAGAAAAAAAAAAAAGAGTGAGGAAATCAGATACAGCTTTTCCAGCCCCTGATCTCTGGTGCGGATGATTCCTGTGCTCAGGTGTGAGCTGTGTGTGTCTGAAGCTAATGGCTGGATGGGAGATGGCTGCTGCCATGGCTTGACTTCAGTCACCCAGAGTCGCAGCCTTGTTGTGATCAGACCTGGACAGATGAAAACCCTCTTTTCCCCCCAAATAGTTTGCCATATAATCAGCTTTCCTTCCCATTCTTCATAGTCTTGCACTGAGGGCAGATGTAACCAGTGCAGCTATGTCTGAGGCAGAAAGAGACTGAAATCATTTGGCAGTTGTGACTTTCAGTGCCAGTAGCAGGAGGTAGTGGAGGGAGGCTATTGCCCATCCCTGTGCCCTGGAGGGGAATTGTTCAGTGCCAGTATAGGTTCAGGAGCTGGCACAGGACCCTGCTCCCACTGCCAGAGATCCTGAAGGCAACCTTGTGGCTCCCAGCTCAGGTATACTCATAGGGATTGCCTCCCAAGCAGCTCTTTGCCTGACTGGCCCTTGTTAATTTGCCATGTGGAAACCAAAGAGATGCAGGGGTCAGCTCAGGAGTCTATGCACACACTGCTCTCACGAAGATGTGCTCTGTATCCATGAGTGACCAGAGACTGAGTGTGTCAGCCAGAGAAAAGGCTTTTCATGCATTTCTAGTAATAGCCACAAGGACATTCAACATGGGTATGGGCAGCAGGTGATAGGATTTGGAGCCTCTGCTGCAAAAGTCCTTTATGTTTTTTTCAGCCAAGGGTCAAGTGAGATTGCAGAGCAAGAAAAACAAATGGGACACCAGCGCCAGGAGACCTGATGCAGGAGGCCAGTGGAAGCTGCCGAGACAGCAGGTTGTAGCACATGTAATGCTGCTCACATAAAGCTGAACAGTGAAACTGCAGCACTCTGGGGCCTGCTGAAACTGAGAAACAGCTCCCTGCTGCCTTGCTGGGACAGCAGTGATGATGGATTACATTGGCTCCCCTCTGCAGGATGCCCAGCCACAGGAGCACTGCCTGCTCCCTGCTCCTGGATACTGCTGATATCTCAGGAGGCTGCAGCCAGCATCTCCCACAGTGAGCTGCTCCCCAGGGACCAGCCCTCTGCTTACATCAGCTTCTCCTGTGAAGTCAGGAAACTCCTTGAGGATTCATAAAGTGCAACACACCCCATTTAATACCTTCAGTCTTGATCTTTATGTCCAGAAAAGCAGATATGAACAGACACACTACAGAAGAATAAAAGTTGTATACAAAGAAAGTAAATAAGTGACCTTGAATTGTGGGGGAAGCAAGAGAAAATTCAAGGTTTAAAGTTAATTAGCCCTTGAACTGTCAGGCCCAATTACTTCCAGCAGGCTCTGACATTTTGAAGATTAATTAGGGAGTTTGTTGTCACGTCTCACAAAGGGCCACCATTATGCCAGAGAAAACCTACCTGCTCTCTGAACACAGAGTCTTGAAATTTTGCAAAAAACTAATTGGGGACCTTTGATAAAAGCTTTCTGATTGTTATATCCATTTTGAGGAATTCATTCTCTTTATATGCTGAAATATTCTGGCAGCTTTGAAGGGAAGGTTTAACTCCCTGGATGATGATTTTAGGTATTTGTAGTTCCTGGGCAAAAGGTCCTTATATTCCTCTGCTTCTTCCACAGCACTCTTGATGCATCCAGCATAGATTATGCTGTAGTGCTGTATTCAGTGTGTATCAATTATTTAGCACATTTACTCCCAAGCAGATCTGTGCGTGTTACTGTGTACCTGTCACTGAAATCAGCCTCCTGAATGATTTCTGAACAGCAGAAATGCAGCTCCACAAATTTGAGTCAGCAGCAGCCTCCTGCAGCAGCAAAAGCAAGCCATCTCCTGGGCTGGACTGGCAAGGGCATGGCCGGCAGAGCAGGGGATGGTATTTTTACACTCTTCTTTGCAGTCCATGGGCCTGGTGCAGTTCTGGGGCCCCCAGTTCCAAAGACACATTGGAAAATAGGAGAGGATGCAGTCGATGGCTATGATCATGCTTAGCAAGTTGGAAAGTCCAGTATAAAACCCTGTTTTCAAGGGAAAGTCACAGCAGGTAATTCCCGGGAGCTCCTGTCCTTTTCTGGTATAATATGGTTGTTAACCCTTTGTTCTACCCCAGGACAGACCAGGTCCCTGAGGAGCTGGAGGGAGAGGCCATGTGCTGAGCTTTCTGCTCACCAGTGCAGTGAGCTCTGCAGCAGTGAACCAGGATTCTACGTGCAAATCTGTCTGTCTCACACCATTTAAAATGTTGCTGTGAGCTTCTTAGTAGACAAAAAGCCCTCCCTGGCTCACAACAAAAAAAGTTTGAAGCTTCAACATAGTGAATCATGGATAGGGTCTTTCAGCACAATTGGAACAGAAAAAAAAAAAAGGAAATTAAATCCCATTTTAGACACAAAATGGTTTCTGGCTTACAGCCATGCAGATATTTTTAACATGTCCATCAATACAGTCTCTGTTCACAGCAACTGACTGATCTGTGACTCTCTATTCATGCTTCCATCTCTCCCCCAATGACCAGAGGGTGTCTTTAAAAGAATAATTTGATCATAACTATTTTTATTTTCCTTTATCATAAGGGGATACTTATGTGAAAGCTGAGCTCTAGAGAGCTGGGACCTCTTGCCAGAGAGGTGGTAGATGTCCCATCCCTATAAACATTCAAGGTCAGGCTGGATGGATCTCTGAGCAACCTGATCCAGTCGAAGATGTTCCTGCTCATTGCAGGGGGGTTTGGACTACACGGCCTTTTAAAGATCACTTCCAGCCCAAACTGTTCTAAGATTCTCTTGGAAGGTGGTTGTTTCTTGTTTCTGTGGTCCTTTTGGTGTCCTTGGGAGGGGGGTTCCATGGCCATGGCAGAGCCATGTGCAGCAGACAGTCTCCTGCAGGGAGACACAGTGAGCTCAGGGGCTGCTGGGGAAAGTGCTGCCCCATCCATGTCCCCAAGATGAGGGTCACCAATGAGCTCTCTGACCTCAGCCAGCTGCAGTACATGCCTACAAGCCAGTGCAGCTGCAAGGCAAGGTCCTGAGGAGGTTAAGGCTAGGACTCATCCTAATCTCCTTCAACCATCTCAAAATTGAACAGCTAAGCCAAGTTGAGAACCTCATTTTTAAAATGTTGTTTTTAGTAGGTTCTCCCAAAAAGCACTTCATCTCATCCCAAGACATGTGTAGTATTTGTAGGGCCTGGCCCCAGAGCTTAGGGGATGATCCTACTTAAGTTTTCTCTCTCTGGGAGTTAGACTTGAACTTCTAAAACCTTAAAATGGAAGTGCTTTGCTCTCCTAATGACCCGTTCAAGGTCACAGAGTTGGCAATCAGACCAGGAAATTATGTGCCCCACAAGCCTATGTTTTCTCACATGCTCTTCTAACAATTTTCAAACCTACCAGGAACAGATCAGAAAAAAAAAAACCAAACCGAAAACAAACAAACCCTGAGATTCCAAATGCCTTCTAATCTTCCGTACCATCAATGCCATGATCATAAATACCCACTGGAACTAAGCCAAGGATGGTTTTCCATTTCATCTGTCAAGGTCTATTTTTTTAAAGCCAAGAGAAAAACTAGTTCCTCTACAGAAAACAGTTAATCATTAATGGTTTATGTGCAAAACATAACATGCTTGACCCTTTGACGTGGTAGGAGCAGCATGTAAGTGGAGATGACAGGATATATTGGCTTATGCTCCTTCCAGACAAATCTGCCTTGCTGTGGGAAGGGGGGAATTGAAATTTTTATCACCTGAGCTTAGTAAGGATGTTGCTTTTGAAAGGGAGCAATTGATTATTTTAAGCCTGCTAGCTTGTAACCACTTCAGTAATTCTGCCTAATAAATGCAAAGTCATTCATGCTTTGTGGTTGATGTCCAGCATCAGATGGAGAAATGCTTAGTCAGCCTTATTTTGCTGACTCACTGCCTCAGCTTTTGGAGGCACAGCCCGTCTTCCCTGGGCAGTGCTTTGCAGGGTGAAATGTAGAAGCTGGCAGGCAAGCAGGCTGGGATCAGCATCCAGCATGCTTTTCTGTCTCCTCACTGGCACTCAGAGATGCTGTGTAAGAGATGTGTTCCTGAATCTTCTTGGAGTCCAACCCAAGGCACTGAGTACCCTCAGCTCCTCAGGTCAGGAGAATCTAAGGATGCTTAGTATGTTGCACATCCAGCCATTTATTTCCTGGGAATAGATGGGGCCCCATTTCTTCATTAGTTTTTGCAAGAACAGATCTTTAGAGAAAATGAGTAGTACTTATAATTGCGTTTTGTAAATTCACCCATCAAGTGCGTTGCAGCCCTGAGCTCACCCACACCTAAAAAAACCCCACAAAAACATCAAAAATTGAACATACAGAGAGAAAAGAAAAGAAAAGAAAAGAAAAGAAAAGAAAAGAAAAGAAAAGAAAAGAAAAGAAAAGAAAAGAAAAGAAAAGAAAAGAAAAGAAAAGAAAAGAAAAGAAAAGAAAAGAAAAGAAAAGAAAAGAAAAGAAAAGAAAAGAAAAGCAGGCGTTTTTCTTGGTTTCCCTGTCCAGGGCGTTGAGAGTGGCGATGCCATCTGCTGGCGACAGAAAGCCCGGTCCCCTCGCGTCCCCGCAGCTTGTACTGCACAGCCTTTGTGATGATTTTTAAAAACGGGGTGCACAGCCGTGGCACAGGGTGGGTGTCCCGGTGCGAGGCTGCAGAGTGGGACGCTCAGCCGTTTGTGTCACGGGTGATCCCCACTGGAATGACTGACCCCTTGGAAGCAGGGTTCTGTACGCGTGGCGTCACAAGGTGTAAGAGGGTAGTACTGTGCATCTGGGTTTTGTGGGAAAGGGGAGATGCTGGGCAGGAGGATGCTCTTTCTGCTGAGGCAGTTCCACAGGCAGCGTGGTGATGTATCCCAAATTTCTACCTCTGTGAGCCCCTAGCATATGGCTTTGCATCAGTAGCAGCTGAGTTCCCCTATGTAATGCAGGAGCTCACAAGGAATGATACAAAGAGAAACTCAGAGACAAGCCTAGAAGTAGGAACTGGAAATTATGAACCTCCTGCCCTGCCAGGTCTGCTGCCCACTCTGCAGTGCAGTCACGCTCTTCCCTGCTCCTGTGTCTGGCTGTCTTAGCAGAGGGAAGAAATTTCAACAGCCACATGGGCCCTTCACTGACCTTATAAAACATGTCCAACCAGGTGAGGAATGTCTCTGAGATGTTCACAGGAGCTGTAAAGCTTATTCCTGTACACCTGCACTAGTTGTGCTGGAAGGGAAGGTGGGCAGTGTGTCCGTGCCAGGGCCCTTCCTGTCCTATAGGCACACCTTCTCCTCCAGTCTTTCAAAGACCACAGGAACCGTACAACGTACTCTCTGGCCACCAAATAATTTTGGCCATAGGCAGCCAGTGCTGCCTAGGAATTCATGTGCCTGTGGATTATTTGCCCAAACACACACATTGGGTCAGAGCTGGGACTGAGCAGGCTGCATCTCTAATCTTGCCCTGGGAGTGCTTGGTTGTGCCTCCCGCCCAAATGTTTCAACCAGAGTGTGCTGCTAAAAACTGCAGGTAAGAGGTAGGCTTGGAGAGGCAAATACAATAATTGCAGAGCTAAAAAAGATTTGACCCTATTCAGTTTGCAATGCCTTGGCACCTAGAGTCCTCCCAAAGCCTGTGCAGTGCACTGTGAGCTGTAGCTGTGGGACGAGGCACACTCTGGCAGAGCAAATGTGTTGCAGCTTCTTCTTCAGAACAAATAGTTCTGAAAGAAAGATTGTATGGTAAAGTGCATAAAGAAAATCTTCTGTAGCCAAGCTGCCAGCCTCCAGGCAAGACTAGGAACTCTTGAGAGGGCTGTCCAGGGGCTGTCATCTATGGTGGAATCTGAATACAAACGTGGGTCATTCTTCCAGACCTCTTGGAAGAGACCCTCACCTTGAAGGAGTGCTTTGTGCTGAACACCACAGAGCTGAATGAGAGGGAAGGAAAGAGTGGGGTGGCAGAGCCAGGTAAGCAGGCAGCCCGTGCAGCCAGTGGCCACAGTGCCACCACACTCTTCTGCTGGAGTTCCATAAATGGAACAGTGGAAGATCTGGAGCACGAGACTCCAGCACAGGACAGAGGGCAGACACCCACCGAGTGAGTCCCACGTGCTGTGCCGGGTGCCTGAACCCTCAAAGCCAGGCAGTGTGTGCCCCTGACCACCAGCCTGCTGCTTTCCACAATGACATTGGGACAGATTGAGTATTCTGAGCTCCTGGAGCCCTGGGAGCTGAATGCCCAGTTCTGCCCTTGCCAGCACCCTCCCAGGATCACGGTGCCACAGAGGAAATGGAAGAGAAAAGCAATGTTTCATGCCTGGGCAGAGAGCAGCTGATCTCAAGAGGAAGTATAAAAAAACAAGTTTCTGATTTAAAATACCCTCAATTTCTTACTGCCTTTTCTCATGGGTATGGCTGTGATTAATGACAACATGCTCCCACCTGGAAGCTGGTATAGCTGCTCAAAGAAGTGAGAGGGAGTGTGTCAGGTGGTGACAGCTTCTTCCAGGGCAGGCAGGCTGTGGCTCAGGCGCTTGGTGAAGACAACCACTTAAGCTTTCTGTGAAACAGCAGCATCTCAGTGGTGACTTCTGCAAAGAGCTGTGTTGGGGACTGGACTGTGGTGACAGCCAAACTGCTACAGCACCATATATGCAGCACTGGAGCTGGGATGGCAGGTCAGCTGCTCCAGAGACCACTATCAGTATGGCATTTGGCCAGCAGTCAACCTACTACATTGGCTGTTAATTCTGATTCAAAGATACCCTGCATAAAGTCATAAGATAGAAAATGGGGACAGGAGAGGGGACATGAACCATTTAATTTCTTGCCTAACTCAGCTGAGGAAGCTGCAAAGAAGAACTTGCCATTCTTTGCTGTTTGCCCCAAGGCTGTGTGCAGCTGGGGAAAGAAGAAGTGAAAGGAAGAACCTCGCACTTGGGTACCAGAGGGAAGCATGGTGGTGATGGAATGAAAAGCTTAAGTCTGCAGCAAAGTGGCCAAAAATGTACACAATAGTTAAGAGCCCTAAGGCAGTCCTGCCTAACTGTACCTGCAATGAGAACATAGACTGACAAGGGGATCTGAGCTAATTGCCCTTCTAGCCTGCACTCTGACCCTGGGCAAGTCTCTTCACCTCTGTGCTCTGTGTTGGTCTGCTCAGACTTCAAAACCTTCAGGTTCTCCCCATGCATATGACAGTGCTTTGGACTGCTGCAATCCCACTGATAACAAATGGTGGTGAAGTCTTTCGCAATGTCCATCAGCCCTGACTGAGCAAGCCAAGCCCCTTATAACCTCACTTTCCTTGAAATGTTTTGTTTTGTACACTCTCCTTGAAATGTTTTGCTTGATACAGTTCTTTCTCTAAAGCAACTCCTCACTGTGGCATCAGAGACCTGAAAAATCTGACTCTGGGTTCAGGAGCTCCAGAAGCAGAATCCCTCAAACCCTGATGGTCTACTTCATTGTGTTTTGGAAGCCAGGCCACATTTCTTTGCTAGAACTAAGTTGGTTGTTGAAAAAAATCAGATCTCAGTTATTATTTAGTACCAATTAATTTAATTCCTCAGTGTTTTATCATTTACTTTCCCCTTTGTCACCCTCCTCTTAGTTTGTATAAATGAATATCTGGAAGGACTCCCGCTCCCTTTTGATTAACGTGCATATTAGCTGCCCTCATCTCACCCATTTTCTGAATGGTTCTGAGTTCATTTAAAAGAAAACACAGTATTTTATTTGGTTGTGGTGGGTTGACCCTGGCAGGATGCCAGATGTCCACCAAAGCCATTCTGTCATTTTTCTCCTCAGCTGGGCAGAGAAGAGAATGTGTAATGAAAGGCTTATGGGTTGAGGTAAGGGCAGGGAGAGATTTATTACTGTCATGGGCAAAACAGGCTTGACTTGGGGAAATTAATTAAATTTATTACCAATCAAATCAAAATAGGATAATGAGAAACAAATCCAAATCTTAAAAACACCTTCACCCCACATATTGCTGCTTCCCAGGCTCAACTTCACTCCCAAATTCTCAACCTCCTTCCCCCAGAAACACAGGGAATAGGGGCTGTGCTCAGTTCATCATACCTGGTTTCTGCCACTCCTTCCTCCTCAGGGGAGTGCTTACACTCCTCCCCTGCTCCAGAGTGGGGTCTCCTGAAAGAGACAGTCCCACATAAACTTCT
This sequence comes from Cinclus cinclus, assembly GCF_963662255.1. Lineage (NCBI taxonomy): Eukaryota > Metazoa > Chordata > Aves > Passeriformes > Cinclidae > Cinclus > Cinclus cinclus. The sequence goes on from NC_085047.1 coordinate 49,972,904, forward strand.
TCACTGTTCTTCCCATAAGCTGCAATTCTTCACAAACTGCTCCAGCATGGTGCAATCGTTCAGGAGCAGGCTGCTCCAGCATGGATCCCCAGTGGGGTCACAGCTCCTGCCAACAAACCTGGTCCAGTGTGAGCTCCTCTCTCCCTTGGGCCACAGGTCCTGCTGGAACCCTGCTTCAGCATGGGCTTTCCACAGGGTCACAGCCTCCTGTGGGTTTCCACCTGCTGTGGTGTGGGGTCCTCTGTGACTTGCAGATGGATAGCTGCTCCCCCAGGGAGTGCCATGGGCTGTAGGGGAATCTCCTCTCCAGCTCCCAGAGCACCTCCTCCCCATCCTTCTCCAGTGACCTTGGTGGTTGCAGAGCAGTTCTTCTCACATGTTCTCACTCCTGTCTGGCTGCAGTTGCTTCTGTGCAGAGTTTTTTCCACCACTTCTTTGACCTGTTATCCCAGAGGCACTGCCACTCTCACTGGCAGCCTTGGCTCTGGCCAGCAGCAGGTCTGTCTTGGAGCTGGCTGTCATTGGCTCTGTTAGATGTGGGGCATCTTAGAGAAGCCCTGTAGCCCTTTTCTGTAGCCATGAAAACCCAATATATCAGTTTATAAATAAATGTATCTATCATCACTGTGGATGTAAATAATGTGTCTTATACCACTTCACGAACAGATGAATCATATTCTGCTGTCGCACCTTAAAAGGTGTTAACCAGCCTAGCTCAGGCCCTAGTGTGCAGTACATTGTGCATGGAGGATGCACTGGCTGTCCCGAGACCTGAAGGCTCCTTCCCCTGGGGCAGAGCCTGGTGGGCTCTGGCAGATGAGCTGCTGCAGCCCTGGCAGGCTCTTTCCCAGCAGACCTGCCTCTCTCCCTGCAGGTGCTGCCGTGCTCCGGGGCTAGAGCAGCCCTCAAAGGTCAGAGCAAACCCCAGCACCTGACATACAGTCAAAAACTAAGCAACTGGAGTCATGCAAACCAGGTGGAGGGTGTGGAAAACCCTGGCATGGCCAACCTCTTTGGGACTTTTTTCTTTCTAACCCAGCAATAACACTGTGGAATTCAGTGAGGCTATCCCAGCTCTGAGAAACCTTCTTCCTTAGTGGGAAGGACAAATACATATTTACATTCCTCCAGAAACAAAAATTATCAGCAGAGATGGATACAGCTGAATTGACATGGACATGCCATTCCTGCTGCTGATAACCAGGGAATAAATGGGGTCACTGCAGTCTCCTCCAGCAGCAGTATCTGGAGCACCAGAAATCCTAGGGCCAGGGTGAGCAGGCTACCAGACCTTTATACCACTTGCCAATATAAAAACAGATTTAAATTGAGGAAAGTTGGAGGAAAAATCTTACGGATGGGCAGGAAATTCTTCTCCCTGGGTGTCTGCTGGCCTGGAGGTGGCCACCAGCCCCAGACGGGGCTTTAGGCTGGTCTTTGAGGTCTCTGCATCCCTGCTGCCATTTCTCTACCCACACTCTTGACAGCTTCAGGGGCTGCATGACTTGCTGGGGATTCCCAGACGCAAGGTGTCTGGTAGCTGCCTCTTCCAGGCTTTGTCCCCACTTGCTCCTCCCTGTTAATGATACCAGCATGGCTTCCAGCACTGCCAGCTGCCCAGCCCTGGATATGCTGCATTATTTTCACCCATGAGACTCATTTTTACCTAGGGCAGAGAGTGGAATTCCCAGGCCTAATCCTTCTGGGTTTCTTCCCCTCTGTGAAAGTTGATCAGCTGATCTGATGGATGTTGCAGGCATCATCAGAGTGATGTGGTTACAGCCAGTAGTTTGTCCTGGGGATACCTGCAGACTGCCAACCCGATGACTGGTTGCTCCGTGTAGTAAGCAGATGTTGCTCTGCTCCACAATTCCATCTTTGGAGGGAGCACTGCTGGAATAAACCTCCAGCCCCTGTCTGTCGGTGACTGCTGCATACAAACAGTTCTGGGCTGCAGCTCACCAAAGGGTTTCCAGCCTCCACGACTGCCCTGGGGAGCTCAGGGACTTCACAAGACATCACTTAAGTGGTGAGAGATACTCCCTTCTAACCTGAGCTCTTTTGGAGCCAGGTATATTTTATTTTTCTGATATCAGAATTTATGTTAAATAAAGGTAAGTGCCTTCCCTACCCTCTCAGGAATTTCCATGGGGCAGTGAGTTTTCCTCTTGGCTTTCCTTTGTGTACACCACAAATGTCAGGTTTCTTCTTAAAGCAGCCTCCATTTCCTTGGCCAGCTGGTCCTCCAGGTGCTGGTTGTTTGTGGGGCACTTTGCTCTGTAACCAGCAGCAGTGTTTGTGCAGTGCCAGAGCACTGTCTGAACTGCACGACACACAGGGGGATGATGAACAATATTGACTTCCTTGCTTGGTTTTCTCATGGGTTGGGCCTCGTAATCCTGTAACTTGATTATTGGCAAATGGGCCTCTGGGCACTCTTTCAGGTGAGGTGCTGACAACCAGAACCACAAACCCTAAAATATATCTTTCCAGGACAAGCAAATAGAGCTTGTCTTGTTTCCAAAGCATTTCCCTACACGTATCCCAAAAATATGTAAAAATGGGGGATTTTGGCCAGCTTTATGTCATCTTGGAAATTCACTCAGCAAATTGTTCTAGCTCTGCTCCAGGACAAGCTCTGTTAAGTTACTCCAACTGTTTATTCTGGTGTAAATACTGGCATGCAGACCTCCAGGTCAGTTCCCTTTCCTCCCCTGATTTTAGTTCAATACACCTTGTGTTTTGCCATCATTTGGTAGAAGTTCTGAGGCACAACTTAGGATTTCTGGCAAGTCTCTTAAACTGCTGTGTCCCTGATGTCCCACAAGGAACCAGATCAGCCTTGGACTGGTTCAGCAGGAGGTCTCTGACAACTGCAACCCAACCTGCTGGGAGGAAGCTAAAGGACCAACAAAAGCAGTTGTTAACTTCAGTGCTTGGTGTACTGTGTCCAATGGAAACCCACTTCATCAACCCTATTTAGTGAGAAGGAGGTAAAATAACCTCCCTTTTGTGCTGCAGGGATTTGTTTGATTGCTAGAAAAGAAACAAACCATGATTGCAGGTGAGATTGAGGTGTCTCGGTCTGAGTGAAAGATTATCAGATGGAGGTGGGAAAATCTTATTGTTTGAGAAAATTATCCCAGTTCATGGGAAGAGAGGAAAAAGATGTTAAAAAGAAACAGTGGCTGTGTTTTCTTGACTTATTTATTCTTTTAAATTTTTTTATGGATAAGATCTGTGTTTCATCCTCAGTGCTAAACTCAGAGGGTATCAGGTGAGACCTTCTCCATGCCTGTCACAGTGGGAGCTGTTGGAAGGGTTTTGCTTAGTGCAAAGTGAGTCCAGGGCCATCAGTGATCACTGGGCTCATGGCAGGGGTCTTCTGGAGATGAAGGTGGAGTAGACAGAACCCCTTCCCAGGACATGCTTGGCAGGTCACAGAAAGCCCTGCTGTCATCTCTGCAGTCCAAAATGCTTGTGGGACCCTGTATCTGCTGTCTGGGGACCCAGATTCAGTAAGGTGACAGCTTCTTGCATTCAGCCAAAGTATCCCTTTCACAATATCATGGAGGAATGTCATTTTGGGTTTGGTTTTGGAGTAATAGTCAAGAACTGGTTTAGGTGTAATTATTCTGGAACAACTGCATCTGTAGATTTTCACATTTGGGCAAGACTTGCTCTGCTGTAAATCTGTATTACTCCATTGAGCAGAAGAGAGTAGAACTAGATTTTACACTACAGATGTGACCAGGAGGAGGGCCTGGCTGGATTATTAGTGTCTTTGCTCAATTCACACTTTAATGTCACCAGATTTGTTCCTGAGCTCTGTCACAGAGGCCAAACACCTTGACCCCCTTTGACCTGAGAATCTGAGAATAGAGCAACCTCAGCTGAAATTCACCTCATGCAGCATCATCCCTCTTCTGTAGCCATCCTGTGTCTATCCTTGGCTAGCACAGAAAAACAGGCACTGGGAGACCACTGGCTCAGTGACTGGGAACTAATCCTGGTGGCACAAGAAACACAGATACTCAGCTGAGGCTGAAGGAAACTTTCATACCGTGCAAGTTAAAGAAATCCAACCCCAGAACCAGAGGTCATGCTTGAAAATTGTGACTGTGGATTGATTTTATCTCAGGCCCCATTGCTGTGGCCACTGGGAACTCTATGGGAAGCATATGGACCATCAGACAGGGGACATGAAACCTAAGGAAAAGGAAACACTGACACAAAAACTGAATATAAGTGGTCTTTTCTCAGTTAAAGAGTCAGGCTGATTCCTCCAGCACTCTTGGCCTGCTGGTATTTTAATCAGAGGGTCCCACGAGCACATTGCACTTAATGTGTATTAAACACCCCAGCCAGGAATGCAGGCAGCAGAGACAGGAACACTCAAGGATGAAGTGCCTCTTAATGTGTTTTCCTGTTTAAACAAAACCATGTACTCGCTAAACACCACTAAGGAAGGAGGCAGCTGCCCTTGGCAAGCCAGCTTACCTGCAGCACGCTCTGGGTGTGTGTTGGCTCAGTGGGTTTGAGAAGTGCACTGAGGGTATTGACATTATAAAGCTGTGTTCACTGTGTGCCCTGCCAGGCAGGATGGAGGGAGGGCTGCCCATCTAATCGTTGGCCCCACAGTTACTCCAACCCAGGACGTTGTTATTTCTTTGCAAATAGCTGGCGCTTGGAAGAACTGGATTAGTTCCCAGGCAAATTTAGAGAGAAATAAAGTTCTGTCACCAATCAAAGATCCAATCACAAAGCAAACAGAGTGCTCAAAAAGTACTCTAGGGGAAAACAAAGACCTTGTGTGGCAGCTCAAAGCCCCGCCTGATTGCAAAGAGGCATCACTACCCAGAGAAATTCTGTGGCTGATATGCAGCACCCAAAACAGTACCTGGGTATCAGGGGAGTCACAAAGATCTTCCTGAGGCCAGACAGATGGCACACTCCCTCTCTTCCTGCATGGAGACCAAACCTTATTGCCAGGTTTAAGAGTCTCACACAATACATTCAATATCATATTGCTTTTGGGGAAAATCCAAGTAAAGCAGAATTTCCAATTGTCAGTATCTGTCCATTTCCTTCCCATTATGAAGCTGACATTCAATCCTGCCATTTGGAAAAAAAAATAATATATGTGGCAATTTCTTTATTTTTATTTTTGGTCGTGTTTCATGCCTCATGCAGACTAGTCCCAGATGCTCACCTGGTTACCCCCAAAATCTTCATCCTGCTTGTAAACACTGAGGCTTTAAAACCACAGAAGCTAGACATCTTTCACGAGCTCTTTGAAGCCTGATCTTCAAGACATGGAGTTTCAAGGTTTGTTCTTTCACATGGAAGAGAGAAAGAAGAAGGTGTAATGAAAAGTTACAACTGCAGCATCTTGGTCCTTAACAAAAGCTCCAGATACTGGAATTCAAGATTAAATAAATTAGATTGACAACACTGTATTAAAAGCACTAAATACATTTTCGCTCTTATTATTCTATTTCTCTCTGTGTGACTGTACTTATGATGACAAGTTCTGCCATTTAGATAAGGAGCAAGGCTTTGAAGCCAGGACTGGAATTAAGTTTTGGTGTCTTTTCCTTCATAGGGAACTCCACCTGTTTGGTTTGTCTCTTTCCACATTGAAAAGAAATATCCTCAGACCAGGCAAGCTCAACTTTTCCCCCAGATCTCTTTCAATTCCAGCTTGTTCTGGCTCAGAGCCTCTTTATGCTATCCAAAGCATTGCCTGCAATACAAAGAACAGAAAAAGGAATCCATTCCATTTAAAAATGACATAAAATAAAAAGTGCTTTGGAGGACAGGTGTCAGAGCTAGGCAGTGTTCTCACTGTCTGACTCTTGTGAGTTTGTTAACCTTAAGGATTATTAACAGAAAATTCATTTCCTCTTCTTACACAGGTTTCACCTGCAATTTGTGGAGGCATGGGGTGTTTTTTCTCCAGTTTGAAAATTTTTTCTCTTGTCTGTGTACACTGATAAATTCCCATTACATCTCCCGAGAAAAACTAATGTCTCTGTTAAAAGAAAAGCCCTGGTGCCCTGTGAAGTCTTCACTAAGCCAGAGGGACCCTTTCTCTGGATTCTGCTCTCTATTCATTATGAGGATTACCCGGCCACTCTGCTTCTAATTTTTGCTAAACCTGGTAAAGTGTCTGTTGGAGGAATCAGTATGCATATGGGCATTTCTCCAAAGCTTCCTCCTTCAGCATAGAGCAAATTAAATTCAGTGTCAGTCCCTGGGCTGCTTCCCTCAGGGCCCTTTGAAAACCCCAGCTTTTAAGTCCTGCTTCAGCCTTGCAGTGGTTTTCTGTAAAGCTTAACAAGCTTAATTTGTTTGGCTTTCTTTCTTTTTTCCCCAGACTTAATTTGTCTCGCAGCACTGTCTTCGCCATGTACCAAAAGTCTGTTTTGAGCAAAAAATGCGGCAATATAATATGGACATGCTTTAGGAGAGACTCCTAACGCTGTCCTTCCTTAAGGTCTCCTAAAAATTGTACATATTTAGCAAAGGGAGGTAGGGGAAGCTTCGTGACCTGGCCTTGTAGGGATTTGAGCGGGGGTTGGTGGATAATAAAATGTAGGTGTGGGGTTATGGCTTTGGTGGTGTTAGGGTAACCACTGAGAGATGGGGGAGGAGGAACCTGCACATCTCCAGCTGAAGAGGGGGTGAGAAATGAGCAAAGTGAGCAAAGAGGGGGTGAAAGGACATAAACCCTGGACAGAGATGTGGCCACCCCAGCAGAGGCTGGATCGGGCAGGAGCTTGGGATAATCCTCACCCCACACTGGGCTTGTGTGCAGCAGAGCACGAGGAGTTTGCGAAATTAATTCCAGGGAGGATCTTTCCGAAGTGTAAGCACAGGCAATTTCCCTAATTAGGGGAAGTTCATTTAAACATGGAGACGAGCCAGAGCTCCTCTCTGCGTCCGGTTAGCGCTGTGCCTGGGAAATGCCAGCGCCTCCAGGCTGGAGCACTTCTGCACGTTGGGCAGCCATCTGTCACGGGGCCACAGTGCTAGACACACAGGAGGGGACAAGGTGTGAGGAGCAGGGCAAGGCTTTGCCCTCTGTCAGCTTTGAGTACACAGGTACTGGTAAGGGAACACCCACCCATTTCCTCAGAAAAATGGAAATATACAGGGACCTGGGCTGTTTCGCCACTGGAAAGAGGGAAATGAGCATCTGCAACATCGCTCCAGCTCCTGGTGCTGAAGGAGGACATGGAAACTGAACCAGTCTCCTCTGTGTGCCAGGTGAGGAGAAGGAGGAGGGCTGGGGTCAAAAGAAGAGGTGACAGTCTCCTCACCAGAGGCTTTTTCCAGCTGGAACACCTGACCTCTGATGGAAAAACTGAATTGATTCAGGGTGCTGAGAAAATTGTTGGTTAGTACTGGAAGAAAGAAGCTCAGGTAAGAGGCTGATGAAGAAGAACCTTTAATTTCAGATGGCTAAAAGGCCTTCCAGGAAAAGCCCAAGGTACAGTACAGAGGAAGCCAGAAACAATTACAGAGAAAAGAGCTGCAGACAAAGGAATGAGGATATCACCAGCTCTCAGATACTGCATCTGCAGAGCTCTCCTCTCACAGATCAATAAAAAAGATGCAGACAAAAAGAAAAGGGAAAGAAAAAGACCCCACATTTTGTAGTGAATGCTTCCTGAAGCATCAGCTCTCAGCTGGTATTATCTGATGCCAGCCCTCTCTGAAATTGCTCCCCTTCCATTCACTGCCAATCACTACCCACTGACCCAAGTTTAATTTTCTGATATTTCATGTTGTTTTTATTTTGGTAGTGAGAGGTGGCAGGATTGCCACTGTACTGTGCAGTGAGAGGTAGCCTGTGAGAGGAGGACATGAGGGCCCATGGTGGGAAAGGGGCTGACTGCCCCCATTTCACAGACACTGACCACAGTTCGTGTGCAGTAACAAAGTCTGGAAATGGACAAAAAGATGGCTCCAGGTTTCTCCATACCAGCTCCTTTGCATTTTTCTCTCCCTGCCAGAGCAAAACTTTATTTTCTCTCTTCTGTCACACCAACATCTCTCCTAGTAGGAGCCTTTAAATCCTTTAATGTTTTTAAAAGCCTTTGCACTTTAACTTTGAAATCTATATAAGTACATAATATATATGTAAGTGTGGGTGTAGGAACATACCTTAAGGAACTCTTAAACTAAAAGGTAGTCAAGGTTAGGTGCTAAGTAAGCATTTTCCTCCATCACCCCCAGCCTGGTCCTCCTTCCTGGGGACTGATCCTGTGCCTGGCATGGTGATGCACAGCACATAGGCCCCCTGGGCTCAGCCTGCTGCCCACAGCATATTCCCACTGTGCAAGCTTTGCAGCTCAGAGCAGGGTCTCTGCCTGGACTTCTCTAAGGCTTTTGATGCAATCCCTCACATCATTCTTGACACTAAGTAGGAAAGGTACTGTATGGACTGTTAGATGGATAAGGAGTTGACTGGATGGCTCTGTCCAATAAGTTGTAGTTATGTCCAGAGGGAAAACAGTAAAGAGAGGCACCCCCCAAGGGTCAGTACTGGGACCAACACAATTTAGTATCTTCACCAGTGATGCAGAGAGTGAGATTGAGTGCACCCCCAGTGAGTTTTCAGACCACCAAGCTGAGCTGTGTGGTTGATACATTGGAGGGAAGGAGTGCCATCCAGAGGGACCTGGACAGGCTTGGAGAGTGCACCTCTGGGACTCCCATGAGGTTCAACAAGACCAAGTACAAGGTGCTGCACCTGGGTCTAGATGACCTCTGGTATCAACACAAACTGGGGGATGAATGCTTCAAGAGCAGCCCTGCAGAGGGCTTGAGGATACTGGTGGGTGAAAATAACATTGCTGGACATGACCCAGTGATGTGTGATTGCAGCCCAGAAAGCCAACTTTATCCTGGGCTGCATCCAAAGCAGCATGGGTAGCAAGGGGAGGGAGAGGATTCTTCCCTTCTACTCCTCTCTGGTGAGACTCTACTGGAGTGCTGCATCCAGCTCTGGGACCCACAGTACAAAAAATACATGGACCTATTTGAGTGGGCCCAGAGTAGGGCCATAAAAATGATCAGAAGGATGGAATAGGCAAAGAAAGGCTGAGAGAGTTGGGGTTGTGCAGCCTGGAGAAGGGAAGGCTTTGGAGAATCCTTACTGTGGCCTTTCAGTACTAAGAGTGTATTTATAAAAATAATGGAGAGAAGCTTTTTACCGTGGACAGGACCGGGGTAACAGTTTTAAACTGAGAGAGATTGGACATGAGGAAGAGATTTTTTAATGTGAGAGTGGTGAGACACTGGTACTGGTTGCCAGGGGAGCTGTGGATGCCCACACCTGGTAAGAGCAAGGACTGTGGCAGAAGGACCTGGAGAGGCTCTGTTTTGCCCCAGAGAGCCATCCCTGCAGCACTGAGGACCCTGAGCTGTGCTGCACACTCAAGACTGCTCTGGCCCCTACAGGTTCAGACAGTGGCCCCTGTCTTTAGCTTTATTAGGGAGATGTTGCTAATTTTATGGGCTGCCAAGACTGACGTTTCTCTGACCATTTGTCAGAAGCACCATAGCAAAAATAGTACCATTAAAAATGGATCTTACCTGTGACTTGAAACTGAAAGCCATTATGTGGGCTAGCTCTAAAATTTATGCCTTAATATTGTGAGATGGGTTTATAAAGGAGCTCCATTTCAGGTTCCCATTTTCATCTCTTCATTCAGCCAGCACTGAAGGATTACAAGCATTTTTCTGACAGGTTCTCTCTTTACACCATCTCTTACTCATCCCTAAAAATCACCAAGTGAGTTTTCCAATATCCCATTAGTCACCTAAGAACACTATTCATGCTGAAGATCATTACTTTCAGTTTAAGGAAGATCCGTGGCACATGGTAACTCAAGTTTGATTAAAAATCTTTTATTTCCAAAGAAAAAAAATCCATTCCCCTAATAACATTTATTAACAATTTTTAACCATCTGGTTTAAAATTTGTACAGGAGGTACACTAAGCATGCTGAGCATACTCAGGTTCAGGTCACTCGTGCACAGAATGAATGGCAGCTGGCCATAATCTGTGTGCTCATGACTTTCCATAGGCTCTGCTTACAGAGCCAGCAAAACCATGAGTTTTTATTCCCAAAGATATACATGTCTGAACTCCTCATACTTCCAGGCCCTCCAGAGAGGGAGGATGGTGTGCCAGCTCCCTTGGTGAGCCAACAGGGGAAGCAAGGCAGCAAGAGCCCTTTGCCCTGCATTGGTGTCTGTCTCCTGCCTTGGGATGAACTCACTGTGAATGCCCCATAGACTCCTTCGGTGCCTGCATTTGACTCTTCTTACATTTGATTGTTTCTAAATTATTAACATGCCTACTTTGTGCTGTGGCTTTCTCTGAAGCCTTTTCCTTTGATTTCCATCGCCTTTGAAACTCTGCCTGTGTGTGTGGGCAAGCCACACCACTTTCTGCACACTCCCACCCTGCAGGGTGATATTTCTCTTGCTGAAACCAGTGCAAAAGGTCCTGCAAACCTGCTGGAGCTCAGGATGCAAACTGATGAACTGTTTTAATGTTAAGGTATTTTTTAAAGAGTCTGGACATTTCCGTATCTGTCACGAGGTGTGAGGCATCTCCTGCAATCACCAGCAGCAGGTGAGAGCACCAACACATCCTCAGAGATCCACAGCATTTCCAGAATTAGATCCATATGTTGCTGCTGCTGGTTTATACCCTTCAAATATAAATTGAAATCAGTTTACACCCTTCAAGTGCCACGCAAGGAAGCTCAAGCATCATCACCGCACACATTTGTATTGCAAAAATGCACATCTTGTGCCAGCCCAGCAGCTGGGATGCCCAAAAATCTGTCTGTGAAGGCATATCTCCTTCTGGAGGAGTGTCAGAAAAGGGATGTGCCAGAGCAATCTTAACACATGGTGTGTAGTTGAACCCTCCAACACAAAGCCAGTTAGAGATATGATGAGGCTGGAGTTCAAAGGCAGGCTTTGGCATGCAGAATGGAGGGATCCTTTCTTCCCACCTTAACCTTAAATTCTGGAATGTTTCAATGAGCAAAACACAGGCATAGGAAAGCACCAACTATGACTCTTAGCAAATCCAATGGACCAGCTGATTACTTGTTGATGAGCAATTTTAATTTGAGTTGAATTATATGCTCTGGAAGTCTGGCTCTCAAGGAGGTAATTAACCCGAATGTCTGCCCTCTGATGGGGCTCAGCACACTGGTGCATGTGTGGTGTTCACCCACGAGCATCCCACCAGCTGGAAGGCAGCAGGCTGCTGCAGGAAACGTCCTGACTGCTGTGCAGGGAGGGAGAGAGTCCTGGCTGCTGAGCACGAGGAATACCCATACTGCTCATCTTCTAATGTCACGGCACTTTTGAAACACCAGTTAACAGGGACTGTTTCAAGAATGCTTTTTAAATCAGAAAAAGAAACCCCAAGGTTTCAGCCACGTGCTGAATTCGTTTGATATGAGGGGAAGCCAGGAGAGCCAATGCCACCTAACATTAAGAGGAGCTGGCTGGGGCCCCAAGCTATGGCAATTTTATTTACTGGAGACTTTTTCTTTCATGTCCGGTTTATATTTAGGCCTGGTTGTGCAAGGCTGTCCCATGCTGCTGGGCATGCACTCATTTCCTCTGACATTAATGGCAGCTCTCACATAAGGGACCACTCACCAAGGTGGCTTCTGGGCTTCTGTGAGAAAAAGAAAAGTTTCCAAAAAGGCAAAGGCCTTCTTTGTCTTGGATGTTTTGGCTGGGCTCACGTTGCAGCAATCCCAAGGTTTGGTGGAGGCTCCATTTTAGGAGGACCTTGTGCAACCAAAGGAGGAGGTAATTCTAACTCTGGTGGGAAGCCCCATTTCTTTAAATTCCTAACACTTCAACATTTCCTTAAATGCTTCTGTTATGGTCTTTGATAAAATGTCTGAACAGGTATTTCTTTGCTGTGTGATTATTTGTGCCTTGATCTTGCTCTTCCAAAGCAAAAGGCAACAGCGGGTTATAAACACAACTGCAACAAGAGTTACGCTTGCAAGATTGCTTAAAAATCAGTAGCACTGGGCTCCTGGGGCCAGGAGCCAAGCAGTTGGTAATTCTGGAGTGAATGAGGCCTTATATTGTTTTTATCCAGCATCTACAGGAGCAAATCAAGTTTATACAGACAAAGATCACATCCTAGCATGCTGTAAAGTGCAAACAGTATTTGCTGGCAGAAATAGCTGTCAGAGTTTTGTGGACACAAAAATAGATTATTAATTAGGAAAGGATATTTCTGCTGTTATGAGATCATATATTTTGGGGGTGGAGAGATTGTGCATAACAAAACCAGGGTCTGAGCTCACTTCTACCTTGTGCAGCAGTATAAGGTCTCAGCAGAGCTGAAGCCTTCTCCAGTTTCTGTCCATCACCCATTCTGGAGCAGGTCTGCTCCCCAAGCATTACCCCAGTCTGCCAGTAAACACACGGCTGCTTGCAGCTTCAGTATCTGAAACCACCACTTGGCTGCCAAGATTTCTCAATACAGCTCCTCAGAGGCATGTCTAGCTATGCAATTTCCTTTACTTAATACAAAAAGAAAGAAAGGGTGGGGGAAAAGATGATTATCAGTCAGATCTACGTGTCCTACATCTCTATGGCAACCATGTGCAGTTTGGCAATGACACAGGTACATCCAGGAACTCTCTTAGCAGCATCCACCTCAAACCAGCAGCCTGCAAACAGTGCTGGGAATCTGTCTGGCACCCTGAGAGCAAGGCACGGGAATTGGAGGGTCAGCACAGAATCACCCTCCCAGGGAATGTTGATGTCTTTACTAGAGGGCAGTCAGGCATGAGTCACGATGTGCCTTGCACGGCACATGACATCAAAGCAGCCACATTTCCCCCTTAGGTGAAGGAGCACCTGTGGTCAGAAGCCACTCCAGTGACTTAGTGATCATGTGCCAGCTGTGGGGTGACATGAGGGATCCAATGATCCAGGGAAGGTGGGAATATGAGGTGCAGGTTTTCCCACACTAATATTTTTATGTAACAAAGCAGTTCTTAAAATGGCCAACTTTAAGTGGCCAACTTTCCCTGAATCCCTCTCCGCAGTTTTGGTCCAAGCTGTGATGGGAGAGCAGAATGCATGGGACATCAGCTACCAGCAAGAAGCCACATCAGTGGGCATGAGTTAGTTGTATCTTGAGGAAGAAGCAAAGGGCAAAAAGGGTTGAGTTTTTGAACTAGCTGGTTGGGATATCCACCAGCTGCTGTAGAGGCTGCATCCCCCTAGCCAGCACAAGCCACAGCTGCCTTAGCCCAGCTGGGTTTCCAGCAGCATCAGAGCTGTGAAGGTGATGGCAGGCAGTGGAGTAGTTTGAAGGAGAGAGTGCTTCAGAGGTGTTTTGCACAACAGGGCTTTTAGCTCCCAAAATGAGGGGCTAAGCATGGGGGAAGCTCTCCAAGAGACTACTGTCCCAGCTGCACCATGTGTCTCTCCACCTCCTGCCCTCCACCTCCTTCCAGATCTATCCCTCTCAGGATGCAGCTGAGCATCACCACTTCCCAGGCTGGCTCCTCTGCTGGTCCACAGGGCAGGAACCTGCACTCTAGGGCAAAAGCATAAAGTTCCAACATTGCCCATCCTAGTGGATTGACTAGTTTTTTTCCACTTGAGCCTTAGGAGATCCTTGACTTGAATGGGACCTCCAAAGAATATTTGTCCATACTTTTTTCTGAGGTTGAATATCTTTGCAAGATTATAACCCCTTCCTTCTTCCTCATTTCTCAAGTCATGCTCTTAGTTTTATTCTAAGCAAATACAGGTTTTAGGCTTCTTGAGAAGTCAAATATTTAATGAACTCTCTCGGTGATGGTATTTTCCCTCCAAACTCTGTGAATAACATCATTTCTTGTTTAGAGCTCTGCTAAGTGGGGGGTGAGGACTGGCCACCCATGGGGACACGTCAGCAAAAGAGTATGCAGGACATCAAGGGAAATGAGAATTCCCCTCAACTCATTCCCATGGAGCTGCATCTAGGGAACTGTGGTAGGGGGGGGCAGTCCTAATGCTGTCTGTGGGGGGACCTAGTGCTGTTGTCCATTGCCTAAAGGGAATTATAGGAAAAAGAGAGGCACACTGAAAGGACCAGGGCAATAGTCACATATAGTGACAAGGGAAAATCTGGTTCATTAAAAGGAAATGAGGTAAAAATTGACCACGAATTGAATGAAAAATTGAATGAGGCTGGTCAAAAGCGGGCACAGGTTGCCCAGTGAGGAGCTTGGATCTCCATCCCTGGAAAAACTCATAACTGGAGTACTGAGGACCTGGCCTATCTTTGGAGCTGGCCATGGCTTGTATTCCTCCTCCCCGAAATTATCCTGTGACTCTGCAATTTTGTTATACATATAAAAAAAGGATGAGAAAATTAAAAGGAAAGGTAAACATTTGTTTCTGTTTAACTTCTGATGGCAATAAAATAAAGCAACAGGCTTAAGCACAGCTCTGAAATGATTCAGTATGATGAGTTTGCTGATGGTTCTGCCTGAGAAAAACACAAACTGCAAAACACAGCTAAACATTGTTTATTCTAAACCTAACATAAGATGTCTCCTTTTTTTTTCTCCTTATGAGTTTTCAAATTCACACAGGACTCTTCTGCCCCCTTAATGCACACAAATCAAATACGAATTTTGCTTTGCTGTGTGAAAGTGGAGGGCTGGAGCTGCCTGTTTTTAAGCTGCTAAAGCTCCCTCAGGATGGTATGGTGGCCATTTTATTTCCTTCAGCTTGAAATAAAGTCCTCTTTTTAAAGCCCTAGTTTGATTTTCACACTTGATCTCTGGTATTCTCAAGAACCAGAGCCTTATCACTACAAAGGTAGTGCAGATAAAAGGCCTGACCCACCCTTCATGAGGCCTTTTGCCAGGAGAGCCAGGGGCACAGCTCCCTGCAAAGCAGCTGTTTTATTCCCACTGCTTTGCTGCAAACTCCCCTGGTGCTTTTTAGTGCCCCAGGTCCTTGGGCTGCCTGCACTGGGTGGAAATTCCACTCACAGCAGCCTTTCCCACTCCTTTTCTTTCTGGAAATCTCTCAGGTATCTGATTCAGATTAAACTCTCTCTCTCCCACTCAAAGGCTACAAAGGCTATTGACCACTGAATTCTTTAGGAGGGGGTGTTTCTTGCTGCTATAATCTCTTTGGAAACCCAAGGGATTCTCAAGCTATTTTTCAGGCGTAAGGTGCTCTCTACCACGTGGGCAACTCCACTCTGCAGCTCCATCATCATTAAACTGACAAAAAATCACCCATTTGGGCATGTCTGGCCCGGGTCAGACAGAGACATGTACATGGGTTCATTTCTGTTGAACTGGCCCAGGAGCTGGCGCAGGTTGCACCAGCCACAGTGGAAAAAACAATCCCTCATGGGACACAGAGTGAACCTGTCAGCTTTCAAATAAGAGGTTCCCACCAGCACAGTGTGTTTATTTCAGATAAACTTTTTGTCTCAGGGGACTGTGGCAGTTCTGGTTTGTTGGAAAAAAACCCCAGAACTCCACTCAGCCTCCTGCCAAGCACAAACCCAGGGAGCCCTTTCTGTCCCAGCAACAGAGATTCTCCCAACAACACATTCTCCAGCAGCCATGCTGAAGGTGCTGGCACAAGCATGGCACAAATGCCAGCAGCTCCTTGCCACCATGTGAAAGGGGAGGGCCTGGGAGTAAGCTGGGGCTTACAGTGGCAAGGAGGTTGAGGTGAACCCCAGACTGAACCCCAGAACCACCTCTCAACAGATCCCACATCGTGGATCTCCATGAAAATTGCAGGTGGCAAGATGATGGCATGGTGAGCTCAGCTGTCCCATGCCAGGGGTGCTTCACTCACAGCTTCTGGGATGATGATCACAGACAGGCAGCAACTGGAGCCATGGACACTTAGGCATATCCTCTTGGAGCCTACAGCTTCTGTGAAAGCTCAAACTGCTCTTGGGGCTGTTCCCACTGGCTGGTCTCTGCTGCTTCTCCAAAGCAGTGCTCAGGTCCTGCAAAATCCCACGGGATTTTCAGCACCAAACTTGATGAAGAATAGCAGAGAAAACTAAAAGGGAACTTGGAAGTCTCTTTCACGTGGTGCTGGAAAGACAAAACAGTGGGTTTAAGAAACATAGTGTAAAGCAAAGTAACTTGTGGCTGCCAAGATCAATCTCCTGCGGGTTGTCTGAAGGTAATCCTTCAGGCATGGCACTCTTCTGTCACAGGAAAGGAGTCACTCTCTTGCACATGACCAACAACAGTAATGAGAGATTAGGAAGGAAGAGAGCTATCACAGTGACAAACTGTATTCATATGACACTGCAGCACAGATCCAGATGAGGCAAAAATAGCATCATGATTGTCTGGACAGGTCAAAGGATGATCAAGAACTCAGAGGGATAGTTTTCAGGGCAAATCAAGAGGTATCTCTGCAACACCCATGCCTTGTTTCTGTGCCGTGCTGGTGGTGCTGTCTCTCATGGCTGGTGACAGAGCATTCCCATGGAGCTCAGGTGCAAGGGCTGGCACATGGCATTAGGAGGACCATCGCAGTGGTCCACAAGACACTGTCTCATGCCGGCCAGGATGCTCTTCAAGGGTCACTGGAGCACCAGGGACGTGCCAAGGGATGCCTGCCCAAGGAATGGGTGAGATAGCCATGTATGTGGAAATGGTTACAGCAGCTCAGGCAGAGCAGGTACCCTGTGAGTCACGGCTGGGTGGGGAGCAAAGCGTTTCCATTCCTCACCTGACAGCCCTGCCTTGGCACAGTGGGTGGGAGGCATATAGGGCACTGCCACCTCCAGATCCAAGGACCTGGCAGCTGCTCCATGACAGTGTCTTGTTGCAAAGGGGCCATCTTAGAGGTGGTTCCTGGTCCTGAGGTCTTGAAGCTGGTGGGGTTTGCCTCCAGCCCCTGTGCTGAGGGAGATGTGCTGTGAAAAGCAGACCATTCCTACAGACTCCCATTCTTTCTCTTTCACTATTTTTCCCTCTGTCAAATTGAGAACAAATCCAGGACCAAGGTAAGGACACCAATATCTCCCTGAAGTGATGAACTGGGGAGAAACCTGAGCGGTAGCCACACTTTGCATGGGATATATAAATGCATGGAGAGACACCCAACCCCAGGAGTTTTCTCTGTAGGAACTGGCAGCATCTGGGACAAGGTGACCATGTCTTGTGTCCTGCTCCTACCAGCTGCAGCCTGGACTGCTGGCACAGCCCCTGGCTGAGCTGCTGGGGCAAGGCCAGGAGAGCTGGTTTCACAAAGCACAGACTGTGCCTTCACTCCAGGAACAGCCCTAGAGCTTCTCCCAAATCCTCTGGGATGCCATGTCCTTTATAACCAAGAGGCTGGAGCAAGCCCCTGGCCCAGCATCCCACCTGTGTATCACAGGAGGGGTATCGAGCCCAGGTGACCAGCTGTTCTCCAAAATTCTATTGCACAGAAAATCCACTCAGCTCATCTGTTTGGCATGTTTGAGCATTGCCTCAATATCTGATGAGCTTTATTAATCCCTAGCTGGGTAATGAGGAGTCAGTTTGCCCACCTTTCCCCCCATGCCTCCCTTAAACACTACGCTCATGGAACATGCATTATATTTCCATTATTTGCCCGTTGGTCATGAACATACACACAGAGCAATTATGGCACACAAGGAAACAGTAGTAAGAAATACATTTAGCAAACCTGTCCTTACCTCACCTTGAATTCTGTGTGAAGTTTTGGTCACTGCAATATGAAAAAGATATTAAACTTCTGTAAAGCATCCAAAGCAGGGCAATGAAGATGGTAAAGGGCCTTGAGGGGAAGCCAGATAAGGAGTAGCTAAAGTCACTTTGTCCGTTCAGCCTGGAAGACACTGAGGGGAGACCTCATTGCAGCTACAACTTCCTCATGAGGGAAAGAGAGGAACAGGCACTGATCTCTTCTGTGTGGTGAGCAGTGACAGGACCAGAGGGAATGGCCTATAATTGTGTCAGGGGAGGTTTAGGTTGGATATTAGAAAAAGGTTCTTCACCCAGAGGGTGGCTGAGCATTGGAACAGGCTCCCCAGGGAACTGGTCACAACACCAAGCCTTCCAGAATCCACAAAGTGTTTAGGCAGTGCTCTCAGACACATGGTGTGACTCTTGGGGATGGCTCTGTGCAGGGCTAAGAGTTGTACTTCAATGAACCTTGTGTTTCCCTTCCAACTCAGCATATTCTGTGATTCCTTTTATTTTTTTCCTTTTTTTTTTTAACTGTTGTATTTTAAGCTGGGCATTATAAGGCTTACTTACCAACTTATTTTTGATGGCAAAGATAGTGGAAGGGCCCAAATGACTCATCTCATCTGCCAGCAGACAGCCAAGCCACTGCTCCTCCCTCCTCAGCTCCATAGGACATCCCTGGATCCCTCAGACACCATGTTTCTCAGGCTCCCTCTGCCAGGGACATTTGAGCTCAGAAAAATACCAGTGTGTGAGGAAAAAACATTCTCAGTGTCACCAGGGAAGGAGTGAACACGTGAGGGTGTGTTTGTGGGCACACAGACACATTGCCTACAATCAGAGACTTGTTTCTGTGGCAGAAGAGGCAATGACTCGGGTGTCCTAATGACTAACTTCCCTAGGTGTTTACACAGAACCAGTCTGTCCCCACTCAGCAGAAGACAGATGCTGGGAAGAAGGCAAACTCCTACTGACAGGAACACACCTGCCCTTGTCTCCTAACCCCAGAATGGTGCCGGGGTGAGGGGCTTGCCCAAACACACGCTGGAGGTAGGAACAATTCAGATTTTACTAAGTCCAGCATTGTGTTTTGTGCTAAGAGGGGTTTAAGATGTAATCTTCCTTTGCCAGCTCTCATATACAGATCAAAGGGCAGGATACCATACTGGCTTTTTTTGGATGAAAGATACTCTAAAAAGTAGAGAAGCTTTTATTCCTGACCCCTTTTCACCCTGATTTGAAATGAAGGATCACGCCAGGCTTGCTGGCAGCCAGGCTGGCTCGGCAGCTTCCCCCAGAGGGAGATTTTACCACATGACATGTGTCTGCTGGCATGGGAGGAACAGTGATAGCATCCGCTGAGATAAGAGGAGAGAAGCCGTTATCCTGGCAGCCTGGAGGTCAGGAGAAGAGGCAGCTGAAGAAATTCCAGCTCCAAGGGCCTGAAACACCACAACTGTCATGTCGTGGATTATTTTGGAATAAATATGTACATGCCACTCCCAGCACTCAACTGCTTTCTGTCATCAAGCTGAAAGAGAGTAGGTTTGGACTAGATATTACAAAAAAATTCTTTACTGTGGGAGGGGTTAGGCACTATCACAGGTTGCCCAGAGAATCTGTGGGTGCCACATCCCTGTATTTAAGGTTAGGTTGGATGGAGATCTGAGCAATCTGGTCTAGTGGAAGGGGTCCCTGTCCACAACAGGAGGGTTAGGTGTGAACTAGGTGGTCTTCAACATCCCTTCCAACACAAAATGTTCAATGCTTCTGTAATTCTATGATACTTAGCAGTGGGGCTGTGCTGGGGTTGTTCCACATGCATCTGCAGGTCAAACACACGCCACAGATTGCTGCTGGAGACAAGCACAGCCCAGCCACTATAGCATGCAGAATGGTCTCCTCTGATAAATAAACAAGTGTAACCCCCCACAGGAAGAGTCTCTTACTCCCCCTCTGCCTCATCCCAAAATATCAAGAATAAGTGTGACCCAAGGCAGGTAGGTGTCAGCAGCCTGGAGAGACTCCATGCTCAGACAAGCAGGCTGGGAGCAGCAATAGAAGCTGCTGGTGTGCAGCTAAGAGGGTTGCAGCAAAGGATGTGAATTTAGGTCCATGCCAAGTACTTCCATGTGAAAGATTTATTGTTCTGCTTGGAAGCTGTGCCCAAGTAATAAGATACTATCATGGGGCAGATGACTGCCTGCTTTAAGCATAAACTGTGTCCAGCTCATCCTCCCTGGGTTCTTCTGGATTTGCCTGGGGAACCTCTCAGAGGAAAAAACAAAAAGATTTTTTTGTCAAAGGCACCTGCTGAGGCATTTTTTTCCCACCTGATTTGGCTGCACAGTTCTGGGTGCAAATCCATGTGGGGTGAGGTCTCTGCTCATCCTCTCAGTGGCTGCTGCTGTGGAGACCTCCTGGCCTGGTGGCTGCATCTTAGTGTGTGGTACCACACTCTGAGCTTCCAGTCTTCTTCCCTGTGGACGTGCACATGCATGGACATCTTGCTGTCTCTCTGCTCCTCTCTGGAGTAATTTTTTACCTTACTAGCCTACCTCAGCCAAACGCAGCACCAGGGCAAAGTCAAGCCAGGCAACCAGGTTTGTACAAATCCAGTTAGAAGAGCCCCCAAGGTAAGGCAGGATGCCCACTGTGCTGAGGAAAGCAGATAAAAAGCTGGCATCAGTGCAACATCAGGAAACCCGGGTGAACAAGATGGCTTATGCAAGCATAATATGATGGGGGAGGCTGTGGGCTGACCCCAACTTTCATGGAAAAGGTTTTCCCTGATAAACATGCTGAGACCTGCAAATCCTCATGCATGCTGTGTTCCCAGGCTGTTTCAAGGCCAGGAATTAAGCCAGCTTTTCAGGCAAAGCCATGAGGACACTGGGGAGCTGTCAGCCCAGCAGATGATTTAATAGACCAGCAACACCACAAGAAGGGCCAGGGCCAGGCTGGGGCACACCAGCCACTCTTGTGGCAGCACGGCATCGTCCTGGCTCTGTGCTAAGCCCAGACCACTGCAGCCCACATGCAGCCATATGCCTGAACCACAGCAACAGACTGAGCATCTGCCCCTGCCCTGGCTGGCTTGTCAAAGACTGGGGGGCATGAGTCCAATGAGAACAGTTTTATTACCCAGTCTGGAGAGGTTTTTATGTTTTGAAGAGAACTATCAGCCTTTTCTGACCTTCTTCCAAGGGACAGATGTTTTTGCTCTACCACTCATTCACTGCTAGGGCTCCGGGCTATAGCTACTGCTATTTCTTTTATGTTTTGGATTCAGCTCCACAGCAGCAGTCCCTGGCTATGTTAGGCTGTTTAATTAGTTATTAAAATGGAAACACTCTTTTTTTATCACATCTACCATTTTGGAACACGACACGTCCACTAATAGCAGACGCTACTCAGACAAGCATTTAGTACCCTGCCTTGAACAGACCAAATAATTTTGGCAAGTCAACCTTTCTCCTTTGGATTTTCCAGGCATCTGACTCCCTCTCACATTTTCTTTCAGGAGAGTACAGCTGCCAAAGGCAAGGCAGCTGGACCAGTCACAGTACTCTGTCACCCCAACAGCAGCATTCCCACTCAACATTACAAGAGGATATAGGGTTCCTTCATCTCTTTGGGGCAATGGTTTGCTCTGAAAGCCTGATTAAGTGTTTGTGGCGGTATCTTGTGGCAGGATTTCCTGTTTATGTTGCCCTACACCTTGTTATTAGCATCACACCTCTGCTGAATGCACGCCCTCACCCTGCAGCTCTGTGCAGTGGGGCGGGAGGAGGTGATTTGGGAAGGTGAGTCAGGCAAACGCTGGGGGCAATGGCTCTAAGGTGCATGACAGAGAGGAGGAACCATGTGGGAGCAGCGGCACTGAGCTGTGAGGGGACATACCACAGCATGCCTCCCCACCCCCCCAGGTAAACTCACCAGTTTCCTTTCCAACTACACCCCTGGTGGAGGTAAGAGTCCACCATGCATTCACCTGGGATTCATTTTGGCACAGGGTACCCAGGAGCCAGGAGATGTCAGGAGCACAGACTGATCCCTAGGAGTCTCAGGCTGCTTCTATCAGCTGCTTTTTGTCCTCTCATGCATTTTACCTTCCAGAACACTCCTTTCCTCAGCAGGAAGGTGCTGCAGGCTCTGCGCCATGCACGCAGCCTCAGCAGGATTGTGTCACCCTGGCCTCACCATGCATTGTGCCACCATGTCCTACACCAAATTAAGCAGTGACTTACGAGTCAGCTTGACACCAAGCAACCAACTCTGGGTGCCTGACAAAAACAAAATTAGTATTTCAGTGGGGGATGCAAGTGTCGCAGATGCTCCAAAGCAGCCTGAGGGAAGCCAGAAGAGACCACAGAGTGAATATTTCAGTTTCTTGTTTTTTTGGCAAGCTGGTGATTAGCTTGGTCTTTGCATCCAGCTAATGAGAGGTCTCTGCCCACATCCCCCTCTGAGGCTTGTGCTTCCCATCGCATAGGCACAATTTGAGCCTTCCTCCTTTAGAGGAAGATTCATTATTTGAGTGCACAGCATCTATCTAACACTGTTCCCATCCTTGGTAAGAGGTATTTCTGGGGTCTGGGATATTTCCCTGGCAGGCAAAAAAGTGGAAGCACACTTCCAGTATGTGCCAACCCCAACCACCTGGTGTTCCCACTACTGATATGCATGATGGGTGGTAGGTGAAACCTCAGATGTTAGGATTAGCTTTTCCAAGGCCCTTCAGAAAAATTGAAGGTTTGCTGTAAAAAGAAGATAAAACTATCAGAATAAAGATTTTTCTTGTCAGACAGGAATGTTTGCTACTGCAAAGGAAATAAGGAATGCCTCAGGGCTACACCGAGCACTCAAGATTACCCAGTTGTTGCATGTTTGGCAGAGGCAAGAAACAAGCACACTATCACTGTGCAACCTGCCACACCACCCTGGAAGCAAAATTAGCCACTTATCAGATCTGAAGACTGTGTCCCTGCTAAACGGCTTAATTTGTACCTCTGTTCAGAGCAGACGCGGAGCACATCACCCCACCACTGCCACAGCCATAATCCATTGGAGGTGGCATTTCACCAGGTGGCTGCAGGCAGCTCCACAGACAGACAAACAGCCACTCACTGCAGAGCCAACCCCAAAATGCTCCTGTCAGGCCATCCTGCATCCCTGAAAACACCCATTGTTTTGTCATGCACAGCACACAGTGCAAGACAGTCACACCCCACGAAAGCATAAAAATAAAGGAAGAAAATAAAAGATGCCCGTGTTTCAGCAGCTCCTCTTTGGCTGTGCTATCAGAAAAAGGGCATTTGGGGTAACAATGGAGTCTCTGGGAAGCTTGGCACTGAACAGGGAGCTGCAGACTAAGCTCTTCCCCCTCCAATTTCCAGGCCAGATGGAGCTCAGGCAGGATGTGATACACCAAGCACCCACTGCAAGATTTTTCCTGGCTTGCTTGGGAAGGGATTACATGGTTGTGGCAGCAGGAAGAGAACTAACAGAGACCTGTGGCCAGACTGTATGGGGCACCAGGCACTGGTGTCCCTGCTCTGTGCAAGCCCAGTGCTGCCCACATCTCCTTGCTAAGGAGGGCTCTGCTGAACCCGCAACCAGCTGTGGAGACCCCAATCCCACATGGCATGGGTGGCCTCAGCTCATCCACAGTGCTGATCCTGCCCTAGTGAGCTGTGAGGAAAGCAGCTTAGTGGAGGTGATGCTCAGCTGTACCTGGAGCTGAGCCCTGGCACCAGCCCTGGCTGCCTTCACGTGGCAGGATGGCAGCAGCAGCTCGAGCAGCAGTGACAGCTGCTCTCTTTGCTTTGGGGATGCTGTGTCACTCTGCCTCTGGGCTTGCCACCTCACTGTTTTTAATGGATTAAATCCATTTCCTCAAACTGAAGCCCTGGCAGGACAAAGCAGACTCCCACTGGCCTTCTTCACCACTGAGCAAGAGGAGACTCATCCCACCATGGGTGGTAGGCCACCAAGTCACCACACTCCAGGCACCACAGCAGCAAAAGTAATTTTTAAGCTTATAATTTCAAGAAATGAAGTGTGTGTGTGTGGTGTACACCCAGTCTCCCTGTTACACCCTCACCATGATTTTTGCTGCATGGCAAAGGGCTGCCATTGCAGGGAGCACTGCCTTGCTCTTCCTTATAGCTCTGTCCTCATCTGCCTCTCCAGGGAAGGGCTTCCTGCAACAAGCAGGTTGGTCAGGCTGACCCCAATATCCCTACCATCCTAATGTGGGCAATTACTGCCATGGCTGGGCTCTGTCCAGCCCCAGGAATGTCTCAATAATGGCAAATAGTGAACAGCTGCCAGTTTACTCATTCATCCAAAAGCTGGATTTATGGAGAGGCTCCACAGTCCATTGCTGTCAGTGTCAGGTCAGCCCAGTGCAGGGTAACTGGGAGGGACACACTGGGCAGGTGAGGATGCCAATCCATACTGGATCACAACATTGTTGCACTGAAGCTTTCAACCTTTACACATCTTGGGGCATCTTGGAGGAAGTGCTGATCCCTTAGTAATTTTGCATTTATCTGATGTACATTTACACTCACACAGTGCCCATCTCTGCCCAGGCTGGTACCAGGGTCTCCAGGCATCCCATGACAGGATTAACTAAAGCTCTAGCAGGCAAGCTGTGCCATCTTTCAGCAGGAGGATGCACATTAGCTCTCAAAGATCTGCATCCCAATAACCTGTCCGTGGCTTTTACACCACTACAAGAAGGGACAGAAGGCTGGAAGGTGTCATTATACAGTGGAGAATTTTCCTGTTAAATTGACGGTTTGCTGTGGTGTACTATGAACACAGGAAGAGCTGGGGAAGGGGAAGATGCCTCAGTGTTTCTCCTTGTTTTTGTAGGGCTGATCAGCATCATTGCAGGCTGGTGAGGGTCACCTGTGGTCTTTCCCCCATAGAAGCCATGCTTTTGAAGAACATTTTAAAGGTTGCATCTCCCTATACATTGGGCTTGTTTGCAGTTTTTACTGTTTAAGACCGGAGGGAAAGCTGAATTTAGATGGTGCTATGCAAACAGAAAATAAGAACTAATCAAAGTACCCAGATAAACTGAGAGATCAGCATTTTAAACCACTAGTTTCATCCCTCAGAACATGCTTTTACCATCACAGTATGTATATGATATAACAAATAGCTAGTCTAGGGTATATAAAGGCAATGTATTATCACTCTTTCTTAGATGTACTTGTACATCCTAGAAAAGTTACTTGTGCAGCTTTCACATAACCTGTGTATTAGGAAGATTAATTACATGATCACGTACTGGAGTAGCTGGAATACATGCTCCTATCTGTGACAGGAGACACAGTGCTCCGAGAACACATCTGGGCTATGAGCAGGAAAAACTCCTGCCTGAAAGATCACTGCCTGTGTGATGGAGGAAGGAAAGAAGACAAAGAGGAACAGTGACTTGCTAAAGTGACAGGCTGAAGGAGCTGATGGCCCTACCAAAGAATGGGGATCTACCCTTGCTGAACTTGTGATATTTCCCACCAACCCATAGGTGATGTGATTTCCCTGTCTCCCAGACACCCAGAAAGCAGGGAGAGTGATGTGTGGTTTTGAAGCAGGCTAGGCATGCAGAGCTGCACCAAAATGGGCTCTGCACACTGAAAATATCCTGCCCTGAGCACCCAGATGAGATGAGCAGTCTGATCCCAGCCCCTTCACTGCATAGCTGAGAGAGGAGGCTTGCTTGTGCCTGCAAGGGAACAGAGGAGACTGCGTCAGTAGCAGCTGGAAATTGCTGCTACATGAACACAGTTGCAGGAGCACCTGTGAGGAAATTAGCCATTATAAAGCCTGTGCAAGGAATACCTGGGTATACACAACTAAGCCACAAACTGGAGGTGGATAGTAAAGGCAAAAAGGGGGTAAGTGAAGGGAATTAAGGCTCCAGACCAGCAGCTGATGCAGGAGAAGACACCAGGTTAGAGCAGGGACCTGGAGTGACTGGAACTGCTGGCCATGCTTGGCTTGCTTCTCTTCTCCTGCCACCTCCTTCCTCCTGAAAACCCTCATCCCAGCCCTGTGAGCAAACAGGTGTGGCATGGTGCAATTACAGGCTGTCAACCTGTGTCACCTAGAGGTGGGTGGGAATTAAGGTTCCACTGACATCTAGCACGTTTCTCATTTTTTACAGTCCGACTAATTTGATGTCTTCTTTCATTCTGCCATTTGGGTTTTATCATTATTACTATAATAACATTATGGACGTTTCTCTTTGATTAAGCATCAAATAGCAAATACCCACAGGTAGCAGTCTCAACAAGAAGAAATCCAGGGATCTTCGGTCTCTAGCTGACCCTGGAGCAAAAAGTGCATAACCCAGGACCTTCACCTTAGAGGAACACATGAATTCTGGATATGGTGAACAGAGAATTGCCTCTGGGCAAAGCCAGGAAAAACAGTTTGCTCTCTGGCTCCACTGTCCTTTACATTCCTACAGCAATCCAGCATCTTCCTTCCTCTCTTTACTCACCTGCTGTTTGTAGCTTAACAGTTGTGTTAACATGTGAGGCATGAATATTGTCTAGAATATGCATGTATGCCACCTCTTAGGCATTTGAGGATGTTTCAGAGGCAGTAAGATATGTGAGCACCACTATCAGCAATGCATTCCTTGACAATGATCAAGATTTCTCTTTTTGGGCAAGTTACAATTCTGCATCCTGGGCAACAGCAGCACCTTGATTTAGGAAGTTATTTGCATGTGCCTGCTGTGCTGGAGCAACTCTCTGTGATTATGCTCAGCAGAGAGTTTCAATGGAAGTGCTTTCTGGAGCAGGAGGGTAAGCCAAGGGCACACGGTTGGGTTGGTGTCACCAGATACGAGCTAGTGGCGATGGCACGGCTTTGGGGACGAGTGCCCACTTCTGGGTGCAGGGAGACAAGGAGCAAGGGCACAAGGGTGAGAATGCCAGTGTCCCCTCCACGCTGCAAATAGGTCACGAGGAAGCCCCTGGTCCTGGGGAATGCACCCACCTACATTAGTGGGAATTGCAAGTAGCTCCATGTGGGCCAGGGGCAGGGGCAGCGAGGGAGGGAACAAGGGAAGGAAGCACTTAAAGACACAGGACGTGTCTCACCATGATTGCTGCTGGGGTGGAAGTCATTCTGGGACACAGTGCATGCCCATGAGCTTTCCCAGCCTCGGCGACTGGGTCCTGAGCACTGCTTCAGTTTTTGGTTGGTTTACATTTCTCCCAAACCACTGCGGTGGCAGAACCAGACTTGAAAGCCTTGGCTCACCACAAGGGAGATCTCCAAAGCAAGGCTACCCTGACCAGGGCAAGGGATGGATGTCACCATCAGGAGGCACCACAAGGGCTGAGGGGTTTGGGTGGACCTGGATACTTGTGAAAGAGCTGGTCTGAATTCTGGTCTGTGAGAGCAAACTAGCTCTGCCAGGCAGGGATAACTCTGGCTTGGCACAATTTCAGCTCTTCCAGAGCCACTCCCCAGAGGGGAAAATATATTACTTTGTGACTGGAGATGTGACTTCTCTGCCCCCTCCAGAGCAGAGGCATTGTAAGAGGAAGGTCTCTAGACCTGAGACCCACAGGAGTTATTCTGGTCCATTAAATGGGGACTAGAGCATGCTCTCATCCTCAGGTAACTTTCTACCCTGCTTGCTGCCCCAGCACATCCTATGGCTGTTTTGCCTTCCAGAACCAGCAGGCATTTCCTCAGGGTTGCACATAACATGTTACAACTGAAGCCCATCAACAGGCTTAGTCAAAGCCCGAGGTGCCTGGGTCAGGGCCTGTTTGTGTACAATACACGCACACTTCTTCCGCAGCTGTCACAGGAAGGGCATCATTTCACATCACTTATTATTTGAACATCAATTTGTAACATAACAGGAAGAGCCAAAGAGGGGCATCTCATGTCAGCTGCTCTGAGGAGGAATTGGATGCAAACGTGCCCATTTTGTGCTGACATGATGGCTCAGGGGTGGTGTGAAGCTGCTTTGCTCTGTGTTGCAGTATGCAGCTGCTGCTTGCAGGGCTCAGGAAGGGCCACTGGTGAGCACCTCCGCACACGTGCAGGCAGCAAATGCAGGAGCTCACCTGCGAGAAAATATGCAGAGACATTAAACCCAGGAGCTTTTCATCACCCCCGGTCGGACCAGTCCCAGCCTGACTAACAGGAGGCCAAGCCTATATTTACTGCAATTTATATAAATCAAGAAAGATCCCATGAAAGACAACCAACCAACCTAATTGCTCTAGGGACAAATTCCTTCTGACACACACATCTGATAACATCAATTACTTCCCAAACAGACTGATTCAAATGCTGTGGGTGTTTTCAGAGGTGATAAACATTATGGGAGGATGCTGGGCTGAGCTGAAACACACTGGCAAAGGCATGGACCTGTAAGGAACAACATCCATCAGAGACCCCAGAATGAGCTGTTCACATCCTCCCTGCACACCACAAGCCAAAAAAAGCTTCCAGCATCTTATAATAAAATTCAGACTTACTAAAAAAAAAAAAAAATGAAGCTAGACTGTGCTAAGGCACACTGCTGCATCAAAACCTCCTGCAACAGCAGGGAATAAGAGGAATGAAAAATGCTTACAACTGTGGAGACTTCTCCCTGACAGACCTCCTCAACCAATCCATTCCTCTCCAGGTGGGTGCTCGGTGCTCAGGTGAGGGCAGGCTGGGCAGGTCAGCAGGGGGCCAGGCAGTGCCTGAGGAGAAATGGATGATGCTGCACCCATTACTGTTCATTGCCACACACAGAGCAAACCTCCCTGCTGCTACAGATTCCTCTGCACCTCCACCCGCCCCTCAGGAGCTGTGCCTACCTGGGGGGATCTCTGCGGGAGAAGCTGGTCCAGGTGAGCTCAGACAGCTGGAGGAGCACAGCTGAGCACCCTGCAGCCTCAGATGGCTTTGTGCCCAAGCTGATCAAGCCTTTACTGCTGGTGTTGCTCAGCAGGACTGAGCTCTGTGGCTGTGAAACACAGACACCTCTCCATCTGATGGCAGACACCTCAATCTCCTCCCGGAGCCAGGGACAGTGTCCCCATCTCCATGGGCAGGCACTAGCTTGTGCCCAGCCTGCTGGAAGGTGGCTTGGCCTCTCAGAGCCGGCCCAGGCTTGGAGTCCTGCACTGTGTCCCCACAGTCATTAAGTGTAATTGTTGTTTTTCCATGGTCTCCCAGTTCCAAGGGTCTGAAATAATATGTCACAGGCTGACAGTGTGGTGCCTTCTTATAGCAATGGGTGCCAAGGGTGTGTTTTGTGTGCCCTGGGGTGCAGCAGAAGGGCTTTGGAGGGCATTCAAGGCTAAGAATGTCTGTAGGACTCCAGCACTAGAGGACCATTAGTATAATTGGGAGCAGTTTGCAGGAGGCTCAGAAGTCAAATTTCCTCTCAGCTGGGTGAAGCCACAGAGAAGCTAGCCCTCATTTACAGTTGCATTTTAGGGCCAAGAGCAGCTTCTCTGTGGACCTTTGCAGCTGCTGCCCATCTCAGTGAGTGTCTCACTCCTGAGAGGAAAAAGAAGTGTGAAAGGGGAGGAGAAGAAAGACTGGGCAGAATTTCAGAGAACTTCACTGTAAGGTGAGAAAGAATGAAGCAGGACAAAAGTGAAAAGTAAATAAAGTTAATAGAAAGCAGTAACTGCAGAACACTTAAATGAATTTGTAAATCTTAGAAACAAAAAGGAAAGAGTCATTGTTGGAACAGAAAGGAAGTTCAAGACCTACAAAAACTCTCTTGTGTCTGTTAGAAGTTGAGGTCAAAGGGAATACAACACTGACCCTACCCCTTACACTTGGAAATGCTGCAGGAAACCACTTCATGGTGAGGAGGAGCTGTGACTGAGAACGTGGGAAGGACCTGTGCTCTCCAGTTTTTGCTGGGAGCTGAAGAACCGACAGTCAGCCACGAGAACAGAGGGAGAGGCATCTAAAGGTAATTGGTTGTGATTTGAAAGAGCTAAATATAAATCCTGGGGGAAGACCTCAGCAAGCGGCATGTCTCTCCAGGGGACGCTGACTCAAGCAGAAGTGGCATGACACAGATGAACAGAGAGGCAAGACTGTCCTGAGCAGAAATCTCATTACAGCTACTTAACTATTCCTGCTAAACTGCCTCCTATTTACTGCCCCAAGGGCTTAAGCAAAGAACATTAGGAATGAGATTAAGAAAGCAGAAATGCAGGCTGAATGTCTGAAAAAATTTCCCTGACACAGCAGGATGAGCCAAGCATGTCTGCAGAGATCTTTGCCTGGCTGAGACAGAGTGGAAGCACGCAGTCCTGCAGCAGAACTCCTCCAGCCACAACCAAAACTGCCTGGGAATATTTCCCACCTGCAGGGCACCTCGGGGCTCCTGGCAGACAGGGCAATTGAGGATGCAGGATCCCCCGGGGCATCCTGTGAGCAGGGATGATCCCACTAGCTGGGTTATTGCCCCCAGGCTGGGTCAGTTGCCCACTTGCCCTTGCTAGGGGTGAAAAGCAGCCCACTCATCTTGGGGCTCAGAGTGGGGGTTCCACACAAAGGAGGGAAGAGCTCTGATCTGCATCCCGCTGCCTGGCAGAGGGTGTGCAACATCTCACAGGTCTCTGAGCAGAGGGGTGAGCCTGAAGTGTTTTTATATTTTTATTTGTGGTAGCCTTTCAGCTACTCCAGTAGCCCCTGGGAGCACTGAGGCTCACACAGGACTGTGCTGTAGCAGTGAAGCTTCAGCATGTGCTCCCCCAACCAGCAGCTTCCCAGCTCTCACCCAACTCTGCTATTTGGTCCTCTTCAAAACAGGCAAACCAATTAGAAAATGAAAAAAGACACTGGGGCCCAAGCCTCACTAATGGCCAGCAAAGCCTTCTTCCCTCTCCCATCCCCACTGCCACCCTCTCCAGCAGCAGCAGTACCTGCACTGACTGCAGGAAACCTTTGCTGCTGGCAGTGCAAGAGAGGCTGACATGTGCTGTCTGTCCTGTGATTTGCTACACCGGCACAGGCATCTGTGCTGGTAATTATGCACGTAGTGGGATCCACAGAGCTACCCACAGCCACTAGCCACAGCAAAGGGCCAGGAGGGTGAGAGCACAGATGAGTAAGGAGTCTGGCACCCACAGAAAATGTCACTCAGTGTGTATCAGTGCCTCCCTATGGTGAGAAGTGACTACAAATCCTCGCTCTTATAAACAACAGTTGAGTAACAAGTGCATAAATAAAAGCATCTTTGTTCATCTTTCCACCACTCTTACTATTGCAGCGTTACCATTTACACAGAAAGTTAGTTATCTCTGGGAGGGGAAGTGCAGCTTGCAGGACAAGGGCTTTTCTCTGAAATCCAAGAGAACAAGGAAGTAGTTGCTGCCAAGTTCAGGTGCATAATTGTGCCGTGCAGTCTGAGTAACTGTAGGCTGGAGAAGGCTGAATGTTTGTGAGGTCTGAAGAGGGGAGCAAATCTCCAGCTCTCATTTAGACATCCCTGTCCTGAAGCTTTTAAGCAGATGCTCAGCTTCACTCATGAGCTCAGGTTCCAGACCAGCAGAAAACACCTGTGGTTCACAGTCATGGCAAGATCCCATGCCAGCTGCCACCAAACCCCAGCCCCTGAGGCTGTCAGCAGTTGACAGAGCTTCACCAGGGATAGAGGGGATAACAGTAATTCTTCCTTCTCAAAATATTTTTGTCCTGAAGAAGTGTTTTCAGCAGTAGATATATGTCTCTCCTGACAGGACCTGGGCCTTGGGACCCAGATCTCCACTGCCAGGGATCTTCTAAAACACAACAAGGGAGAACTGCCTTGGCCATGGAAACCCTGGTTCTGCAGCATCTCTTGAAATTGCCATACTGGAACACCATGGCCTCAAAGCCCAGGAGCTGGAGTGGGGACATCATTCTCCTTCAGGCTCCTTGCTCACTCCTATCTTGTCTTGGGAAAACAATAATCCCATGTATTTTTGCCACTTTAGACCCAGAATAACAACTTAAATTTTTCAGAAAAAAAAGAGAGATCATCCTTTAACAGTGTCCTGCTTTACAAATGGATGAGAACCTCATTTTTAGCTCCTGTTTGAATTGCTGAAATAATTACTTACTTCTAGGCACTTTTAATTAAAACTCTGCTAAATTTCTAGTTATGTTTAAAACAGTTATTATTGAATCACTCAATCTACAATTTCCTGAAAGCAGCAACCACTACTGCATTTAGTATTCCATCCCACATCCTCCTGGAAGAGTTATTTTTATTTGTACACTTCAGTGACCACAGGTAATTCTGCAGCTCAAATCAACATAATGCTTTTTCCATTCCCCAAAATGACACCAAAGTATTTGTGAGAACTGTAGTTGTCCAACCAAATTATCATCAATCATATTCAATTAGAAAGCATGAGAGGGACTGTTCCACTTTAAATCATCTTTCTTGTTCCAAGTAGAGCAAGAGAAATGCAGTTCCTATTCTTCCCTTCTAACATTCCCAGATTGCACTTCCCACTCCCTCTATTCCTGCTGCTGTTGCTCCGCAGGCACCACCAGGTGTGGGGACTTTCCTTTGATGATGATAAGAATTTGGAGATGTCATGGCATTGTGCAGCCAGCAGCCAGTGGAGCAGGCTGGGTCACCCAGGACTGCAATGGAGAGGGAACAGAAAGAAAACAAAGTTCAGTAGAAGAAAGTTGCCTGCACAGAAATGCTACCACATGCTATAGTGGCCCTGAGATCTCCATGGGATGTTGTGGTTGAATATCTCACCCAGGCATCCCTGTGCATCCTGGCTCAGCAGTGCTTCTTGCTCTTCCACAGCCCACAGGCACTGTGGCAGGGGTTGCTTTTATTCTGTACCTGGCCTTCCTGGTTTGACTCATCATTTATGGTAAGTGAAAACTGCATTTCCAGAGCTTTACCTGTATAGCCATTGCCTGGAATTATGCACAGCTGGATGTCATACCCATCTGGGTACTAAAAAGCCTAAAAATTATTTTTCACATGGCGTCTCATTCCAGCCTCTCTCTGACATTTGCACGGAAAAAAAAAAAAAAAAACAACAGAAAACCTGGGGTAACACTGCATCCTTGTGTCAGGTGAAGCTAAATAGCAATGCGACTTCAGTTTATAGTTACAGCTAGCCCCTCCACACACCTTGGGATGGATGGATACAGCATCACTCACAGCATCCTTGAGAAATCCCTTGGGAAGTACTCATAGGAATAAAACAGATAGAGCTGGGACTTTATCCTTCCGCTTCTTGGCCTTAGGGAGTAAACAAAGCCAGGTTCTGGAGCACCCAGGTAATGTATGAGCTATCAGGACCAGCTCTGCCCACTCAGCCAGCTCCTTTCAGTGCTTATCACAGGAGAGAACAGCACTGTCATCTGTGTGGTCACACCCAGGTTGGATGTTCTGCTACCTGCCTGCAGTTGATGTAGTTCTGCAGCACTGAGCTTCCAGACACCAAAATGCCAATGGTGATGTGGGAAAAGTGTGAAGGAATTATTCACCTCTGCTTTCTCTGGTGCTCACCAGCAATGACACACAAACTGCTGAACGCACCAGCATGACATCACCAATTCTCCTCTGGGACAAAGGGTGAGATTTGCTTTCAAAACTAGGATTTAAG
Organism: Cinclus cinclus; assembly: GCF_963662255.1. Taxonomy (NCBI): domain Eukaryota; kingdom Metazoa; phylum Chordata; class Aves; order Passeriformes; family Cinclidae; genus Cinclus; species Cinclus cinclus. Next base: position 50,006,304 of record NC_085047.1, read on the forward strand.
TATGCTTTATAAATTCTATTTCAGGGACTTTCGACTTAGGTCAGACTAAGCCAGGTCTCCTCTGCTGGGAGCAGAAATGGCTGGGGGTGACATAGACACATCAGGAAACCCAGAAGCATAAGGAGCATCCAGGGATGCTGAAGAATCTGAAAACCAGCGCTAAGCACCAGCGTTCTCACCCTCCCCATGCAATGCAGGCTCTCCCATGGCTGACAGTTCAACTATCCCCGCTCACCGCGCAATGGCCGAGCGAGCCTGGCGAAAGCCAGGCAGAAACGCCAGCTCCGCACGCTTCCACGGACAGACGTGGCACCGCGCGGAGGGAGCCTGGCTGGCTCCAGGCTATTCCAGAGGAGCTGTTCCGGGGCGGCTGTGCGGAGGGAAGCCGGCAGAGGGCAGCTGCAGCCTGCCGATCCCGGGAAGCTGCGCCCCGCCGCCGCCGGGAGCGCCGGCCCCGCCGGGACCCGCAGAGGCGCACGGAGAGCGGCGGCCCCGCCTGCTGCCCTCGCTCCCCGCGGAGCCCGCCCGCCCTCTCTGACGGCAATCGCGGCATCTGGGGGGCTAAAATGCTCCTCTCGGGGATGCTGGAGGGAGGGAGCTCCGGCGTGGTCCAGCTGCCCGGCGGGGGCTCGGTTTGGTCCTTTGAGACGCCCCCGCTGAAGCTGCTGCCTTTCTGCAGGGGAGGATGGGTTGGGTAGATGTGAACGCCTGTGCCTGTGGGAGGTCCCAGACCTAAGGGATGCCTTAGCTCATCATCATGCCCATCCTCCTCCTGGCCCTGATGGGGATGGTTTGAACGTTTCTCGGAAAAAGTCCGGGAAGTTCATGCAGCCCTTACTAGAAATTGGGTGAATGCCTTTCACCTTCCGCAGTGTGGTGGGCTGCCCCGCTGCTCCCCTTTCCCAGCACTCACTGTCACTGTAAGTGAGGGGTGAGCTGGGACAGGAACACACCATGAATCTCAGAGCTGTAAGGAAGGGCACAACCTTGTTAGAGATGCATTTTCTGCGAGTCGTTCCTCAGTAAACAGATCGGAGGAGCCCCAGCTCTTATATAAACATCATCAAAGAGAATGAGAGGAAGAATTTTTTTCCCAGAAATAATTTATAGCCATTCTTTCCCAGTAGCTGTGGCCCAGGCAATTAGGTGATCCACATCCATGTGTGGCAAACAAACTCGGACTGGAAATCCTTGCTGGTTTCAGCAGTAATTTTGTTCTGTTCCCAAAGGCTAAGGTGTACTGCTGGGGTCCATCTTCTGTCACAAGTGTTTTCTTACTCCTCTTTCCTAAAGTCCACTCTGGGATTTACATCCTGGCTTTTGCCACATTTTATCTGCACGTGGAATAAGAACAATCATACAGCAAACAGCAAACACAACCACAATGTTTCCATCTGCAGCATACGGTGCTGGTGAAGGCTGGTGGAGACAGCCCATGTTTCCAAACTGAAAAGACAGCAGGGAAGAGGTCCCTGGGAACAATAATTAACTATGATAATTAATTAAGAAATCACCGTGGCAATTTTACACCTCCAGGATAGAAAACACACCTGCACCTCATTTCATTGGTACTTCACCACGTTCCCATGAAAGTATATGGGAAGGGCACACGGCTCATCCCAAAGGTGCTGAGCACACCAGTGGGACCAGAGATATGTCACATACATGTTTCCCGACCTAAGCTGTGCCAGAGCAGCACGACCACAAGCAATTCCAGGTGCATCACAGCATGAGGAGTCTGGTGCACTGCCCTCTTCAGACACAGAGCCAGAGACTTCCTAATTTGTATGAGGACACCAACACTGAGTTAAGCAATCAAAAATGACACCAGCTCTTGGCACCAACCTACTGGCATGGTGAGCGGGCAGCTGCCTGATGGTGGCCCATGACACCATGGAATGAGTGTCTCCTGTGCACCAGGGAGATGTGGGTCCAACAGCCTGGGCTGGCCAGGTGAGCCAAGGCGGCTGCTTCCTTTGGTTGTTGATGTTATCTTGCATTTTGAAGCCACAAGCTCCGGCAGAGATGGGGCTGGGCCATGGCACATTGCTGTGCTGGGCCACACAGAAATTCACTGCCTTCTAAACGGACATGGACACCAAATTAAGGCATCAATAATCTGACAGAGCCCTGGACAGGGTGGTTGCCCCATTGTTTGTTCTCCTGCCTTTTACAGCCACAGGCACAGACAGGGATAGGACCAGACCTCCATGACACACCTCCATCCCCTCCCTCCACAGACACTCAGCCAGAGAGAGATTTCTTCAGCTTTCGACAAAGCCTAAGAGCAAAAATGTGTGCAGAGCCCCAGTCTGCATTGCACCATGCTCCCACAGGCAGCTGCAGGCTCCCCACAGCCATAGACAAGGGGTGACCAGCCTCTGCAGTGCTCAAATAAATGTGTGTTTGCGGCACTTGGGGAAATGGTTTTGTGGTGAAGGTGGCGGTGTTGGTTAACGGCTGGACTCCATGATCTTAGAGGTCTTTTCCAACCTTAACAATTCCACAATACCATGATTCTACAACACAACGTTCTCAGTCTTTGTTTATCTTGAACTACTCATTGACTGTGACACAAATTCATATTCAGCTCAGGTTGTCTGAATGATTTTAAATGATTAATCTATTTATGAATAAAATGAAACCTACTGTATATACAATGAATTTTCCTGGCACATACTGCAAACCTGGTTTGCAGTTCTCCCTTAAACATGCATTTCCTCAAATGAAAACTTGGAATTATAGATAAAAGAATCCAAAATTTTACAGTGCAAATCACTACTGTAGGTGTAATTATTTTTCACCATAATAGTAATGTTGTTAAAACATGAAGATTTCAGAACAAAGTGATGCCCAATTTAGACTATATTACAGGATGGTTTGGGGCATTTTTAACAAAGAAAGTATGACAAGATACATTCTGATTTCTTTTTCCACTCCAGCTTGTTCTCATTTTCTGTTGTAGTATTTGAAACTGTTTAACTTTTTGTGGTTTAAAATTAAATGTGGATATTGTAATGCAATATTTTGCTATCTTTCATATTCTGGCCTAACCAAAGAGAAATCAAGGCTCTTCTCCTATGCAGAGGATTGTAACTAAATCAACTACTCGCAAAGTAATTCTCATCAGAAATAGATTCTAGAACTCTCAGGACAACTAATGCCAGTGCTTTGTCACCCCTGTAGTGCGAAAGTGTTTCCTGGTGTTCAGACAGCGGCTCCTGTTTCTGTTTGTGCCCATTGCCTCAAGCTCTGGGGCAAGGATTTCTGGGGATGGCAGCATGTGTTGGCTTCTGCTGAGCGGTGCTGCCAGGACGTCTCACACACAGTATCTCACACATGGTAGCCACTCAGAAAGTAAACCAGGAAGGGAAGCAGGAGTCCTCCCTGGCAGAAGAAGCCCTGCTGGATGAAATGTTATAATCCCATCCCTGAGGCGAGGGGAGCTCTGCATCCGCTTGAAGACTGGTTTGTGACACATCCTCAAAGCAAAACAAAGGTAGCCAGTGATGCTCCTTTGGCCATGGCACACCCCCCAAGTGCCTTGCCTGAGCCCACTGTGTCTATCCAACACACATTCCTCTTTCACTGTCCTTGAGCTTTTCTGTTAGTGCATTTGCCACAGGGCCCCGAATCAAAAACCTTTGTGGTTTTAGAGGGATTCTACTCCACAGGAACCAAGCTGCTTCTGCATGGACATCACAGCCCACAGACTGAGCAAAGAGTGGATCTCCATGAGTCATCCAGCTCTTCTCCCACAGAGAAGCAGCTTGCTCTTGGTTACATGCCGGAGGTGCCTGCGTCTCCAGCAGGAGGTGGGAAAAGGAAGTTTTTAGCTCTCAAGTGTAAAACAAATGTTCAATAAATAGAATCACTTTTCAGCCATGAAAAAGCAGTGTTCAAGTCACTGGTGCCCCGGAGCTATTTACTTGGCTACAAAACTGGTGGGTGTAGAACAAAGCAGCTCCTGAGTTTTGTTATGCGCCCTGCAGGATTTTGTTTGAGTACTTTGGGTGTCTGTCTGGATCACTTTTAAATAAGCGTGAGGTGCAGGCGATGCTGTGGGGCCAGCATGAATGGGACAGCTCAAACTCAGCCCCTCCCAGGCACTCAGAGTAAAAGATCTGCTGGTGGGGCAGGGCAGACAAATGGGTAAACTTTGCTGCCACCTTGTCCAGTGCTCTCTCCCCCCATTTCCCTAAAAAAGTTTGCCACAAACTTATTGACACACTTGAAGCCTCAGCCCCTTCCAGTGCCCGTTCCCTGGCAGCCTCTGGACCAGTGAGAAGGTAGCAGTCAGTAGTGCTTTCTGAGATAAAAATTGCATGTTGGATTGTAAAATCACTAGTTTTTATCATGTTTTTCACAGGAATAAGTCAAAATGCACCTACACTGGACAGAAATTTGGAATATTCCTTCACATATCCTGTCAGCTGGGCACTCTCCAGCTACATCCCTGTTAGCATTTTGAGCATGGTAGGCAGCATTCCGTGGAACTAGACCTCAGTGTCCCACCATGCCTCATCCATACTGAGCATGATTAATCCAAATCTCTCCAGGGAATGCCCCAGCACTTCGCCTGGATGGGTTGATGCCAGATCCTTGCCCAGTACTGCAGAGATGTGTGTTCTCCTGCCAGGGAATTCCCCACTTCTATTTGAATCCCTGTAGGGTCCCTGCCCTAAGGCAGCAGAGTATCTACAACTTTTCCCACATCATCATCATCCCAGCACAGGAGTTTTGGGGTAAATGGCTGAGCCCGGTCAGGGACAACTTGGATTTATTCTGGATATAATTCTGGTGTATTTGAGTGGCTGTTTGGTATGCCTCTCTCTCCACAGTTGGGCACAGCCAACAGGATACACCTTCTTCCTCCCCTCTACTCCACACCATGAGGGCCTGTTTAGTCTGAAACCTCATATAGCTTGATTCAAGAGGTTATTTTGTGAGAAAGACTGACCCATGCCAAAACTAACACAGGCAAAGAACCATCATCTGTTTCCTCTTTAGGAAGTGCTATTGCTATGCCAAAACCATGCCCCAAACCCTTAATGTTTGATCCAAGACACTGTCCAACAACAATAAAACCACTTATGGCTGCACTTCTAGCCTAGTCCAGCCAGGAGGTAGGGAGCACCTGGTGCTTGGGGGGCATTTGCTTGGGAGACACTACTTTGGGACACCCCATGCTTGTGAATAATTTGTTGTGCAAAACCCAAATATTCCAGAGGAGATCATTTTGTGATGCTAGCATCATTATTCAGTAAATTGCACGTGCATGCAGCATCTTCACAGAAAACCAGGCTGAAGTAGCCACCTCTGAGGAAACCAGTACAGAGCAGCTGGCTGGTTAAGTAAAGTAAATAGTTTTAGTCCTAAACTTATTTATTGAGAATTAAATCTTTTTATTTCAGAATAGAGTCCGCGTGGGAGTTGCTTAGGTATACATATGAGAAAAAGTCCCAAACAACAAATCCTGGAGCAGGTCCGGGGACTGTGATATTGAACCAGGGTATCACAGCTGAGTCCCCAGCAGCTAGTGCGTGCTGCTGCCCAATTTGGTGTGAGAACCCAGGGAAGGGATGGGGCACAGATAATGGCTAGGTGCTCAGGGGTTTGCTGCTTCTGACCATGCACTTGCAAGGAGGCAGGGTGGTACCTGCAAGGGAGAAAGATGACACCTAACATAAATTGTGACTCTGACAGAGGCAGTCTGTGAATGATTCTGAGCTGCCTGAGCTGTCCCACCCAGAACAGCCCCACTCTGGTCTGCGGGCTCTGCCAAGGAGAAGGGACCGGCACGCAGTGTTTGCAGTGCCCTGGCAGGAGGCACCCGGCTGAACAGGTGGGGCAGCTCCTTCGGCCAAGAAAATGACATTGCTTCGTCAGGGAAGAGCCCCTGGATCCAGTCCATACCTGCCTGGCTGGGATCGCTCAGGGCATGGCAGGGCAAACGCAGCAGGGGCAAATGGAACTACTCAGGCCAAATGAGGATGCCCAGAGCCCTGCCCGTGCCCAGCACAGCTGCAGCCTCGGGGCTGCTCTGCAGGCTGTCATCAGCACACTGAGCTGCAGCAGGGCTCAGCAATGTTGCCAGACACATAGGCTATCCATCCCAGCCTCCACATGGGGCTGAGCCCTGAGCAGTGCCTGCTGCCAAGGGTCACAGTGGAGCAGGGGGGGAGACAAAAGGGAAGTGGGTTCTGGTGTCAGCAGGGCATGGTGATAAGGTTTATTCCTGAAGGCTTTGCTTCAGGCATCAGAGAGTCTTCCCTGGTTATGAGAAAGATGCGCTGAGAGCAAAGAGATCAACTCTGAGCAGCCAGTGCTACGGGGTTGCAAAAAATATCACTGGGAAGATGTCAAGGCTCATGGCTAATATCTGGATTTTTGAACTTCACAAATAAATACGGAGTTCCTGTAATTTACTACCACATTAAACATATAAACCAACAACTTATTGTTTCATAATCTCTCCCAGGGGAGGTTCAGCTGCTTCAGGGTCCTGCAAGAGCTGCAGTGAATGCTGGAGGTTAGTCCAGGAATTTCATTGTGAGAGCTCTTTGTGAGATGGGACTCCAGCAACAATCCCTGCTCCCCAGGAGATGCAGCTTCACACTGCCTTGGCTATCTGAAGAAGAAATGGGGTGCTGGATGGAAAATGCTGCCCAGGAGCAACATACCCATGAAGACTGCAGCTCTGCTGGTCCTGCAGTTTGCTGGGTCCCAGCAAAGCATGGAGCCACTCTTCTGGGTTTCTTCCACTCTTCTGGGTCTACAGTGAACTCTTCTTGGCCAAGAATTTCTTCTTGGCCTCTCTGTTCCCTTGATTCTCATTCCAGAGAAATGCCTACATTTCTCAAAAACTCTCCCTTTACCCAGCAGCTTTCAAAGAACCTTTAGGGCATTTTTCTTCTCTTTTGTTTTTCCATTCAATCCCATTTCTTCAGCAATTGTGTGACACTTAATGCAAATATCTTCATAGGTCAAGTCACTTCAGGTGTTGAGTTGTTGGAGATGAGAGAAGTTACAAGTTGTTCAGTCTGTTCAGTTTCCATGGCAGCAAGAAGAGAGGTCTTTTATTAGGTTTTGCTTTCAAGACACTGCTTCCAAAGCTGTTGCCAGGCTCTGGCAATCAGCAGTCCCTGTGTGACCTGTGGCTTCAGGAACTGCCAGACCCACGGACACGCTGCTGATAGAGCTGGCTGGCAGCTTGCATGTCAGGAGATCAGTATGGAGCAGAAGCCCCAGGGCTGAAGTGCTGCTGAGCAGCAATTCGGGGGGGAATAAGAAAACTTGGTGAAGACAGTCTAGAGATGAAACTAAATGAACTAACATCTGTTGTCCCACAAACAGTTTCATGGGCAGAGGACACTGCTCCATCCCTAGGATCTAACACCAAAAGACAGCCTTTTTACACAGAGGTGAGACACCGAACAAGAGGGGAAGCACTGTAATTTTTGTGACATTACACAGGGCTGAAAGTGCATAATCATATGTTTAAAATCTGGGAAGAGCTTTGCAATGGTGGAACAATTTCTGTAAGTAGCATTTCGTTTAGTGTACCTGTGGAACAAGCTCAAATCTGCTTTTCCACCAGTGCTGTTTACAATGAATAGAAGTGTGTTGGGTGTCAGGGTCACCAGCAATGCTGCTTTGCCAGGAGTCCTGAGGGACACAGAACCTTCCCTGGGAACTGCCTCTTCCTGCATAGTGCTTTATCTGGACACTTGTAGGTATTCTCCAAAATGTTCTTTTGGGATTTCCACAGACATAGAACATATATTTCACATTTGTGCTGACAGAGCACAACATTTTTAGATGTTGTGTAATGTAAATTCTTTAGATGTAATGCAGCATTCTTGGCTTTATTCTCTATCATACTGCACTGACAGGCCAGATTAGGTTTTTTCTTGACCAAAACGCAGGCTTCCTTTAAGAATGAAATAGCAATGTGCTCTTCTCTCTTTGAATAGCAGGGAAAGCTTTTCTGAAGTCTTGGAGGCAGTCTCTGCAGTACACAATGTGGTAGCTGGGCCCAGAGGGGTTGGAGGCACTGCTAGCACAGGAGGAAGAGTCAGCAAACAAAATAATGAGTACCATTTAGGAGAAATGTGAGGGGGCTTTGGGGAGGTGTTTGGAATCAGAGAATGGAAGAATGAATGGTGAGAGAACAGCACACATGGATGCCTTTGGTACTCTGGCCAGGGCAAATCAAGCTGAGGTGTTGCTCTTTATCCACCAAAGGTGAACACCTTTTTTTCCACAGGAAGCATAACTCCTCAGCTCCCCAGTATGAAAAAAATGACCCTGAAAGAGCAAAAAGTTCAGGATAGTGGCACATGGCATCAGGAATTAGACTTCCCTCTCTATATTTAGTCATATAAAACTCTGATTCCTGATCCCATGAAGGCAGTATATTGCCCCAGTGCTGAGCTTGGTGCTCACAGGGACTTAGTCCCTTCTTAGATATGTTGAGCCATGTGGAGTCTTAAGGTACACCTGTAATCAAACCCCAAAATGAATTGTTTCCACTGGCCAAGTCTAAGATGGTTTTCCTTCTAATCTCCAGATTAGACTCCCACTCTGTAGCCAATAAAGAGAGACAGTAAATGCCAAATACCATCATCAACACTATCAACTCACCAGCCTTAGACACACACCTCAGGATGAGCTGAATCCTCCAAGGGGAGCACACCGCCTTCCACAGATGAAGGGGAGAGCCCAGTGAGCCAGCTGGGCTCCAGCCCTGCCTCTAAGACCTGAAGTGAGGTGACATGATTCCCACTCCACACAACCTCTCACAATACCCCCACCTGGCCAAATGATGCTCATTGGTCTTCTCTTCATCACTGCCAACGACCTGAGCATTAATTAGGATCACAGGCCAAGAGGTCACAACTATGGAATTCCCAGGTCTGTCTCCAAGGCCTTGATGCAGCTGCTGCCTCCATGAGAGCTCCCAGCAGTGCTTGTAGGGCATCTGGAGCATCTCTGGTCAGAGCCATTACCAGCACAGCTCTCCTTCAGCCCCTTTGTGTATTGCCCGTGTCCAAGGTGAAATACTGCTCCATGGACTAGGATTACACTGCTTTCTTTCATAAAAGTGGTGCTGCATGAAGATTACATTTTATCCTATTCCTATGCCAGTAAGCCATCTGCATAGCCTTCATTTCAAGGGATTTTGGCTGTTGTCTCCTTGCTGTCATTGCCCTGCAATGACAATGTGTCAGAGAATGACAGAATAACTTAGGTTGCAAGGGACCTCTGGAAGTCATCATGTACGAGCCCATCTCTAAGTAGGTCCAGTTACAGCAAGCTGATCAGGACCACAACAAATTTTAACCCCTCCAAGGACAGAGACACTAGCACCTCTCTGGGCAGCCTGTGCCAGTGTTCGACCACTCTTACAGTGCCATCCTGATGCCTTACATCTACACAGAATTTCCTGCGCTGCCTCTCGTCCTTTTTACCAACTATGTCCTGTAAAGGTCTGGATTCCTGTTTTGTGTTACCTCCCATAGGGTAGTTGCAGGCAAAACTGGGATCTTTCTTTTGCCTTCTCCTCATACAGCAGAATAAGCTCATCTCTCTCACCATCTCCTGGTACCTCAATGGGCACCAGCCATCTTGCTGACCTTCACCAGGCTCTCTCCAGTCCATCAGCCCCCCAACAAGTGTCTCTATACACCAGGGCTCCTCTCCCTGGCTTTGCTTTGTCCCCTGGGGAAAGGACACCCCCCCACATGTGTCCAACAAGAAGCAGACACAGCAAGCACATGACTGACAGTGCCCTCAGTGTCCAGGCTCCTGGAACACCCAAGTACCAGGGGTCAAAACCCCAAACTAGTAGGTCAGCAAGGGAGAAGGATACACCTTGTCACTCTCATTCTGAGGACAAAAGCAGTGCAACAGGTTTTGCAGCAGCACAAACAAAAAAAACTTAGGATGGGATCTGAGCCTCTTATCAACCCCCAAGATGGTTAAATCTATTTTACCAATATAGAAATGAGGAAGAAGGGCACTAAGGAACTACCTCACAGGAAGCCTTCAAAGACCAGAAGACCTGCCTACTGGCACAGGGCATGTTACCCTTGAGATACTTCAGGGAATCTCTCAGAGATTTTAGAGCACTTGGGGTCAGGTCACTGTCTCTAATACAGAAAGATGAGGCTTATGCTGAGGATGTGTACTGAAAAGGTATTTGCAAATGACACAGTGACTCTGCATTCAGCAACTGTCACCAGGCATGGGAGCTAAGGAAAAACCCTCCTGCCTGTGAAAGGTTCTGATCGCAGAAGACAGAGAGTACAAAGGGTTGTGGGTGCCTTCCTGTGTGCAGAGCACTGGTGGTGTCTCACAGTTTGCAGGGCAGATCTATCCACAGCCGGCTGTGGGCTGAGCCTGGAAAAGATCAGAGCTTGCCTCGCATCTCAGAGAGCCTTGGGGCACAATTTAGCAAGGGTCTCTAAGGGCAGCCATGTGATCCTGGAGTCACTCACCCTCCCCGGGTCCGCCCTGGCACAGCCTGCCCACCACGCAGGAGCCTTCACAGCAGCACAGCCTTGCAATCAGCTCTGAAGGGGAAGAAACTGTTTTCTCAGCATTTTATCTCAACTAATGTGTCCAGGCTAGTATCACAGTGTGCTATTAATCCTGCCCTGGTTTGTAATTCTGCTTTCATGTTGGCTCCATTTATTTCTTTTTAATACCACTGTCTGGCCTTCTGGTTATCAAATGTGGGTTTAATTTTTTTTTTTTTTGTCTGCTGCAGCAGAATAAGCTAATTTGGTCCTTCAGTGCATAAGCAATAGGACTGTGAAGTGGAATAGAAGGTGATTTTATCTCTGTGCATGTACTTGGTCAGGTTGACACTAGAATACTACATCCTGCTGAGGTGTCATATTTAAAAGAGCACATCAAAAAAATTGGAGCAGCTAAAGAAAAGAGACATAAAAAATGGTTTGAGAGCTAAAGAAAATCACTTCCAGGGAGAGACTTCTAGAGGTCAGCCTCTGTAACTTGTCAGAAAGAAAACTGAGAAGTGATCTGATGATGTGCATAAGTACATGTGTGGAGAGAAAATATGGAATGCTAAGAGGGCACTAAAAATTTAGTCTGAGAAAGGCCCACAGATAGACAGTGGTGGGCACTGGAGAAAGTGGTAAGCTGAATTAGAAATCAGGCATGCTTTTTAACCAAAAGGATATTAACCTTCTGGAGAAAACTGCACAGTGAGTGATGTATACTGCACTTCTTGAGGTGTTTGAGAGAAGATTAGATGCTAATTCCATATGTCAGGATGGAGGCAGGGTTACCTAGTGGATGGAAATTGAGGTGAGTTTGCCCAAATACAATCTGGGAGGCAACAGAACCTATCTTCACAAAAACTAGAATTCCTCATGTTGTTTTATATGCCTTTTCTTCCTGTTGCCCATAATGTTTTTGGACAAAATCCTTGTAGCGGGGAGGCAGCTCAGTCCCTAAAGTATTAATAAACAATAAACAGGCCAAGTGGTCACTTTTAAGGCTTGGGGGGGATATAGAGAGGGAGAGCTGGGGTGTGAGGATGTGTGCTCTGAGGCTGCTGCCATGTGAACACCTTCAGGACTGCAGAGCACAGGGATGAATGCCAGCCCCCCAGATAGCCCCAGCATTTCCACACTGGCCAGCATGGAAATGCCCATCCAGCTTGGTGTGAAAAAGTGTCATCAGATTCCTGAAATTGAACTTCTCCCTCTGCCTCTGCTGGTGGGTGCCAGTGGCAACTCCATGAAGCAGCACTCATAAACTCATGTCTTTGGTGTACAGGAGAAGGGGAAAAGGCTGCAAAGCCCAAATTGCAGCAAAACTCATCAGAACTAGGTCCAGATGATTACTCAGTCCACTTCCCTGCTCACAGGCACAATGGCTCCTCCAGTGCTGTTTGTGGGGAACAATTTTTAGTCCAGACACATCGTGCTGGAATGGTGTCTCCACAACACTTCCAATATTTGCTGTAGAGATGTTTGCATTTTTTCCCTTGATGTTTAACACAAATATCCCATATGTTAACTTGAGCCTGTTTCCCTCTGCCTTCCCCACAGTGGACACCAAGAATGGTATATCCTCTCCCGCTTCAAAAATTGTTAGATTTTTAAAGAATTTTTGAAACTAGATTTAAAAATAGACTTTTTAGAAAAATGCCAAGTTAATCTCCCTTAAAATTTTCTTTTTAAAAATGTACTGACCCTCATTCTGAGCACCTTCCTCCACAGACTATGTTTCTTTTCATGTTTTCTATTCCTTACTGCCTTTCTGTGGACGCATTCATATCCCCCATGTTCTCATAACCATAGTGCCAGCACTGGGAACAGATGTCCAGGGGATAAGGACAGGAAACCCTTTCTTCCACCCAGAGAACAGGATGTTGGTCCCTCACACCCAGCTGGTGACACCCTGAGACACCCAGACCCATTCCTGCACTGCTGTGGCTGCTCAAGTCATTTCCCTATCCTGCACATATACAGTTCATAAATATATCCCAAATTATGTAACTCCTCTTTAGTAAACATGGACCTTTTAAAAGACTCCTACACGTCTGCATCAGAAAAATAACACGTCAGGAAGCCACAAAGAGAAACTTCCAATTAAGAGCACTTTGTAAATCATCTGCGGTTTCTAAACAAGCCTGGTGCATCACATTCCTCTTGGTTTTCCTCGTGATGGATGTTTGCAGTCAGCACTTTGTACACAAACCTTTGCAGTGGCTTTAAAGCTGAAGCTGCTCTGAGCAAGAGGCGCGTGCCTGAGCCCAGCCCCAAGGCCAGGAGCTGCATCCAGCCCCTAGCTATGGCTGCAAGATGCACAAACAGAAAGCTGCTGTGCATGTAAAGCAACTGCTGAGCTGTTCCAGCTCTTAAAACTTCCTCAAGGGGCTTATGAATCTTGAAAGCAGCTTGAACCCTTTCTATCCCTGACAATTTCTTACTCTCTTAAAGGACAGATTTCTGCAGATGGGAGGTTTCTGTTGGATCAAGGAGTCAAGTGGTCTACAAGAATTCAGAGCTCAGCAGGACTCTGAGTCCCTTCCAGCTGAGCTCTTATGCTGTGCAGCCTCTCTGCTTCTTAAAAAACCCCCAGTATTTATCAATCCAGCATAGGCACATCATCCTAAGAAACCTAAATCAAAGGAGTTATCAACTCCATGGCATATAAATGGCATATAAAACACTGTTTGAGCAATTTGTGCTGGCTGAGCAAGTGGGTTCTGCACACTCAATACCTGAACATTCCTCCCTGTACAGGAAAATCACATGGAAAACTCCAAGGCTTAAATAAAAAACAAGGCTTTAGTGTAAATTTGCAATGAGTCCTGAGAGACTGGAGGAGATACTGGAATGTTTGTCTTGTGGCATACTAAATCAATCCTTAAGGAAAAAATGAGTTTGTCTTAAGGTTAAAACTGAAGCTGAAGAGCAGAGCTTACTGGAGACTCAAATGGTCCAGCTCTGTGCAGTGTAGCAAGAGCAGCTGGAAAATCCTGGTGGGATCAGAAAACATTCAGGAAGCTGAGCCAGGAGATGTTGCACCATCTCTCTTTGGGAGCAGATGGAAATGGTCCCAACCTCATCTTCACAAAGAGCAGGCTGCCTGTGCTCCCAGCTGCCTGTGCCTCACAGTGCCCCAGATGAGCCTGGGAGCTGCCCAGCCAAACTGCAAACCATCCCATGGCTGCAGTCTGGACAGCTTCCTTCAGCAAAGGCTGTGTTTGACCTCAGCCCTTGGAAGAAGCTCAGTACATCCTGGCTGCACCCATGATGGGATGGATCTCCTACCCCTGCTCTTGCCTCTTCCTTTCCTTGCCTTTTCCTTCCCATCTTGGCTTGTCTCACTGGTGTCCCCAGTTTCTTGTTCAGGCTGGGGCTGTCATTCCAGCATGCCTGTCCAGCACCTTGCACAACACAGGTCTCTGAGGAGATGCAGTTTCCACAGAAAGGTCATTGGCCTTAACAATACCTTTTTTTATGGGACCTCTGTCCCCCTCCCTTGAGAGGAGTGCTAGCAAAACTCACGGCTATTAGAAATCACAATTTCACCACTAAAGTCGTATAATCTCTGAGTCTTCTCCAAACTCATATCCTTAAAGCATCCATGGATCCTCACTTGGGCAGCTGCATCATTGCCCCAGGACTAGCTTCAGCAGCAGGAATTCCTACCATCTATCTCTTCTTCATCCTGACCCATGTTCAACACCATCTCAAGAAGTGTGACTCTCATTTGGGGAGCTGTGTGGTGGGCTCTGTCAGGTGAGTTCAGACACCTTCAGACACAACCTTGCTCCTGTGTTCTTGTCCTTTACCAAAACTGGCCAGGACTTTTTTCTGAAGTGTGACAGTTTTTTTGTCTTCTTGAAACTACCCTGCACCATTAGAGGAAAAGACTGGCCAGGCAGCCTGCAGGTAACTTCAGTCAAAGGGACTGAGAGTTGAAACATGGTGTAAAGTACCTCTGGTTGGAAGAAGTCTGTGAGAAGTAGAGCTGCTGGGTCTCTAATGGAAGACAAAGCCTTGCATTCCCAGGGTCACCAAGCAGCAAAGCTGTGGTTATCTACACACAGTCACTGTGGGACGCTGGCACACCCAGACAGTCCCAGCAGAGCAGCACAACAGAAAAACCACAAAACAGCCCTGTCACTGAGGAGCAGAAGAGCAACAATTTTATTCCTACCTTGGCTGTAAGAGCCACCAGCAGATACTAAGGGAATCTCTTGAACAGACTCAGTCAAAGTCAGTTCATTTTTTGCATAATAGGGTTTCTGGTGCCAAATGCTTAACAACTCCCTTTGGGAGGTTGCAGTTTGGTTTTGCATCTGGACAGCTCAAGAACAAGGAGCATGCACTGGAGAATCCTGTCCCAGCAGGGCCCTGCACAGAGTGACTGGGTGCTAATGGCAGTGGGGACCTGAGTGTGAGTGCCTGAGCTCCAAGAGTAAGGCAGAGGCAGTGAGACCAGCAGAAGGCAGTTGCTCTCCATCCTGTCCTTCCACACTCACACTCATCCCTGGTTACTGGTGGCCATGGAGCTCTGGAGTGTGCTAGCTGTCCCCAGATATTTTCTCCCCCTTTTTCTGGGCAGCATCCAAACATCCACAAAAAATGCTGTGGTCTCCAACCTTGTGGAGACCTACAAACAGAATATCCATCTTTTCTATCACTGCTGTCTGGAGAGTGCCTGCATCTTCCACCACCTCCCTGTGTATCCCACTGCCTATGAACGCCTCAGTTGTCTAATGAGGCCCGTTTGCTGTGCAACGATAATATACCCAAATCTTCTGCCTTCCTGAGGGTCATAAAACCAAATACTTGGTTTATTTACTTGATTATAGGAATGTACCATGACAGCAAGTTCTTTTTTTTCTTTGCCTTACTGGGTAACTTGCTGTGTGTGGCTTATGGACCCACCATGTATGCTCCTGATGATCTATGTTAAATAAAGAACAGGCTCAGTCAGAAAGGAAGGGTGCTGAGGAGGATCCAGTTTATACAAGAGCCTGAAGGAGTTTATACAGTACAACCAAGCACAAGGTGTTGCTTTATATGGGGAGTCTATAAAAGCATTCAGGGATGTACAGTAAATATCAGGGAGTGAGAAATATTTGTTAGACAGTGTTATCAGTGCAAGATCAGATGGATACAAATCAAGTGAGAACTTTGGAAACAAGTTCCAAATCATCTGTGAGAAAACAAAACATCTGGATATGCCAAAGAGACATAAAAGGCCTCCTGGGTTACAGGCTCCACTTCATCTTAAAACTGATTAGTTTGCCTTTTGTTCCTTTGTTTTAAAATAAGTTTCCTACTCTTCTCCCATCCACATCTGTATTCCATGCCCGAGGGAAAGCTGTTCCCTCTCCTCACCACTGATTTCCCTTGCCTGGACTGGGTGGGCACACAGGGCTGCAGCCCAGCATCCCATTCTACCCCAACACTACCTGAGCTCCTCCCCAGCCTTTTGAGCAGTTTGCTCCCACAGGCTTCGCTCGGGGCTGTGTTTTGCAAAAGCACAGCTGCCTTGGCAGGTGAAGGAGGGGAGCTTGGATGGGGTGCCAAGCATTTGCTTAAGCTGGGCAATTCCCAGTTTATATAAATACAAATTCCCTGGGTATAGGAAGGGAGGCCGACCTGGCAGTGCCACCAGTGTGTGGCTTGAAGCCCACAGGGCATGAGCCGATTGCCTGCCTGTTCCCTCTCAGCTGGGGCACACAGATCCCTCAGCAGGAGAGGAGCAGGCTCTTGGCTCCTCTCTGAGAGGGAAGGAGTCCGGTCCCCCAGCACCATGGTAGAAATGTCTAATTAGATACAACAGAGGGACAGATATGCATACTCAGAGACCTTTCTACACAAGCATAATTTAAGGAAAGCCAAATATTTAAATGGCTGTGCCATATGCTGATGAAATGCTAATCTGCACAGCATAAAACACACGGTAAATAAACTCCCCAGAAGCACCTCACATTCACTAAACATCATCTTTCTGAGCAAACTAACAAGTAGAAAATAAAATCAACACCATCCATTATATACTCTCTTCCATAAGAAATTCAGGCAAGCTTAGGATGATGAGGACCAGTGTTTTTCAGACCATAATCTGTAGACCACAGGAACACCTATTAAGGATCTGCAAAAGGTATTTAAGAAAAACAATCTTGCTCTATTTAATTTGCAATAGAGGGATCTTCAGCCTCAGTACAAAAAAATGCTAGGGGTCTGTAAATCAAAAGCAACTGAAAAATACTACTGTTTCCTTTAAGGTTGGGAACTGGGAGTCAGAGGGACCATTTTGTCTCCTCCAGTGATCCCAGGACCTTCCACCTCCCTCCCCCAATCCTTCTCATTCTTCTACCATCTAAACTCCCCATAGGCATTTGGAGCATCTCTTCTTGCACACCCAGATTGTACCCAGCACAGCAAAGCCCCAGGACCTTGCAGAAATACACCACTATTAACATTTCCTTATTCTTCTAGCTGTCCAAGCACAGCTCCAGTCCCACCACAAGCCAAAGTCTGAAGACATTTCAAGATGGGCAGCAAGTTTTTAGAAAGTCCAATTTGATTATCTAAAAGGCAGCTTTTGTAGCAGCAGTAACAAATTGGCCCTTGGACATCGGCATGTTTTAAAGCAGCAAGGCTGGGTGATGAAATCTGTTGGCAGCGCCTGCAATTGGTTTCCTTTGAGCCACTTCCACCCTCTTACGTAGTCTCTCTTCACTGGTGAAGATGCAAAGACCCACACTTTTATCAACATGCATATTGCAGAGTTGTCAGCATCTCCTTGAAGGTATTCCCCTTTTCTTCTTGGTTGTATTTATAAACCCTGTGCAGAGTTGCTATGGTTTCTGTGAGTCCAGTTGGTATGCTGTGCAGCTCTTCTCACCTTCACCATTTGGGTGACCTTTCCTTCACAAGGAAGATCTCAGCCTGTTCAGTCAGATGTCACACAACACGCTGTGCCAGAACACCAACCACCAAGCAAAAGAGGGCTCTGTGGAACCAAATCATCTGCAAAGGCTGTCTGAGAGATGGATAAACAATGGTAATTATTTCAAAACAAATTGGAAACAGAAAGCACAGCCCACCAGTGCAACTGCTAGACAAAAAGGAAAGCCACAAAAAGGAAAAATTGCAGCTCTGTGTCTTGAGTACCCTTGTATCTTCCTCTAGGCAAATATTTTTCTACCTTTCTTGCTCTCCAAAGTCAAGTTCAAAAAATTCTTAATTCCGAGACATTTTCTTTTACCTCAGTTAAACAATGCATGAAAGGGGCTGCTTACAAATGAGAGCAATACAGTTGAAAACTGTAAGAATTTCTCTCTTTCCCAAACAAATATTCTAAATATTATATTTGAGTTTGCACAAAGCTACACTGCTTACTGTACAGCCAGACAGTCAGGCAGGATGCATGATGAGTTTCTCCAAAAGTAAGCATCCTGGGAATGGGTTCAGTTGCTTCCTGTACCAACCAGATCATGGGATCTCCAAAATCCTAATCCAGACTCAGAACAAACACCCTATGGCTTCCCCCTACCTCTGATAAAAATGTTCCTACTGCAACAAAGGAATCACAAACGCACAAAACCTAGGAATCAGAGCTTGGACATGACACAACCCTAACTCTGCCTCTGCAGTAGGAGTGGGAACATCCCCACATTTTGCCACTTCTTAACAAAGCCAGAACTTTCCTTGTGGCGCCTCCTTGGCTGCTGAGGTAAGTTTTCTTGCATTGGGCAACCAGGCTAGCCAAGACATTTCACCTCATCTGCTTTTAATGCTAGCTGGGGCCTTCTAAAGAAGAGGAAAATTGCCTGAATGTTTCCAAGACACCTACATGCAGACATGTGTAGAAGCATGGCACTTTAGCTGATCAAAAGGCACTCTGTACTGCACAAAAGAAACTCCTCTATTAGAGGTACTGAACCACACCATGTATATGGTAAGTGGGTCACAAGAGTGGGTCACAGCCAGCACACAAAATCGGGCAGGCTCAGAAGGCAGAGAGGGTCAAATGTTCCTGTGCTGTGGGATGCAGGAGCATCACTTGCTGCTGCAGCTGTTTGCTGTGGTGTGTGTGGCAGCTGGGTTCTGAACACAGGTGACCAAGGCCTCCACAGCGACGGCCAAGCTTTCACCCAGAGCTCTAGCGAAACCCTTAACACACACAGGGAAATAAAAGGCTGTGTGAGACATTCCCTGAACTGCACCATCGCCCTGCCTTTGCTATCACCAGCAGTTTGCTCTATTCCTTCAGAGCACTACTGAGCCTACTCTTGTTCATCTTGGCTCCACTCTGCACCACCCTGCTGTCTGGTGGCCAGCTCACACAGAGGGGGCTCAGCTGCTGCGTGGTGCTGACACCCACTTTACACCAGTGTGCAGCTCTAGGACTCCCAGGCTCCCTGCCTGCTCTCCGGCAGCACAGTGTCACTTGTGCATTCATCATGTACTTATCTGTCACTGAAGCGCTGAAAAAACATCTCAGTTTGCAATCTGATTGAGGGTGGCTTATTCCAATAACAGATCAAAAAAAAAAAATAAAATCACTATTTCTTTGTCTGCTTTCACTTCTTCATGCCTGGATTGTACCATGAATTCTTTGCTCATTTGATGGAGGACTTCTTTATAGCCCACAACCTCTTTCATCTTTCCCGTGATCAGAACAAGTCAGTGCACCTTTGCTATTTCAGTCTCTTTTAAACTGGGGTGAGCTGAACTTCCTATGCAAAGATTTGACCTCTCCTGAAATCCCCTGATCAGCATTTCCCTTGCTCACTCTTTCATGTTTGAAGCATTATGAAACACTGGAAACTCCATTCTTTCATAAGGAAGTCAGAGAAAATTCAAATAATCAACTCATTCCCAGGAGACATGGGGTCTCTTTCCAAGTTTGAAAGCTCCTTCCTAATAGAAGTTTTGTTCTTGAAAGTCTCCTGGTTAGCAGGCAGCTGATGATAAAGCTTCTCTGGAGCCTGATTATACTTCCAGCCCAGGGGCAAGTAATAAAAAAGGCTGCCTGGCTCTGTGAGGTCTGAATCAGGTGCTAACACTGAACATCTGCTGGGGCCTCTGCTCTCCCCTACCCACCCTTCCATGTGCTGGGCATGGAGTATTCTCCATTTTATAGCTTGTGGCAACAAAAGGCCAATTTAGAGAGAAAGAATTGCTGACAACTTTATCCAAAAACCCCAGACTCTGCTCTAACTGCTCTCCATCTAGGACTTTGGTGAAAGAGCACTATGACATACTGAAGAGATCCACATTGCATGGCAGCCTTTGGAAGCAGTTTGCAGCAAAGCACTCACAGCCCCACTCGAGCGAGGCGGACAGACTCTAGTGCACATTTATTACTTCATACAGCCAGATTGTGTATTGTACAAAAATTAACAGTACCACCCAAGAGGGCCTTCACAGATGTTTAGAAAACACGTAAACACAGCTTAAAACATATTTTTAATGTAATCTGGGTACAACTACTGAAGCCACTGCTGCCTGTCCTTCTTCCTGAGTTGCTCCTTGCTGCATTCAGTGCTGGCTCCCTGGGAATTAACAACCCAGTCTCCAAGCCCACCTAGGTGGGTATGCCAGCATGACTTGGTAAAGATGAAAGGGTCAGCATGCAAAAATAGCTGCCTTTCCTTAAAGGTCTCAGCAGGGAAGGGATGGTCTCGTTCTTCCAGGGTGCCTGATCTAGCAGGGCTCAAATCATGGCAGCAATGCTGGGACACAACCATGACAAGCATCTACTGCCTGAAAACTTCCACTTTTCTGTTGTGCAGCTGTAAAGGATGAATGGACCTGTACAGTAAAAACATTTCTGGGGTAGAAACCATGACCTTTAGAGAAAAAGACTGCAGCACCTGAATAATTCCTACATAAGGGAATAACCAGTACAGTGAATTTTGCTTAACATCCAAGACGGAAGTTTAATGCCTTGAGGTAGAAGGTTCATCAAAGAACTAGGGACTGACATTTTCACCAAGTGCTGTGCTTTCATCAGTAGGAAGGTCACTGCTGCTTGCAATGTGAAACTGAGCAAACTGGTACTTAGACCCTCCTAAGCAGCAACTGCTGAATCCCAGCACTGCTTTTGGGCACCTGAGTAGGTTTGTTACTGGCATTTGTGTCAACTCCCTTCTACATCTTGGTTATGTAGATTAAGCTCCTTGAGCAGAAATAGCCTCTTTGGTGAGAGACCCTTGTAGTGCTAATCTAGCATTGGACACAAAAAAATTGTGTAGCTTTACTAATTTCTACTGCAGCCCAAACAAAAAAAGAACAACTGTGACAGCCTACAGAAGAAATGACAGTCCACAGCAATATTTTCAGAGCTTTCTCTTTAAAATGGTCCAGTTATTCCCCAGAAGGAATTATAGAATCACTAAGGTTGGAAAAGACCTCTCAGATTATCAAATCTGACCATTAACCCAGCACTGACATGTTCAATACTAAACCATGTCCCCAAGTGCCACATCTACACATTTTTAAACACTTTCAGGGATAGTGATTTTACCACTTCCCTGAGCAAACTAAGTATGTGATTTAAGGTTTTTGCCTTAGTGGTTAACATGTCATGGCCCGAGAGATCAGTGTGCTAAATTACTGTCATTGGGAACTTGAGAGAACTAACAGAAAGCAGCAAATAAGGATATATTCCCATTCAATAAGAGGAGCTGCATGTTTCCTTCTCTGGTTCATCACATCTGTCTGTGCCACTGGGAGTCTCAGCAGAGAGCTGAAGGGTTGAATACCTACCAAACTGCAGGGCAATTCACATCCACCAAGATACTGAAGGCCTAGCTCACAACATCACCAAAAATTTGAGAGCTTGCATATTTCTCTGTCAATCTGGTTATTTGACCACTCCTTCACATTCCTGCCACGGGAAACCTTCATGTGCCAGACACGGAGGCTAAGTCTGTGAAAAGCTCATACAGTCATCGTGACAGGTATACCCTAGAGAGGATTTCTCATGTTCGACCTTAGAACCCTTTTCATCACTGCATTTGTATGAGGGAAGGGAAGAAACAGCTAAGAACATAAACAAGATCATACAGATTATTTTCTAAATATTACTAAACCGGTAATATTTACACATTTTTAAGAAACCTTCACCAAAAAAAATAAAATTAAGCAAGAACAGTTCTACAACATAAACAGATACAAGTCCCATTGCCTAGTATGCTAGGAAAAAGATCATATCTAATCAGAAGTGGAAGTTCACAGCCACTTGTTTTAAGGACAGTCTTGTGTTTTAAATACAGTCTTGATATTAGTGTCTTTATTAAACTCGTAATACTAAAATAATAATAGTAATAACATTACATTTAGATAGCACAGACAAAGCACAGGATTATATATAAGCATAAAAGTGCAAGTTATAACCTAAGTCAAAGTGCCTACTGGTCAAACAGGTTCAAACTATGTTCAGAGAACAAGCATAAACTGAACTGAGAACAATCCATGCCTTTTTTCTTTCCCTCTCATTTCCATAATTGGAAGTAGAAGTCATTGCAGGTAACACTGACAACAGTCTGAAGTGACATAGTTCCAAATGGGGGTACATGAGAGGAGAGTCAGCCCCATGTCTTGATGGAAAACTGATCTTCATTTCCTCTGTGTAATGTCAATTAATCCACAGGCTTTGCTCTGAATATCTGAGCACGGAGAGAAAGAATAATAACTTGGATGCCACATTCAAGGGAGGCAGAAGCAGCACTTAAGAGCAGGGAATACAGCAAGCCCTTGTCTGTTCCTCTGGAGTCACATCCCCCAGCTGATTTATTGACTCCAGCCATAAAAAAATGACTAGGAGGAAGTTAAGTAACACTGCTCTTAATTTGAAAAATAAAAAGACTACCCTCAGAAGTATGATTTTTCCCTTCCTGTTTGTCTTATTTTTCTACATCAGAGATAAAATATCTTCTACAATATCAGCTCATTATTGTGTTCATTCCCTTTAAAGGCAAACAGCTTTAGAGATCCTGTCACCAGAAAGGGGTGGGCTGAGGGCAGAGGCAAACCTTTTATTAAACCTTTAAAAAGATTTCTGAACTCATTTTGAAAGTGAGAACAACAAAAACCATAAAACTCCAGCAAAGGAAAGCTGTCACTGAGATTAAGCAGATCCAAACTCCGCCATCCATTTTTCATACTTCTCCAGGTCTGCAGCAGAAACAGATTTGGAGATTTTCTTCAGAGCCAGCTCAAAGTCCCCCTTGGTAACCGGCAT
Organism: Cinclus cinclus; assembly: GCF_963662255.1. Classification (NCBI taxonomy): domain Eukaryota; kingdom Metazoa; phylum Chordata; class Aves; order Passeriformes; family Cinclidae; genus Cinclus; species Cinclus cinclus. The sequence continues at coordinate 50,029,068 of NC_085047.1, forward strand.
CTGAAGCTCTTCCTTAGAAAGTGCACGAATCTCTTCTGGACTTAAGCCATTAATACGTCTTCTCATAGCCATTAAAGAGGCATCCCTGGAAATACAGGACAATGTATGGGCTAATTGCTAGCAGAATTTGCTATAAGCCCATGAATTTTGATTGTATACTCTTGCTAGAAACCACTGGCAGGAACACTTAAGAGAGCATTTATTTACCACAGAAGATGCAGTTCACATCTTCCATAGCTTCCATGTTCCCAGATCACTACATTAATTCAACATAAAGAATGCATTGGCACCAAAACCCACTTAACCATATGGTAAATGTGCAGAGATAATTAAAACTATAAAACTGAAAACCTTTTACAATGATTCATGGAGATGAAATTTTACAACTTTAGAACAGAAAAGGGCAGGGTGGGAGATGAACTCAAAGACTTTTTTTTTTTTCTTTTTTTAAGTAGTGTGGATTTTTACACCGCATGCCTTTTAGACTTCAGCTTTCTGCAGCATAGCCCCAAAGGACAGCCAGCAAGGGTTAAGAGTGCAGCCCAGCTCTTGTCTGCTTGTCCATAGCACCTGGATGTGTGAGGGGCAGAGCAGGAGGCATCAGACACAGCAACACGTGGCCCTGCAGTGCTGAGGCCATCAGTGCCTGTGGCTCCTCATGCTCTGCCTGCTCCATGACTCCACCCCAGCTCAGATCCTGGCAGCCTGGCCCTCTGGCTTGAAGAATACTGCTCATTTTCTCACCCCGTGGCCCATAGGCAGTCTGAAATTACACTTTCCCTCTCCCCAGGTTTTTCCCAGCAAGGGATAACACAAGCCTTAGGGAGAACAGGTGATTTCACTACTATGTGACACACTGTGTTTCCAAATCCATGGGGTGATTTCACATTTTCAGAAAGGCAGCAGAGGGAAAAGAAAAAGATTCCTAAGCCATGCTATTACAGGATCAGTTTCTCTTGACAGGATTCTTAAGGGACATAGACTTCCTTTAGATAAGTTTCTTCAAATAACTATCCTTCATCAGAAAAGACTGATTTGTCAAAAATGAAACAAATTGTGGGAGCAGGATGAAAATAAATTAAATACTAGTATTGTAATCTATATCCCCCTTGCACCTAGAAGATTCAGGTGGACACCAAGACTCTGCCTCACTGGGGGTTGCCCAAACATCCAGTATATAGAAGTCTCAAAGAAGTATTCTGTGAAAGGAATTTTTGGATTACAGAATTCTAGCTCCTAGACTAATAGGATTTTTAAAAACCCAAAATAATCTGCTTTGCACTACATTAACAAATGCAGACAACTACAGTAAATACAGCCAATTGTACCATGAGAAATGCTCAGATAATTTTTTTCACTTCATAGTCAAGAAAACCACATCTCACAGAAAGACTTCATGGTCTTTGGACCACTCCACATGACAGTAATACACAAATATAGTAAATAGATTTGGGCCTCAAACATAGTCACTGTGAGCATGGCTTCAGCTGTTGTGGGTATTGCAGTGATGCAAATTATGACTTTCCATGCAGTTCTCTCAGCAAATTAAGGGCAATGAGATACCTGCAAACATTAGTGATGTCAGCACCAGAATAGCCTTCAATCTTCTCAGCAATTTCTTCAAGGCTGATATCAGGATCTAGTTCTACTTCCCGAAGATTAATCTTAAGTAGTTCTGCTCTGCCTTTTGCTAGAACGTAAAAATATTTGTTTGAAGACTGGCAAGAGTTGCATTACAAAAAGATACAAACACAACTTAGATTTTTCAGTGATAAGTATGAACGCAAGAGTTCAATGTAAGAAAAGAGAGAGAGCAAGTCATAGTGAAGTGTGCAAATACAGTAAAGTATTTGGTTAAATGTAGTATATTAAAACAGCATGGTCAAGAGATACTTGTCAAAGTGATTTGTCATTAAAAATGTCTGTTATGTCTCAGGTGATAAAGCATTTGGTCACATATTACCCAAGGGCACAAAAGCACAATCCTAGAAATTTCTGTTTCTTCTCACATCCCTTTGGATCCACTCCCTATTCATGGGTTTGACTGCATATTATTCATAGAGTTTCATGAGAACTACAATAAGGCTTCTATTAAAAGAGCTTCAGACAGCACAAACCCCTTAACAACAGGCTGAACTTTAAGCATATGTTTAAGCAGTTTATTCAGTTGGGACTCAAGAAATCAGATCAAGCCTGATAGAAAACAGACACATTAATACAATAAACATACATTAATATAATTTTGATACAAATGCCCTGGTATCCCACTTTCCTACCCAGATGCAGTGTAAACAGTGCACACAGTAATAACCAGCCGTGTAAATGAGCACTTACACAGTCAATTAACCACTTCTCTTGAAGAGGGCATGTGCATGTGTGCATTGGGGTACATATGTTAAGCAGCCTAAGCTTGTAAGAGGGAATTCACATTTGACAGCTTAGGCCTCCGTGTTACTCTGCACAAGGGTAGGAAAGAAGAGGATGACTGGTTTTCCGCCAGCTCAGCATCTTTATTCCCCAAGTGATCAATTTTTATGACCTATAAAATGGACAACCACAAGAGAAGAAGTAGCAGTAAGAAAGGCTAAAAGTCTTATAGAAATGTCCAATAATTCATTGATGTCCCTAATTCTTATTTTGTTTAACTTTGGGGGAAGGAGAAATACAAAAGAAAATAGAAAGCTTGTCCAGAGCTGCTGGTTTTGTGTGCTTTGCAGAACTGTCAAGAGCACAGAGTTATCCATCACACACAACTGGTACTAGCTATAAAATGGGGATTTATTATTTAGAGAGCACAATGTACACACAGCATATCTCAGAGAGTATCCTGCATCAGAGAACATTCTTCTAATTATTGCTGTGGGGCTAAGCAAGTCTGTGCACCATTTTGAAAATTAAACACTACAGAATATACGCTTGCATCAAATTCCACAATATACAGGCGCATAAATGCTACTCTTTCAGTTAAAATGCCTGACTACATCAAATCACACAACACAGTTATAAATGCATCACTCAGAGTAGCACAATATTCTTACTTGCAGAATAGATACAACAGAGACTGGAAATAAAACCAGATCACATCTCCTATGTTGTCCAGAATGTAGTACACTGTGTTAAAAAACAATCTGGTTTAATTAGAAACAAGAGGAAGAGATGATAGGATTCTAAACTAATTGGTCATAAAGACAACCATCCTGTTAGGAGCTGTTACTGCCTGTAAGCTGCAAAGACAAGCTGTAGAACTATTAAGTATCCTTAGGCCTGCTAAACTCAATCACAACCACTGTCACATTGGACACGCATCTTGTTATCTTGAGTGCTCGTGCAGGGAGATGAGGCATCCACTGTACCAAGAAGAAACAGAGGTATGCAAACTTCAGGTGATAGGAATCTCAAAATTAATAGGACAGGTGAATGACAGCTAGGAAAGACAATGCAAGCTGAGATGTCTTAAGGCAGGAAAACAATCAGCCTGCTGCATTCTGAGTGACTGGAAGCACAGAAATAAAAGCGAGCAAGCAATGATTTGCAATGAACTAAGCCTGTAAGCGAAAATTCATGGATCCACTTCTTTCCATTTGTCTGCAAGGGCATGGAGTGCATTTGCAATATTTGCGAACATGTCCAAAGGCTGCCTTTGATGATCACTCAAAGACTGACTGTTGAACATTTAAAATAATTCCAGGCTCATTAAAACTAACTCTCTTTCAAAATATAAGAACCCATCAATGGCCTGCAATGAAATGCTGCAGCTCTTTGTTTTTCAGCCCCCAAGCAAGCAGTATTTCTCTTTTTCTCACTCTCTTTAAAAATAAAGCGATCCAGACAAATTATTAACCTCTGAATTACACTCTTCATCACAAAACCATCAGGATTCCTCACAAATGCAACAGTCCTGCAGTAATCCTAAACTCATCTTGTAAAAAGAGGAAAGGAAAATGGTCTTATCAAACAATACCTGTGGGCAAAGGTATATAAATCCTCTTCTCCAGTCTCCGTCGGAGAGCTTCATCAATATCCCAGGGAAAATTTGTAGCAGATAATACCATAACCATCTTGGAAGGGTCATCATTTTCCAGAGCACCACCTACCCCTGCAAGTACAACAGTTCAGAGCCATTTTACTCCAGAGCTCTTATTGATTGAGATGCTTGCTGAGAAACACTGCACAGACAAACATAGCCTGGACGAAGCTAAGCAACAGCTCTCTATAGTCCTGTGTCCCTTTCAAACTTCCCATAGCTAGGTGTCACAAGACCATCATTATCACAGAGAGAGGGACAGTATGTTATTTTGCTGAGTCAGGGGAGGGCTTTCTTTGACAGTGGTAATAACACAGCCATATGTGAGTGTAGTCCTACTAGTCCCATTGACAGTGCTATCTCTGTCAAGTCTGGTGATAGAAGAAATAGGAGTCACTCAGCTTACCAAGTAAAGACTGCAAAGAGATCAAAAGCTTTCCTATCCTGAGCTTACCACAATGAACCTGCAAATTCGAGAACATTTTAAATAGTAGTTTATATACAGCAGTTTATACAGCAGTTTATGATAGCTGCAATATAAAGGTGGCTATCAAACCTCTACAACATACAATATTCCTCAGATGGTCATGCTTGTTGTGTCCACCTGCACAAAACAGGTACTACATCTGACTTAAAAGGGTAATATTAGCTGCCATCACAGAATACAGCAAAAGCATATCTCACAATGGGGTTCCACAGTTGGAGACTCTAGCAAAGGGCAGAATTTTGTTTAAACTGAATACAAATTAAATACCTGCATTAAACTGCACAAATCTCCATTATCTGCTGCTCCTGAAGTCTGTGTCTCTTTAATATGAGCTTTCAAGTCACCCTAAAAATAGCCAGTTTAGAAAAAAATAAAGCAGAACACCCTTTTCAGTTATCTGTTGTTGAACACTCCAAAAATACACTCATCTGAAGTTCTGCCTCATTTTTCTCTTATCCATAAAGCCAGGTTTTCCAGATGGCTCAAGTTCTTACGTTCCCACCTGTAAAGAAACAGCATCCCAGCCTCAAAGCCAGATCTAAGCCCTTGTTACCATCCATTTGCACAAGCAGCTCTGACTTGACTCTGCGACTGGCCTCATGTTCGTCAGACGTGCCTCTGCGGCTGCAGATGGAATCTATCTCGTCAATGAAGATTGTCGTTGGCGCATAAAACCGTGCCTTTATTCAAATGAAAACATCACTATTAAGGCTGCTCAGCAAGCACAGGCCCTCATCAGACCACAACCCAGCCTGCTAGACATACTGCATACATATCTTCCCTGACTGTCACAAGAGAAGAATTCAAGACCTTGATTAACAAACTGTCATATGCTGAGGTTTATACACTTCAAATTGTACTCCATGGCTCAGTGTTGGTTGGCTTTCCCCAGCAAATGACATTGAAAAGGGGAAAAGAAACACGACTACAATATGGTAGTTTTCTTGACACAATACAGGCATTTTCATGTCCAGGTTTTGGGCTGGTGAGGGTTAAGCGTAAGGGACAGAAGGGAGCTCAGCAATCTCAAGAGACTCAGGTTTTAGCTGCGAACGTTATAGGAGTGCAGTGAGGGTCCCAGAAGTATAGTCCATGTAGACATGTCCTTCACACACCCTGCATGATGGACTGTACATACAGCTTCACTGAGAGGCTTGTGACCATCATTCAGAACAAAAACAGAACTAAAACATGTATTGCATCTAGAATAACTGTTGCAAACCCCTTCTGATTTCAAATCTACTTCATATGCCACTGTTACCCCATAACCTGAATTTTTGTTGAGGTCACAACTCTATTTAGTCTGGAAAATGCTATCCTAAACATGGGTGATGAACCATCTCCTTCTTAATCCTCAGTAACATACCACATGTGCAAATTATGTTTTTCTAATTGGTTGAGGGGGTGTAAGTTCAGTGAACTCCATGCTTCCTTCCAACATGCTACTGGAAGGGCAGGAAACCACGAGTGTTGTCCTTTCTCACCTTAATGAGCCCCAGACCACATCATCGAGGACATACCATTTCAAACAAGAGGCGGACCAGCTTCTCAGACTCGCCTCTGTACTTAGATGTCAGTGTAGAGGAAGACACATTGAAGAACGTTGTCCCACATTCTGTAGCAACAGCTTTTGCTAGCATTGTTTTGCCAGTGCCAGGAGGACCAACCATCAGCACACCCTGAAAGGTGAGAACAAAGGTAATGAAAAACAAATTAAAAAAACTTTGCCACTGGTACTCTACACGACACCTCAGTATAAGCCAAGATCTGGATTTAAATTGATAACATAGTTCCTCATCAGTGGAAAACAGAAGACAAGTATCCTGCTTTCCAGGGCAGTGTGGAAGTGTTCTGCCATTTCTTCTTACCACTCCACTGGAGTCAGAACCACAAAAGCCAATAACTGTTGCCTGCACCTAACACCTAGGAAATGGACAAGAGATTTACAGCCTTGCTCAGAATCAAACATAGTCTAGACTTGAACTTGGGCCTTTCCCAGCTCACAAGGCGCTGCAGAGGCAGATTAGGATAGTAAATTCTCGTTTTTGGAACAAAGGCCCCTTCACAAGAAAGTTTCACAGAAACCAAAATACTTTCACAGTAAGTTGTGCTCCCTCAGTAGAGAACTTTTCTACAGAAAAACATTTTCCCCAAATATCCTGACAATATGTATGAATCTGGTTGATGTTTATGTTTGCATGAGAGAATTCACTAAATACATCAGTTTGTTTTTTGCTTAATCTCCCAATCTCAATGTTCCTATCACCACAATACTGCATTATAGCAATTCCTGGGTGAAACACCATCCTCATCAAGCTGTTGGATGACTGGACTGCACTGCTGTTCCTATTTTACAGATAAACAACTGTGGCTCATGTGGACTACTGCTTAGTCCCACAAAAGCCTAATCTTTTAGTGATCATTCAGAAAGCTATAAGCTAGCAACAATTGTTAAATGTCAGGTTGGTATCCACATCATCAGACTATCTTTCTATCTGTGGTCTCTGAAAGAAAGCAGCACACATGTCTGCAGTTCAGCACATTTACCCATCACAACACAAACAGGGTTTTGGCTTTACACACAGTGCTCTCAGAACCCATGTTAGGATCATATCACTGAGATGAGTTAATCACTCTTGATAATACTACAAAATACAGTCATCTTTATGGGTAGTCTTTCCAACCCATAGAGCATAAGGACAAAACACTGTTTTATGTTCTGCATGGTCACTAGTACAGGGCTCTGTGATTTTAAGTAAATCAGTGAAAATACAGTGCTCAAGCACCTTGGGTTTTTTTTCCCCTCCCAACAGCAAGATCTTATTACATGCTAACAAGAGTTTCCTAAAAATATACTGTATTGCAAGGGTAATCAAATTAGCTAGTTAGAATTGCACATCATAATTTGCTTTGCAATTAATAACATACATAAAATGCCACAGCAATAAAACATCTTTTAAGTGCAAGCTATACAGAAAATTAGATTTCATCTGTTCCTCAAAAAAATTCACTTCAAAAAGCACAAAGAATGACATGGAAGAGATCTATAAAAACAAATCAACCGGGAATGCAATTATTCAAAAATGTACCATTCAAAAGCAATAGCCTCTCCGTACTCCATTTTCCATTAACTCTTAATACCTTTATTGCCATTTAATACTTAGCTAATGCAAGCTCAACACACATTCATCGGTAAATTAAGTCAGAAATGTTCACACACCATCTCCACAGCTAACAGTCCAAAGTCACTCCTCAGGCTGCTCAAGGTTCCTAAGTTCCAGAGCAGCAAGCATAAAAAATAAATGGACTCTCTTTTCTCCCCCTGAACACTCAGACATTCTGATTTGAGATGCTGCATAGCTCCACTGATATTACACTGAACAATATTGCAAATACAACCCTGGAATGACTGGATGAAAATTTCTCAGCCTGTAATATGCAGGTCAGAGATAACTTACTGTTCTCTCTGAGCATCAAATGTATTCATTTAGTATTTTTTAAAAAGCTTCACCTCAATTCAAATCACGTGTCTGATAAACTGTGTTTAGTGCAAGACCTGGTGACACAGGGAAGTAATGACATTTTTGGGATATTGGTTCTATTCTCCATTATTGTGGAAGGTCAAATCCTGGCTTCAGGTACACATTCTGTACACTGCCAGAATTGAAGCCCATCACTTTGCACCTCCTGCTAAGTGTTATAGGAAGGGTTACCTTGTACATGATGCTGGTGGCATTATACATGTGCATAACACAGGTGCAAAGCAGACACACCAGGTGTAAAGCTGGGGGAAAATCAAACTCTCTGGGGATAGAGACAATAGCAACACCAGTTTAAAAAAAAAAAAAAAGAACTTGAGCTCACAGCAAAACAAGATGTGCATGGCTGCAAACAGAAACACATAGGATCAAGTTGCTCTTTCTGCAAACTAGGAGGCTGCCACTTAGTATTTAAAATCCTTGACAAACACAAAGACTTCTTTATTCTTTCTCTAAGGCTCTGTTAATCCAAAGTATTCCAATAAGAAGCTGAAATGCACCACAGGGAGTAAGTGTTTTGATGAAATCACTGCAGGGTTACTTCTTGTTGTTGTAACAATCACTAGCAGAGCAGTGGGAAGCACAGTGAGCAACCAGGCTTTCTTGGCACAAAACAGTTTCAGAGGAACAGAAAGAGCAAACCCATGGACACTCAGAAACCATGGCTGCAACTACACAGCACCTGTGTCGAATCAGGGAAGACAGCTGGCTCCTTCAGGCAAGGCGCAGTCCTCTGAATACAGGCACAAACTGTGAGGGCTGTCTTGGGAATTGTTCTCAGGGGAGTCTGAACGTCCAAAACCAGCTTCGGCTGCCTTTTTCCCTGAATTATTGTCCTGAATTCCTAAGCTCAACAAATGCCTGCTGCTACACTGATTACTGCAAGAAACAACCTTTCCTTCAATACTTCTCGTCCTTATAGCACAGTCAGAGGTCAACAGAAGGGAAAATACATGCTGTTCTGTGTGAAAAATAAATTCATGAGAGCTACAGCTTCACAAGTCACCAGGGAAAAGGCTAACAATGAAGACTCTTCATAGCCTTGTCAGAAATCAATTTGCATTTCAGACTGAAGAGAGGAAATAATCTTAGAATCTTTTCCATGCCTACAACCACCTGGTTTTCTGAAGTGGTACTGCTCAGTAAGAAAAGGTAGTTTCATGCAAAGAGATGGAGATTGTAACTCTTTAAAGGAACAAGCTGTTGATCCTTTATCCACTGCCACAACACTTGGAGACAAGGCCAGTCGCATTTTTCACATTTCCTGCAGTCTATTGAGATACCTGCCCTAAAGACAGATGGCCACTACATCCTCTATGCACGCTAACAGGTGGGGAAAAAAAAGAAGAGCAGATCTTAACTCTATTAGAAGATTTTGAACACTAGACAGATGGAGCTCCCATAGTCTGTAAGAAGAGCATGGATCAACTTCCTCTAAGCCAAGAACAGAAGAAAGAGATTCAGCTGTTCAAAATGCACTAAAATCTCACCCTGTATATGCAACCCACAACATCTAGGCTCTGTCCAAGACGACAGCTCATTTAACCCTAAGGTTAACCACAAGGTCACTGGTACTGACCACAAGCACTATACCTCCAAAGGCCCAATAGCCTGGGGCTAGGTTTGCACTGACTGTATGTTTGGGCTCTCTTCCTGCAACTCACTGAAACCCAGCTCCTGCCAGGTCTGACCTAAGTATAAGCCAAGGAAGTACAAGAACCAATCAGGAAAAGACAGAATAAGCATTAGTAAAGCAAGATCTGATACATGCTGCTGAACCAGCGTACTAAACAGCAAACTACTCATGTACACAGCATTCTCTACACGTGCTGCTGCATAACAGACAATTTGCAATAGTCTCTTTCCCCCAGTAATGCTTCTCAGTAACCAAAAAGGCCTTGTGTTGTGACTAGTTATACCCCAAACAAGTGTCAATCCATTCCACATCAGAAGCAAAATAATTTTGTTTGCTGTTCACAGAAATGCTCGCCAAACTCCTCCCTCCTCTTCCTTCTTAGCTGTAAGTAAGGCCCAGATTGGGCTCACTTCTGGTCAATCCTAGTTCAGTCTGGTCAATCCTAGTTCATTCTGGTCAATCCTGGTCATTCTAGTTCAGTCTTATATCCTTCCTGTTGCCCTGCTTGCAACTCCTTCTCCTACTCTGAATTTCCCACTCCAGCTGCAACTATGCCCAGCTGCAAATGTAACTGCAAAGCTAAGTCACCTGACTGGCCCCCTCTTTTCTTGCTTCCTTGTAGCTGCAATGTGCAGTCTGAGTGAGAGGTAGTTGAAACATTTGGGAAAAAACAGTCCAAGGACTTCTATCTTCCAGGAAGTGACGACAGCTGGACACCATAAGCCTATGTGGAACTGTCTCTTAGGCATTTCTGCTTCAGTCGATATGATCTGTGTGCTCCCATCTACAGCCTGGCATATAGAAAGTATTATAATATCAACAAACTGTGAGTAAATAAACAGAAAATACTGTTTACTCTAATGGCCAGATACACTTCCAGCTGTTTCCTTCAGTGCCTTTTACATGAACCATTATGAGAGGATTTAATAAACAAATTAATGATCTTTCCCATTTACCTTTTCAGCCTTTGCTACAGGCATCCATACATTACAGCAGGACACACACATAGCTACAGCTTGCAGTTTAGTAAAATACCACATAAATTCTCACCTTCCAAGGTCTCCTGATCCCTTTGAAAAAATCAGGCATCCACATTGGAAGAACAACAGCTTCTCTTAATAATTTCTTGGCTTCTTCCAAATCTGCTATGTCATCCCTGTGCAAGATGAAGAAACTTGTATTAGATTCTCATACAACTATATTTCTTCTATTTTTATACAAGAGAAATAGAAAAGCTTTTCACTTAGTACCATTTCCTTTAGCATGCAAGCATATGCCTCTTGAGAGCACTCCTATCATACTGTGACCTAAAATTGAATCCACTTTTGGAAGACAGGGAAAAAATTATTTTCAACTCAAGTTACCCAGAGGTGCTTAATTAAAAATTGTTTTGGACAATGTGAACACCAAAGCAGTATTTTTAAAGATCTCTGGAGCGTACATTCATTTCAACAGTACCTGTAATGGATGTACTGTGCATAATATCAATTAGCAACAAAAGCTTAACTTTAATCAAATTAATAAACTGTTAAAGCAGAAGATCTCATTTTTGCCTATCTGTAGAAGATTGTGTTGTCTCCCTGTTTTAGGAGTTTGAAGATGGGTAATTTCTCTCCTTTTCCACACTAGCAAAAATACTTGAATTGAGAAAATCCTCATACCAATGAATGCTTGGATTCCTTGACACAATGTCTCTTTCAAGAGCTTCGATGAGGTCTTTGTCATAACCTGCTCCATCAAATTTTGGAATTTCCCCATCAGAAAATTCCTGGGGTATTTTCTTTCCCTAGAAGTGAAAATCACACAGACTTATAAGAATATTACACAACTGAAACACCTCTTGGCCAGCCAAAGGCATGAATGCAGGAACAGCCTCACAAAGACACAGCCATGACTAGCTGAAGACCAGAGCAGAGCATCCAAAGAGTATTTTGAACATGCTACACTTGCCACCCTACCTGTCAGAAGTAAACATCTGACTCTATCATCACTGAAAAGGAACAGGAAGGCTGTCACACATGCTGTCTTTGATGGAGGAAAACCAAGATTCTCTCACCTCATTTCATTAAAGCCATACTGCCCAGCAATATCTCCTTTCCTCAAACGATCTATGTCTGGCCTCTCATTCGCAGGCCAGCTTCATAAACAATTTAAATGCTTTTAAAAGGTCATATTTATTTAAGGGCTACACCAAAAGCCCTAAAGAAGCTCCAAAGACACCCAGGCTTCTTTAGACTGCAATAATTTCTGCAGCACACCAATGTCAGTGACACGTCAGTAACAAAGCCACATGCTGCCTCTGCCCCAAATGGCCCAGAGTTTCTAGTTAATACTTCCCCAGTGCTGTTCAGCTTATGGGGGTGAAGTAGCATTTTCCCTTTGAAGCATCAGGGCTCACGCTCCTCCTCTCTCAGTTCTGAAGGAAATCGCTTCCCCTCTCAGCATCCAGGGTGCCTGAGAAGCAGCTGCGCTGGTTTAACGGAGGGGAATGAGCAGGGAGCTGCTTTAGGACTCTTAACCCAGCTTCTAAACACCATCAGCAGCAAGTTAAAGAATCCCAGCTGCCTGGACAAAAGCACCCTAGACAAGGCGGGTTGAGAGGCAGCTGGAGACACACAAATAACCCCGCATGGAAAAACAAAAAGGTAGCGATTACACCCTCCCAGTTGCTGTTTGCTCAGGACGACTTGTGCGGGAGTTGTTTAGCTTCCCACTACTTTTACTTCTTGCATCCAAGCGAACTCTTGTGTTGTTTAGCACCCCTAACTCAGTTTTTGCAGTGGAAACAAAGCTCAGAGTTGCGTTTAAGTAAAAAGCTGGTGTAAAAAAAAAAGTAGTGGTTTAGTGTAATAAAGAAACGGTAAAAACCCTGCAGAGTTTCAAGATTTCAGGAGAGATAAAAGGGAATTCAAATGTAACCATTTTAAAAAATTAAAAAAAAAAAAGAAAAAAAGAAAAATAAAAGAAGACAACAGGACAATGAAAATAAAGGTATTTGCTGTCTGTTACATACTCCTCTTGTTCTGCACCAGACTGGCCTTCCAAGTAGAAACATTTTTCTGCACATCACGGAACAACTGGCTTATCTTGATGCGGTTGGATTTAGTTGTTTTTTTCCTGAGTGAAACCGAGTGAAGGCAGGACTTGAAGAGCAGGAGCAGGGAGGGCGGCTGGCTGCAGCACGCTGGGGCACGGACAGCCCCAGAGCCCCCGAGCCCGGCGGGCAGACAGCCCAGCCCAGCCCAGCGGAGCAGAAATACAAAAATAAAACGGGGAAGGCAAGACCCGGGACCGGGAGGGCGCCCGCAGCCCCGGAGCGGCCGCGGGGCGGCAGCACGGCCCCGATCCCGGCCCCGATCCCGATCCCGGCCCCGATCCCTGCCCCGCTCCTGCGGGACGTGCTGTGCCAGGGACCGCTGGTTCTCCTGCCCCTGCGGAACGATGGAGAAGGGCGGCCAGCGGGCAGACGTGCTCTCAGCATCACCTCGGCTGCCATCGTAGTGACATTGAATCTTTTTTTTATTATTTTTTTATTGCCTCCAGTTCCGGAATTAAACCAAGATTTAAAGTAGTTATAGTTTTCACAAGTAATAATGTTATTAACGCTGGCTGGTCCCAAAATGGTCCAACCTGCAATTCTCAGTCAGCAGATAAGCGAGCATAGACTAGAAATAATGATTTTTTAAAAAATGTCACCTGAAACTAGGCAGCAGGAGTAAGAATAATTTTTCCAGTCATCTCTGTGGGTATTACTTTCATCTTTAAATAAAGTTACTGTGATGGCTTCCCTCTAAGAACTATGCCAACAGATAGGTATACAGGGCTGCAAAAGACTACTCCCACCCTGGGCAATCCCATCTCATAATTTCAGGCAACTAATATCTGTCTTAAACATATAGAAATCAGCTGTCTTTTCTATCAGGAAGAGCTATTAGACCTGCACTAACACACTGGAACAAAAACCTTGTTTCCAAACTTGTTATTTCTACTCTTGAACTAAGTTTCTGCATTAGTTTCAGCAGTTGACTCCTCGGTGTGTCCACCACACTGATATACTTGCATCAGGCTTATGCTCTCCCTTTATTTACCAGACTCAGTAAGTCTCCTTTTGGAACATAAACTGAACATAATTACCCATTCACATTGGCAACGTTTCCCACCCCCCCCCCCCACTCCCTCCCTCCCAGTGTTAACATATCTTTCTTGAGCATGGTTCTACACAAAATACTCCAGCTGTTTTCTCACCAGATATTCCTATAATGGCACACATATCTCTTCTCTCTGCTGGTAACACACCAACAATCTGGGATTTTGCTCACTGGGATTTTGTTTACATTCACATCCATACTATCATCATACTGCCTCCTTTAAGGCAACCTCAGCAGACTAATATAGAATTACCCTGAAGGCTGTAATGGCCAGAAATGGACTCTGAAGACATCTTGCTTTCCTGCAGGTTCTTCTCTCCACCCCTCACTGCCAAAGCCAAAGGTGGCACCTGACCACGCCTCACCCTGGAAGCCAGCCCTTCCCATCACCACCAGGAAAAGGTAATGTGCCAAATGGAAATTCAGCCTGATCCAGTTTCTGCTGATACATGCAAATCCATCCTCTCCTCTACCACTGAGCTCCCAGCTTCTAGCAGAAATTCTTGTTATAGTTTCCAAGAACACAGCCTGCTGCTCTGCACTGCTGAACATTATCCCATTTCCAACACAGTCATCCAATTCTTCCTGTCTGTGCAACAGCTTCATTTGCCTCTTCTGGTGATGGCGCTTCCCAACTTGGTGTCACCAGAGCAAATTCAGTTAGTGCCTTTTTTTTGTGCCAAGTTAAATTGGCACAAAAATATTAATTTAAATACAAAACAAGAGTCAAAAATTATTTGCCAGTTGCCTGCTGCTTCTCCTTTCAGTAGCACTTGCTTACTTTCCCCTTGCTGCTTAATCCCACTTTAAAATTTCTCTACACCACACACAAGAATAACAAATTGCTTACCATGTGGTATCCAGGTAGATTAATTTCTTTCAATAAGAGATGAACTAGAACTCTAAAGAAAGTCCTGGCAGAGGCAAAATCTTTGCTTAAAAAACCATATTTCACTCTATTCCACTCTTCAGTTAGTTCCAAGTCTTCAGCTTTTTATCCACCCTAAATTTGTTGCAAAACATATAAAAATTAACAACTCCAGTTGCCTGGATCACATTTCCTCTCCCCTCCTCAATGGAGGCATTGTCAACACAGCTCACCATTCACATGAGACAGCATCAAACTAAGTAAATTTTACTGTAAAAATGTGCTCTCAGGCCTGCAATTTCACCTACCAGTTCTTTCAGCATTTTCAGATGGAGATTATGTAGCCTTCCAGGCCCAATGCAAGGAGGTCTCTGCTTTCACCTCAATGCAACTGTCTCATCTCATGTCACAGCTGGTGATGCACAGGAGGATAATAAAAAATAATTTAATTTTTAAAATCACACACCTTCACTGATGTTAATATTCACTTCACTGATATGGCTGTGCAGCCCTTGGCTGTTTCGTATCCTTCATAATATTTACTGTCCTTATCCACTGACAGTCTAAAATAATCTAAAGAGTACTCCTAAAAAAAGTATTCAGTTCTTTGATATGGTATTATGCAATTTCTAGAAGACATACTGGTAAGATTCATGCTGCCTCTTTAAACTGAACTATTAAACAGAAGCTAAAACTTTTAGTAATGCTCCAACAGAAGGTACCCTGAAAACAAGCCTAATAATTTCCAGTGGAACTAAGAAGGAAAAAAAAAACTTGAAAACAGTATTTTAGGGGAAAAAAATACACGTAAGGATTTAGTGGATAGACACAATCTGGCGGGTTTAGTTCAAAATTATTTTATATAGCACTAAAAAGATAATTTTATTGGCATAGTCAGGTTAAAATTACTGATCCCAAGATGGTTACTGTCAGAATGAAAATATTTTATGGTCTACAGAGGAGAAACAGTGAAAGAAGGCATTTTTTTCAAGTCAGGCAGTGCATTCCTATAATATATGTATTATACTTACATTTACCTTGGAAAAAAAATGTGTGTTACATTGTGGTATTATAGCCAGGACAGCATGCAACCTATTCCACTGCAGTCAACATCTTAGAAAATGGATAACTCATTACCTGTTGTAAGTAGTCCTATCCTAAACCCAAAAACTGCAGAGCTGAAACATCTAGTAGGAGAAAAGATACCTGGTTACTTAATTTAAAGCTTCGGGTTTGCCCTGTTGTTTTTAACTGAACATGATGAGTTACCAAATCTCTTAGATTTGACATACCAGGCTACAGAGGAGAGCTGATTGATGGTTCAAACTCAGAAAATTAAGAACACTTGTAACTAAGACAGGATAAAACTGAAAGGTAAGCTGATTTTCATGCATGTGTGCAAAATATAGGAATTTGCATTAACTTCTTCCACTTCCCACACCTGGCTGTTTCTTCTTTCATTCAAAATCTTTCTCCAAGGCAAATCATGGATCCCTTATAAGAACCATTATACAGCACATGGGGATTTGTAACCTGGGATGATTTTCCCCAGACAAAGGAACCAGAATAACCACCAAGGAGCTAGACAAAGGGGAATACAAGAGCACATGTACTGGAATTTTTTGAGGAGTAGACATATTTTCCTTCTGCCACCTAGTGACCAATTTATTCAGATAAGAGCAGTGTTTAAAATGTACCATATTAAATGGAACACCATCATGACTTTTTCTGTACCTCACAGCAGTAGTATTGCTAATCACATTATTCCCAGAGACAAGTATTATACAAGTCATGTTGTTGTAGGCTCCTTATAGTAAAGCCCTATAATGCTCATCACCGGAAAGCTTGGAGAGCAGAGTTCACCCTCATTAGAGCTAAGACTTTGAAGACTGTCTTACACAAGCACATCTGGTGAACCTGTCACACACCGTGACTCCAATTCCCCATATAGCTGGCAAAACTTTCAATAATTTCACAGATCTTCATGAGATTTTTATAGCTTGCAGGAGGTACACTTGTTATTTTAAATCCTACTGATCCAGGGTAGAGGGATTTCTAAAATGATTGATCTGTACAGTCACTCAGTGGCACTGCTGTAAATGTGCCTGGCTCTCCCTTCTGACGGTAATAAGGGCTAGGATTACTTAATACTTTTCAGAATACAGAAAACAATTGATGATGGAAAAAGCATATATTTGAGTTATTCCTAAGATGTCAAGGAGTGTAATAGAAAGGTTACAAAGGAACTAACCGAATTTTGGAAGAAAACTGGCCTATATATTTTCTTATTTGTCTCTCAAGATCTGTACAATACTGTGTGCCCCCCTAGGAAGGCATGTCTTATATCTTTGTCTCTCGGGAAAGTAATGCTATTTAATACAGTCTCAGCTTGTATAATTAATACCACTGAGTCCTTGGGTTCCTGGCACTAGCTCCACAATTAAATTTAAAAACAGGAGTGTCTCAGAAACAGTGATTTGCACACTGACATTTTTTCTGGCCATGAAACAGTCCTTTTATTTTGACATCACTGCTTTATAGTGAATCAGTTTCTCCTTTTCTTTCACTTCAGCACTGCTTCCTTTTCATGGATCTTCAGCAGAAAGTATCTCCAGTCTAGTTTAATTCACTGCGCTTACTTTTAAAACAAAACAGTTCCAAGAAGCTTCTTTCTAACCACTATAATAAATACAAAACCCCTTTCATAAACCAGAGAAAATGAAAGTTGTTTAGAATTTGCTTTTAATACTTCTCCCTCACATCATTTTCAAGTATGTAACTTCAAATAATTCAGCACAGATTTACCTATCATCGATGCATTTATGGAACTGTTCTGAACTCCTAGGCATGCCTAAATTATACTACGGTATGATAAAGACAATGGTTCCATGGAACTCCATTCATAATGCTCCAAGTCTAGGGAAGGACACTGGTCTCATTTCTGCACTTTTTTGTCCTAAAAATGAATACAATACAGGGCTTTTGTAAAGATATTAATGCAAAGACCCCACCAAACATGGGGGGAAAGGAGGAGAAAGGACTTGATGCCTGAATGACACTTAGAGATTAGATACAAGCCCATGGTCTTCACTCAAAGAATAAGAAACCCTCAGCAACAGGACACTATGCTTCCCTCCCTCAAAAAAATCTTACACCAAGACAGAGCAAACATGATGGAACTTCTCTTAATTTGGTGTAATTATTAATAAACATCACCACAATATATGCTTTGATCATAGGGAAAAAGAAGGGACAACATTTTCCCACATGGGACTATTGTGACTTTTTATTATCTGTATTAAACGACTAAGAGTGCTTCCCCTTGCCACATGCTGCATCACAGCACCTCCCTGCCAAGTTCTTTCCCACTTCTTACCTTGTCATCTTTTCCTC
This sequence comes from Cinclus cinclus, assembly GCF_963662255.1. NCBI lineage: Eukaryota > Metazoa > Chordata > Aves > Passeriformes > Cinclidae > Cinclus > Cinclus cinclus. The sequence continues at coordinate 50,047,163 of NC_085047.1, forward strand.
TAGCTCTGGATTCCCTTTCTCGGCTGCCTGAAGATTTCTCCCCCTTGGACACCAGGTGTGCTCTGCCCACAGGCCCGCGGGGCTGAAGTCCTGGGGAGTCTTTCTTCAAAGATTTTCCATCTCGGTTGGGACGTTTTATCTGAGGTGGAGCCCTAACAACAGCAACCACAACAAAAACATGCTAAAAACAGCAAGAAGAAGAGCAACATTAAGAAGGAAGGATTCTAATTTGCCTTAGTACGTGATTACTAAAGCTGCCAACATCCTAAGCCTTATTTCCCTGTATTTGCAAATCCAAAACTACATTTCGGGTTCTGTCTGATACCCAAAGTAAGAAAACAACACACAAAAGAAAAAATTAACAACATTATCAGATCAGTACTCCTAATCAGTCTTACAACAAACCAAAACCCATGTAACAAAAGAGGAAACAATTCAGTAAAAGTCTTCAAATTGAGTATTCCTCTGACTCCAAACCAGGACAGTATATTAGACTACATTCACATGCACAAATTCTACACAAACAGATGACATTTCTGGTAAAATAAAAAAATTAAAAATAGAGAAATAATAAAAAAGGTGGCTAAAAGCTTTGACAGGCCCCAAAACAAAAGAGGAACGATTTCAAACAATCCGCCTACCTCTGACTTCATTCTCCTGTGTAAAAATGTCAAAACATAAAAACTGGCTTGAAAGCAAAAGCAAACTGAGCTGAACTGCAACCACCTATATTTGTGTACATCACCCATAATGTTCAAGAGTACTTAGCAGCAGAATGAGGAGAAAAAAATTGTTTTAAGACAAGTGTCATTGTCATTTTTCTCTAGGGATTGAATCTGAAATACAGAGCTAAAATAAACAGCCAGGAATGTCACCCTAATTTAATAATTGTCCACTATTGAATCTTGTACTGATTCTTGTTTTGAGTAACTCAGAATTTGTTAATTCTAAAAACATTTTCCCGGAATATGATTTAAATTGAGTACATTCTTAAACGCACTGCTGGATACAACAGCAACATTTTGTTTTCATGCATTTTCTTCAAACTTAACAGTATAGAACAGTGCCCAGGTTTCCTTACTCATTTACACAAGATTTAAATTTCAGCTTAAAAGAAGCAGATGAACTACTGGGGCTTTACCACAAAGGAAAATACAAGAATACATACATCTTGAACTTTACATAACATTACCACACAAAATCTGAGTTATTTCTACCACTCACAAAAGCAATCAGCATTAATATAATTTTACACTTATATTCTTAGGTTTTTTTTTGAAAAGAAAAGACCTTTTGATAATCATAAAGCACAGAAAGTTATAAGTAAACTTGGCATTTCTTTCCATTAACCAAGATCTCTCACTTTAGTTTGCTCTTTTGCTTATGTGAGCACACACACTTTAAAATTCTTATGTTAGAAAAATATTGACATGATAAATGTTATTTTTGTCTGCAAACTGAATCTGTTTCCAACCATCTCTGTTAGGTTGCTAATAGGGATTTCAGAAAATGCACAAGCATCTATTTTAAGAAATCTATTAGCTAACTGAAGTTACCTTAAATATGTTTACAGAAGAGATATACTATGTGTAACAGAACATGTTTAGTAATTAAACTAACTAATGGATTGAACACAGGTTTAATTATCTGTAGCTAGGGAGTGATTTCTAACCACCAGGTCCGTCAAGATCCTGGAGTTCCAGCTCCTTACAGCCTCCACAGCAATCAATTAATTCTTTTGCTCAAATAAACTGAAATGGAAAAGTTTTCTCCTTGCACATGAGAACAAAATCTTTCACCAAAAGCCCACTTACCTCTGCTGTACCTCAGCATACTCTAGTTCCAGACACTTAGTTACTCCTACCAGAATAAAGCAGTGACTCTCTTTAGAATGTCAAAAATAAATCTGACTGTAGTTTAAATACTTCTTTCTCAATGAATTAGATTTACTGTTTATCACAAGTAACTAAATTAAACTTAATAAATGTGTCGATTAAATGTGATTTTCATGTTACAAAAGCATTCAAAAACAAATACAAAATTATGCTGATCCACCTTTATTCCACCCATTCTGCTTGAGCCTCTCCTTACCTGTGTTCAGCTGGAACAGGAGGAGGCCAAACAGCTGGATCTCTGAAAGGCTCATCTTGACAGGATACAGAGATATCTGGAGGTCTGTCCATTTTAAAACTCTCTAAAGTGTTGACAATGCTCTTAACTTGTTCATATTCTTCAACTAATTCTTGTCTGACCTTGAGAAACACACGTTATTCTTAAAATGTTACAATTCTAACTTTATAAAGAACCAAACAAACATACAAAGTACCTCAAGAACATAAACTAACTTCAATGGCAGGGACTCCCAAGTCTTCCTATTCAAACCCCAGACGTATCAGGCTGATAACAGACCTTTATCCGCAGCATAAAGAAATGAATCTCTGTTGAGTTCACTTTCCTGCTTGTTAATATCCCAATCAGACATGATTGCTAAGGCAGTGATCACTCTTCCATAACATGTGTTGATGCTTGGATTTATGTGTGCATGTTGACATGTATGCACACATACTCTCATACTAGTAAGGGTGTTGTTGGCAAATCTATAGTAATTTGCTACTCTTCTGGCATAAATACCTCTGATTACAGTCTCTGATGTCCTAGTTATAAAACTGGCCAAATCATTAAAATATAATATTACAAAATGAACTCTGTGAGGAGCCCAGCATTAGAGTGCTTCCAAAGGAGATCAACTGAGATGGTGAAAGGGCAAGGGCAAGACTTCTGAGGAACATCTGAGCTCACTTTGTTCAGCTTGGAGAAGAGTAGGCTAAGGAACGACCTCACAAGTGGTCTACAAGTTCCTCAAGGAGCTGCTGATCTCCTCTCCCTGGGGACCAGAGATAGGACACAAGAGATGGAATAAAGCTGCATCAGGGCAAGTTCAGATTGGACATTAGGTTCTTCCCTGGGAGGGTTGTCAGTCACTGGAACAGGCTCAACAGTAGTCATGGAACCAAGGCTGCCAGAGTTCAAGGAACATCTAGACAGGGGTCTTAGTCATGTGGTTTAGTCTTAGGCAGGAGCAAGGAGTTGGACTCAATGATCCTTATGAGTTCCTTCCAGCTTGAGAGTTTCCACCATGATTTTATTAATATATGTGACTGTCATCAGCAAGATATTGGTATGGACACAGGGAAAAAGAAGGGTAAATCCCCAAGGCACTGTACAGCTCTTGAAACACCACATTTACTTTACCAGAAGTTTTATGAACACCTATACAAAAAGAACCTTACGTACAGGAAGATCTTGATCATTTCACAGGGCAAAGCAGCCTTCTTGCTCATTCCAGATGGGGTAACTGTATCTTTCCAAAGACACAAGACATCCAGCTCAGGCAGGATTATTCCTGCCCTGCTTTGCTCTCTTTGCTTTCTCATCACACAATCAGTGGACACATTCCCCAGTGTGACAGCTTCCAACTGAGTCACAAATGCAATTGATTACTAACATGGTTCCTTAAAACTGTCTTCACACATATCTCTCCTGTCCAAAAATAAATCCAGCCAAACAACCACTGTGAGGTACAAAGGAATGATACAGCATAAACCCTCTAGGGCACCACTCCACAAGAGACAGTCACTTCCTACCCCAGTGCTCCAAGAGTACTGACAGGATTCTTTCTATCAGCCTTCCAACACATGCAAAGAAATTGGTGGGAAACAACTTTCTAGCACTAACAGCCAGCGTGCTGTTATTCACCACACTGGATCAGCAAGAGGATAGATGGTATCTGAAAACTGAGGGAAAGTGACCATTTGATGCTTTGGAAGATGAAAACAGACTAAAGTCCGCCAGCCATCTCTTAGCTGGACCTGAGCAGACCAAACTCTGAAATAAACACCCTATTTCTTAGTCAATACCTGGAAAATCAATCAACAATTCCTTCCTCAATGAAGGAAAACCAACCATAAACTCCTAGAAGCCTTAAAGAAAATTACTCATGTTCAGAAACACTTTCTTGCAGTTGAGAAATAACCCAGACAGGGGCTCAAAAAGGCCGTGCCACAATTATGAAGTTGACTGAACAGTGTCTTTCAGTGATCACTGCCACTCTGAAGCAACCTAGGAATGCTGCAAATGGAAAAATCACTGGTTTAGACTCACCAGTCTCTTTGTCCCCCATCACACACACACCCTTATGCACCAGACCCCTCAGAAGGCTCCAGCTCAGGTTTTAGAGAGCCTGAAGAAAGCTATTAAGTTATTTATGTTTAAGAAGTATCAAAAGATAATGTGGCAAGTTAGCAGCTCACCACCACCAAACAGAAAAAACTCCCTTCACTTCTTCTCCCTAACCACACTCTTCTGGATTCAATTCTGGCATCTCAATACAGTAAGACAGGTCGGTAAAATGGCAAAAAATTGCCTAGAAGGGTAAAAATAAAATAAAGGACACTTTTGCTGGGTTAGCAAGCTATATATGCATGATATCCAGTGACCAGGTAAATCCCAGGAAAAAGAAAATTACAGGGGGAAGAGGAGGTAGAGAAGCTGGCACAGATGGAGGGAAGACAAGCTAGGGAAGAACTTGGCCTCTCTAGGCACTGCAGGATGTTAGCTGGATTCAGCTACCATGTGAAGCTGCCTAGTCCCCAGAGCTAGGCTCTGGTACGGCAGCTACATCACCTCCTCCACAGAAGCAGTATCGTGGGCACTGGGTGATGTTGGAAGGCCCAATAAAAAGCCCTTCTGCCCACAGGATGGCCCTACAGCTTGGTTTTGACATGTCAAACCCAAGAATTCCCAGCAACAAAGCAGAAAACACATCCTGTCATAAGGGTATAAAACACAGTGAACAAGAATTGAGTTCACTTGTTTTTAGTGGCAGCTACAAAACCTATTTCAGGGAGTACCTCAATATTTCATAATCTGGTAACTGTTATACTTTTTCCATCTCTAGCTTTTATTTGCTATGCTAGAGCTTGTACTTCTATACCCATTGCAGTAAGTGTGGATATTTGTACCTTGGTCAGTACAAATAATGTGTGGGATTTTCTTTTTCCTGAAGAAAAACTGATCAAGTTTATCTCTAAGTGTTTTCCTAACCTGAAATTACTACCTGCAATTAGCATTAGTTATTCAACAAGCTCGATCTTTAAAAGTGATAATAAAAAGGCCCTAAACCATATCCAAAGCAGATACCCTGCAACCCTGTCTGATCCTATGGAATGAAGATATAGCTCCAAAATGACATCTATTCATGAGTTACCCACAGAATGTTTCTTAATTAATCACAATGTAACCTACTAAATGTTAATGAAACAGGCATGAAGCAAAAAACAACTAAAGCATAGATCAGCCAAAATGTGTTTGAAATAATAAAAAGAAGAATTCACTATTTATTCTTTAAGCAGGAATACAGTGCACCTAATCACCTGCACCAGTGACCATAGTCAGTCAGGGGGCCTTGCTGGCTGCTCCAAGCACTCAGGGAATCATTGAGCTCCTGCCTGAGCTCCAGTGGAGGCCCCTGTGCTCTCAGCTCTTGTGCAACACAGAGCACAAGGTACTAACACGCAGCAGGTTTTGCTTGACAGCCACTGGCCTTGTCATAAGCCAGCGCTATCTCCTGGGGGCACGCTCTGCTGTCGTTCTGCAGCTGCTGAATCGTCACTGAAGCAGCTCCTTCCTACAAGCCAGCTGTCTAGTAAAAACACTGCGACAGCCAAGAAACTCTCTCAGAATAAACAGGGAGAATGTCAACACAAGTAAAGTTCACAGTGGTGGTCATGGGACTAAATCCACCTTTTAGTTTTGGTAAGGATGAATTGCTTCTGATTTTGAATCTTTCCAGTCCCAGCCTGCATTTACATGAATTAATATGCCTACCTGTCAGCCACACCTCAAAGCTCAACAAAGCAACTTCTTATCTTATAAAAGAGCTCAGGAGGCCTAGGAGTGAAGATGCAAATGGAGCTACACTCAGCCAACCCAAGTGCAATCTGGGAACCCCCTGAATGTAAAACAAGGATGGGTCTCTAGAGCCGGTCACCTTGATATCACCAAGACAAACCAGTCAAGAGATGATCAAAAGCTGTGAATTTTCCATGAAGTCAGAGGAATTCTTATGCTGTCATGTCTCTGCTTTGGTGGATCTCAGCATGCATCTTTTGCCCTATTTAAGTTCTGCAGGGTGTGCCAGACTGGTAACAAAATCCCTCTTCCCTGGTTAGCACTGATTTTGAATTCCCAGAAGCAGTATTGCATCAGCTGTACTGAGCCAGTCGGTTGTTCCCAGGGAGAAGATGTTAACATGTTCATATTATTCCTCATCCTGGCCATCAGCTCCAAACAAGAGGAATCCTTGTAATCAAGATGTTCAGTTGCAAAGCTGAAGCTGTCTTTGTGTGACATGAAACACAGCCCATCAAACATTTGCACAGAACATCATTCTGTCCAGACCAACCCGTAGAAATTTGAAAACAATGACACCTACACAAAGAGAGGTAGATCAAGAGCATTTGGGAATCTGACCCAAAATCCCAACTAAATTTGGTTCACCTAGGCTTTGACATTGCTCAACAAACTACTGGGAAAATCCTCTCGTACACAAGGCAACAAAACAGATCCACCAGGCATGAGGTACCTATTCAGGATGGAGCACCCACTCTTGAGAAGAGACCAAACAGGAAGAACAATGGTGCATGTAAGAGATGTAAGTTGGTCAGCTGCACAGTCACAGCTGGAAACATTGTTTGAGATGTTTCTCAAATGAACATTTTTGTTTTACAAGGGAATGTGTCCACAAACACATGAAACTTAGTTCACTGCCTCAGAAGTATCATTAGGACAAACATCCTGTTAGTGAGCTGCACACAAACAAGAAAGGAAGGGGATGCTTCGTACAGACACAGCATCCCAGGAATCCTTCAGAAGGTTCGAGATTTTGAACGTGCACACAGACAGTACATCCAAGAGAAGAACTAGTTTAAGTAACAATCTTCTCCTTTGAGCACTTATGTACAGGGACGTAAGAGTAAAAGCTCTACCCACACAGTGTCAAGGATTGCTAAACTCCGCTTCCAAAAGGTACCAGTGGTATTAGCCTCTCCAGATTCCTCAGATGATGGAGAAGCTGAAGAACCTGAAGAACAGGCTAGTTCCATATGCTTGAGGAGACAGAATTTCAGGTAAAAATCAACTGCATGAATCCCCTTAACTATGACCTAAGGGTCACTTTGCTTTTCAAGCCACTTTCAAGAAGCACAGTGGTAGGAAAATCTTTGCTTCTGAATATTTCTGGTACCAAGTGGGTTGGTCCTGAAATTTGGTAGGCTTATATAATGTGTACAGCATAACTCTTCAATGAAAAATATCTAAAATAGATATCTAGATATTGCTTTAATACTGTGAATGAATGCTACTTGTTATCCAACTTCTCAGTTAAATTTTTTTCAGAACAGGTTGTCGGTCAAGACAGCTCCTTGACTGTGGCTCACAGTTTGAATGTAGCAGCTGTTGGAGCTGGAAAGTAGTGCTAACATCCACATCATCAGACTCCCTCTTAGTCTGTCTCAAGGAGTGAGAAAACACAACAATTATTTATTAAGAGTGGGTAAAGAAAGCAGATCTATCTCTACAGGTCTCCCCAAAACATTCAAGTTCTGGTATGGAATAGCTAGCAGTTCCAGGGCTGCATCATTTGCTCTCGGGCTGTACCATTTTGTCCCCATAAATGAACGAGAAGGCAAATAACCTAGGCATGAACACCCACATCGTTTTTTTCAGTCACACTTCTTACTTTTTGTTGTTTGTCTCTGAGCCTGGCAGCAGTAACAGCAAAGCAATATTCTGACAAAACTCATCTGCACTACTACTGTGTTGGGATGTTTCAGAATTAACATGAGTGCACAGCACGGCAGATGCTACCCCACCTGCTGCAGATCTTTATTGGGACAGATTTCTAAAGCATTTATGTGACATGCTCAGGAGCCATTCTTCTTTTGCTGAAAGGGGATAATTTCTGAGATGGTGCCAACTTCAGATTCTCTCCTAGAGAGCCAGCTGCCTTCACCAGGTAATAAATCCTGGAAACTGTGTTAATGGTCCTTTTGTATTTGAGGTTTGTCTCCAGTGTGCAGTACACATTCCATGGTGCACAGGCTTCTCTGAAGCAGTTCAAACAACACACAGTAATATGAGTCTTCAGTGACCTTCACAACACAAGGGTTGTTGAAAGTTTATTGGAAGAATCACTGTCATTAGAGGAAACACTAAATACTAGATGTGAAGACAATGCAGTGGTTCAGCTGCAGAATGAGGAAATCCTCATGCAGCAAGTTTGGCAGGAACTAAGGACGTGTATTGGGCATGGACATCTTTTATCAGCATGTCCTGTGGTGGGAAAATGCTTGAACACAAGTACTTGAGTATTAATATCTCCTATACAATATCCAGCTTACTACATTACCAGGAAAAATATCTCTACTGGACGTACATGCACATGCTTTGCAAACAAGCAGACTTCTACACTTCTATGATAAACACTTATTAATAGTACTGTAACTACAAAGTGATTGTTAACAGTGTTGAACTTATCAGTGCACAAAACACTCTATGCTAGTGTCAGAAGTTTCAAACACAAACCCATGAACAAATTGCCTGCTGCAATAAAAAGAAAATTTGCTTCTGTTTGTAGAAGATATCATTTACACATGTGATATTTAGAAAAACTCTTATTGAAATCATCTCTTTAGCTACCTACTGCAAAATTGTATCTTATAGGAGCTATGTTATTCTTGCAAAACACAGTCTTTCTATGTTATTCTTGCAAAACACAGTCTTTATGCAACATGAAATCTTCATTCTAGTTAACATCTTTATATATGATTTTCCTCATTTTTTATGCTTATAGAACACAGTTTGTGTATCATGAAAAATGGGCCACCAAATGTAAGGAAGACTTAAATACTGAAAGTAATAAATAGATGTCCTTGGGGGTTCTTACATTTCACCTGCAGATTACCTCCATGGCTTCAACAGTACTCTGTCTAGCAGGGAGATGGATGTGTGCAAGATTGGGGCTAAGAGTATGACTTGCAGTTTTAGAAACCTGGCCCAAATTTGTACACTATTGTCATTTAGTTAGCTGCTACTCAGACAACAATTCTGAGTGTTGCTAATATAGTGATGCTAACCCACCCACTCACATTTTAGTTACTGGACATTAGATGGCCAAAAGATACAAGGGGAAAAAGAAGTTCTTTATTTTTTCAAAAGTGTGCAGAGACAGTATGCATGCACAAACAGGCCATCCTAAGTGAAAACAACAAAATAACTGATTCAGTTAGAACAATAGAATTCCTTTTGAACACACCACAAAAATTATTTTCCCATGAATATCAACAAATTATTGTACAACAAACATAGCCAGCATCACTTAAGTGTAAGTCTTCTACGTCTTATAAGGTTTGGGAGGGATAGTGTGGTTTTCAAATACCAAGTAATAGAATATGGGCAATGTTATTTCCCCCTACCTGTTGCCATTTGCCCTTAATTGCTGGATCTCTGATTGACTGGCAATGTCTCTGGATTTGCTGGATGACACCCTGGTAATATACCATAGAAGAGTCATAATTCCCAAGGAGAGCATATTCTCTTCCTTTTTTGGCATTATCACAAATCTCTGCTAAATTCATCTTCACTCAGAAATCTAAAAGAGAACATAATTACCAGAAAAATTAATTTTACGTGGTGTAGAATAATTTAGATAGTGACGCTTTAGTTTTGTTATTTCTCTCACAGCTGAATTGTGTCTTTCCAAAACCATTCCCATCTAGTCCTGCTCTCCTACAACCATTTATGTCTGGAGCATCTCTTTACTAGCCTAAGGTTTCAGATCATAAATCATAACTCTTTTATACTGATAAAAAACACAAATTCCTTGCTGCCTTTGGCCCCAATCTTGTTAAATTAATGCAAGAAAATTAAATTCCCTGCCCACACTGAACCTAACAAACTAAACTTTAATTTGTAGATCACCGCAATGTATTAGCAGCCATCAGTCATGAATCACAAATCACATGAGGCATTAAATTGCTTTTTATACTGTTGTATTACATACGTGCCTAAATGTGCCAACCAGCATCAGGGATGTCTGCACTCCACACTTTCAAGAGCCCTCACCCTAATGAGATTATGATATGGTTGAATGACTGCTCTACTATAGACGAAGTTGAGAGTCTCATTCTGTTTAAATATTCTTTCAAAGTACTCCAACATCCACATGCTGACTTGAACTTTTTTCATTAAATTTAACATGCCACTTTGGGATTTATGGCAGAGTTAGCAATCCAAATTTAACATTCCTTAGAACAGTGATTCCCAAAGTACAACTTCCCCCTAGTCCTCAAACTGCAGCATGACTTTAAGGCAAACCTATAGCTCAGCTTTACCCAGTAACCAGTCAAGAAAGCAATAACCTAGACATTCAGAACTAAGCTGTGTTGTACAGCTAGGCTTGTATTTAAGGTTCAAGATTGAAACAGTACCTGCTCTTTTATCTGAATCTCATGAGGCCCAAAGCTTAGGTCCTCATCACAGGAAAAGAGCATCAGTTCCTTTCCCTTGTACTCTTGACTTAGTATGTGTAGGGTCCCTGACATTCACCTAGATATAAACCTCTAGAAATGAAAAATAAAAAATTGCAATTCATAGCTATGCAATGCAGAGTTGCATTGACCAAGAGGGAGGAGGTCAGCTCTAGAGGGTGGTCCACTAGCTGCATCAAGGGTTTGGCAAGACCAAGGAGGTGAAGAAGAAACTGGGAAGGAGGGGTACAAACACAGTTCAGGCTACACAGCTGAAAACAGCCCGTGCTACAGGAGTGCACACAGAAGGAACAGGCGCAGACAGAAGTCAGAACAGGGAGAAGCAAACTTTTACATCCTAATGAGTTATAAAAATGTTAGCAGGTTTTATAAACACACAAGACAAGAGCAAGATGGCATTAAGGAGGATGTGTCTTATGCCTCTGTATTCCCCTGTGCTTAGCAAAATTCAAATCCCTGACAATTTAAGCAGACACCCACATGACATTCATTCTGCCCTGAGCAAACACATGCTCCAGCTCCCAAAGGTACCACACTGATGGTCCTAACTGCTGCCTGCAGCTGCGCACCAGCTCTGCTCCCCCACTTCATCCCTCCTGCTCCCTGCAACAAAGCCACGGAGACCTGCCACCCTCACTTAAACCCACAGGTCACACAGCTTGCATGTGGCTGATGACTTTGATAGCAAGAACATGATGCTACCCTGCAGCTGACACTCCACCAAGCACAGCAGGACACACTGGGGCTTTACTTGTCCTCATGCTGTGCTGCACTTTTCAGCTTGCACAGCATTCCCGGTGGCTGCTGTAAACTACTGGGCAGGAAGAAAATCTAAGGTGGAAAGGGTGACAACCCTTATTTTGTTTCCTGATACATCGTTACGGAGAGATAGGTTGGTGGCAACTAAGATAATTTAATTTTTAAATACAGAAGATTGTAATTAATAGGGGAAAATAAGTGATGTCACTCACATTGCACTGGAAATAGATAAAATGATAGGAACTGAAGATAGGTTATAAGCCATTCAGATCTCATGAGTCAACTTATAAATGAACAGAACACCATCTGGGGCAGGACCCATTGACCTGTCTTCAAACACATCCAGGTTAGGATTTGCTTCACCACCAGCCTGTCGCCATTAAGAAAAACATTCCTCAAATCTCTGGAGGTTTTCCCCATATGTGGTAAAAAAGAGCAAGTAAATAAAACATTTTTAAGGAACTGCTGAATTCAATTCCAAGAAATCCATTAAACAGAACACATACTTGCTTTACAACCTCCCCTGCCTCCTTATTACAGCTAGTTCCCACCCTCTGGGCATATTTAACTCCCTTTTGCCTTAAGAGGGCTGATACTCACATCCAACTCCCCTTAATTCCAGAAGTTCCCTGCTCACCAGAGGAGACAACCTCCTCATCTCTGTCTGCGGTCAAGCTGAGTCAATCCACAGGCAGGAGGCAAGCCATAGGAGCCATGCAAACATGCCCACTTCAGGACAGTGGTTAGAGAAGGAAGCTGAGAGGCAGGATTTAAAATAATTACATGGTTTTAAAATCGCAGGAGCAAACCAAACAAGACTCTCCCATTTCCTCCAGCTACCAAGAGTTTGGAGGCTTCTAGCCTCATGCTGGTGATGCCAAAGCTTAAGCATGAGCTTGATGCCTGGTGTGTCACACTGAAGAGCTTATAAAACACTGACAGGCACTGAAACTTAGAGCCTGGAGGGAGGCTGGTGGATGTACACCTAGAGCTAGGCTGACAAAAGCCCCTAGATCTTTCTTGTGGATTCAGGCACTTCCGTTTTTACTTATCACCTACCCTAGACACCAAAGCAGGCCATATAGCTTGAAAAGGTGAATATAATGTCACCCATTTATTTAAACCATATTTGTAGGCCTCAGTCCTAAATCAGTGCTTTCCTGGAATCCGAGGCAGTTCTCTGAGATTCTACTGCTATTTAAAACTAATGCTAAAAATGGTTTAAACAAGCTACAAGCTTTCTATGCACACCAGTGAAGGTAATGTTACTTCAGAATAACCAAAGTAAATCAAAACAAATAAGTCCAAAACCAAGGAAAAAATATTTTTAGGAAGGAATTGCTTCTTGTGTTGTTCTCTGGACATCCCATTCCTCAATGTCGGGGTGGGGAGGGAGAGAGAAGTAACTAGAACTAAACGTTTTGTGTTATGTACTCACTCTTTATTATCTGTTCTACATTGTATTATAGAGTTCATACAACATCAGAGGCATCCAAGGAACCAGAAATACATAAATCATAAATAGAGCATTTTGTTGTTTGTTATCTGGAGCTTTGTTGAGATATTTAATTTTCCTACCATACCACAGCCACTTCTTTTAAGGAAATATAAAGGCAGGGACAACTGTTGTCAAGTGCATTTGGAACAACTTACACACTACTTGTGACACCAGCTTTTCATTCCATCATTGTGTGGTTCTCTCCTTCATTCGACCGTAACAGCACGTCAAGATATCCTTGGAGATTCCTTAGTTCACGGATCATTGACAAGAGGAGACATTACAGACATTCATGCTGGCATAGCTGCCACACATGGGGTCTTAAACCCACTTGTTAAAAACCCTGCAGCAGCAAGGCTAAAAGGTCACAGGGGATATTAATCTCTATTCTTTGGAGCATAAGCTGAGCTGATCCCTGTCTAGGGTCAGAAAAGGATTTTTCTCCCAGAACTAAAGCAATGCACAATTGAGCAAGATCCAAAAGACAGTCTCTACTTCAACATTAAAGCATTATACACACAAAACATATCCATGGGTAGATACAGTGACTGCGTGAAAAACAGGCAAAGGGGGACAGCTTGCTTAGCACACTATTCCAAACTTGTGTGCAACACCAGTGGGAATGGATACAGGACTGGCCCCCTTCAAACCCTCTCTCCCAGCATTATCTCACCACAGTGTTGCCACAGGCAGCAAATGCTCTCCCCTGTAGAGGGGGTCTGCAGCAGGGCTTTTCCTCTTGCTTGATCCCGGACATTCATTCTGCAAGTGCCAATATGGAAGGCATCTGCTATCTTTACATGTCTCTTTTATGCATGTGCTTTGACACAGCCAGTGACACCACTGCACCTCATTTTCTCCACAAGCCCTTGACTCTTGCACAGGATGGAAGACTCTCACTAAATGAGCTGTTAGACACTTTTGCTTTATTCTCATTGTTTCAATAGTCACATCAAACCTTATTTAATACCTACTAATCAGACTTTTCTCCAAATCAGATGTTAATTCCCCACTGAGAGAGCTATACCATATGTGGATTTTTCTGGACACGTCTTTCTCTGCCCAAAATTTTACCCAGGCAAAACAAAAACATTCCACAGCTCCCTGAGATTGCTGGACATATGCTCTCACATCATGTCAGCCCTGCAGTACTGCTGACTGGACAGCTGAACATCTGGAAAGGCCTGGACATATGCTGATGAAGACTGGCTACTAATCCTGTTTCTCATTTTCTGTAAATCAGCCCTGCATGATGTCGGGCATCCCAAAATGCAAAGTAAGAGTTGCAACTAATGTCACAAGACAGAGAGTCACACTGTTAGGCACCATCTTCTGAATACAGTGCTTATGACTGAGGTATGACTGTACATTTTCCACATCTACAATGCAGAGCCAGGATGACTCTCTGCCACTGCACAATCCCAGAACAGGTCAATTGCCACACAGAGCAAAGCAAGGAAGAGAAGTCCAGTGTTAAGAGGTTTTGATTTTTGGACTTATGCACTTTTCACATGCATCCATTTCCATTATGAGAGTGCAAGTAATAAACTGAAGTTGTTTTTTCCTCAAATTCCTCTTCCTGCTTGGAAGCTTTTCGTTACAGTTAATTGAAACCTGCCCTTCTTAGGTTAAGGCCATATTGGTTTTGTAAGCCAGCTTTGACCAGTTTCAAACAGCTCTCCCTCAATTAGGTCTTCACTTATAATAGCACAATGATCCGATTTTCAGTCTTCTCTTCAAACTTAAAAGTTGTCAAAATAGAGCCATGTAACAATATGACAATGCTTTGCAGGGAAAGCATAAACAGCAATACTAACAGGAACATTCTCAGAGGAACAAAAAAAATGTTTTTCCCCATATGACATGTGACTCCTACTAGAAGCCTACAAAATTCTATTTCTGACAGAAATACAGACTATATTTTTTTACGTGCTTGATACATTTTATTTTTAAGAATAAGATATTAAAAATACAATAATTAAAATAAATAAGTAATTCCTGCTTTATTATAAAGATTATCTCTCTTGTTTTGGTGTTGGGTGCAGAACAACTGATCTTCATTTCCAATAATTATCTGTCTCTGCTCAGAAGCAATTGCTGATGCTGCAGACATTACATTTGCATGACAAAACCAACATTTTAACCGATCATTGTCAGATAAAATACAAACAAACAAAAGGCTTGCCAAGTTCCATAACTAAATCCATCTTTTCCTGTTAACATGGCTTTGTTTGAACGTGCAGCTGTGGTCCCATGGACTGGTGTGGAAACTAACGACCATGACCTCACAGGATCACAACTCCTGTTAAAAACATATTTATAAGTAAGGACTTGGCTCAGTTCCAGCAGATTTGAATTTAAACTACATGTAAATGAATCAAAGATGAGAAATGTGCTATGCCAGGGCTGTTTTTTCCTTTTGCTGTGTGCATTAGCAGTGACAAGGCTGGCTACAATAGCAGCAGCAGCATTGGTTTTGCAGCAGGTTATGTCATTTTTCAGAACACTAGAGACATCAGATAAAACACACACACATACCATGGTCCAGGAAATCCACCACCAAGTGATCATCTAATTCAGTCAACTGCTTTCTGCTGACTGGTTTTTGGCCTCTTTGCACTGACACTCCGTTTTGCAATAGCAGACATGGAGTTAATGGGGAAATGTGTATGGAAGTGGGAAGGAGAAGAAGCATGCATGCAGGCCTCAAACTATTTTTGTGTGCATTCTTAACTTGAAACAGAGAGTTACTTTGAGTGCAAGTGAAAAAAAAAATCTTCAAATGAGGTAGGGACATTCACCACAAGTTAAAAGTAAACACATAAGAAAACACTAAATAGGAGGTCAGTCATTTAATTAAAGATTAATTTAGAGATTGAGAGATTTCATTAGTTTTGTGAACCAAACAGAAAGCATCCTGGAGAATGAAAGAGCCATTTGCAGAGCCTTTGAAGTACAGTTCTCTGAAGAAGTAAAAAGGAGAATCAGAGACGGCTGTGTCATTCCTCAAACTGAGTGTGAACCGTATCCTTCTCCAAGCACCTCATACACCCATTTCAGACACATCCATATGGTCACATCACCATTATTTGGGGTAATAAGGTGTGATTAGCAAGGCTGGGTAATAAAAAGAGCTAAAACAAATGTTGTGGGGCACTCTGGCGAGCATAACTCCATACACACACAGGTCAGGCAGTGACAGGCTTGCCAGCTTCTGCTCCATCTTAGCTCTACTGAACCCAGACTGGCTCCACACATCTCTGTCCTCTCCAGCACAGCCTCCAGGGGTTCTGGAATTATCAAATATTCTGGAATATCAAATCAAACCCAGGTCCATGTTCAGCCACAAGGTGGACCAGTCAACCCCTCCTCTGGCAGGATGCAGGGCCCAGATACCTGAAGAATTCTGCAGGGCCTGTCTGGAGCTCAACAAAGTGGAACCCAGCCCAAGTCAATAATCCTTCTGGTCCTTTGTGGAGCCACTTGCTTCTCTGCTTATCTCATGCGTGTAAGCACTTCTGGTAGAGCAAACATGCCACCAAAGACTCTCAGGATGGGTCTTCACAGAGGCAGCTCAGGTTCAGAGTGTTTCTGAGGTCGGGCTCTGTGCCAAGAAAGGCAGTGAAACTGCTCCTGCACCTGGCCCTGGACACAGCATACCCATGCTCCCAACCAGACCACAGCCAGCTTCACAAAGACTTCATGCTGCTGCTGCTCCATTCCCAGCTCAACCAATCTGCATCCCAGATAAGCTTTCCATGAATAATTTAGGTTTAATACACTTACGTGGGTGTTTATAACCCCAACTCATAAGGTCAGAATTTTGGGCTGAATACTCTGAATTTCAAAGAATTGGCTCTTTAGGACTAAGGATGTGTATTACTTTAATAGAATAGCATATATTTTAAAAAATATACATTTATAGGCATATTACTGTTAGTGCTACACACATCAGCTCTCCAGATTTCTCAGCTCATCCCCAGAAGAATCAGGGTATTTCTTTTTATTATTATTAATTACACAGAAAACCAGACAAAGGCCTATCATTGTTTTCTTGTATTCCATTTACTTCTCTGTCTTTTGACTGGGATTAGGTCAGGGCAGGATTTATTTCTCTCTCTAGGATCTTCTCTTCAAAGCCCAAATCTCCAAGAGCCAAGCACCCTGTAAGCACGCTGCAGCTTCAGTGTTCTGCACTGTGGCAAGTACCAGGAGCTGCAAGAAGCTGAAGCCTGTCTATGCTATAGCTGACATAGGGGTGGGGGAAAAAGGAAGAAAAAAATAAACTGCTCAACAGTCTGCAACTGCAATCAAGCATTCATTGAAAAGAAACCCATCTCTGTGAAATGTGAAAGTGTAGTGGGAAGAGACCTCCAACATTCATATACAAGGGAGTACTAATGCACTGATGCTTTTAAGACACAGATTTTCAGGATAAAAAAACTGACATCCCCTTATATACCAATCATAAACATGTATATTTTAAATATGATATATAGAGAAACTGTAATTTTATTCCCCCTCATGGCTATTAGAGAACAAGACAAAGAATAACCCTAGAACTGTCAGGAGAGGAAATGTAGAGAGAAAAGGGACAGATGCCAATGGTGACATCATGACAGAAATGTTTGGGGGGGGGGGGGGGAGGGAGGAAATAGAAATGTAGCAGAATAATTTTTAAAAAGTAACACTGTGTCCAGACCACCAAGGGCAACAAGCTCAGCAGAGCCCAAGGATGGTAAGAGACGTGAAACTGGAAACCATAAACGCAAACTGGTTGGGGAAACTTTCCAAAGCTGCCTCTGACCATTGCCTCCTTCGTACCCATTTCCAGCCTCCGGTCTGCTCTGCCTCCTGCACGGCTCTCTCTGTCCATCTGCTCCACCACTCCTCCTCTAGCACATCTCTCTACATCCATCCATCCATCCATCCATCCATCCATCCATGTTTCCATGTGCCCCTTTCCCTGTACGATTTCTTTCCCCCGCTGGTATCCAGACGCCCCCCAGCCCATCCTTCCCTCACCACATGCACCCACCCGTGTTTCTCCCGCACCCACCTCCCTTTCACTCCCCGGCCCTGCACCTCCCCTCTGCAGCCGCACCGCCCGTGCGCCCACCCTCCCAGCCGGCCCTGCCGCGCCGCACCGCCCCTCCCTCTCTCCTGCCCCTCCCGCCCCGTCAGCGGCACAGGGGCTTCTCTCCCTCGCTGTTCCGGAGGGAAGAGTCGCCTCGGTGCCCTCGTTCAGAGGGAGCGTCCCGTCCCCACAGGGGTACGCTCCGCAGCACCCATCTCCCACACCCTCCATCTTCCGCCCAGAGCGCTGGGGGCTGTAGTTCCCTCCCGCCGCCTCTCCCGGCAGCCCCCAGAGTCCGGCGGGGGGGACGCGGACTACACTTCCCGGCACGCTCTGCGGGAGATGGGGGGGCGCCCCCGCCCTCCTCCAGCCTCTACCGCAGGTTTTCCCCCCCATCCCCGCCGCCTCTCTTAGCGTGGCGGGATCCGAGCCGCCGCCCGCCGCGGGCAGCAGCGCCGTGAGGGGCTGCCCCGTTCCCGGGCCCTGCCGTTACCTGGGAGAGCCGGGGGTGCGTGTCCGCTGGCGGGAGCGGCGCGGGGAGGGGGCGCAGCGCTGCGGCTCTGTGAGACCGGGCGGGGGGGGGGGAAGCGGGGAGAGGAGCGGGGGGGCGGGCGGGGAAGGGGGTGCGCGCGCGCGGCGACGGGCGGTTGCCATGGCGGCGGCGGGCGCGGGGAGGGGACGGGACGGGACGGCAGCGCCGCTCCGGCCTCCGGAGCGCCTCCGCCTCGTCCTGGCGGCGGGCGCAAGGGATTTTCCTAAAGGGAAAACTTCGCGGCACCGCCGGCGATGGCTGCGGGCTCAGCCGCCCAGCCGGCGTTTGGCTGCCCTCGGCAGGGCTCCGCGCTGAGCGTCCCGGGAGCCGGAACGGCGCGGGGCCCGGCCGGGCAGGAGGGAGGGAGAGCCGGAGCCGAGCGGCCGGGCTGGCTGCTGAGCGCCGGCCGTGCTCCGCTCTGTGCCGCGCCAGGGCTCGGCTCGGCTGAAATCACAGAGTCACAGGATGCGTCAGGCTGGAAGGGACCACCGGGGGTCACCTGGTGCTGCTCAGGCAGGGCCATCCTAGATCACATGGCACAGGGTTGCGTCCAGACCCTTCCTGAATAGCTCCAGTGAGGGAGACTCTACAGCCTCTCTGAGCACTCTGTTCCATTTCACGGTGATTGCACAGTAAAGAAGTCCTTCCACGTGTTCGGCTGGAACTTCCTGTGCATCACTTTCTGCCCTTGAGTCGTGTCCTTGTAGCTGGAACCACCGAGAAGAGCTCTGAATACACATCAGAGCTCATTCACGCTCTGAATGCAAACCTCGTGTGCCTCCACCTCGTCTGTGGGAGTGTCTAGGAAATGCAGAGCCTATGTTTGTCATGCGTAGGCGCGCAGAAGGGCACTGAATCATCTTTGCTATAGCGGTTTAATACGCTTTTATAGTACCATAAAGGAGCAGATTTAGGGATTTGCCCTGTTCCCGGACCAAAGTGGTATTTGGCGATAGAGGCAGCCTTACAGGGTGGTACCACCCAGTTTGTGTCATCTCCTGAGGGTGAATGTTACCTAGCGTTTCTGAAGCACGCAGCTCACAGTTAATACGAACAGCCTGGTGTCCTGCAAGGGGAGCCATGCAGTTATAAACCTTTTTAAGGATGTAATTTCTCAGTTAATGCAATACAGCCTTTGTCTATATTGCCACCAAAAGGGGCAGTCCTGCATTCGTCTCTGATCATGGCTATGCCTTCCTGTTTGTTATTTACACCGCAGTAACTCTAATGATGCCATCTGGCAAGGCAAGCATCAGATCTGATCTGGTGGAAAGCCAGTTCTGCTCCTCCAAAAAATTAACCGAGTTCAGCTGGACAAAGTTCCCGAAATAGCTGAGTCTGTAGAGCTGCTGCAGGCACAAGGAAGGCAGAGGAGATGTGGAGGCAGGAGCAGCTCATTGAAATCCCAGTGGATCCAAGCTGTGTTTCTGTATGCAGCTGCACTACTGCAGTGAGCCCTTAATGCTGAAACTGCCTTGTGACAGCTCTGAGAGTATCCCAGTGACGGTGATCTTGTGATCACACCTGATAGTAGTACATGATTTCTCTGGAAAATTTCTGTTGTAGTTTACTTTAAGGCAGCAGCATGAGGTTGTGTCTCACAACAAGGTTCTCAGAAATGCTAACTGACATGAGTGAAAGAGCAGGGATTAAAACTAAAAGCTCAGTATTCCTCTTAAACAATACAGCATGTGTGTATGTGTCAGTCATATATCTACAGATCTTGCTTCCCTCAAAATCATGTGGAGATTCTTATGTCTTTGTGAGAATTTTGGAACCGGGGCCAAAATCGTGATGAATTCATAACAGCTGCAACTCTGGCTTCCCCTTTTCCAGATTTCTTCAAACTTGCCTGCCCATGACATCAATTCCTGCTGATTTTTCACATACTCAAAAGCATAGATGCTGTGCAGACCTTACAGAGTTCAGCATTTCTAGAGAGCAGATGATAAGCAGCCTTGTCCCAGCACTTCAGTTATATCCCTTCCCATTGGACTGTGTACCTCTTACTACATTAGGCAACACATTAAGTGCTTTGTCTGAGGATTGTATCCCCCAGGTAGGAAATTGTGACCCAGAGAAGGTTGGTTATTTGGGCATAATCTCTATTTGTCTGGTTGGCTCCCCCCCCCCATCCCTTTTTCTAGTTACAATTGAGCCGAGTAGGGCTGCTTCCTAGTGACAGAGGAGCCCCATGCTACAGCTGACCTCCCTTTTAAAAAGCAGCTGTTCAACACCAGAACAATACCAGTGTCAACTTATTTTGACCACTCTGAGGGAAAATTTGGTAAGCGTGCGTCTCCACAGTTTGCCAAGCTATGCCGTGACTGTGTCTGCAGGAGGAATTGTGTCTTCAGGTTTCTGGCCACACACACTAGGTATACAGGGTAATTAATCTTGGATGGGACCTCAGAAGGTCATCTAGTCCAGCCAGCCAATCAGAAGTTCATAAACCTGTTAGTAAGCCATAAGAATGTTAACTGTGTGAAATTTCTTAGTCTTTCCTATTGCTGGTTCAAATTTGAGAAAATCTGGCTGGACTGCTGCAAAAACATACTGCTTCCTTGACCTCCATACTGAAGGTTCCTGCCTCCACAGCAATCCCTGGATTGGGAAACAGTGTTTCTAAAGCCATTTTAATGCAAAATATGATGTTAAAGTCATCTTATGAGCAGTTTAGGCTTATTTGCTGGACCTTGTGTTGAATGAAGCAGCTGGGACTAGTGTGTGTGTCTCATTCCACCAATTCTGCTGTGAGGCAGTAATTTCAGGTAAAGAGGAGGTAGGAAATTGCTGGGAGGGGAGATGACACCTTAAGCCACTGAAGCTTCTTCTGCTCTGAACATATTCTTATGGCTTACAACTTCTTTATTTTTTGATAAAGGCCATAAACCTAGAGGTTCTGGATAAGACATGATGTTGGTGGGTGTCAGTGAGTGTGGTTAGGCAGAATCCAGCTGTGTTGGTGGAGGAGAGCATTACTCACAGTCAGACCCCAGAGACTTATCATGGTCCTTTCCAGCAATCTGCAAATCTGCCAGCAGAGCTGATTGTGTGCCTGCTCACTCTGATTTATTCTAGTCAGTTCAATCAGAAGCTGATATAAATTAATGTAACTCTTTTGCCATGAACATTAGATTCGGTTCAGAAGTGTCTCTTCAGCTAGAGTAATTGCAGACACTGTCAGAGAAGTTTAAAGCTGTGCACTCCTAGGGTCTCTGACAAATTAACAAAACTGGTTTCTGAATTGATTTGGTTATCATTACATAAATTCCACTGACTAGAGGGCTGGCTCAGGCTTTTAGCACAATGTAACAGAAAGCTTCATTTGTAACCTCCTCCCACCCACAAAGTTCTGCAAGGAGAAGGTTGAAATCATGTGAGAAGTCTGTGAGTTATGAACTGCCCTCTGCTTCTGTCTTCCCTTCCCCTTGCAATTATATTTAACTAGACTCCAGGAATTATTGTGCCTTCATAATAAGCTTTAATGCTCAGATGCAAACATAACTCTTTACCAAAGGTCTTACAGGCTGTATGAAGAAATGCTGTAATAATGAAAAGGGAAAAACAATAGGGAAGCAATAGGGAGAAGAAGGTGCATGTTACATATTCATGGGCATTAACCTTCCAAGGGAAGTTATGCACAAGTCAGTAAAGGCATCAGTAGACTGTTAATTTTCATACACACATAGTAATTGTTCTTCTGTGTAGCTATCTTTCTGGAATTATATTTATCAGTATGACACATCCACCAATTTTTCTCCTAGGAAAGAACCTCAGAGTCCAAACCCTGAGAAAGATTTAGTCAACACATTTCCCACAAGGCACATCTCATAGTGCTGTAAATTGTTGATAGAGAACAGTATAAGGGAAAGCAGTTGATTTGCAAACAGGATTTCAATTAAGCCAGAAGGTGAGAGGTGGAATAGAGAAGGATGTTTTTATTTATCTGGTCAGTGTAGATATCTATCTTTTAGACTTTTGCCTCTGATTCAAGACTTTGGGGATACAATTCCTGCTTCAACCAAGGCAGATTGTGCCCTGAATGTGCTATTTTTTTTTTCCAGTGCTTATAGCAGACTCATCTGATCAACATAAGTATGAGTATTTGCACTGTAGATGTCTAAAGGTAGGTGACAGGAGTCCCACCCAATGTGTTGCATTGTTAGAGTCCTAGAGAGGGAAAGCTGTCATGGCAGTTTTTAGTAGGTTGATTGAAATGATGAAAAACAGGCTGGTGTCACATTAATGGAAAACACGGGTGGAAGAGAAGACGGATCTTTGAGATGAGTTGAACCAAGCCCACAGTACACTGGAAAAAAAATCCCACCTGTTCTGCTTTGAGTCTGTGGATAGAAATTAGAAAAATAAACAGGAACTAGGATATTGTGTTTCTTTTATATGTATACTTAACATGCAAAAGCATTTTGCATATGTTGGAGTATTACTTTTTGGAGAAGGAATAAGAAAGGAGTTTACGGCAGTCAAAACAAAGAGAGAGGAAACTTGGACAGAAGCTTCAAAGAAAGTAGAGTCATGCCCAAGGAGCTGGATGTCAGCAACTGTTAAGTGAAAACCTGGACCAGGAAAGAAAATTTATTCACGCCATCTCTGCTTGTGGCAGACCACTAGACAGTATCAAGTGGCAGTTTCCTTATTCTGTCTGCTGGGGTTGACAGCTGAGAGAAAATCTCTCTTGATGTGCTTTTGTTTGGTAGTACTACTCTTTCATGGTCAAGTGCGAACTTCAAGCTGTTTTTTAAAGATGTGACATTCTGGACTTGCACTGTCTGTCCCACTGCAATAAGTTTGATCCTCACTTCTCAGTCTCTACCACATTTGCAAATGGATGGAGGTCTAACCAAGCTCCTTTTAGTTTTGTCGTAAGTAGCACAGTAGAAAAGATACCTTCAGCTGGTGCTTCTGCTGAGCAGAAGGCAGGCAGAACTTGGCTGTTCTAGATTTCATCTGGCAGCAAGCTGCCCGGTGTGCCCATGTAAAATGACTAGCAGCTCCCCACTTAATGATACCCACAGCATCTGCTTCTGTGCACGAGTTGCAATACCATGTATGATCCATTGGCAAGTTTCTTGAAGGGAATAACTGCTAAGTGGGAATGGATACAACACCATAGGGTAGTAGGCTTTGGTAATTTGAAGCAGTTACATCAGTTGAGCCCATTAACTCAGGCACAGCCATTTTAGGTCATGCTGGTATATATTATTCTCATTCCCCTGTAGATGTTCATCTGACTTAGCAGTGGCAGTGTCAAATCAGGGAGCTGTTGGGCAGCTTTTTGCACACACTGTGTAGATGCCCAAACCGCTAGAATAAACAAAGCATAGTCTAATGCATATTAATGGCTTGCCCAGCATGTTTCATTTCTTAGTCATGTTAGTTGCAGTTCCGCAGTGTGAGACACTAGAAAATGAATTGGTTTTAACAATCCACTCCTGTAAACATATTCATTCAGGAGAGAAGACAGCTACATTTAAAGAGCATTCCTTCCACAGCTGTCTCAAATAGTCCTTTGAATAGTGCTGTGATCAATGGTAGTGAGGGTGTTTACACTGGAGAAGGACACAGCGAAAATCAGTGTTCTGGTGTGTGCCTTAGTATCAAGATTTTGCAGGGCAGGAGGTAAACCATGCATCTGCAATGAAAGAACAACTTCTGTCATTTACTGATAACTTCTGAAAGCCCCATCACTGAATATGTAAAAAGTTCTGAATAGATAAGAGTAATGTAGACAAGATGTAATTACAGATCAAAGTTCGTAATTGAAAAAATTTTTAAAAAATGTTTGAGGAGAACAATAAAGTTAAATATACACTGGTAATCATTGTGAAGAATCTCTTTTCCCTTTCTGGTCCCCTAAAACGATTACTACTGGGAATTTGCAGTGGTTTCCATTTGAACAACTTAATCCGGTTCGTTTTTTGACAGTAAAATTGGGAATCTTTTTTTAACTTCAGAATTTGGACCATCACTGAACATTGTGCATTCTGTTAATGTTGTTCATTTATCTAATAAATGAGAAACATGGCTGTGTCAGTAGAGGATCGGTGGCACGAAGAACAGTATCTCATTAAAGAACAGACATTGACATCACAGCTTCAGTGAAACATGTTTTAAACTATTATAACATCCCATTCACATTCTCAGGGGGAATATTCACTGCCTATGTTTAAATATATAACGTAGATGCCTAAATTAGGAGGCTGGTCTCCCTAGATGCCTTGCATAGTTGAAGGAGTGAGAGGCTCCTCCAGAGAGCAGTTCAGACTGTTAGTTAGACTTCTGCTCTGAATTATCATCTTGAGGAGCCTCTTCAACTTTGAATGCCTTTCTGTGCTATTCTTTGCATCTTTGCCTTGGCAACTAAACTGATTTACCTGATCTCCACCCCTCGGCACTTGTTCTTGCCTTCTACTTCACATACCACTCTGTCTCTTGGGCTTGTGCAGGGGTTGATGTGGTGCTAGGTTGGTGAAATTGTCTGAGTTGAAAAGAACCCTACAAAAGAAGGTGTAACTTTTAACCTAGGTCATGTCTCTGATTTTCTTAATTGCACGACCTTGTAAACAGGTCTGAGGAAGCAATGGTGCAACCAAGTGTGCAACCAAGAAAAAGATATTTGACTTTAAAGATTTAAGTTAAGGAGTCTGAGTCTTGAATCTAAGTATCATTCTGTTCAAGCACATTATTTTTATATCATTACAGTTTCAAAAATGTCATGGAAGTTTATTATGGCTTGTGTCACTGTAAGGAAAATATAATCTAGCCATGCATCTCTGTTATCTGTGGTAAAAGTAGCCATAATTTAAACAGAATTATTTATAGTATTTACAAATTTACCATGAAAAGGTGTGCCAAACTTTATAAATAGGCCTAGAAGTGTGGTGTTTCCAGAGTGCAGTCAAGTTGGAGTAGCTTAAGAAGTTTCCCACCCATCAGCCAAGGGCTTCTAATGTTTCATCAGACATGCAGGATGCAATGTATCTACCTTTGATGGTTTACAGTGCAGGCATCAGCTTGTAAACTAGTTGTCTTAATTTCTTTTCAAAATCAATGGAAAACCCAGCCTTTTAGATCATGCTTTATATGACTCATAAGAGATGCTCAGATATGAAATTTCTACATTTGGGCAGCTGGATCCTACCTCCAGGCTGAGCAGCTGCTCCTTGTACATGGAGCACTGCTGACTACAACAAGTGAGGTTCAACTGCCCTGTGTGCTGACCTCTAAAACCACCCAGGCTCAGCTGCTAGTATGGCACTAAAGCTTCATTCTTTGATTATTAAAACTCATTCCTGTTCAGACAGACTTGATGCTACTGGTGTCCACCACCAGGACATTTTTGCAGTCTCTGGCAATTAAGGTATTTCATGTTGTTACAGAATTAACCATCCTGTTATAAAGCAGTATTCTTTTAAAACAAGCATGTATTAGGAACGTGAGCCACAAACCCAATGAGGTGAGAGAATTATTAGTAGTTTTCAGTAGTTTTGCATGGCATCTCTTGCTTTTTAAAATTCAGTAGTCATCAGGTAGGCATCTTAAGAGCCTGCAAAGAGATTGTTTAATTATACTTATCTGTGACCTTCTATAGATTGACCTACCTAATTGCCTCCTTTAGCTGAAATACTCAGCTTTCTGGTCCTTCTCCATGCAAGTAAGAATAAAAATATTTTAAAATAATAAAAAGATTCCTAAAGATTTAAATAAGGAAGAAGGTAAAATCCACAAAGAAGCACAGCTGGAAGTGAACTTCTATATGCTAAGCTGGAGTTAAACCTATATATGCTGTTGTCTTCCTTTATGCATTTCCTCATTCAAGTAATTCTTCTTTCCTTAAAAGAAAAAAAAAAAAAAAAAAAGAAGGAGGGAAAGTGTTGCATTTATTTTTCATATTTGATGAATTTTTAAATGTAATGAAGTTACAAAATCGGCCTGTTATGGCTTAGCCCCAGTAGGCAGCACAGCCCCACACAGCTGCTCACTCACTCCCCAGCCAGTGGGATGGGAGAATCAGAAGGGTAAAAATGAGAAAACCCATGGGTTGAGATAAAGACAGTTTAATAGGTAATGCACAAGCCCCACAAGCTAGCAAAGAAAATGAAGGAATTCATTCACAACTTCCCAGAGCCTGGCAGGTGTTTAGCGATCTCCCAGGAAAGCCAGGCTCCCTCATGCTTAATGATTGCTTGGGAATAGCAACATCATCACTCCGAACATCTCCCCTTCTTCCTTCTTCCCCCAGCTTTATAAGCTGAGCATGTCACCACATGGTCTGGGATCTCCCTTTGGTCAGCTGGGGTCAGCTGTCCCTGCTGTGTTCCCTCCCAACTCCATCTGCACCCCCAGCCCACTTGCTGGTGGGATGGGATGAGAGGCAGAAAAGGCCTTGACCCTGTGTAAGCCCTGCTCAGCAGTAACCAAAACATCCCCATGTTATTACTGTTTCCAGCACGACTCCAAAACACAGCCCAAGCACCAGCTACTGTGAGGAAAACTGCCTCTACCCCAGCCAAAATCAATACAAGAGCCTGAAGTCTTCACATCCTTTTGCAATGTAGAAATACATGTATGATGAGGGTACTTGTACATAAGAGATTGAGATTTCTGTAATTACCGGTTACAAAAGAACAAAAGTTATTAAAAGAAATTGTTCCAAGTGCACAGGAGAATAATATTCTATGGATTTCTCAGGATGGAGAAGGTGATCCTGTACTCTTTCCCTTTGACACTTTTCATAATTTTTATTCTGGGTTTCTCTTTTGCTCAGATACCAAAAAATTCCCCTCCTATTGAGACAGTACTTGAGACCTTTCTACCTCATGAAAGCAGTGTCCAGCACTACTGTTCAGTGCAGTGCTGGCTGATATGGGCAGTGGTGCAAAATCTGTATCCACACAAGAGAGGGAGCAGTTTTCCATCCCAAGGCTCAGTGGCATGTGCTGATGCACACCCTGGATGCTTAGGGCTACTCCAGACTGCTCTGTCCATGCCACACAGACCTGTACCCTGGATCTCATATGTATGTGGTGTCCATCTCTGCCTGGTACAGAACCTGCAAGAATAGTGTTGGAAGACAACATGGGTCTGGAAGAGCCAAATACAATGTTCTTTGCCTTACTGCCATTTGGGGGGAATCTCAAAAGTGAATGCATGGAATGTACCTGAAAAGGTCCCCAAGGAGAAAGCTGCAATTTAGCAGAAGGGACAGTTGGGTGCTCAGGCTTCCTCCCATGACCTCTGTGTGGGACGTAGTGGTGACATTTCCTAAGTACCCAGCTTTAGTCCTGTGGTAGGATGAGTCCAATATAAACACACACATTCATATAGATTATTTGAGCATCTGTGTTATTGTATGCAGATTTTGGAAACACAAGTGGTTAATACCGTACATTGGAGGCACCTTATTCTTTCATGCATACTGCTGAAATAAAACCACTTACATTCCTAGTTAGTAGCTCTACCTGCAACTCGGCTGAGCTTTGGCTGGGTCTTTGATCTAAACATAACGTTTTCCTTCCTGAGATAGCCTACGCTTCAGTGATATTCTTAGTAGAAATGCAGTGCAAAAGTGAAATAGATAATATTAATTGTTGTCTAGAAGCTTTCTATCCACTGCATAGGAAGCCCTTATCACATTTTTCATCAGGCCATATGGCATCTAAATATAATGTGCTAAATTACTAATTCAGGACAATAAATAACATTATGATTATGTGTTATGGGTGCCACCTCATACGTGCACAACAAGTAATTATAGTTGGAATGAGTAATGGAGATTTGAGTGTTATATTTAGGAATATATTAGAAAGGACACAGTTTGTCATTAGGGATGGTAATTGTCTCATCTCACTTTGCAGATTCAATAAGTAGGTGTCCATACTAAGCCAGTCATCTGTGACTGCATCTGTGACCAGTGGACAGGGACTTCAAAAGATAAATGGTCCCTCCTCTCTTAGACAGATATTTTCAGAGGACTGCATGTCAAAATCTCACACAAACAGAAAATCTTCAACAACATCTTTCTGGGGAAAAAAGAACATGCAGGAAGATCTGGTCACACATTGTAACCTTTCTCGGATGAATCTCCAAGTCTTCTCTGCTTCAGTGAACAATCATCCATAGTGAAACTTGTGATCGTGTTTATTTAAGCCTTTTTTTTAATGTTCCAGTGATGGAAGTTTCCCCATTTCTCTTATGGAGTCTGTACCAATGCTTAATTTCCTTAATCCTGGACTGTTGTATAGTGGTTTAATGTAAATATCCTTTACTGCAATTTATCCCTATTGCTTCGTGTTCTGATAGACATAAGCAAGTTTATTTCATCCTTTTTCACAAGTACTTTTCACATATTCAAAGATTCCCCTGCCCCCAGCTTTCTTTCTTCTTGACATCATTTGTGTCTTGACACTGAACTAAAGTACTAGTAAAGTGATATTAGTAGGATTTATGTAGAGTTAAACCTTCCCTCCCCTACCCCTTCAGGGTCCCCCATAACCCCAGTGTTGCACAGACTCAATGATAGATAGCACTGATCTATCTTGCTGCACCCATGTTTGTGACACCCTAATGCTGTTGGTCTCTCAGCCCTGGCTAATTTCAAGTGAACACTCCCAACTCCTTCCTGGTAAATCAGGGGGAGCAGAGAGTTAAGTGTGAGGTTGTTTGACACTTTTTATGGACACTAGCTGGTTCACAGCTTTCCAAGGCATCATGTCCACACAAAAGTGACAGTTTAGGCGCTTGTTAGCCAGTATTTACAAGCATAATGTCGTTTTTGACTCACATCTGCCTTTTTATTTTCATGTGCTGTTTTCACTGACCTTCCATGCTTTCTAATTTCTTTACAGTGATACCTTCATAATTTCCACAAACTGTTCAACAGCAATCCAGCCATTTTGTTTGAGTGTACTGAAATATGCTTAAGGATCTTAAGTGAGCTACGCTTCACACAGAACATTTCACGGAACTATACATTATACCACAAAATTGTTCTTAACATGCTAATTTAAAACATATTTTTCTTTATATTAGTTCATAAAGAGAGAGGAAGGAAGATATTTAGCTCCAGACAGCACTTGCAATAGAAATCAGTTATTTCTGTACAGCATCTTTCCTTTGAAATATCACTAAATGATTTCCAGAGAGAGGAAGAATGTAATTTAATGATCCCTTGCACAGCTCAAACACCTTTCATCAGAGCATCTCAAAGCATTTCAGACAAGCCTCAAAGCTTGTCTGTTTTTCCCCAACTATTTCAGTTAGCCTAATAAAAGATACTGTCTTCCTACACACATTGTATTGTTTAGCACTCAAAGCATTATCATACTTGTTTTACAGATAACTAAAAGGGGCACAAAGAATCCACATAGTTTTATTTGAGACAGTGAATCTAAGGTGAACTCTGGGGGGTCTGGTTTTCACTGAGTCTCCAGGATGTCCACAGTACATGCTCTCAGATTACAGGCAGACACGTAAAGCAAAATCTTCGTTCCACTTACATCAGTGGCAAAGTTCCCATTAATCTGAATAAGGCTGAAATTGCGTCCTAGCTTTTCTAGCTGCTGCCTGCCAATGTCAGCTTCAGACCTGTGCATCCTTCCTATCTTCTACGTCACTGTTAGTAATGGAGGTTCTGTCACACCATGCCTGGCATTTCCCCCAAAGTGATCAAAACAAGTCTAAATAAGGAATGAGAGACCCCAGCAACAGGAGGGGATTAGTGTGTGGTGTGTGGCTAACAGTGTCCCCACAGTCACTGCAGATCCCTGCATCTGCCTGCATGTTCTTTGTGCTGACAAAAGGAGCCCTACGAAGAGCCCTTTGGACAGGCTTGCCCTGACCTGGATGTGTGCTGTCCTTGCTCATGAGTGTCCCAGGCTGCAAATATGCTGCTGACACCACTACAAAAACCATGTCAGGTCTCTGTTATCATGTCTGACCTTTTTAATTAAAGGACAGTCTAACCATTTTGAGAAAATCTAGCAATCTCTTTCAGCTTCATTTTCGCTTAATTAAGACTGTGGATTTGAGCATACAGCAGCAAATGCATCCAAAGAAACTATTGTCTTAAGGAATTAGAGTCTCAAAACAATGATCATTAAGTCTTTTTTATATACTGTCTGTGGAGTATGCACTTTCATCAGAAGCCATATTGTACAAAAGAAATACAAACACTTTAAAATGGAGATTACAAAAAGGAGCACAAAGAGAGAAACTGCCATATACAGATGTCTTCTGCTTTTGAGGATAGATGAATATGGTCCTGATGAGAAAGAGAGCATGTGTTCATTCTCACTCCCTGTACTGTCCATTTGTTCCTTGCTACAGGGGTCTTCTCAAGCTTGATGGGGGTGCAGCCTGGGTGGCTGGTCTTAGTATATTCTTGTTTATTTTCAAGCAAAATGATTACTAAATCCTCTTGCTGTGGTGCTAGACTGAGAACAAGAAAGCTCTTCCCCATCTGGCATTTGTTATCTTCAGCTGCCTTTCCTCTTTCCTAGGTATTTCAGGTCATGGATAAGCTAGAGGAAAAAAAGAGTTTTTCATACCACCAATTTCAATTTGAAGGTAAAGAACACCAAACAGATGAGTTCTGAGAGTAACTTCTAGGCTCACAGAAACATTTTCCTGTCTTTTTGGCAAAATTAAATGCTGGTGTTTCTGTACTCATCTTGTATTACAGGCCACTTGCAAATCTTTGTATCTGATCATTCTCTCATTGTGTTGGAAAACAATATGTGGGAGTTTCTTTCCATACTAGATCTTAGTGGGTAACTTGCTAGCAAACTAATTTTACATTACTTGGATTTAAATAATAAAAAGGCTTAACTCCAGTCTGAGAAGAGTTTATTGTCCACAACTGTAGCCTAGAGACAAACTCCAGCACCTTTGGGACTCGGCTGAGGCAGCAATTAGGCAGCATTTTATTGTGATGCAGTGAGTGCGCAAAAGATGAAGCTGGACTACTCTCGAGAGCTTAGAAACAAAATTGGCTTCCTGGAGAGAGAACATAAGAAATCTGGCAACCTAAAAATATTTAAAGAGCTTAAGGCTCCCAGGGGAGAATTTCAAGCTATTGAAGTGGAAAAGACTGAGCATTTGCTAAGATTGAAAAAAAAAAAAAGGGGGGGGGGGTTACATGAAAAACGACAAAGTGGGGTTTTTTTACTGTAGCATTTTTCAAAGGGGAAAATATAATAAACCTGAAATCAATCAGTAACACAGACTTCAATGCAGTGTTCCAAATCAAACAGCCCTGGCTTGAAAACAGGAGTCAAAAGAGATTTTTTTCATTTCAGAATTATAAGGGATTGAGGCCAAGAAACCATTACATGAGGTGAAAGGTCTAGGGTAGAGGGCATCTTGAGCAAGTCTAATGAAGTCATGGTTTCTTCAGCAGCCACATTTCCGAAGGGTTTTGCCGTCTCTGTCACTGTGTCTGTTCCTCTGAATCGGGCACCCTGGCCTCTGTGGTTACGTGCCAGAGCGTGCTCCACCAGGCACCCTACAAAGCCCCTTTCTGCAGCCCCAGAACGTGTAGCATCCCTGTGTCAAAACACAGCCAAGCAAAATGGGATTTATCTCGCCCATCATTTGGTCTGTGTCATGCAGGCATTCAGGCTATGCCTGACTCCTTGTATTATCAGCGGGGAGCAGCAGGAGCTCACAAGGTACAATTGAGCTCAGCTGAGTGTAAATTTCTATCTTATGCCAAAAGTGTCTATTTCTCTCTGACTTAAAACGGTATCCTAAGGTGACTAACTCCCAAATGGACACCTACCACTTAAACCTGTACATTTGTTTAGTGAACTCTATCCACATAACTGGCATCACCCCCGTGCAGAATGTGTCTTAGAGGTTTCTCTGCTGTTTCCAGGCCCTGCTGTCACACAACATGTATCTAGGACTAAGATGAATTAGCTGGAACAATTTCATTTATGTCCCAACAGGAACTAGAGGGTGCAGAGTGTTTTCCTTGTTGTGGGGTCTTCTCTTACTTGCCACCATTCCTCTGCATTATGCTGACAGCCCTGTCTTATATCGCCCTTCCAGCCAGGTTTGGGGGATGAGGAGTGGCTATCAGTAAGGAGGGAGGGATGGGGGACACCACAGAATGGAAATGAAGGAGGTTGGTGGAGGGAAGGAAGCAATTCAGTGTGAGGAAGGGCCAGGATGCTTTATATGCAGAGTAATAGCAGCCCAGTCTGTCTCCTGGGCATCCTCAGGGCAGTGCAGTTCACAGTCCTGAGTGTGTAAGGCAGCTGAGGAGCAGATCACTCAAGTTCTCCACCTGGGTCTTGTGCTGCACTGCAGGTAGAGGGAGCATGCTGAGTGTTATGTCTCTAACATGAAATGAACCCTGCCACACACATCCTACCTGCATATGGTGTTTCCACCCTGCCTCAGCCATACAGCTCAGCTCGTGATTTCATATGTCAGAGGCAAATCCATCAAATGACAAAAGAAACCCCAAGAGATGTCTGAAGGATTTCTGCCCCAGGGGCAGAGCCAGGCAATTGATCATAAAAAAAGTCTCGTTCTGCTCTTCAGTACCTGAGTAAACTTAACCTACACAAACTTTTGATGTCTCTGTTGACTGACAAAGCTATGTGCAGGCATAATGAGTCAATGAGTTTTAAATAGTCTCCTGAGGATTACTCATTCAGTGCTGAAGGTACTCAATTTCTTCTCATAGTCCTAAGGCATCCCTATAATGTATTTAGGCTTCCCATGTTGTTGTTGTGTTGCTAGTTTTGAAGTTTTATTATCTCTGGCTGCTATTTGCAGGGCAGAAAATATTTGCTGCTGTTATCATTATTCATCAGTCTAAGGGCCTGGTGCAAGTGTGATACCCAGTATCAGAGGGCTTTGTTGAGCCCTTCTCACAGGCTATATATATTGTAAAGCCATCTTGCTCACCCTGTGCTTGATTATTGGGAAACTGCCCAGAATTCATCTCTTTTGTTTGTCAGAAATTAAGGTTACGATAAACAGCAGGGAAAAGGACAGCATTATCTTCTCTGAAATGCACCAGTGTAGCAGCCAATTTCTGGACACACCATTCATAAACCAGGAAGCAAAGTGCTGGCTGGTGTGCAAATGTAACAGCAAACACAGCGTTCCCTGGAGAGGCTGAGCTGTAATGTGCAGAGACAATGTGGGGCAGTTCTGGTAGAGCAGAGGACATGTGGATCTCAGGGTGCTGCAGACAGCTGTGGCTCTGCTATGGCATGGTGCAAGGCTAGATGCATATTTAAGGCATTTCCTGCCTCACTGTTGTCTGCTTGGAGCATGATACACACTTTCTATATATCCAGAAGACCTGAGATAAAGGCAGTCACATCTGCAGGAGAGGGGGAGTTGGACCCTGTACCCAGGGCTCCATGTTCAGGAGCTGTGTGGAAGTGCTCCATGGTCACAGCCATATATCAGTGATGAGGAACAGTACACACTGCATGGCACTCCATGATGCTGAAGAGGAGCCAGTGCTGAAGATCTGTGCAAATACACCCATCCCAGGCCTGACCTGCTTTGTGCTGGAGATCCTGTCCCTTTGCTGAAGTGGTGCAGAGGAGAAGGAGCATGATGGAGATTGGGTTCAGCTAAACATGGGAAGGCACAGCCTGGATTATGAAGGGAGATGGGTATACCTTAAATGAGTTTGTTGCTGACAGGACAATCTGCAGCCCCAGAGTCAGGGCCATATGGTAGGAATCCAGAGCCATGTGCCCTTCTGCAGTACACCCTCTGCTGCTGGATGAGCATCCACAGATAAAGCACATATTGCAGCAAGGCTTGCAAGAAGCAGGTATAAGCCATTGTCATATAGCTAGGTGACAAGAAAATAAATGTTTTTATGGCTACCAAGATGTAACTAGCTTTGGCAGTTATGTAACCCACTTGTTCATGCTGTTGCCATGATCAAAAGACCTTACACGGCTTCTTGGCCTTCAGAAGCCCAGAAAATCTGGGCTACATTGCATTTACCTGATGCATACCTATAGAAGGGTTGCAGCACCTTCAATGAACTCTACTTGTGGCCATATATTTGCTTTTCTCGGGTTAGCTCAGATCTGCAGTATGCAGTGGTTAAAAAAAACAAACAAGCAGACTCTTACAAGTCTTTTACATATTTAATAAACAATTTACTTAAATCATAGATTGTTTTATAGTAGAGATGTGGAAGGGGATCAGATGTGTGAAGTGTAAGATCAAGGTTAGTTTAAGACACACATAAGACACTTAAGAAACACCAGTAGCACTTTGTACCCTTGTTGAGATCTCACCGTGCTGCACCATCTCTAAGTGTTCTACAAACAGGCCATTGTGCATCTGTCCAAAGAGATATCAGTATTACTCCCATTACAGATAGAAAAAGTTTAAACAAAAGGGACATGGATTTGTCTCTTGTCAGTGGCAGAGCTGGGATTGGATTCACTTGTCCTGATTTTTTGCTCTAAGAACCAGCACTGTTTCTCAGGTGTTATCTTAGACCACCCTTCACTGATGAACAGTGGGGCAGGAAACAGAGTTAAACCTAATGAGGTCAGTGTTCATCTCAAATTAGATCAATACTAATGGAACCTGAGCAGCTGCTTGGAAATTACTACACCTTGAAAACCCAATAATGTGAGGAAGATAAAGACCTGTGCATTTTGGTGAGGAAAGATGTCCTTGGGGAAAAACTCACACAAACTAAAACCAGACTAATAGGTGGAGGACTAACTTATGATTTTGGAATCTGTTTATCTGTTCTTTGTGGTATAGCTGAATTTGACAAATGTCATTACTTTCCTTGGCTTACAGTTATTTTATTTTGTACTTGGAAATCCCAGCTAATCACAGTAAACTGCTGTTCACTAGGTGCGCTGAACACACAGTTCATGGCCCTGTGACCTTCCTGAGCAGCAGATGCATTAAACCCAGGCAAGGACATGGCAGAGGCAAGGGGACTTGCCTCAAGGTACAGAATTGAGATGGCACTGCACGAAACACAGCCATCGATGTCTCTGTAGACATTGACTCACTTTCAGAATTACAGGTGCTAAGGTATGGAGTAGAGGGGGAAGAAACCAAGTGAGAGTCCTTCCCAGGCAGAGAAGAGCCCAGATGAAGTCCTCTGAGTGCCGTTCTGGTGAGGAATGCTTTTTTAGCTTCTGTCATGGTCATGAGCGACTTCCTTGGAGCATCCCCCTCTGCCGTTGTTCTCATCCTCTACTATCCCAACTCCTAGGCAGATGCCGATGCTGTCTGGACATGCCTTGTGGAAATGAGCTTCACTATGGGATGGAGGACTGCACGCTACCTTTGAAGAAAGAGAGGGGCAAGATTACTGCTCCCAGAAGGACTGAAATAGCTATTTACCCACAGCAAGAAAATGTTATTTTTGGGGCAAAAGGGAGCTGTAATGTTTTGCTGTTACAGTAGTTGGCAGCATTTCTCTATAGCCCAAAGAGTTCTTTCTTACGGGGATCTTTACTCTTGGCTGTAAGTTTACGAGACGGAGACATGTATATGAACAATTCTGTAATTCAAACACAACATACTGACAGTATGACAGTTTTAAACCCTGAGAGACTATCAGGACAGAGTGAAGGAGAAGCAGAGTGGGACCCTGAACCAGGAGCCTGAGCTGAGAGGATACTGGTGGCTGTGTGCAGAGAAATGTTGCATGCACAGTGATTTTCAAAGCACAGACTACTTGGAATAAAGTAAGGACATCTCTTGCAGTTTTTTCTGGGTTCATCCAGATGTTTCAACTTACTAGATTTGAGTGATGGGATGGGGAAATTCGAACCAAATGAGTTAGCTAAGACAACTGCATTTTGAGGCTGAGGTAGCTAAATGAGCTGATCTAAGTAAGACAGGAGGAGCATTTCATGGAGATACAGAAGAAAGTGGCATAGTTACTTGCCTCTCCTACAGAACTGATTATAAGCCATCCAATGACCCTGGTTTTCCTCTCCCATTAACATCTTAAACCTCTTTTGATTCAGGGGAAGTTTAGTGGAGAGGTTGCAGTGGCTTAACCCTGGCAGAACTTGTCTTACTCTGTAGCTTCATCTTACAGGGGCTACACAAACCTGACTCACAAGGGAAGAATGAGTTCTCTCTTCAGGGTTTGCCGAGAGGCCTCTTGTTCAGCTGGTTGCCAGTGTTTGCCCCTGTTTTGCCCAGTCAGTGTGAGCACTAGGTCCTTTTCTGCACGGTTCCCCACACAGCTGCAGCACTGGCACTTCACCAGACACTCTCCCCCAAGGCAAGCACCTGCCAAATACACTCTCCCATCAGCAACAAGCTGTAAACAACAAAGAAAAACACTTGATTTTGGACATAATTTTGTTTTCTGGGGAGAGTGTTGACCGTGATGTGGCACTGGTGGCTGATTCAGCCAGGGTATAAGCTGCTGTTGTAGCTATAGCCATGGTGCAGCAGGTGTTAAATCTAGTGCATGGGTTGCACTGAACACATTTGCAGCTTGGGTGCATAGCTGGATGGTAAAACTGTAAACACTTCAGGCCTAAATACCACAGGAAAACCCCACACTTATATGTATATCAGATGTGTTTTCCTCATGACACCATTCTTTAATAGATGGTTTTTACACTCCTTTTCTCTGTGTTCAAAGGAGCAAAGGAATATTTGCATCCCATCCTAAGGCATTGACCTGCCCTGTCCTCCTCCCACTGCATTTGGGGTGGTTTGTGGGACTGCAGAAAGTGTGGTGCACAGCCCTCTGGCTCCTGGGGGCTCAGCCCACACCGATGGCAGAAAGGTCAAATTTACACTTTCCAGCTCCTCAGCCCTGGCCATCTCCTTGTGTCAGTTCCTGTGTCCACCCAAGCAGTTGGCCAATTCAGCAAACTGAGCCGACTGAAAATTAACCCTACCAAATGGGAAAAAGAATGGGAGGGAAGGGTGGCACCGAGACCAATCAGCCCCTGGCACCACCGACCCTACAGCCAAAGGAGCACAAGAGTCAGCAGAGGGAGAGAGCTGCCTTTTGGCTGGAGCCCAGCTGTAGGTCAGCTTAGGTCAGTTGTGAAATCGCACAGCCCCTGTGCTGCCGAGAGAACGGGTGTGTTCACCAACAAACCTCTCTGTGGAGAGCTTCACTGTCAGTGTTTGTGTTAGGGAGCCTGGAACACCCCTAATGGATCCAGCCACTTCCGCGATTCATGTCTGAGGCCTTGAAGATTTAATGCCTATTTTCCCAAGCTAGAAAAGAGCAGATTCTCACTGCACATGCACTGTGAGCGCCCTTCGAGGATTATTTTTTGTCATCCCGCTAGAGGAAGTGCCTCAGGGCAGAGCTGGGTCTTGTTCTTTTGCCAAGTGAAAGGCATAAATAGTTAATAGAAGAACAAAAGAGGACAGCTATGCCAGGATATACACCAGGGAAAGTGAGAGCACAAATTAACCTTATGGCTTGCCTTTTGAAGAGCCACACAAATTTTTGGACATTTTTACAGTAGTGTAGCAGCAGTGATGGTGTGAGGCTATAAGCATGACAGAATTTATAGAAAGAGATTAGGTCTACCAGCTGATCATGTTGTAGTAAGCAGACACATAAGCTCTTCTTCAGGCCTGTTTTAGATTTGAAGAACTTATGTTTCTGAAAGCATGTTTTGCCTAGGAAAGAGGTTGGTCTAAAAAACCTCTTTTCTACCAGTTTTGCCCCACTGCTGATTTAAGGGTACTCTTCAGGCAAAAGTTTCAGCAGGAAATTCAGTTCTCACCCTTGAAGCATTAACTCATAGACCCCCATTGTTAAAGGTACATCAGAGGTAGGAGTGCAGTGCAGCCAGTTACACACTGAATTAATTCTTCTCCCTTCTCTCTCCCCTGCCAGGCACCACCACACGCCATCTAGTGAAGTAACAAAGAACGCTGCCAGACATATCTTGCACATTTATTGTATTAAACCATGAAACGATGTCTACTGGAGAGAGCAGGCTCTTTTTTTCAAACTCCAGATGTTTGTTTAAAGGTAGCTACCCTAAGGAAAGGGCTTTTCCCAGCCTTTGCTGTTACATAAACTGGGATACTTCTCAAACACTGCTGTGATGGGATTGATATGAGCAGAAGACAAAATTTACACAAAAAATTGCTTAATACATACTGAGTAAGCTTGAAGAGGCCTGTAAGGTATCTGTTGCCTAAAATGCTTCCTGGCTTAAAGGTAGACGCTGTTTCAAAACGAACTTTATCACCGTGTCACTGCGGCCCAGAGTGAACTGAACTCCTTGGCCCTTGAAAGCCACATTCCTCCCGCTGGAGTGGCTGCAGCCTTCGCTGCGGAGCTGAGGAATCCCTGTGTCCTTCCTACTTCGGGCTGTCGTGCTGTAGCAGCAGCCAGAGCTACAGGAAGCAATGTCGAGCACACACCCTCCCTTTGTGCTTTAGGAACCTTGCAAAGGCAGAAAACACTTGTCCTTTGTCAGGGAATAAAGCACAGAGTGTAAGGTGCGGAAGATTTATAGGTGTACTGTCCCAGCACTGTGTGCTTGGATTTACCCTCACTCAGATCCCATTTACTTTAATAGGGATGTTGCTGCTAAAACCCTGCACGATGTTTAAAATATTTACCCCATAGAGAGCAGATAATCTGGGAAGTAACAAGGTGTCATTTCCTACCAAATGTGCTCTCTGACTATAACCACATGTTAATGGTACTATTTAGGGGCATGCTAGAGCAAAGAGCCAATTCTCCACTTACCAGCACAGTTAAGCTGCGCTGCCATGTGAACTAGGAGAGTTCTGTTCGCTGTCATGCTGATATTTGTCAGACAGGAAAAAGAAAAAAAATTATAATACCAAAGCTGGAACATCAGGCTTCCTTGTGTGTGGCTTGCTTTTCTTATTTTTCTTCTAATCCACAGGACAAAATAATTTTTTTATTGCAGTCCAACTCTGAAGTTTATTATATTTCTATGAGTGCTTTAGTGGTGCTCCTCACTCGTGACCACCACAGATGACATGGTGGTTCTAGAGAACATGTTAAGCATGACAGAAGGATACTTCATGTCAGGAATTCTGCCTTCATTTTCAAGAATGTCAAAATGCTACCTAGCCTTTCATTTTGCCAGAATTTTGCCCATTCTGGTATTGATATCAGCAGATTTTACTCTGTTATTTGTGACATGAAACACAGACAGGAGCTTAATTCTCCCATCACATCACCTACCGCTTGCTCAGTTCTAAATGAAGGCACGTCAGCACAGCACAGCTTAAAACCTCTGAAGAAGCCATAAAACCCAGCAGGCCCTATGAAACCATAGCCTTTCTCCTGCCCAGACTAAAGTGGTGCTTGATTGACTCTCCTTGTCAGTGGACAAGGAGACTTGTTTATGAGACGTATTAATGAGTGTGTTGGGAGGGATTATCCACAGTCCCTCTCCTTGAAATTGCTTCAGCTTGATTTCTTATGGAAATGAGGGAAGCTGTAGACATATATCTCAGTCTCTGCTTTTCTGCATATCTGCCCTTCCCCCAGCAACTTCTGAACTCTCTGACCAATGTCAGCAATCTGTAACAGAGGAGTAGCAACCTTAAAGATAATTAAGTTACTAAATGGTCATTTAAGTTGGCCATGAACTACAGGAGAAAGAACCTATTATCATTTAAAATAACAATGTGGCTCAACACTAACTAGACCCAAAGAATCCCTGCCTGGGAGGATATTATGCGAACCCTTTTTTTCCTCCCTACACATGTGTTTAGTAGAGCAGGATCCAGTCCTAAAAACTGCAGTTTCTTTCTAGATTATTTCTTCGGTGGAGTCCCAGATATGTTATTGCATAGATAATTAACCATCAAACACTAATGAATTCCTTCAAATATGGTACAAGGCAACACAGAGAGTGTGCTGTAACATCCTGCCAAATGAAGCAGTCTATTCAAAACTGTAATGGGATCACTAGTAGGGTTGCCCAAAACACTAATCTAATGGGATTATAAAAGTTCACTTTGATGTGGGGTACATGGTAGCATCCAAACGATTTTTATCAAGTCCTTGCATGGAGCTTGCTGGGCTTGTTGAGCTTGTGAACATGTTGCTGTTCACCCATTTTGTACTCTAACCCCATCCATTTTATGCATGCTGGCGTAGCAGCAGCAGCAACCTCTGTTTCAGGCAGTTTGCAGGGAGGAATTGCCTCACTTTGCAGCCCTGCCCCACAAATACAAGAGAGCAGAGTCTCGAAGCACAGATTGAACAAGGAGCTGACATCGCTTCATCAGGAACCTAAACCCCCCTGTGCTGTGACACAGAGAAGGGGTGGGAGTGACAAGTGTTCCCTGCTCATCCCTGAGCCCAGAGCTACCACTTGAAACAGATGTCTCTGTGAAAAAGGCCTCACACCTGCCAAACCACCAGCCTCAA
Organism: Cinclus cinclus; assembly: GCF_963662255.1. Taxonomy (NCBI): domain Eukaryota; kingdom Metazoa; phylum Chordata; class Aves; order Passeriformes; family Cinclidae; genus Cinclus; species Cinclus cinclus. Next base: position 50,088,041 of record NC_085047.1, read on the forward strand.
GCTTCCTTCCTTGTTTCTTCAGGCCTCAGAATAATAACAGCATTTGTGCAATACATACTGTGGCCTGTGGTTTTTTCTTGTCCCTGTACACATGCTATTGAACCTCCTCAGAGCAAAAATCAGACAGCAAAGCCTTACAAGAGGGAAGAGAAGAGGTGAACGATGAAGCAATGTGTACTCTGCTCAGCTGGGTTCACTTTTCAACACCAGTAAAAAAGGAGGAGAAGCATGGGTCAATGTTGCAAACCTTGCTGGAGAGGCATTTGAATCTGCTAAATAGTACAAGCACCTCATTTGCACATGTACTGTAGAGCACTAAACTAGAAAAATAATCCGTTAACAGAAAAGTCATCTTGAATCGGAAACTTTCAAGATTTCATTTTTAACTGCAGTGAGAATTTAGCATTTTATTGCTGTTTTGCTTTTGGTTCCTGTTTTTGCTAGCATTGAGAAATGAGGTGTCTTGGGAAGCCCCATGGTATGTAACAGGCAGGAGCAGCCTGTATACAAAGGAAGGAAGATGATGTGGCAGAACATTGTTGAGGAAGGATCCTGTTTGTACCAGGAGCTGGAGAATAGTAAACCAGAACAGAGCAGAGATGCAGAATTGAAAGGAAATCAACCCAAAATTATCCCGAATCCTCTTTGTGTGCAAGAGCCCACTACAGCCACCAATTTTTTTTTTAAATCAGGCTTGTCTTTTCTCTGATTTCTTACTCTGTAGTGGAGCAGAGAAGAGAGAAGAAGAGAAGGCAGACATGCTAGCTTGAATTCCCCTGCCAGTCTTTCCTCCTAGTTCAGCAGTGACTCCAGCAGCAGTCAGGTTTGCATCAGAACTGCCAGAGATGACCAAAAGTTTCTCAACAGTCATTCCTAACTGTGTTTTATCCCAGGGACATTTATTTCAGGAACAGCTTCTGAAAAGGTCCTGACTACCTTTCCGATTTTTTTAAATATTAAAAAAACATCTCTTAGGGGTTGATGTTTTGTTTTGTTTCTTTTTTTTTTAACAATTAACTAATTCAATGAGCTTCAGTTCCTGATAAATATTTGCCTGTTCTGCAGATGCCTGTATGTGTAGCAGAGGGAAGTGACTTTCCTGCAGTATATGCTCATTTCAGGTCACATACTCCTTTGGTAGCTCTTTTGAGGCACAGCCACTTAAGGTCATTACATTCTCTAAATAAGTCCCTAATATGGTTTTCAATAAACTCATCTTCTCAAAGTCATATACAACATATTGATAACATCTTGTTATCCCTGCAACAGTAGGATTAGCCCGTGAGTAATCTGGGTGGTGCTGCAGCAAGTGTTTGGGGTTCTTTTAATTGCTTCAAGTGGTGTACGGTCCAATTAAGAGACCAATACATGCAAATCCTGCATCCAAACCCGAGCATTTGTAGTTACTTTTTGCTTGTATGTAACCTTCTTGCTTTGGCGTGAGCAGCTTTGATCTTTGATACACTGACCAGCTTCCTGCAGCGGGCGGAAGAGACATTCTTAACTGTGTCTGCAAGCTGCATCAAATGTTTATCTAAGTTGCTGACTCCTAAAATTCAGGCAAGCAGTGCCACAGCACATACTATAAATGACCTTTTTCTCGTGGACTGCTGGCTGTAAACAAGCTTTATACAAACATAGGCAAGGAAAGCAGCATACTAAGGTGTTTTTTTTATTTCTTTGTGTTGTTGATCTGGTGGTTTGGGTGGATGCTTTTGAAGTTGCCTATAAAAAAGGCAGTGCATAAAAATGCCTCTCCCGTGAAATTTGGAATAATCTTAATTGTAACAAGCCAGAGATATTCTAGCATATATCAGAGGTGTCCTGGACCCGAGCAAAGAATAGCATGATTCTTATCCCAAGGCATACAAAATGCCAGTGCTGAGGGGGGAGTGAATCACTGATTCAGTGAGCTTCAGTTCCTGATAAAATGTCTGGGAGAGAAGTAACTGGGAAGTTTTTTGAGGCATTGAGAACCTAGAAAGCCTGTTTCCTCAGGAAATTTCCATGGGGAGTTTTCATGGTTTGTGCTTTTCTATGCATGATGATGTCACTGGATAATTTTGGTCATTCTAATGGCAGGTGCAATATGGGTAGGACAAATGGAAAGCAAAGGGCGTTAAAATTCCTCCCTTGTTTTAGAGACATCATCTCCTGCTCCTCACAATGTAGCTGGCACCACTCATTCTCTGTGCTGATGGGTTGAGGCAAAGGACAACCAAAGCTCTTGAGCATAGCTGCAGCAAGATGGGACTGTGCCACGAACTCCATCAGCTCTCCCTGCCAGGCATGGTGAGGTCCTGGTATGGCTAGGAGATCCCCAGACATAGTAAGGTGCCATGCGGCCAGGGGATCTCAGGATTGGAGGGCTTGAGGTGTGGGCTCCAGGTAGCAAGTCCTGCCTTCCTATGTGGCCTACATATGAAATCAAGGGTGTGTCTGGTAGATATATATATCCAAGTGATCCCTCCCAGAGGTCCCTTCCCATGCTGGGGACATGCGGGATGTATGCCCACCCAGCATGCACACTGCCTCTTTCACAACTACCAGTGAAAGACCCCATGAGGCAGCAACAGTGCTGCAAGTTTTAAATTTAAAAAAATGCCTCAGCATACTTCCAAGTCCCTAGGTTCTGATGTCCGAGTACACCAGGTGGCATCCCAAGTGGGATGGGAGCTGCAGACATGGACTTCAGGTATCAGCAGCACCAAAGTATGTATCTGCAGGATGTGGCTATGGGAAGTGCCTGCCCAGGTCTGCTTCTGCTGCTTCAGCGTTGACTAGGCACACTAAAAGCTTCCCTGTGGTAACGAATGTCCTCTCTTCTCACCATTTTGGTACATTTGTGCAGCCTCTCTGAGTTTGTATGATGCATGTCTGAAAAGGAAACAGGAAGGAGCTGCAAATGGAAATTTCAAGCTGTCAGCAACAGAACAAACCCCAGTCAACTTCCCATAGCCTGGGTGTAAAACCCAGGCTGTGCACTTTAGCTTCAACTGACAGAAGATGCTGAATTTTACACAGAGTCTTCTGAAACCAGCAAGTGCTGGAGACTAAAGAAATGGCTTTGTCTTGGTTGTATTTGCCCCAGGAGAGGGCCCAGGTTCCAGCATCCCTTGGCACATCTCAGCCTGTTGCCTCTGAGCCCTCTCTGAGATGCTATTCCTTAGGCTGGCCACCCTATTTTGTTTGAAGGTGGCTGTGTGAGAGGAGCTTGCCAGGTGTAAAAGCTCTGCTGTGCCACTTGCTGATGGGAGAGAGAACATGCCCTGGTCTATTTTGTTCACAACATAAATCACGTGTCACATTTTTCTTTGGCTTCACTAGAAACATACCAGAGAGTGTTTTAGCCCATAGCTGTATAATGCATGTCCAGCTGCCATGAAAATGCATGTGAATAGAACAGGAGAGAAAACCTACTATATAAGAGCCTAATATCTGTATTGTCAAAGATTTCTCTGTGTACACCATCACCGCAATCCAGAACTGGTCACCACAAACAGTGCATGGAAAAGTACAGAATTTATGCTGATCTCCAGTTAATCAGTTTCTCACACAAGGATTGATGAGTGTGTGACCTTTTTGTAGGAAAGAGCCACTCCCACCAGCTATATAATTTCACAAATCTACAAAACAAACAAGTTGCCATTCTGCAAAACTCTCATACCTATGGAATTCTCATTTCCTGTGAGGTGTGGATTTCAGGTGAGCAGTGCTGGATTCTTGGATTACTTTTCTAGGCTGAAGGACCATACACAATACATGTGTGTCTGTAAGTTGATATAAATCCAACTGAGACTAAAAAAAATAGCAGTGAAATTGTGCAAGTTTTGCAGACTTACAGTGTCCTGCAGAGGTGGTTGTTGTGCTGGTCTGCATTCATAGGGGTAAGGGCTTCCTTCTATGCCTGCGTGAGGATGAGTGAAAATGGGATTGTCCCGTAGTACTGACAGGTTAAAAAAATAATTGTCTAGAGCCATGAACCCTGGACTTGGTGGAATGGACAGAGAGAGGATAATTTTCCTTAAAAAGACTGGGTAGCTAAATAGGGGCTATTTTAAATCGGGTGAAATTAAGAGAGCAAGGGGTGTGGATCATCAGAGTGCTTCGCAGTTGGAAAAAAGAGTGTGAGCATTTTCATTCCATGGGGAGACGAATGGAGACAGAAAGCAAATCCAGAATACATGAAGGTGGAATCTTCATAGTGCCTTGCTGCAGGGCTTGCTTTCTGTGCTAGTGGTTTGGGGAACTGGTAAAACTGGACTGGGACATTAAAGGCTGTAATCCCAATTCATCATTTATAGCCTGCTCGTGTCCAGGCAGAGATGTCCATCCCAGCCTTCTTAGATACAGTGAACTGTTGCATTTCACAATCATGGGAAGGGCTTCCCAGCTGCACGATCCAAACGTTTTGAAGTGACACATGGTGCATTATATTAACTTGGTTCAGACAATCAGCTTTAAACATCTGAATCTGATTTCTTGATGCTAATTCCTCTTGCTCAACCTTTATTTCAGCTGTGTGGAATTCTCAGACCTTTCTGACCCTGGTTTATCATTTCCTGATGCTTTATTGCTAAGTCATTGAGGTTTCAGGGAGGCTGATGTTTCTAAAATGTGCACACCTTTGATTGTATGCATGGCTGGCGTGTCAGACTGAACTTTTTATACTCTCTGTATATATCACTGTCTGCAGTGCTGTGTGCTCTGCAGTTGCACCATTTGGTGTGCTTATCTGCATGCCCCATTAGTGCAGTCCTCCTTAAAATGTGGTTGTTATTTAAGGCTTTTCAAAAGCTCAGCCTCTGCACCGTACAAAACTTGATCTGAGCCTACGTCCGCTCTTGTCACTCATATACAGGTTCCATCTGTTCCCCTTTTCCTCTCCTGTTGCTGCTTGCCACATCCAGACCACATGCTGCTTATACATTGTACAATAGACATTTCTGCACACACACTTTTGAAAATATGGCTCTTAGTTCTTTATTGTTCACATGTGTCTTATTGCTTAAGGCAAGTTTTATCAGTAACAATTTTCTTGTTTACTGACACATAGAATAAAATGGGTACTGTTAAAATGAGACCAGAGGAGAGTAAAAAGACCTTTGATACATCAATTACACAATTTCTGCCAGCTTTCTGATCATTCTCCCCCTACCACCACTTCCCCAAATTCTGTAGTTACCCAAGAATAATGCAAGATCCTAACATCACTCACAGAAATGTAAGGGCCGCTCCATTCTGCATGAGGCTGTTCCATGTTGGTCAAGATTCACCAGCACCTCCCCTGCTCCTGTGTCTGGAGAGGAGAGAGGATGAGACCTTCTAGCACTCCCTTCCAGCACTCCCTTCCAGCAAGGAAGCCCTGGCTTCTGCTTTAGATCTCCTTTACAGGTGGCCCGTGGCACCTTGCAAAATGGCTACATTCTTCTATTTGGGGAAAGAAAATTCCCTACAGGAACTAGTTCCAGAAGTGGGATCAATGTTAGGAAAGCCTATGCTTCTCTTGCAGGAGCTGAGCTCTAGCAGCTCCCCCAGTGTTCAGACCAGAGCAGACCCAGAGGTATGCAAGGACAAGGGAATTAACGCAAGCAGATTCCCTGGGAGCCTTCTCAGGCCTTTCCCATCACAGCTCACTCCATACCTGTGGTGAGACTGGAGTATCTGCAAACAGATCACACTGGGTGCAACTCCCAGTAATGTTCCTGGGTGTCTGCAGCAGGGATGGCACACAGCCCAGTACACTGGATTATTGCCACCCAGGGATTTCCCACACCAGGAAAATTCCCAACTGCCCAAAACCTCTGGTTTCTCACCTGGAGAAACCCAAGACCTGCCTATGGCAATGATAATTGCTCTTACTGGGGAAGACCACAAATGGTAGGAATAGATCCAGATTCTATCAGATGAAAGCTCCCCTGCCAAAGACAGGGTGTGCTTCCAACACAGGCACAGTCCACTGCGAGCAGCCACATAGCTCTCTGCTTGCATCCCACAGGTGCAGCCAGATGCTGAAAAAACACCTCAGAACAGGAACACAGAGACCCTTTTTTGACCATGGACTACAGCCATGGCTCATAGGGTGTCTCATGGCTACTGTTCCACCCTGTGGCTCCCATCCCACCCAGTCCGCTCTGCAGATCAGCAAAAACAGTGAGGAGACCCAAGGTCTCTTTACCCTCAGAAAGGGTGGGGAGGAAGAGCCAGCTTTTGTTTGCACCAAAATACTAACAATTTTCAGATACAATTCACTGAATATTTTGTGTACTGCCCTGTACAAATTTGAGGCCATACAATGGTCAGACGGGAGGCATGAAGGATATGAAAGAAGAGAATGGAGCAGAGCAACTCTTGGCAAGCTGCTGTAGATTGGAAAGGAGGCAGGTAGGAACAGAGATGAAGCAAGTCCTTAATGGACTTATTCACGAGAAACAAGGGCTTTAAGTGACATTTGAGTACAGGAAAGAAATCAGTATCCGTGGTTTCCACTGGTGTTCGCAGTGCTAAAAGCAGAAGTGGTTGCTGAAGTCTAAACAGGAATGTGAAGCTGAGCTCTCAACTTCCTCACAAACTGTATGATTTACAGGCTCACTTGATTTACAGCTCACGTGCAGGAGAGGTCTTATTTTATAAAATTTCAGGCCTTTTTGAAGCAAATTGCTTTGTGAACAGTGTAACTAATGGCTCTTGGTTTTCTGAGGGTCTCTGACCACTGCTTCACAGTCGCTTTGCTTCCCTCCCCTCCTCCTAAAATAAAATGGCTGCAATGAACCCCTGTCTTCCTTCATTATATGCTCTAAGGCCTTTTCCTGGGCTGCAGTCAGGTCCATATATGCTGTCTGATCAGCTAATGCATACATGGCCAGCCAGCATGCACATACTCATTAGCCACGTGACTGCTGGCTGCATTTCTTTAGTTGAGGTCCCTATCCCTCACACAGCAATCAGTTTGCACAAAATTTAGAATGGAAATCACTAGCTGTTGAGATTTTTACCCTTCAGTCCTATGTGAAATCAGGTACAAATTATTGATGGAGCTGGACAGACGGAATCTGAGCTAAAAAGGTTCTGTTGTATCAGCTTTAGATGTACATGTAGGATATTGGTTCAGGTTCTGGAATTAATTTCTTTCTCTCTCTCACTCTTTTCCAGCTATTTTTAACCTGGATGTGTTCTGTGATTTGTTTCCCACACAGCACAGAAACTGGCACAGCTGAGGGGTGAGTGAGTGGTGGGAGAGGGGAAGGGGAAATCAGGGAATGCTTATGCTGGTGCTGCTGCTGAAGGAAGTGCTCATCAAACGATAGCCTCTCAGATCTGAATAATGTGGAGTCCCACACCTCCCCACATAAAAATTTTGACTCTAAATATATTCACAGTCTTAAAGTGCTCATATACTGGGCGAAAAGAGCTAGAGAAGTTAAGGGAAACTGTAAAAATAACCAGCAGAAACAGCAGCCAGTTTTGAAATATAATGTTTTCTGTCATGGCTCAACATCTTGGTACTGCCCACATTCTTGTGTGTACATCTCAAGACATCCCTCTGCGCAGGATCTCATGAGGAAAATCCTGTTTGTGGCAGCTCAGTCTCTGCACAGAGTGCACATCAACTCAGAAACCCTTTATCTGACTTACTATACATACAAACCTCGAGCTTGAAAGAACAGAGGTTTTATATGGAAAAACATAGGGAAAAGCTTCTTGAGCATTAATTTACAAAATGAGACCTCTAATTGTGAAGCATTTCTTCAGTTAACTATAGATAATTATAATGTATGAGATCTGCTTTCCCCCCAGTGTTCTGTTTAACACTGTTTGTTAGACATGAAAGGAAAAGAGGATTAAAAGGGAGAGATGGTATTGTAAACAACCCTTCAGTGGAGGTGGGAAAACAACAGTAACTCTCTCAAACACAAAGATGTCCTCAGGAAAAGGTTTTCAGTGTCCTGCATTTGAAAGTTAATGAGTAAATTGATGTCAAATATTGCTTTAAGGACTGACAGTGGCATCTTTAAGATCTCAAGCATGCACCACAACTGAGAAGAGACAAAGGGAATTTTTAATGTGCAATAAATGAACTAATACTTTTTGATGCAAAGCTACAAGCACGTTAGTTCTCATGGGATATGGGTTTGGTCTGTACTTCCTGGCACTATGATTTTATTTTTTTCATCTGCTTTACACTGTCTTTTGATGAAGCACTGATTTGTCTTTTAAAAAGGAAAAAAAAAAAGGTGGTCTTAGTAAATAATCCTCCTTTGAGTTACAGTAAGTCCCTTGAGGAGTATAGAGTTGGCTGTTTTAGGGGTTGTGTAGGCATGTGCCAGATCATCTCCCCACTATCCTGTTATGCCTCGCCTCATACCAAGCTCAGGTTGCTTGGTCATCTCTGCCCTTGCAGTGTTGCAAGACTACCTTGTACAGATGCCTCCTTCACCAGAGCTATCTGCTGAGAATCTTTCAAGACTCTACTGATGTCGTCCCAACTTTTTACCCACCCAGGGATCCCAAAACTGTAACACCTGTTCCCAGCTGCCTCTTACTTATTCTCACACTGCAGAAATGTACAGGACACTTCACAAACCTTTCCTACTGCCCATTTCTCAAAAAGCTACTTTGCCATCACCACAACGTTGAGACAGATCTGCTTACATTACCATAAGTTGCCAGCCTTAAAAAAAAAAAAAAGGAGAATCAGCTCCCCAAGTTTAGACACAGACACAAGGGAGTACATGCCCAGCCTTGAGGGAGTGCATCAATAACACCTCCACCCTCTTATCACTGTTGCTCTCTGGCTCACTTAACCTATTCCCAGTCACCCACTACCTTCCAGTACTTTCTCAGTGGATAAAAACCACTTAGTTTAACTTTTTTGCTCAGCTGCTATGTTCTAGCTCTTCCGGAGCTACTAAAACCTCAGTCTGCTCACACTTTCATGCCAGACCCTACCTCTCAGAGGTACGGGTTGTACTGCTCCTTGAAAACCTCCCAACCTTCTCCCAGCACTCAGCTTCTCTCCATGAGGCATCCTGACCTAGTATAGCATCTGCCCACTCTGCAGGAGAGGTGCCCGTGCTCCAGCACAGATCATACAACTCCCTGTCCTTGCAAGCTTGAGTACTTCAGGACTTGGACAGAGAGACAAGCTTGGCTCCCCTGTGTCATCTGCCTCTCTTCTCAGGGCATTTTTCAATACAGTCCCAGCCTCCTCCCTCTCATTAGCTTCTGGGTTAGTCTCAAGCTTATCCCTGTCTAAATGATAGGCTGCCAAATAGACACATAACCTTTCACTTGGCTTCCACCAGGTAATGCAGCTTTGATCTCCTACGAATATAACTGAGGCCACTTCTCCTGCCCCATCAGTGATGACACCACACAGGATCAGCTCTGCTGTGCCTTCTCTTTACCCTCTGGAAGTTACCACCGGCAAGGATGCTAGCTCTACACTATCCAAAAGCAAGAACCATGCTTATCCCACCTTTCATACACAGGGACATATGCAAACATATATACACTGGCCCTACTGCATCCTGTCCCATTTCTGAGCAACTGGAGCATGAAAGGGGAGAAGCAAGAAGATACTGAGGTGCTCTATGTGTTTCTGAGAGAGAGACTGCTTGAACTACGTGGCTGTGTTGTGTGTAGTCCCAGTTAACTGGCACAAGGCTCTAGCCAAGCTTGTTGTGACCCTCTTCGGAAAAACTGGAGTTCAGCTTTCCTCTGGCTGATAAAGTTGGTATTGTGAAGAAACCAGAAATACAAGTCCTGCTCAAGAGCTATGCTGTGCCCCAGGCGAGAATAGGAACACGGGCTTCTCCCTCCAAATTACAGTGAAACAATCAGGTATTCTCGGAGCAGCCCCCGGTGGCAAAGCCTTGCTTGCTGAAGTACACGAAGTGTGTACCTCTAAGGGCAGTGATGTGAGACTGGGGACAGCTGGAGCAGGGAAACACAAACCCATCTGGATAAAGGGTTTCAAACCAAAACCAAAGAAGAATTTCAGCACCATGCTTTCCCTAGGCACAAGTCAAATCCTGATTGGATTTGACTCACCAAGAACAGCATCACGTTGAGCACAAAGTGATGCACAGAGAAATTGCATGGACAGGTGTTTGCAAAGAAGCAGATGGAAAAGGTGAGTGCTCCAATACTATCATGGCAAGCATGGAAGAAAGAGGAAGAGTTTGAAGAGGGCTAAGAAAAAAACCTCAAAATTCTCCTTACCATGCATGAGCTCAATTGTACAGCAAGGTTAAGCCTGGGTCTTGTCAGTGGGAGGAGGAAACCTCCCAAGCTGAAAACCATGCTCCCATTCCCTGTCCTCATCTAATGCCCAAAGTCTCATGGCAAGCATCAATATTGTGTAAAACACCAACTCTAGTACATATCAATGTAAAAATCCTTAAATTCTAGCAAATGACAAATTTCATCACAGTCCAGGGAATGTCCAGTTTCCCAGTTTCCAGTTTTCTGCTCCTTCTGTGCCTTGATTCATGTTAGACATGGATTTATTCTTTTAAAAAAGACAAACAGAACAAAACAGTCCTGTTACCACTCCTGAAAAACCTCACTCTGACATCCCTTCCCTCCCACTCCCTTACTGCAAGTGCAGTGCTGGGCATAAGTCACATCTCCAAATGTAGGTGTCAAACTCAGAATAAGAAAACCAAACAAACTCCTGGGACTCCAGCTAGTGAACTGATTTAATCTGCACTGACTGTAAAGGGCAAACTACACTCCAGAACTCAGTGGCACCTCCCTGAAACCCTGAGAATGCACAGTTGGAGACCCAAAGTCAGACCTATAACGTGCTGTAGAAAAATAACAGCTGCTGTGAGGTCCCAAGTCTTGCCATAGCAGGGACTCTTTGGCAGATATTTCAGAGTGAACACATCTAGACCTCTAGCACTATTCCCATCCAGTATCGGTGTGTATTCTAACTTGGACAGTGCCCAATCTGCACAGTTAAGCGTTTTCCACACAAAAAATGCCTGTTTGGTAAACTTCCAAGAAGTTTTATTTTAGATTCAATGAAGAACAGCAGCTTTCCATGGAACTTACCTTTCTTCTTTCCTCCTCTCTTTCCCGTAACCCCAAAATAAGATTCCTAAAAGACCCATAAATTTTCATTTGGAAATGCTAGCTGGGGTGCCTCACGGATGTCAGAGTTAATCTGTTCTGTCCTTCAGGCAGTGGGATAGTTTAATTGGAAGTCCTTTTGTACCTTGAAAAAACACTTGGTGGGGCAAGGAAGGCTACAGAGTGTCCCATCTGTACCTTTTCATTGAACTGTTTTCCCTAGTCTTGATGAGAGCGCAGCAGAGGCTCTGCTGTTGACTTCTGAAAATTCACAGCTTTTAACACTGTGCTGCTGCTCCTAAGGCTGTATGGTCACTCATCACAATGAAGGATGAGGAGCAGAATCACAGCTGTGGAGAAGCTACCTCTCCACAGTCAGAATACAGATCTGCTGATGTGTGATTGCCTCAGAGTGGGAGATGCACCCAGATCTTACTGGAAACCTCTTATTGTCCTGCATCCAGGTTTCCCTACTTCTGCATAAGGATTTTTCCACAGACTGCAAACCATGTCCTAAATAGCTGAAATTTGCAGGATCATGCCATCTCGTTACCAGCTCCCATTTTGTGGTCCATTTCTATACTCGTTTTGTCCCATTCTATGTCTCCAGAGCTCTCGTCGAGCAAGAACTGAGCTCCTTCCAAGTTGTAATGATCCTCACTTGTTCACTCCCTCACAAACAGAAATCCCTTTGGCCAAAAGCCAGGACTGCAATAAGGGCCAGGCACATACATGGGCAGCTTAAAAGCACCTCAGCTTTGGGAAATCCTGCTGGGCTATAAAAGCTGCCACAAACCCAAATCATATCAAGCAAGGCCTGTCTGATAATTCTTTGGCTCAATCCCCAAACTGGCTGAACTGCTTTTCCATACAAAGTATTTCCAGGTGGGTTATTAGGTCCTGTATCCCCTCTGTGTTGTATTCTCTCATGGTTGAAAAAGACGTTCCTTAGAACAAGCTATTTTTAAAAGAAAAGCAAATATTATCCTTTATATTTCTGGCTCCACTAAACCAGAAGGATACTTTGCAAGACAAACTGTTCCCACTGAGTAGCACATGGGTCTTATCTGCCCACAGTGTCTGTACCTGTGCAGGACTTTCAGCTGGGGATATAATTTCCATTTTCACAAGGAAACTGATGCTGGTAGTGTGAACAGTTATTCAAGTATGAAGGGTCATGCTCTGTTAAATCTAGTTTCCCTTCCTGTATTTTTATGGCAGCATCACTGCAGCCACATTTGAGTCTATGCTGCTTTAATTGTACCAGAGGAGTTAAAAGGAAAGAACTGAACCAAGCGTGCCTCACAGCTGGCTGCTGGCTGAGCTGTGTGAGTCACAGTGTGAGGAGGCAGAAGCCTGGCTCCACACAGCTCTCCCATCTTCAGGTATGCACACTTGGGCTGTTTTACATGTGTGTGCACGAGATTCACCAGTAAAGCTCTGCCAAAATAGCTGCACCTATACGAAGCCCTCATGGCTCATGTAACAGCAAAAGCTTTTGCACAGCAAAGCTTTTGGAGGGCTGGTTTGCTGCACTCCCTGTGATGGATGGAGCAGGCAGACCATTGCTGTGGCTTTGGGCCATTGCAAAAATCTATGTCCAGTGTGAACAGGTTTGTTGGAATTGGACCACAAGTATGAGACCTGCAGATCTGTAACTGGATACTGTATGACAGAAGTGGTACAGAAAATACAGGTTTTTCATTTGAAAACTGCGAAAGGGGGAAAAAAAAAAGGGTTTGTTGGTTGATTTGAGTGTCTGGGGTCTCTGAACAGAGGTGGAGACAGATCAGTATGAAACCCAGAGGTTTCTGTGAGCTAAAACAAAGTGTTTCACTTTGAGACGCTGGCAGATGAGACGATTCGGACGCGCGTCTTTGGAAACAAAACACGCTTGGGGTGACCAGTCAGATCTGGCCAGCTGGGCCGGGCAGAGCTGCGGGTGAGAGGCCTGTCCCCGGGGAGCCACAGCGTGCCAGCAGCATTCCTTCCCCAGCGCTGCTGGAAGAGGCAGGTGTTGCTGGGAGCCCTGGCAGCTGCGGGCCGCCTCCCCAGGCCCGCGCAGCGGCTGCAGCCGGGCCCGCAGGCCCGCGGCCCTGCACAGGCGCGCTGCGTGGCCGTGACTCAGGCTCCCGGGCTCACGGCCTTCCTCCCGCGGCCCTCCCCGGGCCGTGATCCTGACATCGCCCGCTTTGCATACCGTCATCTTTTTCCAAAGACAGCGCTGCCAAGCACTGCTGCCAGCCGCTCACGGCTGTGCCGGGCACTCAGCCAAAGCTCCTGCCCTGAGCCCACGCCAGCTCGGATCAGCCGATGAGTCTTAGCGAGGCGGGGTGAGGGCTCCCCTGGGCTGCAGAACAACCTGGGGCCTGGCGGTCCTGGAAAAACCGCGGAGTTACCAGCCTGGAGAGAGCCCCGTTCTCTTGAGGGAGAGCAGAACAAGGCAGGAGCTGTTGCAAACACGTTCTGTTTCCTCCCAGTGAATAGTAGAAAGCCCCACCCGAATTTCACTCCTCACTCCCACTTCATGTTAAAAAAACACACTCCAAAACAAAACAAAACAAAACAAAAAAAAAAAAAAAAGTCAACTTTTGCTACTGCGTATTGGCCTTGCTTCCACGTGACCCAAGCATGTGATTAAGTTGTTGCTACTTGTTTTTTATAGGATCAAAATCATAGCTGCTGTAGAAGCCTGTGTAACTTGTCAGAACAATACCTTACCCTGCCAAGTTACATAGGCTGAGGAGCTTCCCTGTGCCACACGGTATCCTGTCTATCTCACCCTTCTCCCCTGCACCTGTGGCTCCTTCTCTCCATCGTTTTGCAAAGCCACCAGTTGTTGTGTACATTTTTAGGAAAACAGGCAAAATCCCTCTTAGCTGTACTGCGGATCTTGGTGAGAGGCCCCCACCCCATGGTAAGTCAGTATTTTCTTCCAGCCTTACTTCCTCTTGGAAGTGTTGCTTAAATGCAAGAGAAAGATAAGGCTCCACCAAAAAAAAAAAAAAAAAAAAAGAAGAAAAAAGAAAAAGCCCAGTTTGCCAGCCTGCTGTGTGCTGTGTGTTTGGCTTCTGCTCACAGCCTGCACAGCCCTGCCTGTGTGGATCTGTTGAGTCATGTTGCATGGCTGGATGGGATGGGGCTGTTTGCTTCAAGCCTGCTTTTTGTTTCTAGCTCTCCTGAGCCATCAAATGTTACCCATACTAGGGAGCCACAGCATTGTCATCAGACCCCTTTTCCTTCTTGACAGGCAGGAGCTCTGGGGGATCAAAGGGGCCATGCAGGAAAGCACAGAGACACCCTTTTCCTGAGGGGGTACAAATAACCATAGCCCTGCTTGTGATATTTCCCTGTGACCAATGTGCAATGCACTGGGCACGTCCCAGCTGCTTCTCAGTTCTCTGTAGTTCCTGTGAATAATAGGGGGAGCCTCTGCATCAGTGGCTGCTTTTGAGCAAGCCTCTGAGATACCTGTGCAGGGCTCTGCTGCTGGAGTTGGCCGGGACCAGGCCAGCGTGTGATCTCAGGTGTCATATTTATGAACCTGGAGTCCAGCCACAGGTCTGTGGTTACACACAGGCATGAGAAGGAACCACTGCTGCACTGCTGGTCCTCAGCACCCTGTCAAGGGAGCACTGAGGGTGTGAAATGCCTGTGTCTTACCTCAGTGGTAATTCATGAGTACCACAGAATCACGGGATGTGTCAGGCTGGAAGGGACCACAGTGGGGCATCTGGTCCAACCCCCTTCTCAAGCAGGGCCATCCTAGAGCACATGGCACAGGATTGTGTTTAGACACCTCTCTGGGTGTATTGAGGCAGAAGACACAAGCGTCAGACTTAGAGATCTCCCCGGTTTGCCCCAAATCCGTGTGTGCTTCCAATGGGTGCAACAGTCTTCTTTGGATTTGCTTTTAATTACAAATGAGCATTTTGTTCACAGTGGTAGGTATTAACTTTGCTTCTGGGCTTTTACTGCTCACAAAGTTGTTACTGCAGCAGTGGTGTCCCCTCCACTCTTACTGTAAGGCTCACTGATATTAAACTGCTGTAGATGCTTCTACCTGCAGCCATCACAAAGAAAAGGAGACACTGCATGGTTTTTGAAGCAGGAATCAGGTGTAACAGTCACATAATCTCCCCAATACAAAAAATGATTCTATTTTTCTATGGGTGTCTTGTTTGGTTTGAAGGCAGCAACTGGACACATGCTTTCTTTTCCCCTTTCCCAGTGTTTCCCCTCTTCTGTACTTTGACAATCTCTTGTTGGAAAGGTAAATCTTTGAACATAAAAATTTATCATCCCATCTTTTCATATTGCCTGGATTTGCATAAGAAAGTCACAATCCCTAAAACTCATTGAAAACTCCATGAGTTGCCCCATTCTTTGGAGAAAAAAATCGTGATGTTAATGATCTTCTGTTTGAAAAGAAAAATATTTGGAAAAGGCACATTGCTTTTAATGGAAGTTCAGACTGTCAGAACCAGAAAATTTTAGGTTTTCTATGCTGAAGAAAGAAATCATAAAATTGATAACTTTGTTTGGGTTGGAAGAGACCCTCAAAGATCATCTGGTCCACCCCGACTGCTGTGGGCAGGGACATCTTTCACTGGATCATCCAACCCGACTTTTAACATTTCCAGTGATGGATATCCACTTCTCTGGGCAAACTGTTCCAGTGTTTGGATGTCAGTCAGCATACATCATATCCCAAAAATATGTTTATTTCTAGCTTGTTTAGGTTTTTTTGTATTCTGGTCTTTTTGATCGTGGCTTGTGTGAGTGCCTAGTTGCTTCTCTCAGCTATAGGACTCTCTCCTAGGACACGCTTGTCTGAAATTCCTTCTTCTCTCCCAGGGAACTCAGGCAGCTCATATCTGGTTTGCATCAGACCTCTGACACAGGCTGAGGTCTCTGTTCACTACTCGTTTCTTTTTGCTGAACAGGAGTCTCTAAATTTTTTAAAAATTTTATTCCTATGGTTGGGGAGGGTTCTCTTTTGCCAGATCACCAAACCATCATCATGGAGATGCCAATTATACATAGGTCCCTGAGCAATTAGTTGGATAGGGTTCAGTGTATGGTATTCAGGAGCAGTCAGTACCATTTTTTGGGTTTTTTTTTTCAGATCAGTATAGCTTGTTGTTTCCTGTTGAAATTACTTTCTGATATTAACAACCAGCTCTCTCCTTAAAACTCTTTTTTTTTTTTTTCCTAGGTGATGCCAGCAGGAAACACATTTCTGATGGCAGATATTTATAGGAATAATAGACCTTCAGTTTTCCAGATTTCAACTGAAATGACTACTTATCATTTAAAAAAATAAAAGTCTGAAATACTTTGAGAAGGTCTGCCATTTTCTGAGAAGCTCTATTAAAAATTATTTTTCAGTTCCTTCCTTTTCTCCCTGCCAATATTCTCTGGCAGGTAGGTGTTTTTTCTGGCCAGGACGGGGGCTAATCCACATCTGTTTTCTTCTTATCCTGGCGAGGCCTGTAGGTCAGAGATTGCCCCTGTACTTGTACTGCTGCTGAGGGCAATAGGCGGAAGCTCTTCACAAAAAACAGTTCAGCTGATTTCATTCTCCCAAATCAACAGCTACTTGCAAAAACAGAAAGAAGTATTTTTTATCAGTCTGAGATCTCTCTTATTTCCCCATGAAAAGCTACACAGACTTCTGTGCCAGCCAAGGGAGACGCATCAACTCTCCTCAGTGGTCATCACAATTAACCTGAAGCTGTGACCCAGAGCTGCATTTCATGAGCCCAAAGCTTTCCCATGCAGGAGCTATAGTTTTAGTGAGGTGTGCCACAGTAGAGATGAGCTTCCAGACTCTCAACAGCAAGTCTGTTGCAATAACTCTGTTGGCCAAATAAAGTTTCTGTTCACAGCACAGAGCCAAAAACTGGTTTTGATTGCAGCCTTGGGGGTATTTCTTGGCTCACAGTCAATGTTTTAAGCAATGTGCTGTTCTCCAAGTCATTACCAATGTTTGAAATCTCTTCCTTCTTAATATTATCATCAGAGATGTGGAATGAAGACTATTTACCTTTCCCTCCTAGTTCATTATTATTATTAAGTCAGGTATGAGGACTTGTGCATGAGAGTTAAATATAGCAGGCCTGTTCTGGCTGTGGTATTATTTTCAGAAGAAGTGAGTATATTCAGAAATATGGCCACGTTTTCCTTTTTTTTCCCTCCTAACTGTATTTGTGTACAAAGATTTCAAGATTTCACAATAACATGCTGTGTATGCACTCTGTGCTGAAAGCAGTAATAACAAGGTTTCTTACTGCCACATTACCAAAGACACTTAAACAAGCCTCTTCATTAATAATCTGCTGCCTATACCTTCAGATTCCAGTGTCTGGTTTCAGTGCTTCTCATTCTCTCATCTGCCTTTCCAGCCCCCACCAATTTAAAGCTATTTTGGGTGTCCCACCTGCCCCCTTAGGTCCTACCAGCTCCTATGAAACAGATCCTGAGGCCATCTCAGAGAAGTGAGGAGTGACCGAGGTCCCAGCATAGATGGGGGGATGTGAGCCCTTGCAGCTGTGTCCACACCACACCCACAGCAGCTGTTTGCAGCTGGTACCACCACGTGTTGCTGTCCTGTGCCATGCAGGGGTGTTGTGAGGGTAGGAAGGGGGGTATAGCTGCATTGGCACTGGGTTACATGGCAGCAAAAGAGCAAAGTTTGTTCAGCCAGGCTTTGACCAACTTGGCTATGCTGATTCTAGCCCTGGGGGCACCGTGGGCTCTGCAGACCACCTTCACTTGGTGCAGTGGAGGTATATCCTGAAGTCTTTCATGGCTTTCTAGCTACACAGTTGAGCCCTGTTTTCAAAACATTTTAATTTACATGAGACTTCCACATATTAACAATTACATTCAGGCTCCTCCATGCCAAAAATTGTTTGGAAAATGCAAGTTGCTGTTATAAGTCACTGCAGACAGTGGGTGGATTTATTGTCACATCTGAAGTCTGCAAGTAGTAGTTCTCTCAGCCCCTTTTTCCAAGGATGGGGAGATGGCAGCAGTGAAGATCCTGCTGTTGATGGAAGCGGGAACACAGAGAGCAAGCAGCGATGGGTACAGAGACTGAACTGTCCCCTTCTTCCCAGATCCTTTTAAATTTTAGCTTGGCAGGTCACTGCGGAACAACCTGATATATTTGTTCTCTAGATGGAGAGAACTGAAATTTCTCATGTTTTTTATTTGTCTCATTTCATAAGCACTACACACTTAAATAAAAATGAGATGTCTGCATATCCCATGTGCACTTTCACACTGTACAGTTTTCTCCTGAAAAGCAATTTTTTTCCTGTTCCAAATAATGTGTTTTTTTGCTAGGTACATCAATTTGCACATTCTCCCCGTTGGCAATGTCCTTTATCCTCTGGTTCCAGGTCACTGTGGCACTACACTGGAGTCTGCTGGAACAGGGACTGTTTCATGACTTGTTCATGTAGCACCTACAAAAATGAGTTTTTAATCTAAACATGCATCCCTAGCCCATAAATACAATAAATTGGTGTAATGAAAATGGATAAGCTGGGAGTGCATTTCATTGTGGAAATAGTACCTAATATGGGAATAATTCCTCAAACTCCTCAGGGTTCCAGTGCTCCTTTCTGCTTTGCTTTGAGCACTCAAAAGCAAATTCACT
This sequence comes from Cinclus cinclus, assembly GCF_963662255.1. Lineage (NCBI taxonomy): Eukaryota > Metazoa > Chordata > Aves > Passeriformes > Cinclidae > Cinclus > Cinclus cinclus. Next base: position 50,106,789 of record NC_085047.1, read on the forward strand.
GCAAGATGGTTTGTGTTAGGAATGATGGCATTTGCTTAATTAAATTTCAAAACTATCTAAGTGGCAGCCCTACTGGGCCAGAGTCAAGAACTTTTCCATGTTTTCTGGTGCTCAGGCAATGCTGTTAGTTGGTGACTATGAGTTTTCAGTTTATATTCTCAACACACATTGCTGATGGCAGATACGATCTAGCCTTTTGGTCTGGAAGCCTTATCAATGCAAATCTGTCTTTATAAATTAGCTATGCTATGCTAGCCAAAGAGAGAGCAGCATTAACTAATAATTCTATAGATATGTGGATGGCTTTTATTAATAATATAACCAGGTATTTTGTTAATGTTACAGTCCCTGAGAGCAAATGCTCATAACCAGGATCATGCTGTGTTTGACTCTCAGCAAGGAATAAGACATACATGTTCCAAAGCAGTTGACTGCAAGAAACTGTGTGCATGAAGAAAAAGAGACAGGTCATTGCCATGGAAGACTTCCCTCTGAATGGAGAAGAAGGCCCAGTATGCTGGCTGGAGCCACTTCTGAGGGAGGTCTGCTGCCTCTCTGGGACATGGGTTAAAGATGTGAAAAGAAAGCTTCTTACCCTCTCACAGCCATCAGATTAATTTTAATTAATTTTAATTAAATTAATTATTAATTTTCAGGTAGGCAGCAATGAAGTTGCACCAGGAAGTCCAAGGACAATCAGGAGACACTTCAGGTTGAGGGAATTGGTTGAGGGATCTGGACCACAGGTAGTGTTCTCCCTTATCCTACCAATTGCAGGGAATGATAAACAAACAGGAAGAGAACACATCTATACTTGGCTCTGAGGCTGGCATCATCAAAATTTGGTGAATTTTGATCATGGGTCATTTTACATGATGGCAGGGCTGCTGGTGACAGATGGGGCACATCTGTCTCAGAGGGGGAAAAGGATTTTTGCACAGAATACTTGGAAAAGTTTGTTCACCAAAGGAATTGTCAAGCACTGGAAGAGGCTGCCTAGGGAGGTGGTAGAGTCACCATCCCTGGGGGTATTTAAAACATCTGTGGCACTGAGGGACGTGGTGTAGTGGTTCACTTGGAACTGCTGGGTTAATAGTTGGACTCAATGCTGTTATAGCTCTTCTCCAACATAAATGATTCTATGATTCTATTACTGCATTCTGCCTTTAAAATCAATACTCAAGATCCTCTCTGTAGTTAGGTCAGAACAGGGTTGTCTTTTAAGCAGTAGGAGATGTTCAGATAAAAAGAAGACCATGTAAAGTTGTGTGTACATATAAAATATTGTCAGTTCCTAGCACTTACCGGGTACTCCTCCAGTTCCAGAGCATGCAGACAGCCCCAGACATTTAGCAGCTTCCCCCAGACCTTTTGCCAGTCTCCCTGAAACTTGAAAATATGGTACATGCAGATGGACTTTCTAAAGGCACCGTATTTCAGCAAGGTGCAGTGTTCGATGGTAGTGCAACTCTGAGGGAACTGTAGCTGCTGTGTGTCATCTTTTAGTGATGCTGTCTTTGCCTTTTCTTCTGTCTCCGTTCAATCTGTTTTTAGGTTCATCATAGCCACTGCAATACTGCTGCTGCAGAGCTCCCCAGAATGTCTGGCCCTGTCAGTACCTGGCACAGTGAGCAGAGGTTGTAGGGCTGCTGTCTGCCAGGTAAGGAGAGCTAATGGAGCTGCTGGGAGCAATTCATCATGGGCTGAATACAGTTTGGGGTGAAAAGGCTAGCACACGCACTCAGCTGCCAGAACACTCCTGGGTGGAGAGGAGCCCTGAGGCAGCACTTTTGAGCCATGTCTTCACTTTGAGGTTTGCATCTGGCCTTGAGGGCATCTCAGAGCCCTGGTAGACTTTGACAGTGGTATTGGGCCTTTGTGTTTGTGTGTGTGTGTCTGTGTGCTGTTGATGCATTCTGGAATTCAGAGGGCAAAAGCTTGGTCAAAGAAAGAGCAATTAGTGAGGAGGTGCCTAAAACTGGAGAGAACAGTCAGTACAAGTAACGCAGATGTATCCAACTGGACAAAACAAGTTGTATATAAACAGTTTCAAACTGTTTACAAAGCCCAAAAGAAAGAGGAATACAAAAGATTTTTTTTCTGTCTGAGAGCAGAGGACACATGCTGGTTCTTTGTCCCTTCCACCAGTGTTGGACAGCTTGTTGCTGGTGATGACACAGTCTGTGCCTGTGGTGTTTTGGGGCATGGGGCTCCCCATGTTACACAAGCGTTTCCATTGGTCACCCCGCCATTTCTGCAGTCTCTGCCAGATACATCAGGAGAAGCGTAACAGCTACAGGCACCGCTCATTTTACTTCTTTCTATTCTGCCCTTCTCCCTGTATCAGAACACCAAATCATCCCCTGCCCTGGAGCAATCAGTCATTAACAAGAACCTTGCTACTGCCAGGGCACTTCTCAAGCCACTGCAGTCAAGGTTACTTCTGGGAAAGAGAAAGTCAGTTAAAATTTCATCTGCTGCAAAAAGGAAAGAATGACCATTTTAAAACTCTGCAGTTTTATTTCTACCTCATACCCATGCAGGACAGCAGTGTAGGACTGCAGCACTGCACAGAGATGACTTGTCAGAAGCTAGTCTGTCATGATGAGTAAATAAAAACTCAGTAAATAGATCCCCTTTTCCCAAGAGAGGGGAAACTTGGCATAGGACATCCAGAGGATGCAAAAGGGCTAGCAAACATTGCAAAGGCTGTGGCATAGAGTTGCAGATCTCTGGCTGGATAGAGAGATTGATTCAGGCAGCCAGAGGATGCTTCATGATCCCTCTGTTAGCAGAAAAGGAGGATGCTAAAGTGTCTGTGGTGTGCATGAGTGGAAGCAGCAATAAAGTAACTATGCCAGGATCCTCAAGTGAACAGAACCTTCTGTAAGGAGATGTGGTCTGGGTTAGTTGATGACAAGCAGAATCCCCAGCAGCAATTGCCTCCTGCCCTGGGACATCTCTTCTACCATTTAGTTCTGAGTGAAGCAATTGGACTGTCAACACTCATGGCTAGACCATACTCACAGGACCACAAGCCATGTTTCTGCCGCAAAGTAGAGACTGGAGGTGGGCACAACACACTGATGCCTGTGGGAGAAGAAAGGGCAGAGAGGGGCTAGGATTTTTTAACCTTTACTGCTACGTTCTTGGAAGGAAGACTGCAGGACCAGCTCCTTATTTAGCATAAAAAGACATATCCATGGAGCTGAAGAGTGTTCATTTCCTTCACTAGGAAAAGAACAGAAACACAAAAATGTTGCTTGGAAGAGTCCTCTGAAGGCCCAAGGTCATCCAGGCTCCTGCTTAGCACAGGACTATCACATTACATCAAGTCAGCCTTGGCATTGTCTAGCCAAGTCTTGAGAGCATCCAAGGATGGAGAATGCAGAGTCTCTCTCTCTCTGTCCCTCTTTGGGACATGTTTTCTACTAATGTTCATTCTCTTCTCCCATGCTCTGGCCTGGATTTGTTGCCCCTCATTTGTCCATCTGTTGCTTGCAGGATGGATTTGGGTCTGTCAGACTCCCCCTGAGGGAGAAATGATTTGAAATAGGGTCCTGCTGGATGACCCCTCCAGCTCCCTGTTTCTGGACTAAACCCACCCAGCTCCTTCAGCCCCTGCTCCTAGCTCATACGCTCTGCCCCAGCTGTCTCAGTACCCCTCTAACTGGGTTCTGCTCACACTCAGGGGTGCAAAACAGCACAGAACATCACCAGTGGTTCAGTGAGGATGTTGCCTCTCCCTGTCAGCTACATGCCTCCTCCTGCAGTCTGCCAGGCACTTTGTCCTGCTGGCAATGCCAGCACATGCTGGGCTCAAACAAGGTGTGACCTGTAATTATAGTAACATGAAAAGCAGCAGAGGTCTCATTCACTGCACTGGAGATAGTACAGTAAGCAAACAGTTTCAAAATCCAATTTCATAGACACAGAGATTACATTAATCTCTTTTAATAGCTAAACAATTCAGTTTTCAAGATAGGACGAAGCATGGGATATTCTTGACAAAACTGGTGCTTCAAAGGTGCCTACATCAGATTTAGAATTCTAACTCGTAAGCTCCTAATGGTAAAACTGATTGTATCTTTTCATACAGTACTGCTACAAAACTTGTATTTAATATCCTCTTTTTATAACATGCTGTAGCTGCCTGGGCTTGCCTGTGGGAAGCAAATGTAGATTGTCTTTGCCTTCAAATACCTTCTGAGGAAACCTTCCCAACTCTCACCAACTGATCTTGGAGGCCTGTGGAATGATAAAAGCTCAAGTTATCAAAGTATCTGTAAACTGGCTTCTGATTTCTAGCTGGAACACCTCCCTGAATCAGGACCCTTTGATTTAAGGTAGCTTCTTTCTTTCACCATGTCTCAACAGGCAGGAAAGGGCATAGCTTTAATTCCTGTTGGCTCAGTCACATTAGCTCAACATGACTGAAAATCCTTCTTTACCTCTAGAAACGCAAAAGCAAACGTAGATCTACATGGGTATCTCTTGCCCTTGTAGTAAGTACTGTGTAATATACAGGGATGTTTCTATACTGCCAAAAATATTGGTGTAAAATGCTTTTCTTGTTGACACTGTTCTGCTTGGAGAACCCAAATTATCTGTCCTGGGGAAGGCACTATGTATTGAACTAGACTGCACATTTTTAGAGAATTTTCAGGTCTTGTGGTCTAGCCATATCCATTTTGGGTCAGTTTCTAGTGTTTGTGTTGTGATTTAGGGCTCTGACAAATGAGCTCTAACTAGTGATGGTGAGGTGTCTGAAGAGGTGACCCACCCAGCTGCTTTTACTGCTCTGCTGACAAAGATTACCGTCCCTTCAGTGGAGCTGGCAGAAGACAATGTATGTCCAGGGCAGAGCTGCTCCAAATGGCACTTGAGTTGAATCTCCAAGGAGGTGAGATTAGGCTAAATAGAAGAGTGTGAGCTAGAGATACTGAGATGTTGTCCATAATGGTTTAAGCCCACCTAGAACAGCTCTGCTTCTCTGCCTAAAGTCCTTACATTTCCTGGCCCATGTTTCTGTCCCCTCCTTTACATCAGAACTGGCAATCATCTGATGCTAATATGAACTTATATTGAGACTTCAAGCTAGTCAAATTTTCTTCTCATTCACCCAGGAGGTGTGGAGGGGACTGAAACACCACCAACTTCTATCAGGTTAATCATGATACCTATTTCTCAGGTAGTGCCACTCTACCCTGTGGTCACAGAGTGATGTCAAGCAAAAGCAGGTGACAGTGTCTTCATCTGCTCGTTTTTGGTTTTTTGGGTTTTTCTCCCACCCAAACAATAATTTGGGGCCAGAGCCTTCCCCTGATGTTCCTGTATCAGTCTGAGATAGCCAGACTCTGCTGCTGGGGAAGTCCCTTACCCTTCAGTGTAACCTCTGTTCTGCTGCAGGGGTAACCTGCTGTAGTGGTGGCCTGGCTGTCAGGAATGGAGCTGACGTGAGCAGTTGTCTCTTTTCCCTCCTGACTCAGAGGTGTCTGGCCAGGGACTGCCCTGGCACCCCAGTGCAGCAACAAGCAGGAACCACAGCAGGAGAGAGTCAGGACTGACTGGCCTGAGCAGTATTTCCCAGCTAAATTACATGAGAGTTTTGCTCTCCCTGGCCCATTACTAACATGGCAAAAATCAGTGGGAAAATGCCTGGGCTTTAAATATACAATGAGCCTTTCCCCACCCATTACCACCTAACTGATAAGCTGCTCCAGGCTATCTTGTTTATGTTTATGAGTGTTTAATACCTCATAGCATTTGCGTTTGCCTTGAAGCTCCAGGCAGCTATGTGCTGTAGTGTGCTGAATTTTCATGCTGTAAGTACAAACAGATGTTTGAAGATCTGCTTTGAAGCAAATCTATGCCCTCTACATTCTCTCCCAAGACTCCTCAGGAACAGTATGCATCACTGTATTCAGAGCAAAGCCTTGAAGGGCAGTGAGAGAGTAGACACATAGGAATACTTAGCAGTGGAACAGGAATACATAGTCACATATCTATTGCATAAATCCTTCACAGCAACCCTTCGGACATCAGCATGCATAAAAAAAATTTGCAGAGACTCATTCCTGCAAAGCAGCTGCTGCTGTATGCACATCTTTTAGGCTTGCCTAGCCTAAGGACAAACTCACTATCCAGATCCTTGTTGTCCTCAAGACCTATTTCCTGCAGCCTAAATGATTTCCCTGATACCAAAAATCTCAGGGTGAGCAGAAATAGTAAAACCTGAGCAATGTGTACAGATGGCTCTTGCTCACTTCCACTGCTTCTGCCAGCTACTCCTAGGTGTGGAAAAGCTTCAGGAGGCAGACTCAAGTGACATTAAGTAATTTGACTCTCTTGCAAAAACTCAATTTAGAGTCAAAACCTGTGAGATACCCCATGATAGTTCATGCTACATGCAAAATAATGAGGAAGCTTAAAAAGCTTTGCCTCAGGCAGCTCCCAGTTTATGTCAGAACATAACAGAAAGCCTGAGAGGGAAAGGTAAGATGGCAATGGTGAAAGCAGCCAAGATTGTGCGGTGATTGCTGTGTGGGAGGTTATAGCCAGAGCTCTCAAATGAGTCAAACCACTGTGGTATGGTTTTGGTTTTATTTCTTCTTTTCTCACATTTTGAGGGAGAAGAAGGTGTGTCTGGAAGTTCAGATACTAACTTGGAACTTGTGTGATCTACATCCTGGATTCTGCTTTGCCACTGACTCCCTTGTGTAAGCTGCTCCCATCCTTCTGCCTTTTGCCCCTGATTCTCCAGAGAAGAACGTGCTTCCATACCTTTGAGGTGTGTGAGATTAATACCTGTGAGGAATTCAGCTACACTATGAGAGAGAGTCATATCAGGCCCTGAAGTGGTTTGATCTGCGTTACCTTTTCACCATAGGCAATGGACAGCAAAAGAGATCCTCCAGAGCACTCCTAGTAGCTGACTTTCAAATGCAAAGCAGTATTTGACCTGAGCTGCACAGGGAACTGATATTGTGCTATAAATCTCTCTAATTCTCTCTGCAAAATGCTTTTTCTTAATTCTGCTTCATTTCATACCTCTCACATTTTTTGCTTAAACATGAAAACCATTCATATCTTTATTTATAGACTTCTTTTTCATTTGCTAGTAACCACTTTGTCTTGCCTAGTTCCATTTCATCTGATACAGTTCTTCCTCCCTTCCTCCTCCTCTTCATCCATGAGTTCAAGGGATCACAAAAGCACCTATTTGGGAACTTGGAAGCTTCTTGCTGTACCCCTGTTTACCTAGCACCCGTAAACTGGCCTGAGTGGAGAAAAGAGGCCATTCTGAGGGGACAGCTGACTTCTGGGCCTTCCCCTGAGGATTGCACATATGTACATCAATACTGTAGTTAACAAATCTTGTCAGAGGTAGTGGTTTCTGCAACTCGTGTACAGCAGATCTCCTTTAAGCAGCAATGAAATTTGTGATGTTTTTTTTGACATCTGCAGCCTCAGTGGAAAGTGTGACTCTTGCCTTGTGTTTGCAGCTGAAACCTTATCAAGGACAGGAAAGATGATGCACCTCAATTTTTTTAATCTTCTGCATGTAGAAAACAGTGTTTTTTCAGTGTAAATTGAGAGGTGTAAGGCTCTGTGGGAGTGATCTCCTTCTAGGAATTTATTTCATGTGGCTGTGAGTGGCTCAGCGAAATAGGATGGGAAAAAAAGAAAGAGGCCCAAACCTCTAAGTAACTGAAAGAGTGAAAGCACCCAGTGAACAAATCTGCACATGAAATCTCCTGTTTCTCCAAAAGAAAGGAAACCTTTCCCAGGGAGCTGACACCTGCTTTGAGTGTTTTGTGTTTTGTTTTCTCCAGAACAGCCAAGTTACACTAGGAACTATGACCTCCCCAGTCATAAGTCAAAACAAATAAATATTTTTGGGGTTTGCCTTTTGCCTGCTCAGTGCCAGGCTTTCTGTGCCCAGGATGAGTCTTTTAATAAATTCTCTGCAAATGTGGAGGCCAGGGAGGCAGCTCTATGGCCCTGTTACCTCCACAGTGGCTGACAAAACACAGAAGAGCTCAGGATTCCAATGACCCCACAGGGGTGGCACTCCATTCTTGACCTTGCTAGCTGTTCTCAGTGCAGGGTTTCCTGTTTGATCTTGTCTATCAATGAGGGACTATGTCCAGTTCCCTTGTAGAAAGGGCAATTTTTAAAATTGTCATTGTTTGAAAGAAAATACTGTTCTGGGCAGCAGTGAAAACAGAGAGCTGAATGCAGTCTGGTGTGTGCTGTGCTGATGTGATGAGGCTGGGCCATGAGTCCAGCAAGTTTTGCTCATTTCTGCACTGTGTGGTGGTAAGCTGCTCTGTACAGTATTTTTCCTTTACCCTGAAGCTTCCTCCCAGGACCCTGCCAGTAACTTGATCTTTCTTTGATAAACCATCATGCAGACATGACATGAAATTGTAGTCCTGATGACCTGTGTTATTTAAAAATCAAGTGACACTTTCTCCACAGAAAGTTCTTTAGTTCCAGTGTTTTCCTAAGATAATTATACCAAGACAGCATATTACCCTCTCCTGTTAGTTTCATTTATTGCTCACTTTGTCCAAACTCCTGCATGCCATTGAACTGCATTATTTTGTCATGTTCCACCCCATCATTTAAAAATAGCTTCCCTGTTTGTTTAAAAGTACAGCAAAAGCTTTAAAGACTTGAGGAAAATGATGCCATATACTTTGTGTAATGATGTACAGCCTGCTGGTTCAATTTCACTGCCTTGTAGCACCAAATTATGAAACTCTTTGCCTCTTCATCTCTCCTGTCTTCTGAGCTAGCAAGAGATAAACAGGAAAAAGGGGAGACACCTTCTGTTTGATATTGTCTGACTCTCAAGTCAGTTTGGGTTATGATATTAATAACTTCCTGTTTTTCTCTAAGCCTTCTGATAAGTGAAAAGGCTCCATACGCTTTGACTTTTCATCCTGAACTTGGGCAGCTGCCTCACTAGTGCATTCCCAGCCCTTGGGCTACAAATTCCAGTTTGATGCTTGTCTGCAGGTCAGCATTTTAGAGCTGGAATTCAAATCACTGAAAATTTAGATGCCTGAATGCACAGTTAGTTGCCAAAATATGAAAGAACTGACAGCCAAACTTGCCGACCCTGTAAGTGTCTTGGGACTTGAGAGGGAAGAGTCTATACAAATCCAACTAATTTTATTTAGGAACTGAAATAAGTATCCTAATTGAAATGCTGGGCTGTTGTTCTTTACTCAGGATGTGCTTAGAGCTGGAAACAGAAAAGAGGATCTGCAAAATAATGTGGAGAAAGGTGCATATGTGTAATATCACTTGTGCAAGATGCTTGTGAAATGTAGTTTGTGTTGCATTGCATATTTTTTCACACAGGTTTAAAATAGTAAGACCTTTTCTTTTCCAGCTATGTGTAGCAGGTTTGCCCTGGTGGGTGCCAGGTGCCCACTAAGCTGCTCTATCCCTCCCTTTGCCAATGGGACAGGGGAGACAATGAGATGGAGAACCACCAGAGGGTGAGATCAGGCAGTTTTATTACAGAGAAGGAAAATAAATAAGTGAGAATCAGCACATGCATAAAGTCAGTCTCTACTTCCTATCAGCAAGCCATGCTCAGACACTTGTGGGAAGCAGGGCTTCAGCATGTGTAATGGTTCCCTTCTATCAGTCCACAGGCCAGTTTGTTAGGGCTGTTTACCAGTTCAGGAGTAAAGTCCCAAGCAATGGGAGATGATAACCACCCTAGGAACCTGCCCAAATCCCTCCACACACCCTTCCACCCAGGAACTGGCTGCCTCAGGGAAGATTTTAATAGCTCCTCACTTAAAGGTTGTTTTCTCTTGCACTAGGATGATGACAAATTCCATGAATTCCATAGAATAGCAATGGCATTGACTAATAATATTAACAGTATCAGACAGCTTATATAAGGATTGGCAATGACCGTGGAAGTCTGCAGTAAAAAAAATCATCCACATTCAACATACAATCTTTACTTAGAACAACAAAAACAAGGAAAAGAAAAGAAAAGAAAAGAAAAGAAAAGAAAAGAAAAGAAAAGAAAAGAAAAGAAAAGAAAAGAAAAGAAAAGAAAAGAAAAGAAAAGAAAAGAAAAGAAAAGAAAAGAAAAGTTCCCCACACCAGATCCAAAAATAACATCATCACAATACAGAACAAAAATGGACAAACTACATAAAATCCACCCCTAGACCCTTCACTACAATTACAGTGCAAATTCCCCACTGTCATTCTACTCGATAACACAGTTTAATACTTGTTTTACCCAATATTTCTCCCAATTAATATCCTTATCTCAAAGTCCTTGTGAGTGCCCTTGTTCTCCACCAAAAACTGTCGTGGTTTGACAGTGTCCAAACACCAGGCACCCGAAAAAGCTGCTTACTCATCCTCCCCTGCCACAGCTGGGCAGAAAGAGAAAAGTTTAATGAAGGCTTCATGAGTTGAGATAAGGACTGGGAGAAACCACTGCAAGGGCAAAACAGACTCAACTTGGAAGTACAAAGTGAATTTATTACTAACAAAGTCAGAGGAGGATAATGAGAAGTAAATAAGCCCTTAAAACACCTTTCCACCCCCAACCACTCCCTCCTTCCTACCAACAGTGCAGGGGACAGGAAGTGGGGGTTTTGGTCAATTCATCACCCAAGATCTTCCACCGCTCTGGGAGAGGAGTCTTTCCCCTGTGAGGCCATGGGGTCCCTCCCATGGGAGACAGTTCTCTGTGAACTTCTCCAGTGTGTTTCCAATCTCATGAGCAGCAGTCCTGTCAAAACAGCATGAGACCCTCCCACAGGCATGCAGTCCTCCCAAAACTGCTGTGGTGTGGGTCACTCTTCCACAGGTTGCAGTCGTCCAAGGACAGGCTGCTCCAACCTGAAATTAGGTCCCCCTCTCTCCTTCAGATCTCCCGCTGGATCACAGCCTCCTCCAGGCATCCACCTGCTCTGGCCTGGGCACCTTCCCCATGAGCTGTGGGTGGATCTCTGCATTCCCCATGGATCTCCATGAGCTGTGGGTGGATCTCTGCATCCCCTGTGGATCCTCATGAGCTGTGGGTGGATCTCTGCATTCCCCGTGGATCCCCATGGGCTGCAGGGTCACAGCTGCCTCACCACGGTCTCACCACAGCCTGCAGAGGACTCTCGGCTCCAGTGTCTGGAGCAGCTCCTGCTGCTCCTTCTGCACTGACCTTGGTGTCTCCTTGTTGTTTCCCTCACATGTTCTCACCTCCTTCTCTTCTCTAGCTGGAATTAACACTGTGCACACACCTAACTTTGTTTTGATCTTCTTCTTCTGAAATTTATGATCACAGAGGCATTACCAACCTTTGTAATTGGCCAAGGCTTGGCCAGCAGCATGTCCATTCTCAGAGCCATTAGCCATTGGCTCTGCTGGGCTTGGTGGAAGCTTTCAGCAGCTTCTCACAGAAGCCACCTCTGTGCCCCGCCCCCCCACTACCAAAAAGCAGGCCATGCAAAACCGACACACTACGAGTTATCCAAATAACTTTCTTTGTGAATTGAACTACTTCCTGTGGATAATACACTTTTTTGCTACCTGCTGCAGAGGTAGAGTCCCCCTGAGTACCCAATGCCTGTGTACTGCTGCTCTGCATGACTGGAAACAGTTTCCTGATCACAGTGTGAGACAGGAAAGCTTGGACTTAGCAGTTCTATGAGATTTACAAATCATAACAGCTAATCAAGATTTAAAACAGCTCTGGATGAAAAAGGCTAGCAAGTGGTCCAGCTGTGAGTTAATTCATTAGTTGCAGTAAATATCACTGGAAGAGCTTGTCAAAAGGAAATGTGAAGCAGCTGAAAAGAATCGTCCTTAAAGTGAATGTCAGAGGCTTTTGCAGCTGTCATCCTGTGGACTAGAGACTCTGGGCATTGGAGAGAAAATGAGGGTGAAAGACATAAAAATTTGAGTACAGAGGATAAAGTACCAGTTCCCACTGAGTGATTGTAAAGGAAGCAATCTCACCACTACAGGGACCTAATTAGAGGCTGAATCTCACAACCATCTAACATCTCCTCCAGGACTCTGAGAAACCCAAACCAGTGAATGCAGCCTGCTCAGAGCAGCAGCAGAAGCAGGCTCGGCTGCTTCAGCAGCTCAATGGAGTATCACATTTGTGTAGCTGGGGGCATTTCCAGTGTTCTTGTGTCCTGCTCAGTGCTCACTTAGGTTCAGAGGAGCCACGTCATTCTCTTGCCTGCCAGCACAGTATTGCCCTGGTGCTGCAGAAGGCAACTGTAGATTTCCACTGCTACATACCTGAGCATCCCAGAGAAAAGGGACCAGGACCCTTTCCCCCAAGAAAATATAAGGGTTAACTGTCAACATTAGCAAGACAGATTTTCACATTTTTATGACTGATCTGATAAATCACTACTTTTCTTGCTCTCCTGAATGTGCAGATTGATGTGAATCCTCAGGCCTCCCTGGAGACACCAGTGCTGTCAGTCAGAGGTTCCATGTATGGTTCACTCACGCCTTGGTGCAGGGCTCAACTTCACCTCACTCCAGCTATTGCCAGTCTGAGACACTGTCACCCTTCTCTCTATCTTTGTGGAAATGTGAAAACACTGGCTTTAATTTGAAGCTAATCTTTGGCAGCAATGCCCACTCCTGCTTTAGCTGCTCCCTTCTACCTCTGAGTTGCAGTCCATCACCTCATCATTGGTATGGCAAGCAGGGAATTCTCTGAGTTGGGTCTTTTCTTTGTCTGGTGATTATTTCTAAGCAGCAACAAATTTTAATTGAATTTTATTTATAACTGGTTCATTCTGGGAGCTGGTCCTCAGCACTTCCCTCCTGGTGCCAGGAAAGGCTGTGCCAGCAGGAGCCATGTGCTGGGGTGGGTGGGCAGTAGGGTCAGCAAGAAGGAATTCTTGTACCTGCTATTGCCATGAAAGGCACTTTTAACTCTGTGAGGGTTCAGGAGGCTGCAGGGATGTATTCCATTATCGCTACTACTAGCAGTGACATTTTCCTCTAGCAGGATTTTCCAGGCCTAGGGAAGGTCTATGCATTCTGAGACAACTCAGGCAGCCCAGAGAAGAGAAGGGATAACTGCTCAGGATGCACAGATGTATCGTGTTTGGGGGGCAGTGATTTATGGGTGGGAGGAGATGGGTGACCTGCCCAGAGAGGGCTCAGCTGACATCTGATAAGGACATTTTCATAGCCAAGATGAATGGATGCCTTTTGTTTTGTTCTAGGGAAAGCAAATTACTAGCCTGAGGCCAGGCTAGCCTATATCTTTACAGGAAACCGTATGAAACAAGCCTAAACAACTTTATTTTAGATTGTTATTTATTTGGGTCATATTGGCATTTATTTTCCAGTTTTGGCCATCACATGCTGCTGTCTTCACTCCTATGTATATGTTTTGTTCTCGAACATTTTAGATCTCCTCCCCCATAGTATTTTAAATCCTTATTTGACTAATGCTGCAGATGGAGAGTGTTACCTTCCATGACCACTCTGGTCACAATGACTTCCTTTGCTTGACAAGCTGATTACTTTGTCAAGGTGAATGTTAAGTCTGTCTGGAGTATCTCTGTGTGTCTTGTGCAAGATTGCAGTTGCAAGCTGGTTTCTTACTGAACATGCAGTTTCTCTAGATACAGAATATATCTTTGAGGGGATATTTTGCCCCCCACTTTCCTCCTGAGAGTGATGTTGCTGCAGTTTATACCAATAAGATTTAGATGGCTGTATCTCTGAATTTGACAAGCTAGTGGATAGCAAGCAAACCCAACTGATGAAATTCCATTGATAAAGAAAATTCTCATCCTAGCAAGTACCCAGAAAAGTCTACAAGTAGAGATTAGGAATTAATAACAGCTGCACCAGGTCTGCCAAAGCTGCTGGGGATGTGACCAACAGACACTTCTGTGGAGCCAGAGAATCACTGCAGTGCCTGCCCTTTGCTGCCCTTCATCAGCAGGTTTGGAAGAGCAGCATCTCAAGAGAGCGATGGTGCTGATGGGTTCCCCAAAGTACCAGTTACAGGCAGTAGGTATCAGTCAGAAACCTTTGTGACAGCTTTGCAAAAAATGGCTTAACACTTCATAGACGCATTAAAGTAGGAAAGAAACTTCCAGTCAGTTGTCACTGGGGTTGGTGTCTCAGATTGCTGCTGGCATGGGAGTCCATAGCCCTGCTTCACAGGGCCAGTGCACAGTGCAGGATACAGGTGTGTCTCTGCTTGCCAAAGTGGCTGTAGGCGAAACCAAACTTTGCCATGCACAAGCCACCCAGGCTTCCAGCGACCTTCAAATGTTCATATGCTCTATGATCCCTAAAAGAGGCCAGAAAGCTACTGCAGCAGGGTAGCCTGCTGATTGCCCACTGGATATAGTTGAGACACAATAGCCAAACTCAAGTAAATGAAATGCATTTCTTAGTAGTTCCTGAGAGTGAACAGGTTGTGTTGTTTGTGAGCTGCAAGCCATGTCAAGTGGGGTGGATATTCCACAGAGAAATTGCTGCCTCTGGCCCCAGAATACCCTTGTAAGAAGGTAATAAAAACATCCAAATTTCTCTTAATTCTTTCTAGATATTATATTACGAGCAACTGGCAGTCAGACCACTGTAGATGTTAAGAATTCAGGAAACATTACTAAGCAACACAAAGAACAGAAAACAGTGTATTTTCTGAGAAGATTGGGGGGAAAGTCCTGTGCCACTGAATGCTTTGGGAGAATAAGTCCTAGTAGCTACAGTAGCCAAATGTCACCTGGGACCAGTGTGTGAACAATTATTTTGTAATATTATTTAGTGAATGTCTCAACATCTTGAGCTCACTGCAGCACAGAAAAAAAAAAAAAAAAAGTTGGCCAGTGTTGTTTTCTGGTGGTATAGGAACATTAATTTCTCTAATCCTGTGTGGTGGTATCTGATTGTCTTGGGTACCTGAGGGGGCAGGTCAAAGGAAAGCAATGCATAGACATGGTATTCAAAGGCACCTATTTCCAGTGAGTGTGAACCTCATTTATTGTTAGGAATAAATCTTTTCCTGGCATATCATAACAGAAATAGTAAAATAAACAAAAGCATGGTATACTCCGTAAGATGAAGCAAGCATTTGTAAGAAGTACCTTTGTAAAATGAACCTCGTTGCTACACTGCCCACAGGCAAACCAGCTCTGGGTGCCCTGTGAGCACTAAGGGCAAATGCTGGGCTGCTCTTTTCCTAAGCAGATGCTGTCCTGGGGATTCTCTCCTCACAGGAAGAAGAAAAAGCAGGTTTTACCATCCCAAGTGCATGACATTCCTGCTTCTCCTGGGTGGAAAAGAGAGAACTCTTCTCCCCCTCTGCCTGCGAGGGAAGGAACCACTGACTATTGGCGTGAGGAGCAAGAAGCCGTCTCAGGGCAGACCTTGTTCTCCGCAGGGAGCTGCGCCCCAGCCATTCGTTCCCTGCCCTAGACCAGCATGCTGGGATGCCCTGCCCTGGCCTGCCCCTCCCAGGCTCCCCCTCTACTCTGTAGCTCCGAGCTCTGCCGCTTTCTGTCCTTGGAAAGGCAGAGGTGGGGGAGCAAGCTCCCAGCAGGTCTAGAGGAGCAGAGGGTCTCCATCCGGAGGTGTCTCCTTGCAGGAGATGGAGACGGCATCTCTGCCGTAAGGGCTGCAGGCAGCAGCCTCCCTCTGCAGCCGGCACCACTCTGCTTTTCCCGTTGTTTACTATCTGACGTGTGTTTTCCTGTGTTTTCCTGCAGGAAACACAGCCAGGAGGTCTGGCTCTCGGGACACCTCCTCCTGGTGGGCTGCCAAGGACGGTGGCAGCGTCCTCCCGCCCAGGGCGGTGGCCCCGGCCCCGGGCACTCGGCATCGTCCACGCTGCTCGCCCGACCCTCCCTGCCAGACCTACTTCTGCCGGAGAGGCAAGGTAACCTCGCCGCTGAAAATAGCTGGGACGGCGGCCAGCCGAGATTAATGGCATCATTAACGTCCCCAGTTTATTTATAGGCTTAAAAATGCCTTGGACCTGCAAACTGAGCGCAGTTGTTCCGTGCAAGGCAGGGACTCCCAGGTCTGCTGCTTCTGCTTTTCCCCTTCCTGCTATTTCCTTATGATTGCTGGGACTGTAAAACCTCCGGGATAGGCGCTGTTTTCATTGTGAGGCTACTTTGTAAACCTACCTAATCGAAGGGATACACACAGATACTTTTTTTTTTTCTCCCAAGAATGCTGTATTTATCTGGTTTCCTTCCTCTACCAACTTTTTCTGTGCAGACTGTGTCCTGTGGCCTTCTTAGAGAAAATTCTCTTTTTGATTAATTCCTGAGGCAAGGTCTGAGCAGCCATCACAGGAATTAGTGATTTCCCTCCTTGGGTTTTAAACTGTGAGCTCTGTGGAAGAAAGGCTGAGATTCTCATAGCTGTGGAGAGCATGGAGAGCACTTAGGACATGTAGGGCCCTAGTGAGAAAGGTGCAGATGCAATTAGTGATTGTACAGATCTTCCAACAAAAGCCAGCAGAGCTAGCCCAGCTCCCAGGTCCTCCAGGAGCCTCATGGGACTGGTGAGAAAAGAAAAAACCACCCCAAGTATGTTGGCCCCAGGAGAGGAGTTTTTGGCTTATGACCTCTGGCCATACTGCCTGGTGTTTTCCCAGCAGACAGTGAAAGGTAAGTGAGAAAGGAGACTTGTCAGCAAGCACAAATCTAAGGGATAGGCTGTGTGACTGGGAGATAGATGGCTCCATGAGTAGGAGAAAAAAGTAAAAATGCCTGTCCTCACACCCAGAAGCATGGATCACCAGTGTGGCACCTCATGGAAGTGAGACCATTTCAGAGGGCAGCCACTCTTCACTGTTGCTTTTTTGTTGTATCCGTCTGAGATAAATTCCTGTGTCAGTCTCTCCTTGGCCCTCATCTTCTAGGGATGAAATAAAGAGCCAGCAGAGAACCACTCAAACCTCTGTTGTCTTTTTTTCCCCTCTAGGCAGTGAGAATGCTTCAGGACAGAGTGAAGGAGCCCAAAATGGTGGAAGGAGGGTTTCTCTGCCACTACACATGAAGCCACAGCCTTGGGATGTCCTCACCCTGCCAGCAACTGGTGGTTTTGAGGCATCTTCAGGTGTTGCTTTCCCCTTCCTCTCTTTCCTACTTGGGTTCTTGACTCCATATAACCTCCATCCCATCTTGGCCAGGCCCCAGTTTTCCTGGGATGGGTCTGTGATGAGGATGGGAATGCCTGTTTGCATCTCACTTTCCACATCTGTTAAATGGGACCATGACACTCAACTAACTTTATATGGAAGTGTTCCAGGCCAGGTTAGATGGGGCTTTGAGCAATCTGGTCTGGTGGTGGGTGTCCCTGCTCATGGCAGGAGAGTTGGAACTGGATGATCTTTAAGGCCCCTCCCAAGCCAAACCATTCTGTGATTTTCTAAAGTCCTTCAAAAGGCAAAAGCAGAAGACAGTTCTTCAGCCATCCAATGATTGTAACTGGGAGAGTGTTTCTGTGCCTGATATACATGGGATCCTGTGTCATTTTATAGGCTTCAAGGGAAAGGCAAGTCATATGCAGCACCTGAGACAAAGGCGGGAAAGGGGAAAAGAGTCATGTTTAACTGTACTCTATTTATTCCAGGAAAGAGACACATTTTATATAGTTGTGTCTCATCTGAATTCCTGAATATCTGACCAGAAAAGTCAGTGCAACTTTCTCACTAGATAGATGTTAGACTAGGGGAGTGAGTCTTGTGACAGAAGATACCATCTACATCTCAAACTGATTACCTGCTTTGAAAAGTGAATATAAAAAGTAGAAGTTTGTTTGTTTGTTTGTTTGTTTGTTTGTTTTTAACAAGATGGCTAAACTTCATTTCAGCTCTGGGACACCTACCCCTGAATGCTGGTGCTACCCAACTTCTGTGTCATTACTCACCCCTGATACAGAAAGCAAGAGCTGGGCTTTTTTTTCCCCTGTTTCACTGGGCTACACCCAGTTGTAACCATATTTAAACTTCCTTTTTCTAGCTGCCAACACTGGGTGGCACTAAGTAACTCCTTCTGACATTTTACAAAATTGACTCTAAAAACTTGAATCACACTGATTTGGCTCCACTCTGTCCCAACAGCAAATGGTTTTATTTGAGAAACTTTGGATCATATGGCTGTTGCATAGAAACATCTGACTTGCATGGCATGTTTTGTACTTCTCTGGTTTGTTTGGTTGTTAAAACTATCATGAAACTCTGTCCTTACAGCCTAGTAAAGGTTCAATGTGCTGTTTGACTTGAAAGCCAAATTTCCTGTATTGAGTTGAGAATTTATGGAATACTAGAATATATACACCTGAATATCCAATCTGTGCTTTATGCCAGAGGTTTAAATAAGTCCCACTGAAAGACTGAAATTGGAAGGCACCTCTGCAGACCACCTAGGCCAAGTCCTCTACTTGAGCAAGGTCAGCCAAAACAGGGTTAACCAGGTGGTCCCCAGAGGGTTCCAGGATCCTGTTGCCAGCCCCAGAGTTTCCTTGTCAGTCTCTAAGCAGAGCCTGGACACTGCCATATCTGCTGGCCACCACTGCCAGCTGTGCTCTTTAAAAGTCCTACTAAAATAAAACAGCTTTAAAAGAAACACCCCACAAACACATGGCTGTCACCCCCACTGGCTGTGCTCGCCCTACAAGTGTCCCAGCCACCCTTTAACCAGCCTTTAATGGCTCCAGTGGGCTCTGGGAGATACTGGTGGCTATGGAGATGGAGGTGGCAAATAAGTGGGGACAAGTGGTTTGTCCTCAGAGGACACCCCAGGTCTTTTAAGAGCCCAATCTACTGAGTGGCATCCATGCCCATGATGGGGAGTTGGAACCAGATGATCTTTAAAGTCCCTTCCAACTCAAGCCATTCTGTGACTTGTGGCCATTCTCAGTTACACCACCTGTGGAGCCCCACTGCCATGTCCTGATAACAAACATTACCATTGTTGTGCATGTACCTGTCCCTGAGGTGTTTGCATTCTAACAGACAGCATATGGCATAACCTGTTGGGATCATAAATATTTGTGTCCTGAAAGGAGGACATAGGAACACCAATGATAGTAGCTAAAAATCCTCAATATGGAAATTAAGTAAGTCTTGACAGTCTTTCCATGGCCATTCTGACAGCAGTGGGAGAAGCACAGCTGAGGAAGAAGCTCCCCAAAGTGAGAGATGGTGACTGCTGAAGGTCCTTAATGTCTCCAAACAGAAGAGCAGGCAGAGAGTGAGACCATCTGGTGGCTACATTAGAGCCAGGGCAGCAATGGTCATACATGGAGCAGTATCTGCAGTATCCCTTCCCTCTCCTGTGGCAGTGGGAAGGGGGTACAAGTAGAGCCAATGATGTCTGAAGAACAGCTTAGTCTCTTGAAAGCACAGCTTTCTGGTTGACTGAAACTATCTGCCAATTGGTGTGCAATCATTCATCAGAATTAACCCCAAAAAGTGGAAGCATAAAAATGGATTGTTTTATTGGTTTGGGCATTTTTTCTTTTTTTAAGTTGATCTCAAAAGGAAACCTCAGCTGGAGCAAGGATTTACCCAACATGCTGTATCTTCAGAGTGTGGCCAAACCACAGGACAGCCTGCAATGGGGCTCTCCTAATCTTCTTGCTCAGGATATAATTATTTACACTGTTTCCTGGACCAGATAGAGTAGGAATACCTGCGGGACTGAACTGCCTGCCCCAAAGAGCAGGCCTGGCATCTGGTAGGTAGTAGACAAGAGCAGTTGTTTCAGAGCAGAGTTGGCTGCTCAGGGCCAGCCAACAAAAAAAGAGGCCGAATTTGATAGCACAGCATGGCACTTGCCTCCAGATTAGCTTGGCCCTGTGTGTTGTGCCTATGGACCTAAGGGCAAACCAGTATTTTTGAAAGTTTGGTAGCTTTTTATCCCAGCATAAAATGTCCAGGAAGATGATGCTATAGCTCACCAGTGCTGGAATTCCATAGAGTGTGTAGCATGGCCTGGACTGAGGCATCAGAGCATTCAGGAGAGCTGGAGGATGGAAAGTGGGGTGGGACCATGCTGGAAGAACATCACAAGGGAAATGAGACAGAGCTTGTTCATGTGGCTTTTGCAAGTTATCCCAGGACTATCCATGCCCAGAGCAGCACTGCTTGGTGGCCAGAGGGAGCTGCTTGTCCCAGTCCAGAGGACAGCATAGGTGTGTGCTGACCAACACCACGGGAACAATCAAGGATGAGGACCCAGAGTCAGCTGGGGAGCTGTTTCTGACATTGTAAGCACATCTGACAGGCATAGCTACATCACCAGCAAAGAAGAGATGGACTCCAGCCCTGGATTTGTGCTCATTGAGTCTGCTGGGCTCTCTGCTAACTCTGAGACTCTGGTTTGGATCACTCCAAGTAGCTGTTTCCAAGGTAAATGTTCTCCTTGGGAAGCAAGCTCTAGGCACAGTGCCTGTGAGCCCAGGGTTGCCACTCTGCCCTGGCCTTTGTGTTGAGCAGTGTAGGCACAGCCAAACACAGCCAGTCTCCTGCCTCTCTGTGCTCCATCTCAACATGCCTCTGGTGCTGCCTGGCACACTGGGTGTGATGTTGCTTCCAGGAAAGCTTTTTAAAAATATTTTCCATATGAGAAACAGAAGGGGTTTGAACTTGCATCTGAGTGTGCTCTGAGGCTGTGCTGTAGGCAGTGGATTGTAGTGAGTGACAGCTTCTCTTCAATGGCCTTGTGTCTGAGGACAAAGTTTCCTTGGGAATCTCCTTTTCCATTCCCATGAGGGTTTTGGGGTTGACCTGTATCATGCTTAATTAGCCTTTAGTTTGAGTGCCAAACAGAAAATCAATGATTGGAAAATCTGCCTTGTTAAATAGACAAAGGCCCCAAGAGGCAGAAGTTCTTTGGAAAGAGGCCTTGGCTTTGCAGGGATCATGAGGATTTGGGCAGAATTTGGGAGAGAATAAACCCCACTATCCAAGAGGATAACTTGAGAAAAGGGAGTTGCACAGGATTTTTCCACTTCTGTAGGAACTTTTGCTGTAATTCAGTTCATGTTGATTAACCCTGGATGCTGGATTCTTAAAAAGTGATTGGTGAGATCACCCTGGAAATACAAACAGATGTGCCATCTGTTATGCAGTGTGCGGGGCTTAGAGGGAGGTTTTGATGAAGCACAGTTGATCCCAAAACTGAAATGAGACTTCACTCCTGTCACCTTCCCGTTTACCTCCCCAGAAGCTGAGCACCCCTGTGAACATATGAAGTGAACTGGTGGGATTCGCTGTCGGTGTACTGGAGCTGTAGTTCTGGCCAGTGACTGGGTTGAGAGTAGAGCTATGGTGGCATCTCAGCCTTCAGGGGAAGACATGATATAGGACTTGGTGTCAGAGACATTCTCCAAACACCTGAAATCCCAGAGCAAGAAATCTGGGCTTCAGTCTGAACTTGTGCTGGTGCTGTCTCAGAGCATCTTTCCCCTCAGTGAAATGTAAACTAGAGGTGTTTTTTTTGTTTCCAGTCTTTCTGCAGAGTTGTTCCTGCACTGTGTCCCTGCCCCAAAATCCTATCCCTTCATCCTGCAGTGACTTGCTGCAGGCCTCAAGGATTATCAGAAGCACTAAGCAGCTCTGAGACAGAAATTGCAATTATGCTTCTACAGCTGTGATTGTCCACAGCCGTTCTTTCTGTCTTCCTTCAGAGCAATGGAGAATTTTAAGGAATGGTATAAGGCTGAAGAAGGCAATACATCCATATGTGCTTCCTAAATCTAATCTGGCATCCTTCTGGCTGCCATAACCTCTGGAGAGCAAAGTGCACATTTGTGCTGTTCATAGCAGTGCTGCCTGATAACCAGTATCTGCTCTAATAGGGAAAGCATCGCAGCACCTGGGGAGAACGGGAGCGGCTTCCCTTTGATCTGCAGGGAACCTCTCTCAGCACAGCTGCACAGCCAGGTCGAAAACTGTCAGGGCTCTTGTTTTCTGCTTCCTTTTTCGCAGAGTAAATCTCAAGTCTCATACTCAGAAAGAGCCTCTGGCAGGCCTCCATGTAAAAAATATAACAATATAACTACTATTTATTATTCATATAGAAGCAGAGAAGGGCCATTACTTTATGACCATGCAATAAAACAGATTACTGCTCCCCAAGTGCTTTGAAGCCCAGGGCATGATCCAGTGGAGGTGGAAAATGGGACTCTAGGCACATAAAAGGGATTTCTATGGTGGATCCCTTTGCAAATACCAGACCTAAATACACAACGCACCTACAAAGCACAGGTACAGATCCACAGTGGAAAAGGAGCTCAGCATCCAGCTGCCTCCCTCAAGCAGAGATGCTACAGAGGAGGCTGAGCACTGCTTCACTAACACCTTTTGGGATCTGCTGAATGTGGAGTCTGCCGGCGTTGCATGGGTTTTACCTGGGTACAGCCAGCTGCCCCTTGAAATAAATGACTTAACTACCCTCCTGATGCCTCTTGCCTCTCCTCTACCCACTATTATCTGCCCTTGTCCCTGGAGTCTCCAGTGGCACCAAGGTGGAGCAGGTGATATGCCATGAGGAGGAGGCTGACCTGATGGATTCAGCACACAGTTGTTCTTTACCTTTCCAGAATGTCATCTCAACCCCCACCAACACCCCCAGCTCCAGCATTTCATGGCCATCCCCACAGCTTGTTCCCCAGGTTGCTAGGAGGAGCTCAGTTTGGAATTCAGGAGGGTAGAGGGGACAGCCTGGAGAAGATAACTTACCTTCTGGAGGCCAGGGCACATCTAGGGGCAGGTAGAATCTTCAAGAGCTGAGCCACTGTCTCCTCCCAACACCACCTGTATGGTGAGGAACCTGAGTAGACCCCACCAGCTCCATTCACTCCAACAGGGATTTGGGGACACAGAAATGTGTGGTGAGCAAGAAGGGCTCAGGTTTGCTCTCTGGTTCCCTACAGAGGCATTTTGGCACCTCACAGAGGAGTTAGGGGACAGGCAAGCACAGCACATGGGGAAAGTAGGATGCTGTCAAAGCCTGTGGAGTCTGCAACCCCACCATCTCTTTTCCCCCCCAGCAGTGGCAGCAACCCTCTGCCTCCCATCCCAAATGGAGCTGCCCCCCCAGCAAGCCCAGCTATCCTCAAGGATGACACGGCTCTTCTGGGCTCTCACTTGTTCGCACAGGGATGATCCAAAAAAGATGTTGGCAGAAGATGTTACAGACCTTTCAAAATCTCTCTTCATACTCTGGCACTTCCTCCTCTCCATCCTCAGATAGTAATCCCACAGGTCTGGACCTCATTCCCCAGCCCTGAAGTCCAGCAGCAAGTCCTCCCAATTACGCCTTCTAAAAACACTTTCACCAAAGAGTTGATTAACACTACAAAGTGAAAGTTGATTAACACTACAAACTCTGAGCACCGTGTGCCATGCAGAGGGATCATACACCCACTGCTCAGGGAGAGGATGGGGTTCAGACTCCTCCTGGAAGTCCTAGTGTGTGAGGGGAGAAGGTATGTTATCAGGAAGAGCAATGGTTATCCTCAGCGAAAAAGTCACATCACATAAATTTTCATCCCTCTAAATTCCTCATATGTGAGCCATGGAAACAAAAATACATTGTTACTCTATTTCTGTGGAACTTTTGTCAGAAAAATGGAAAGCATGTTTAAAAAAAAACAGGAAGAATGATGGGGGGAGCCCTACCAAAGGTGTCTGAAATCTCTGAGCACACCTGCCTGGCTGTGTTAGCACTGCTGGACCCTGTGTTCTGGAGCTCAGTGATGCTCAAGGCACAAGGCAGTGCACCCACAGAGAGTTTTTCTCCAGTCAGCATTCACACAGCTGGATCAAGGATACAGGAGGAAGTGCTGGTGGTCCTGAATGCTTTGAGCAGCTGAGAGAAGTTTTCTCCCACAGATGACTGGAAAAGCAGAGTAGTGTGGCTGCCAACACAGCCACAAGGTCCCCACTTGGTGATGAAGTTCTGCACCCAGGGGCGTGCTGGAGCACACTCTGACATGGCAGCCCAACTTCCTCTGGGACAGAAACCACTCAGTGCTGGACCTACAACCAGGCACAACAATCCTGACACTTCCACTTGGGCCTGCCTGCCCAAATAACTCAGTAATAACTCACCGCTCCACACCCCCAAGCACAACCACACATCTTCCCCAAGTGTTTAGCAAATGTAACCTCTGTGTTTTATACCTTTCACTCATTGATCAAGCTGATATCTTTCTCTTTTGGACAAATAGTCATTACATCTGAAAGTTTATGGCTTGGCTTTGAAGTTAATGTTCTCTCAGATGAAGGAGAAAGTTCACACTTCTATTGCTTCCAGCCCTTCTGGCTGCAGACCAGATAAGAGAGTGATGCCTTCAATTTACAAGTGATGACTATTTTTGCAGGCAGAAAAGCTGAAAGACTTCTTAATGTAATAATGGCTTGAATATTGCTATAGTGCTCAGCAAAATGCTGGAAAAGGAGGGAAGTGAGTCCAGGAAATATATGGATGCCTCCGACCGGTTATTTCTCTATTTACTGTCTCATTTTCATCTGAGGTTGCATTTTCCTTCCTCCATTTTTGTGCTGTTGCAGCCACTCTGACTCAAGTTTGCCCACAAACTGCCATTTTCTGCCAGAAACCCTCTGTTGTGTGTGGAATAAGAGCCTTCACAGCCAAAATGTTTTCTCTTGCTTAACATTAAGAGGTGTCTCCCTCTAATTCTGCTTGACTAGGTAAAGAAAATGCAGTTTTATGGCACACTCCATTAACAGCCGAGACTGAGTGTTTTAAGTTGGAGGGTGTTAAGGCATCCAGTTCCTTCACACTCATTTGGAAATTGCAGCCTTGGCGTGACCATTTCAAGCCTTCTGTTTCTACTCCTTTCTACTGCAGCATCAGCTACTCCAGCCTTCACTGGGAGAAAGATTTTAGGAGCTTTTAAGAGCAACCTGCATGGAATGCTTGGAGCCTGACTTGTCACTACCTGCAAGCTGCAGGGAGAATAAGCAAGGCTGAAAGGACTTTGGAGAGGGATTGGATTTTCCAGAGCTCCATCAAGCCAGATTTGGGAAGTCTCTAAGGATGGCAGAACCACCACCTGAGTAGAGGTGCCTGTGCTTGCTCACAGCCTGCTCCCCTGCCCACCATATCCCTCTAGGCCTCTTCACTCAGAAGTGGCTTTTCCGTTTGACCTCGCCCATCATTGGACTGGACAAAAAAGACATGCCATGAACACCTATGTGTACCCCTCAGCTGGGGCTATCTGAGCCCATGCTAGTGTGATGCGAAATGTAGCTCTGACAAGAACTCCTGCAGAGCATGCACATTATTGCCAGCATTTTGATACTGCTAGTGAGTAGATGCTTGTATAAATAAAATACCCTCTGATATGTTATTTACAAAACATCAAGATTTTCAGTAATTTAGGATTGAATTACACCCTGTTGTATCACATAAGGGGAAAGATGAGGGCACTGCAGCTCACATCCAGACAGATAAACCCACGTCTTTTCAATCATCTGACTTCGATCTGTTTCTCTTAAATATTCAGCTGAAGTTCAGTTGAAAGGCATCAGCTGTGTTCGGATGAGTAAGGTACCACTGGATGAATGCTTGTGCTCTTTGTAAAGTGAAATTTGGCACCTGACTGGAGGGACCACAAGCCCCCCAGCAAATCCCAGATCCCTCCCTATTGTCAGGTCAGGTGCTGCTGAGAACTGGCAGCTAAGCAGCACAAGGCTCTCAAGCCTCCCTGGCACAACCACAAGGACCAGTCTGAAAATCCCTCCCAGGAGGTGATGAAAAACCTCAGGGTGCCAGCAGCATCCCCCACACCAGCCAAGAGAGTCCCTTCCCCTCTACAGACCTGCAGCATCCTTTGCCAAGTGCAGTAATTCCCCTTCATTGACACCTGTGCTGCTTATTTGCCTCTGTCAGAACGAGCCAGTGACGGGATGGACTCTGCAGGATTTCTGTTGATCCTCCTTCATGTCTTGGCACTGGGATCTGGTTTGCTGACCACTCAAGAAATTTCCCTTTGCTTTATTTCACTCCATTTCACCCTTTGATGTAATGCTAAATAACTATTGTTACTATAACTTATTGTTAACCACAACAGCAGTGGTTATGTTTGCTGCTGGTTTAGTTTCCATGTAATTTAAATAAACAACTGAGCCATGAGGAGAAACTACTAAACATCCTTTTCCCCTGGACATCATGACATGCCAGGCCATTAATTTTTCTTTAGCACATCAAGCTTTGAGGCTTGAAATCCATATCTTGGTTTGTGAAATGGGATAATTATTAACATTTGCAACTACCCAGCTAATGAGTTCCTGTGTTGCAGTGAATGTGATGTTGTGTGGTGTTTCTCTAACTAATTTCTCGGGAAATCTGGGCCTGTAATTTGGTGCAGTCCTCACAGCAGGAATGTGTTTCATCTTCTAAGGTGACGTCAGCCCCTCTTGTCCTGGCATTAAAAGTCAGCCAATGTCCCTTCCAGCTTTCCCAGGCAATCAGCAGCCAGAAAATCAGCGTTGTGCTTGAAAACACAAGTGTCAGGAAGTGTGAAGGTGTTTGTCCTGCCTCTTGTGTCGGGGCTACCCTCTGGGAACCAGCCCCAGTGCAACAACCCTCTATTTCAGGGAATGCCCAGTCTTTTCCTTCAGGAGCACCTACAAGTGCTTGGCAGTGCTTCACCGGGGACAAGATGGACAGATCTCCCCCCAGGAGAACCCGGGGGCTGGAAGTGACTTCAGGGGCTTTGATGCTTTTCTCTCCTTCCTCTGGGGAAGCCAGGGCCAGTGGGAGGGGAGCTGGGTACCGGTGGCACTGGAGCATCCCTGAGGTGACAGGGGCACCAGGGCATCCCGTGCTGTGGCTCTGCTTTGTTTTTTTGGTGCTGCTTGTTCACTTCCATTTTCAGAGGGTGGCATAGCTGAAAGTGAAGCTGTGCACCCCTCTGGGGAGACATTCTGGAGAACACCAGCCAGTTCCCCGACTCCACCGCAGAGCAACATTGTTTCACCACAAAAAAATCTCACAGGCCAACACACAGCAGGTCTGGAGCAGCCCCTGAGAAGTGCCAGGCTCTGCATCCCATTAGGGCTGCCCGGAGGAAGCTGGACAGGATTTTTATTAAATCAAGCTCAGTCAATGCTTAAAGAAAGGCCTTTTTGAATTACGAGCTGAACCTCATGTTTGGTGCCCTGCCAAGCTCAGGATAGTGCGATGAAGAAAAGGAGATGTATTTTTGGACTGCATGTCTGCTAACAGGCTGTTAGATAAAATTAAAGAGGCTGTTTATAAAGAATCCACTGGTGCTGAAGCAGATGTGGAGGCCCGAGTTTATGACAAGATATATTTCTGGTGTTGGCACGAACAATCAATTTCATTCAGTACTTTCCTCATGCTATAATGATTTGTTGGTTTGGGTTTGATTTCTTTTTTATTTATTTAATTATTTTAACTGAAACTGGCACAATGCCCTCATTACTTGTGATAAACTTGTTTGTTTACTTATGTCGTGGCAACTGGAGAGCTGGGCTCAGGCTCTGCTTCCTTGGATGCTGGTTGTTTCCTACCAGACCACTTGGAGCTGTCTAACACTGGCACTGTGTTTTAAAAATACTCTGCTTTCCTCAGCCTTCCAGGCAGAAAGGGCATTGCTGTGCTTTTACAAGAAAAAATCAAGAGCACAAGTGAAGGCACATTGTCATTAATTATGTATGGTTTGGGTTTTTCCTGCCTTGCTGCTCCTCCTTGGACCCTACACCGAGTCCTGACTTCCTTATGGCACAGATAAAAACTTGAAAGAGAGAAGGCCAGCACGATTGCTGTGATCTGTGTCTACAGCAGGGCATTGCATATGGAAGGCATAATATTTGACGGTAAATTTTTGTTTGACATTATAGTAGAACTTAAGGGAAAAGGTGTCATCCTTGGCCTAGGGTTTCATAAGTGCCACAGGCAGATGGGCTCTTTTAAACCTCCTCTTCCAAAAGGAGAAATTCACAATCTGGACTCAGGCAAACTTTAAAGTCATAAAATTCCAGGTTCCAATAAATCTTTGTTTTACAGAAACGCATCCAGCATATATCAAAACAGAAACTGTAAAATAAATTAAACATGTGTGGTTCACATACTCTGCTGGATGCTGCTTAATAGTTCTGCAGAATCAGTGGAATAGTGAGGTGCAGTTCTGCTCTATGAAGTTTTGGCACCTCCGTGCAGCGCTGTTGGGCTGCCCAGGGTGTCCACCCGGAACATGAGCAAACACAAGGGGCAGGGATGGCAGCTCCACTCCCACATCCTCTCACTTCTTTCCCAGTGCAGACAAGCTGGGCTGTAGCTATATCCCCACAGGCTCTGGGCATCCCAACATCTCCCCTTTGGGAGCCCAGCAAAGTGGAGGCTTGCTCCTCCAGCCCCAGTGAGTGGCAAGGCCATGCCGAACAAAAGTGCTGTAAGTCAAAGGGAGGGAAAAGCAAAATGATATCTGGGAGGAGGATTTGCCTGCCTGTTCCCATAAAGTGGAAGAGCAGAGCAAAACTGAAAGGAACTGGGATCACGCTGCAGAGACACAGACTTCAACAAGCTCCTTTTCAAGGCTTTAAAAGATTAGGCATGTGACGTAGTCTTGACATTTCCTGGCTGACTGGTGATTTCCTTGGATCAGATACCCAGAATGCTGGGGACTTGTCACCACCTCAGGCAGCTCCTACTACTTGAAGCACCCCATGGGACACAGAAGGAGTGAGGCAGAGGGTTCTGGGTCAGAGGGCAGGACCTGCACACACTATGCTCCTCCTTACCGTGGCTGGATGAGACATGGCGCACACACCTTCCTATTTAGAAACTTCCCTTAATCTTGAGGGTTGAGGTTTAAGGCTCTTGGCCACAGGTGCTACACCCAGAAGCCTTGGCAGAGAGACTAAAGCCTGCGAGAGTCCTGGCAGGGACAGACCCTCAGACCTTGTAACAATATATAATCTGTTTATTTCAATCTGTTGTAGAATAACAATTTTATAAAACTCCAGGTGACTTGCTGGAGTAGTCAGAACCAAGACCAAAAGTGAGCAAAGCCCTATAAATTTTAGAAATCTTCTTATCATGAAGATTCATCAAGTTTCTGTTACTAGAATACTGAAACTTGAAAGTTATGGGGAAAGAGAAAAAAAATGCAGCAAAACACTTACTAGTACTTTGTTGAGCACTGGGACAGGCTTCCCAGGGAAGTGGTAGAGCTGCCAAACCTGGAGGATGGAACCAGAGCAGGGACCAAGCAGGGCACAGTGGCAAACCCCAATCCTGACTTGAGATCCTCCAACCTCTGCTGTAGTGGGTAGGAGGGGAAAAAACCCCCAAACTCTTCCCAGAATTTCTTATCTGGATTTCGGAAGACTGTCTAAATTTGGGTTGCTCAGGAGCTCTCTATTATTAATTACCCTTAAATAGGTACAAGCAAAGAAGCACCTGTCTGGGAAGCACTCATACCATGACCAAAGACCCCAGGCAGCTCTTCCCCACCAGGGAACCACTGGGAAATCAAATCAGCTGGAGGCTGCAGGTGCCGGGGGATCGGGGTGGTGGGAGCTGCAGGGGTCACCCTTCTGCTCCTGACCAGGCTGGTTCAGGCTGGCAGTGCCTTTGCTGTGTGTAAACAGTGAAGCTGCAGCTGAGAGGTTAATGCAATTCCCCTCTTAAAAAATATTTAGAAAGGGCATTTAAAAGAGTATCACCAACTAGTTTAATTGCAGCACCAGCATGGCTTTAGTAGTGTTTTTTAAAAAAAAATAATCCTAGTATTAAAAAGAATATATATTTTGTTATGATTTCCATGCAAAAGTGTAAATAATTGATAGAGGATGTTGCAACACTTCCAGCACAGTCCTGCACAGCAGAAAGAGAAAGTGAAACAAAGTGCAAGCTGGAAAGCCCCCGAGAGGGCAGGGAGGCAAGGCCAGGAGTCTTTGGCAGGGCTACTGCCTGCTCAGTGCCTGCCTCAGGCTCCCAGGCCCAGGGAAATTCTGGGCAGAAGGTTACAGCAAGGATTAATTAAGCAGCACCACCTCTTTGGTCACCTAGACTTGTATTCACATAATCCTCCCAAGTCTTGTGTTAACACACATGGGTTGGGTTTGGATTTTAGCTTAAACATATCCCATCCTCTGGCTTTTTATACTCACTTGGAGTTGTATGATGTTATTGTCAGACTTGGGTCACTTCAATTTTATTATTGCAGGTGGCCCAAATAAACTTTTCCGAGGTTTTTCATGCATGTTTTCTATAAAGCAGTGTAAAATGAACTGTTAGGAGGTTTGTTGGAGCTTTTGAATAAGGATGGGGAGCAGCTTCCCTTTCACTTTTACAATTATGTGCTACACTTCATCTCAACCCTGACATTAAATTCATCTTCTCAAAGCCAAAAAATCAAGAGTACTTACCTGACAGATGCAGATATTCAGATACATAAAACAACTATTTATTACAGGCATTTCAGGCAATTTGAATTGTATTATGCATCCCTGTTTCCACCTTTCTTTCCTATGTTTTGCTTCACTAAAAACCTTCACAAAGCTGCATGCACGTAATCTGCCTCACACAAACAACTTCCCAAGGTTAATTTATTACCAATTAACTTGAGGAGCTCAACACCTCTGCAAAGGCTGGTGTGAATGCTTAAAATCTATAGCTGGAAATCAAATACATGAACATGATTAGTAATCCTTCAGTGTTTATCCTTCAGATACTAAACCAAAAGCAAGTGAAAAAGGGAGCAAGGCTAATGACCACACCCCTCTTTTAGGAGCAGAGCTGCACACTGTGGAGCACAGTAGGTTCTCTCTGAAGGGTTTTTAGAAGTCTTCTGTGGGACAAAGGAGCTGTCCTGAACTTTTATTGTTTTAAAATTAATGTAGAAAAATAGGAAAATGGGAAGTTTCCTCTGCAAAAGTCAGGGACCAGTGATTAAGCACAGGGCATATCAACTTGAACTCAAGTTTTGAGAGCACTGAATGGAGAAAAGTCCATGGAAAATACTCAGTTTGCAAGTTCACCTTTGAAAAACCACCTGTGGAGCCTCCTCTGCCTTTTGTCCTTTTTCATGAAGTCCAGAAGGTCTGAGATGAGAGATTTCTGCACACTGCGGGCACGAGACACTGCTCAGGGCAGCGCTCTGGGACACGCAATCTCCTTGTTTATATTTCAGTGCTACGCGTGATTAATCCTCCATTTCATTCATTGTCTTTTTACTTCTCTGCTACTGGGAACAGTAAATAAGAGGGAAGTTGTAACAAGAGCCTCTCTTTTATTCTGAGACCTTCTGTTTCCTGCAGGCTGGCGGCTTCGAAAAAAATCACAGCTCCATTGTGCTCCAAAGTCATACTGAATGATTCAGAAGAAAAGAAAAACCCACGTCAGAAGGAACAGGGGACTCAAACACGAGTGTCAGGGCCAGCAGACCAGGGACATCGATCCCAGGCAGCAGCACTTCCTGAGAATGTTGCACCCTGTGACAGCAGCAACACTGTGGTTTATCCCTCTGTGGAAGACAAGTATTAGGGGGCCCGGTCCCCGCAGGACTGCCATCGATTGCCTGGGGGTGGTGGGGCAGCAGGACAAGCCTCCTGTCCAGCTGGGGGGCACAGATCCAGCCCCCAGCAGCTGGGGGAGGTGAACTCCCTCCTCCCTCCTGGAGCAGGGATGCCAGCACAGGAGGTCAGGCAGGGCAGGAGGAAGGGGCAGGGAAGCAGAGCACGCAGTGATGGAGACAGTGTTGCCATCATCGAACACCTGGTGCGAACGCTTCTCAAAAACAGATCACTTCCTTCTTCCACCTCAAAGGAAACAGTGCTGGAAGGAGTCTCAGATACAGCAGGGCTGGTGCAAGGAGGGGTCTCGTTCACTGGCAGCCTCCCACCGGGAGCCATTTAGACATCTCGGGGTGTGACTCTGGGACCAGACATCAGTCCCAGGCAGGTTATCAAGGGATAACCAGGAATTAGTCCTGCCAAACGCCCCAACGACCCATGTGGGTGCCGAGCCTCTCAGCGCCCTGGAGCAGAAATGCACCAGCACTTTCCATCGGTGGCTGGTGTTGCAAAACCAACCCCTCTGTTCCCAAAAGCTGCGCCGGTGCCGAGGGGCTCAGGCTGTCGTCAGCCCTCACCTGCATTTTCCAGTTCCATTTTTACATTACAGTGCTGCTTCACAGCATCTTCCTTTTTGGCAGGCGTCAGGAGAAATGTGTGTCAACAGATCTGAAGCGAGTGTAAGCACCGCTACAGTCAAGTCTGATAATAAAACATGAGTCACTGTTATTCAATCATTTACCAGTGCACGCCTTGCAAGAAAGTTCTCTCTTCTAGGAATCACCACCACACAGATTTGAGAACTCTTTTAAAGAGCACCCTAATTTTTGTTTTAACTGCGCGGCTGTTTTCAGAGGGCTGATTCCTGCTATCCCTACTTGCAGCCCACCACCCCGTGCTCCCTCTGCATCTGC